>NC_135506.1:80323617-80940039 GCF_052857255.1 Amblyomma americanum
TATTCTGACCCCTTCAAAAAGATGTGAGAAGTTTTCATTTGTTCGGCGCATTATTTCTTAATATTGAATTCCCAGTCAGCGCTCATGCGTTGTTTACCTTTCCCTGGCGTGTTTCATGTTGTTGACGTGCCAATCATGTCAGTTAACGCAGCTTGCAAATATAACTCAATTTGCAAGGAGTTTCATATCTTACCACCCTCAAACGAAGATAGCAGATGCCAGGAAAGAAGAGACCGTGCCGCAAGAACTGAAGAGAATCGACAATCATTACCGCCATCGCTTTCTTCCCGATCCGAGAGATTCGCAATGCGCGAGAGCCACCGGCGCCGATAGTTAGAGCACGAAGAGAATCGATGAAGCGATGTGTCGTTCTGGTCTCCCGCAGTAAGCTGCAAGCTGCAGTACTGGGCCTCTTCGTTTGCATCCTTTCCGTAGCTCCGTTACTGCTATGCTAACCAGTATCTATTAGGCTTGCTAGAGTCGTCTGTTACTTGGACCTACGTACTGCGTGTTTTGGCATCAATGGATATACTGTGTAGGCTGGCTAATCATCAAACAGGCGACCAATGAAGGAAATGTGGGCATAAAACAAGTTACGCCTCTTAATCAACGAAGGCACCATGTGGCCAGCGAGCGACAACTGAGAGACCGTTCCGGTCGTGTCTTTGTTGCAAAAATTCACATCCCTATCGTAGTAAAATGGTAATAAATCCGGCGCATTAAAAACTATCTTAAAGTATCGAAGCATCACAATATATTAAACATATATTTATTTCTTGTGTCTCGCATTCGCTTCATTAAGAATAGAACAAAATGAGAATAATGGTAATAATAACTAATCACTGGCTATAATAAAAGTACAGTGGGCACGACAGATACGCCATAGGTAAAGGTAGACAAACAACCCACAATGATGGGTAATTTAAGGAGTGAGAACACAACGAATCGGGTATCACTATGTTTATGCACAGGAGGAACGAGCAAACAGAACAGAGCAGAATAGCCACCTGAGATCGCTGGGATCAGCATTCATAATGGGTTGTGGATACCGTCGGAGACGTCAGTAGATACGCTGTCACTTGAGTCTTGCACCGACAGAGTTCCCGAGACGACACCTTCTCGAGCGAATTATTCGCGATAGCCAATGGCGGGGAGCCTCTTGTGAGCCTTGGGAAAGCGCGCGGCGAGCCCGTCTTCTGAAGAGATGGCCCAGGATACTCCGACGCCGTTTTGTCTCACGTGAGCCGGCCTGAGATGGGGCGAGTGGCTGGAAGGTTTGCGTGATCTTAGCGCGTGGATCGCCCAAATGCAGAGGAAGCAGAGAACTATCAGCAAAAGAAACAGTGGCAAAGCGTCCAAGAACGCTTCAGCCACTGTTTTCTGTTTCGGATCTTGAACTTTGACAACATGAACTACTTTCACGATCGAAGATTTGGTGGAGCTGCTTTGGCTTTCTTCCACTTCCGAGGTGGAGGCGTACTTTGACTCTTCCCATCTTTGATAGTGACGCCCTGGCTCCATGCGGTGCATTTCTGGCAGGAGGGGGCCGACAACCGCTGTTGTCGCTGGAGCCAGATTTCCGCCGCCAAAATGCTGCTGAGAACCACGGAAAGGGCTACGCAGTGGTTGCGTGCCATAATTTTGAGGAAGATTGGAGTCGACGACTGCCGCCGTCGCTGCACCAAAGTTCCCCTGCGGAGGGCGGAGGAATGGGCCACGCGGTGACTGCGCGCCCTCCTTTTGGGGCCGGCGGGACGAGCCTGTAGTCACCGGCGGCGCAGCCAAACTTCGTGGTGGAGACCCGCGGAAAGGGCTACGCGGTGAAGGCGCGCTGTTCTTTAGGGGCTGAGGAGAGGTGCCCATAGTTGTCTTCATCGCAGCCAAACTTCTTGGCGGAGAGCCGCAGAAAGGGCTACGCGGTGAAGGCGCGCTGTTCTTTAGGGGCTGAGGAGAGATGCCTATAGTTGTCTTCGCCGCAGCCAAACTTCGTGGTGGAGAGCCGCAGAAAGGGCTGCGCGGTGACTGCGCCCCACTTTTTTGAGGCTATTGGTAGGTGGCCATGGATGGTGACGTTGCACCAGAATTTCCGCTGCGGAGAGGAAGTTGCGGTGACTGTGCACCAGCGGCTTGGGGTCGGCGCGAACCAAACACAACCATCGGCGCGGCTGCGGGATTTTCACCAGGGGAGCGTTGTTGAGATATCCCGCCACCTTGTTTAGGACTAGCGAAGGCGACAATGGCGGAGGTGGGTTGTGGCGGCAGGAGGATGATTTCTCTCAGGTTTATGGTCTTCCCCTCAGTGGATCTCCTGGGTTGTATTAAAGCCGCCGCTTCGCTGAATCCCGTCGTTAGTGCTTTTGAGCGCCGTGTTAGTTCTACCGGTTCAGCCGGCAACCCGCCGCCAGCGGACCTTGCGTCATTCTCCAGTATGCGCACGGGCAGGGAGATGGGTACGCGGAGGAGCCTGCGCTCACTGGTTGTCTGGAACGGCGGCAAGGCGCGCCGCAAAGGCGCTTCGTGCACGTCATTGTTCCGGATAGAAACAAGCCGCTGCTGCCTGTCTGTTGTTGCACGGACATCGTCGGCGTTGGGGGAACGCGGCTTCAGCTGCTTAACCGGCGTCGAGGAAACTGCTGGAACTGAAGAGCTCCGCCTGGCGCGGTGCTTCCCAAACTTAGATGCCTCCAAGCGACCTGACGTGATCTTGACTTGGAGCGTTGGCCTGCTTTGGCTAGCCATCTTGGAGGCCTTGTTCGCTTCTTCTTTTTCCGAAACAGCTCGTGATATGCCATTTCCAAAGACAGAGAAAGCTCTTTAACAAAGAAGGAGAAGCCGATACGTTCAGTACTGTCTCTGATGTGTCTTTACCACTCTTCCGTAGTGGGTATGTGCCAGAAACGTCTGAGGCCTTCCTTCCTTCTTCGGTCCATTTTTTTCTTTGCTCTTTGATTATTCTGATATACTACCCAAAGCACTACCATTAGCTTGCCACCGGATTATCCTCTTCTTTTGGCCCTCCTCACTAAACTCTGGCCTATCCACCATGGTGTATATGTGCTATGTCACAAAGGCAGCAACAGCAACGATTGTCTGGAACAGTGACGAGGTGCGCCGCGATTACGATGGGGCTCAGGTGCCATTGAAACGCAAGTCATAATTTTTCCGCAAAGATGGAGCTTTTTGAGAAGTGGCGACGAAGTTAATCGCATTTGAGTTAGAAATTAAGTTGTCAACAACGTATTTTTTCACACTTAATTTAAGTAGCAGAGTTATCAGCACACTGCAATAAATGACGTGAATAACAAAATTTCGTTATAATTTACTGTGGTCGTTCTGAGTTGAAAAGCAGTGAGAACTGCTAAGTGCGCCTTGTGGGCATGTCTGCTTGATCAGGTTCGGAGCAGCATGCGGAGAGGAGAAAAGTACTTGATGAACCGAAATAAACAGACACAGAGGGCAGACAGAGAGACAGAGTAATATATATATAGATACATAGAGAGAGTGAGAGACTGACAGACAGACAGGCAGACAGGCAGACAGGCAGGCAGGCAGGCATGGTCGAAATCATTCGCAGCCCTCTACTATGGAGTTCCTCATAGCTAGCGGACGGTAACCACCAAATCCTAAGCTCTATATACATACATGCATACATACATACTGTTACGTCTCGCCTACGACGCGCGGTATAGCCGGCGCGGATGCAACGGACGCCGCGGCTTCGTTCATCGCGGCCGCAACGCCTTCCGCCAAGCGCGTCCAGGCAGGATTCAGTGCCACGTGTCGTCGTGCGTGCGTGTGTGTGTGTGTGCATGTTGGTGCCCACGCTTGTCAAAGCGCGGCAGCCGGGGAGAGGAGCTCCCCAACTGGGAGGCGAGGAGGTCTGACCGGCGCCGGCCTGGCGGACGCGCCCGTCACGTCTGGACATGTTCAAGCGTCGCCGTATCGGACGCCTCTTCCCAAGCCGTTCCTTCTTGCCCTCGACTCCGTGGGTATAAAACGCCGCTGCCCCGGACGCCGAGGGAGACTTCGATTCCTTCCTTCGAGTAACGTGGTCGCCCTGACCGGCTGCTCTTTTTGCGATGCCAGAATAAACAAGTTGTTCTGTTGCCAGTCGACTCATCCTTTGCCGGGACCTTCGAATGTTTCCAGCTTTGCCCCAGGCCGCCAGGCCAACGCTACCCTTGGGGCTTGCAACCCAAATGCAACAACTGGTTGCCAGCGGTGGGATCCCGAAAACGGAGGCCAGCAGCGAAGATATGCGGTCAACTGTATGCTGAGCAGCACAACGACCATCCGGGAGCAGTGCAACGAGCCCTGTGTGATGACTGGTTGCCTGCAGCGGAACGACTGCGCTGAATTCTTGGCTGCGAGGTTTGGTGAGTGCGGGACTTTCTTCTTCTGAGTTTTGCCAGGCTTTTGTTAGTGTCAGAAACAGAGCTGGTAATTGTGTTGTCGTTGCTGCCGGGTTAGTTTGCGGCAAGACAATAGTAGGCAGTAGAGAAAGCAGCATTCGGAGCAGCCATGGATTTGAAGTCGTTGCGCAAACCGAAATTGTTGGAGCTTGCAAGAGAGTTGGGTCTGGATGTCTCAGACAAACTCAGAAAACCAGAACTGCTAAGGGCTATTCTTGAGTTGGAGGCTGAGGATGACGAGCTGTCGGAATGCCTTGAGACCATTGAGGAGAGGGAACAAAAAGAAAAAGACGAGCGCGAACGTAAAGAGCAAAAAGAGAAAGACGAGCGCGAACATAAAGAAGAGCGCGACCGTCAACACGCTTTGGAAATGAAGCGTCTCGAGGTAGAGATGGAACGCGCTCGTAATGGAAGTCAGGCACACGGTGCAGGAGAACAAGTATCGTTCAAAATGACTGACCTGATGCGGCCGTTTAAGCTTGGAGAGGACATTGGTTTGTTCCTGGTTAACTTTGAGCGAACGTGCGAGAAGCAGGGGTTCTCTCGGGAAACGTGGCCACAGCGCTTGCTCACTTTGTTACCCGGCGAGGCGGCCAACGTAGTCGCTCGCTTGAAGAGAGAGGAGGCAGAGGATTTCGACCAAGTGAAATCGAGTCTGCTAAAAAAGTACAGGCTGTCAGCGGAGGCGTTCCGTCGGAAGTTTCGGGAAAATGAAAAAGGCAGAAATGAGTCATATACAGAGTTTGCCTACAGGCTTATGTCAAACATGCAGGAGTGGCTCAAAGAAGAGAAAGCGTTTGGTGACCACGAGAAAATTCTGCAGTGTTTCGGGCTGGAACAGTTTTATAGTCGGTTACCTGAGAACGTGCGGTACTGGGTCTTGGATAGGCCAGACGTTAGTACAGTGGCTAAAGCCGCCGAGCTAGCCGAGGAGTTTGTGACGCGTCGGGCTCGCGGAGCTAGGGACGGTCAAAAGGGTGAATTTGGCTCCAAGTCTGAGAGGCCGAAGTTCACACCCATGAGAGCAAGGGGGGACACACGTAGTGCGGATGCGAGTGAAAGCAGTCCTACCGAACGTAAGGAGACGGCGGCAGCCGAAGCCGAACGCAGAAAGCGGTTCGAGAGGAGGCAAGCGCGCGTGTGTTATACGTGCCAGAAGCCGGGTCACTTTTCGGCGCAGTGTCCAGAAACAAAAAGAGAAGTCGTGTGTTTGTCATTATGTAGCACTGACGAGAACATGAAGCTTCTCGAGCCTTACATGCGAGACTTCCTCGTGAACTGGTAAGAGTGCCGAGTGCTTCGTGATTCCGCAGCTACAATGGATGTAGTTCACCCCTCTTACGTAGAACCCGATGTGTTCACGGGCGAGTGCGCATGGATCAAGCAAGCCGTGGAAGCTCATAGCGTGTGTCTGCCCGTAGCAAAAGTGCTTATTGAAGGACCTTTCGGAGCACTTGAGACGGAGGCCGTAGTGTCATCTATGCTGCCCCCCCCCCAGTACCCGTACATATTTTCGAACAGGTCCGATCACTTCCTGCGCGAGAAGGGGCTTTTGTTTGGTGAGGCTAGCGTTCAGGCCTTAACCAGATCGAGAGTTCGGGAGCTCGCTGCAAAGGCGGTAGTTGCGGGGCCGACGTTGTCGAACAATGAGAAAGGGTCGGAGGCGCAGAAAGCGGATATTCAGAGCACGTCCGAACTGAATAAAATTGAGCCTGTAGCGTTGAAGGCACCAGGTACTGGAGAGGAAATGCCCGACACGGGAAAGTTAGAAGAGGTTCCGGTCGAGCTTCCGGGACTAAGCTCAGTGACGAACAGGGAAGACACTGATCAGGTCATTAGTGACTTAATCATTAAAGCACCGCTGTCGCCTGAGCAGAAAACCGAACTACACCAACTCTTACAAGAGTTTCAAGGTCAGTTCTCTGAGAGGCCTGGTAGGACTTCTGTCCTTACTCATGATATAGAACTTACCTCCCCAGAGCCAGTACGATCCAAGGCGTACCGGGTGTCACCCCGCCAGCGCGATATTATGGAGGCTGAGGTAAAGAAAATGCTACAGCTCGGTGTTATTGAGGCGGGTGAGAGTGATTATACCTCCCCTTTGATTTTAGTTGAGGTACCGGGCAAGGAACCTCGTCCTTGCGTCGACCACCGCAGGCTTAATTCCATTACTAAGGATCAAATTTATCCGATCCCTAACATCGAGGAGCGCCTTGAGAAAGTTAGTAGCGCTCAGTTTATTTCCACCCTAGATCTTGTCAGGGGTTATTGGCAGGTTCCACTTACAGAAGAGGCTAGTAGGTATGCGGCGTTCATTTCACCAATGGGAACATTCCGTCCTAAAGTTTTGAGTTTTGGTTTGAAGAACGCGCCATACTGCTTTTCAAGCCTCATGGACAAAGTGTTGCGGGGACAGGAAGAATTCGCTTTACCGTATTTAGACGACGTAGCGATATTCTCCGCCTCCTGGTCTGAGCATATGGCACACTTGCGGGCAGTGCTAACCCGCCTGCGCGAAGCGGGCTTGACAGTCAAGGCTCCCAAGTGCCAATAAGCACAGGCCGAGGTTGTCTACCTCGGTCACGTGATTGGACAGGGTCGTCGCCGCCCCTCTGAAATAAAGGTGGCCGCTGTGCGAGACTTCCCGCAACCGCGCACGAAGACCGATATTCGGTCGTTCTTAGGTGTCGCCGGCTACTATCAGAGGAACATCCCCAGGTACTCCGATATCGCGGCTCCCCTGACGGATGCTCTAAGAAAAACAGAGCCCCAAACAGTCGTCTGGAGCGAGACAAAGGAAAGAGCTTTTAGCGCCTTAAAGAGCGCCCTAACAAGCCAGCCTGTGCTACGATCGCCAGACTACACAAAAGGGTTCGTTGTTCAGTGCGATGCTAGTGAGCGAGGCATGGGCGTTGTACTGTGCCAAAGGGACAATGGAGAAGTGGAACACCCCGTCCTGTATGCTAGTCGTAAGCTGACCTGTCGTGAGCAGGCGTACAGCGCCACTGAGAAAGAGTGTGCGTGTCTCGTGTGGGCCGTTCAGAAATTGTCATGCTACCTAGCCGGCTCGAGGATTATCATTGAGACGGATCACTGCCCTCTCCAATGGCTGCAGACCATATCTCCCAAAAATGGCCGCCTCCTGCGCTGGAGCCTCGCTTTGCAACAATATTCATTTGAGGTGCGTTACAAAAAGGGGAGTCTCAACGGTAACGCCGATGGCTTAAGTCGAAGCCCCTAACGTAGGAATCCGCCTCAAAGTTGTTGGTTACGGATGTTTTCTTCCTGAGGCAGGATTTTTAACATATTGCTTTTGTTTAGTGTTTCAAAGTGATTATGTGCTTTCTAGTGCAATTTTCCAATTTGTGGACGCGTTCTGAGTGCTGCTTGACTACTGTAAGGAACTAGGCAGTAGTATAAAAGGGGAAAGAACCTGGCAGAGCTTAGTGAGGGTTGTCTCGTGCTTGCTGACTGAGCGGTTGCGTTTCGGCGTAGTTCTAACGCTTGCTGGGAACGAGCACAAAAATGGCAACTCTCCCGAAGTGACTTTGCAGTGTCCTATGTGATCCTGAACCCGAGAACGAGGCCTTCTCTGTGCGCTGCGCTCAAGCAACGTCGAGGGACGATCGGTTTCGATTACGAGCATCATCGAGCGACATCCCTCTGGACAGCGGATGCAGTCCCCTGACCATCGGGATCTCCTTCTCCCGGCGGGGCGGTCTGTTACGTCTCGCCTACGACGCGCGGTATAGCCGGCGCGGATGCAACGGACGCCGCGGCTTCGTTCATCGCGGCCGCAACGCCTCCCGCCAAGCGCGTCCAGGCAGGATTCAGTGCCACGTGTCGTCGTGCGTGCGTGTGTGTGTGTGTGTGTGTGTGTGTGTGCATGTTGGTGCCCACGCTTGTCAAAGCGCGGCAGCCGGGGAGAGGAGCTCCCCAACTGGGAGGCGAGGAGGTCTGACCGGCGCCGGCCTGGCGGACGCGCCCGTCACGTCTGGACATGTTCAAGCGTCGCCGTATCGGACGCCTCTTCCCAAGCCGTTCCTTCTTGCCCTCGACTCCGTGGGTATAAAACGCCGCTGCCCCGGACGCCGAGGGAGACTTCGATTCCTTCCTTCGAGTAACGTGGTCGCCCTGACCGGCTGCTCTTTTTGCGATGCCAGAATAAACAAGTTGTTCTGTTGCCAGTCGACTCATCCTTTGCCGGGACCTTCGAATGTTTCCAGCTTTGCCCCAGGCCGCCAGGCCAACGCTACCCTTGGGGCTTGCAACCCAAATGCAACAATACACACATACGTAGGTATGTACATACATACATACGTACGTACTTACGCATACATACATACATACATACATACATACATACATACATACATACATACATACATACATACATACATACATACATACTTAAATAGGCAGAGGGACAGACGGACGGAAAGATTGACAGAAAGATTAATACGCAAAAAGTATCTTTGGAGACCCGAAAAGGTGGAAAAGCAAGATGACCCGGCGTATGCCACTAGGCATAACGAACTTAGATACATAGGCAGCTAGGAAGATAGCTATTGGCATCCCCTTCTTTTTGGGGCGGTGGCGACTGGACACCTTAGCTAAGAAAATTATCGGTAGCGATATCTGCGTTGTATTTTAACGCGACAGCGTGAGGAGCTCCTGACGCATAAAATACGGGGTTGTTGTTGGCGTCCTTGACTGTGAGCGAAAAATCCGCGAACACCTGCAGAGAATCAACACTACGAGTCGGTGGGCCACCTAGGTCACGTAACCTTGTGGCGTCATCACAACCTCCTCACCGCATTGTGAGCTCACTGCGCCCCGTGGCAGGTGGCATGTAAATAAATGACTGGGCGCGAGAGGTTGCCCGCTTAGAGCTACCTTTGTCGCTCAAGCTCCACCTATGGCTGCAGCTGCCATCGCAGGGCAGTGGAGCATCGCTTATCCTCTGTACGACTGCGCGAGGAGCAGTATTATGACTCCCAGACACTTATGACCGTTATGTAAACAGTGACCAATTCTGCGTATATGGGCATTAACCCATCAACAATATCGCGTCATGAGCGTAAGGCGGAGCCTAAGTGTGATCTCCCATTTTTCTTCTGTTTTAACTTTGGAAACTTTATCACGGAGGATCATCATGTCCTTTTTGATATCTGGATCTAAAGGTATAGCTTTACCTCCGTGTTCATACTGATTTCTCTAATGTATGGTTATAAGGCAACCTGATTTATCCTTGTATAGAAGGGTTCTCCCTCTTTAAATATAATAGAGCCTTCTTTCAAGTTTTGCTGTTTCGAACTCTGCACTGATTCTTTTCTTCCCATTTTTTCTTCTCCACTTCGCCATCTAGGTTACGCGGAATTTCTTGGTATTCCTGATAACATCCTTATTATCCCATTATTATTTGTATGCATTATTTTTGTGTTTACATGTTCATCTTCCCTTCAAGCGTTTTCGTTATTTACGTTCTGTGTTTTGTAATATTAGTTCAACATTCTAACGATTGGCCTTCTGTGTTGTATTATTTGTTTTTTCTGACCCTCCCCTTTGTAATGTACTACGTTACCTGAGGTCAAAATAAGTAAATCATCTTGCCTCTTGTTGCCTGCGCAGTCTGTCCTGGGGCTCCTTTTCCTCCATCGCGTGTCGGAGTTTTTATTGTAATACTACCTGAAGAATTTGACTGCCCATCGACTATGTCGTGTGTGCGGATGTTGTTTTAATGTTGTGGCATGCCTAGAAGGTTAAAGGACTCTGCTTCAGATATCTGTTCGGAGCACGAATAATTATTACGAAAGCACTTCTTCCCGGACTCAAGCGAGCTCATCGTGTTTGTATGAAGCTTCTGTTTCGATAAAAAGAATGTTCTTGCAGCTTTTAATTTAACTGAAAAAATCTGCTAGGCACGGGCGTGGTTCTTAACTTTGATATATTAAACAGGTATTGTTTAGGTCACTGGGGTACGAACTGAATTCATACTAGTCAGATAAGTTGGAGCTTATCCCTAAACTCGTTACGCAATAGTAGGCTCTACTGGGATTCACATCTCATAATCGTGAAGCAACGAGCGCAAGCATGAAAGAGTCACAAGTTCTCCATTTTTGCTCTGGCAGAAGCTTACATGTTGGTTAAATATTTAAGGGCCATATGGCTCTGCTTGGGTGGATGCCAATGAGTAATTATTACCTTATTACAAGTTCACAACATGCTTTTTGTTGCTAGGGTTATATAATTATTGCAACGGCTGCTTTTTACAATAAAGAACTGACAGGGCTGAATATAATTTTTGAGAGCCTAATGCGCAGGTATCAAAGGGAGCCTAAAAGGGGAGACAATTCGTTTCGATCTGTGTTTCAACGCATTTTTCGACTTCTAAAGAGGTGGAGCTGCTGTTCTGCACTTCTTTGTCCACGAGCATGTTTTATACTTTTTTTTTCGAGAGCAGCAAACAACTTCTTCCCGCTAGCTGTACTTTACAGGCAAACAAGCCATCATCGGCGTTTTTTCGTTTGCACCAATCGAACATTTTGGCAAGGGAGGTTTGGCGAGATTTCTTGATGACGCTCCTCGCTATTCCACGCTGCCTCTTTAGAAGGCAGATGACAGAGGTTATTTTGTACTAACCTCTGTAATCTTCTGTTGTAACCAACCTGCCAATGAGATCCGAACAAACCACCTCCGATTATGGTGTCCGGTGCTCTACCAATTGAGCTACGATGACGGCTGTCTAATCTGCTGCTTTCGCGGTTATTTATGTTTTGTAGCGAGAGCTACACAAGGCTAACAATCGAGCATTTCACTGTGCATGGGAGAGGCAAGTTTTGCGCATGCGCCCTTATCATGGCAACCGAAGAAGAGCAAAGTGCGGCGTGCGCTTCGCCGTCGCCACGGCCGCGCGCCCGCTCCACCTTCATAGCCGAGCGTTACGTCACGCGAATGAGCAGTTGTGCACATGCACCGATACCATGGTAACCAGAAAGACCCCACAGGTGCGCCGCATTCGTTGCCGCATCGCCGCATGCCGCTCTATCACTCGAACCTCGCGTCGGATGTGCACGGTTGGGTATAAAAGGCAGAGATGTAGTGGGCGTCTCTATCACAACGTTTGACATGCATGCAGAGAAGGGGAGTCCAGCCGTTGCTAAACGAGGGTACAGACAAGAGAAGATTAACTCTTCTGATCCTGAGGTTATCACCTGGCAGTTGGGTTTAACCAAAGAAGAACGCTGGACTCCAGTCTGTGTGTATGTGAAACAATGTGTCATCGCTGTCAGATATCTCTCTTCGATTGCGGTGAATCAATGGTGAAGCCTGCTGTGTTCGGCTTCTGGAAAGCGGCATTATTATCTACGGAATCGTCGTGGCACCGGAAACATCTGTCAAGCAGACGATTGATGCGGCTGCCGTGTGTATACTAGCCTACGGCACGGCTTCACCGTTGTGTATGACTTTGGGATGATTGGAATACAAAACAGGACTCTCTTAGTCAGCGTTGGAAAGAAAAGTTTAAATTTAATTTAGCTTCGGCGTGTTTAGACTACACAATGGGGAACTACTATAGAGCTTTTATACTAATGAGGCTCTGCCAAATCGAAATACTATATCGACAAATTTGAGACCGCTGCATGCTGCTCCAAAGATTATCGGGCCGTCTTCTTCTCTGTCAAGAAATGACTAAAATATGTGTATACCCGATGTCTCTCAATGCTAAACATACACTATCCCCAGCAAGCTCAGGCATTGAAAAGTACCTTCGCTACTTATATCCCCAGTGCCGGCGGGTACCCACTGATTTTTAATGGGTACAAAATTTCCCCCGGCCTGGTGCTCGGCTCTTCTGGGTGAGATGCTTGGGAAAAGGGCTTTGACCACAGTTGCTCTGATGGATCAGCGATAAGTTCCGCCGTCAACAACGCTAAATCCGCCTCGTGGGATAGAAGCCCATTTGTGGCCATTTTTTACCGCAGCCGTGGCCTAGTGGGTTGGGCGCCCGGCTCGGCTGCGGGAGGTGGTCGGTTCGAAACCCACCGCCGGACACCCACCGGTAAAAATGGGTACAAGCGCCCCCCGGCCTGGCGCCCGGCTTTCATTAGGGGGGTTCGCTTGGTAAAGGCTCCGTAAACCCCGCTGCGCCCATCGCGGGCGAAGCCCCAGTGTCGGACAACCTCGGTACCTGCTAAAGGTGGCGTCACGGCCAAAGTGGCTCGCACCTTCATCACCTGCAGCAGCAGTCACCACTTCCCTTGTCTGCTTAATTTCTTAACGAGGGCCTCGGATCTGGCAGCCTTGATGCCGTAGGATGCATAAGAGGGTCCTCGCATAGCTTCCGCTCCCACCGTTCTATGACTTCCCACGTCACATCAACGGTAATACATAACGTACTACGGCTGCTAATTTCGTACGAAGGAAGCGCTGATGAACACTCTCGAAGATAGGTCACACGTAAACTTAAATACCCCCGAAAGAAAACGGTGTGACAGCCATTGCCATAGCTCAGTTGGTAGAGCACCGGACGCGTAATTTGGAGGTCGTGGGTTCTGTTTTCGCCGGCAGCATGTGGTTGTTTGTCTTCTGCTTTTTTAGCCTCTTACCTGTAAGCGATACAATATTCACTAGACATTGATCGAGACCCCAAATTAAAGAAAAATCCTCTATTCTCTTTGGCTTCTGTCAGATTTATCAGGTATACACACATCCTATAGCATCAAGGCTGCCAAAACTGACGCCCTCGATAAGCAATTAAGCAGACAAAGGAAGTAAAATGAGAGGCTTGTTATATATAAGAAACCAATGAGCATATGGTATTTTTAAGAAGAAAGCTTTACTTTCCTAGCCCGAGCTAGCAAACTCGGCTCCAGCCTTGCAACTGCCGGACCGTGACGTCACATACACGTGACATTAGACAAACTGACACAGCTACGCAGGAAGTCTGAGCAGCCGCACCGCCGAGCCTCCCAGCAGTCACCGGTTCACCCCCGATGCTAGTGCTCCTCTCTCTCTCTCTCTCTCTCTCTGGTGCCCCTTAGGGTCGCCGTTAGTGCCAAAATTGTGACCCACCCGTTTCGCGCATAAGGTTTAGAAGGATGTCAAGGAAATTGGCGCAATGCTGCACACAAATTTGTTAGTCGTCTTCAAGCCTGATATGTGTGAGGGATTCGTACCGACGTTCTTTATTCGTCGAAACTGTAATGAAAGGCGACCTTCGGAGGGCCGTGCCGGCCCAACCGGCGGTCGCAGAGTGAGGCAGGTATTACCAAATAGTCATAATTGGTGCTTGAGGGGGTTGGTGTGAGCGGGCGCCTTTTGCGATACGTTCATGGCTTCCTGAGCGGGCGCACCATGCGCGTACGAGTAGGGGGTAAGCTCTCCAAGCCTCGCCCAGTGGAGATGGGCGTGCCGCAGGGCTCTGTCTTATCACCATTTCTGTTTAATGTGGCCATGTCAATGGTGCCGGCCTCCCTCCCCACGAGCGGCCGACACCACGTGTACATTGCCAAATATGCAGACGACATAGCTCTGTGGTGCCGGAGACCACCGGGCGAGGCTTTCCGCGTGCGGGGGTGCCTTCAGGGAGCCCTGACCGCAATCGACGCCAGCCTGCGCGGCCTTGGTCTGTCGCTGAGCGCGGACAAATCGGTGGCCGTGGCCTGCGTTTCGCGCTCGCGCGCGCACCTTGCGCTACTGTCACTGGACGGGACCCCGAATCCTTGGGGTAAATCGGTGCGGTACCTTGGCCTGGACATCGACTGGCGCCTTTCCTTCCTCCCCGCGGCGACCAAGGCCTGTCAGCAGATGAAGAGGATCACCGCCGCCGTGCACATGCTCACCGCTCAAGGCCAGGGCATCTTCCAGCAAGCCGCGCTGCGGCTTTACAATGCCGCAGCTTTGGGGGCGGTGCTCTTTGCGTTGTGGCTCGTCACGGCGCGCAAGCCGTGCTGGCAGAAACTCGAACTCCAGCACCGCAAGTCCCTGCGCGTGTGCCTAGGCCTGCCCAAAAACGCGCAGTGCGCCGCAACGTTGGCCGAGGCAGGAGCGTGGCCACTTGAGCTCCAAGCAGCGCGCAGGGCACTGAACCACATCGACCGGCTTCACCGCGCACCGGACGGCGGTTTGCTGCCGCAGCGTATGCGCTCACACCCGCGCTCACGAATGGGCGCGGCGCTGCTCGAGTATGAGCAATTGACACAAGGCCCACCCTCCCCTACGGCTCCTCCGCGCCCTTTCCTGCTGCCTCTGAGGTACAGCGAGAGATCGTCGGCATTGCGGGAAAGCGGAGCCCACCCTTCTGTGCTGTGCTGCAGATGGCCAGAGCCATCTGCAGCATCCAGGAGCTTGCGTCCACGTTGGGCCTCACCCTCCACACGGACCCTGTCCACCCAACCCGGCTAGGAAATTCCGTGACACGGTGTGACATTCCGTGTGTGCTACGAGGATCCACGTTCGACGGCGCGGCGTAGACGGAGACCCGTGACAGCGGCATCATCAATTACCCAGCCATGCTCTTTGATTGACGACCAGAAAAACCGGACCCGCCGCCGCCCCGGTGAAACAGGCTTTATCCTCCCCAATTTCCGGTTTCATTCCAGGACAAGGGAGCTGTCAGCGGGCCAGAGCGCGCCGTACCACAGCCGACGCTATGCGATACCGCGAAGACGACATTCTTTCCCTCCCCCCCCCCCCTTTGTCGTGGGCTATCGCCGGGAAGGCACCCACAGCTTCCCAGAAGGGCCGCGACGGACACCTGTCATGGCGGACAGGCAGTACTCGCCAAGAATGTGGAAAGACAGGCGCTAGTGAATTAGCTCCGAAGAGAGAGCCTGTGTATACTCTCACTTGAGAGAGAGTGGTGGCGTTTTTGTTGTTTATTTAGTTTGTATTGTTAACAGACTCTGGGTTCGAGGCTAAGCCCAACCCAAAGGGGTGGTCCCCATCTCGCATGTTATTTTGGATTGGAGAATTGATGCTTTGGGCGGGCCACTGGAAATGACCGTCCTTAGTCCTTTGTTAATCAAGTGCTTAAAAGCGCATGTAAACGGATGCAGTCCAGTCTGAGCTGGGGCTCCATGCTTAGCATGTAATGTGATGCTACTTAGGCACTAACCTGCCCGGTCGATGAGCAAAGTAGTGCAAAGTTTGTTCTTTTGTAAATTCAGTTTTGCTTTTTCCAGTTTAACTCTCTGTATATGTATGTTGTAAAATTATGCTCTGCTGTCATCATCTACAAGCTCGCCTCCTGTTCATCTTCCAAGCCGAACGACACTAGAGAAAGGGTTTGTGAACCATCCTCGAAGAAACGGACGACTATTGAAATTCTACTGCATACACGCTGAGGACGACATCGTTCGCCAAGAGAGCCTTCAGTGCCGAAGCCCGACGGCGTGCAGCTTCTGCCAGCAACCGCTCGAGCCCAACTCCGGAGCCACTCCATCGCCCCCATGAAGTCGTCGGCACGTAAGCTCGGACGCCCCAGCCTCTGATGTATAACCTTAACCATGTGTAATTATTGAATATACCTGTTTGTTTAAACTGAGCCATACGGCGTCTCTTTGCCTCTCCGTCCCGTGTGGACCTGCGCATTATGGGGGTCATCACACTGGTGTCAGAAGTGGGGTCTCAAAAGCAAATGTCCTCTGAATGCTGTGACATTCATGACTTCAAAATTGTAATCAAAAGGGAATCACGGGACTGATTGTGGGACTTTTACCCCCATTTGAGAGGCTTGAGGCACTGGAGGGCTTGAAAAAAAAAATGACTGTATCTGAGGGAGCTCCCACTCCACAGCCGTCGCTCGGAGCAAGCATGCTGGCATTAGGAAGCGTCATTCCGACGTTTACGGGAGATAAGACAGGGGTTCCAATCTGCGATTTCTTTTCCATGCTAGAAGAGATTGGGAAAATGGGGGGATGGTCCGATGCTCAAATGCTGGGAATGGCGAGGTGTAAGATGGCAGGAGCTGCTCATGATTTTGCATGGCGAGACGAAAAAGTAAAATCCACAAAATCATTTACGGAATTTAAGAAGCTCGCGTTAGAGCATTTTGACACTGAACCACGTCACGTGCGAGTACAGAGGTTCCGTGACGCCGGACAGATGGTAGGGGAGGACGTGCGAACGTTTGCGTCGCGGCTTCAGCGCTTAGCGCGCGATACGTTAAGCAGGGAGGAGGAAGGAGACCAGCTTAAGAAGAAATACGCGGAGGATATACTTAAAGAGGAAATGACCGCTTTGTTCGTGGCTGGTCTGCAAGACCCCGTGCGCCGGTTCGTGCTCTCGCGCAAGCCGAGCAATTTCGACCAAGCCGTGGAGGCCGCATTGGATGAGGATCAAAATGAGGCGTTAACGACAGCCGCAGCGAGAGTACGCGTCATAGAGAGAGCGGTGCTCAACCCTGAGGTTGCTCTCTTGACAGAGCGGTTAGATCGCTTAGAACAGCTGCTATCTCAGCAGGTAGAATGCCAGGTTGAAGCGCGCGCTCAACAGCGCCCATTCGCTGGAAACCGGAGACCGCCACAAAGCTACAGGCGCGGTATGCGAGATTTTGAAGAAATTGTATGCTTCGCTTGCCAGGGTCGCGGACACATCGCCAGGTTCTGCCAAAACGTGCGCCGTGGGGAGCCACAAAGAGAAGCAGGCGAGACACGCCCTAAGCAAGCCTACAGCGGGGTTCCAGATACCGAGTCAAAAAACTAGTTAGTCCTCCCCAGCCTGAGGAGCGTGGGGAGGGAGCAGTAGATGATGAGGTGGTGGTAGTTTGTGTGGCCGACGAGGCATGCCCTGTTGTGCGTTGCAAGTTAAATGGTTGTTGTATGGAATTGTTGATAGATACGGGGTCAAAGGTGACATTGCTTAAGGAGAGCAGTTTTAACACGCTTCGAAGGAAGGGGGACCGCGAGGTGTTGGAAGCGTCTGGTGGTATGGCAACCAAATTTGTAGGCATAACGGAGGATCCTCTTGGCATAAGTGGACTCTACCGGTTACACTTCTCTCTCGGCGGAATTGCATTGGAGCACCCCTGCTACGTATGCCCGGACACGGTGTCTCTGCCAAACGGAGTGTCAGGTATATTAGTGCAGGATTTTTTGAGAAAAGGGAAGGTAGTAGTCTCATTCTCTGAGGAAGAGGTTAATGCGGGCGGCTCAAAAGTTCCGTTTTTGAACAGGAGAGGGGCTGAGATTCGCATTACCGATATTGACACCCGTCAAACAGTGGGATCATTGGAGAAGGTATATTCGCGGGTTGCCGTCCGGCTGGTCGAGGAGGCGGTCGTCCTTCCTTGGTCGGAGCACATTTTGTACGCGTTTGTGCCTTCAGATGTAGAGAGCGGCGCCGTGGGAGTGCTTGAGCCGGTCGACTCTCTCAGCAATGGCCTGAAGGCAGCCGCGTGCCTCGTGACAGTTAATGACGCCCACAGAGTGCCCCTACGGGTGGTTAACTGTAGCCAGCAGCCACTGAGCCTTCCCAAGAACAAAACATTGGCTTTCTTCACCTCTGCGATAGAGCAACGTGAGCCCACCGATACGGTACTCGCAACTGTAGAGCATGCTAGTCCTTCGGCTGCTCCAAAGGTGTCGTTCGATCTTTCTCACGTAAAATCCAGGGAGAGGGAGGCTCTGGCTGGTTTGCTGAACGACTACTCGGAGGTATTCGCCGCGTCCAACCTGGATTTGGGCTGCTGTGGCGTTATAAAGCACAGGATAGAAACCGGCACTTCATCGCCCGTTTACCAGCGTGCGTACAGGATTCCTTACTCCCAACGTGAGGAGATGGAGCGGCAGGTGCAGGACCTGATTGATCGCGGCATTGTCGAACACTCAAAGTCACCCTGGGGAGCACCAGCACTATTGGTGGAAAAGCCAGATGCCTCGTATCGATTGGTAGTGGACTACCGCAAACTAAATGCCGTAACTCGCATCGATCCACACCCCATCCCCAATATACAGGAGACGCTTTCTCAGCTGGGCTCTGCCAGGTACTTCACGGTAGTGGACATGGCGGCGGGATTCTGGCAGATAGCAATGGATCCGGCAGATGCCGAGAAAACGGCATTCAACACGCCCTCAGGGCACTATGAATGGAAAAGAATGCCGATGGGTCTGGCCAACAGCCCTGCTGTCTGGCAGAGAACCGCTGATGTTATCCTGGCAGGTCTTCTGGGGAGGCTGTGCTTCGTGTATATGGATGACATTATCATATACAGTGACAGTTTTGAGAACCATTTGCGCGATATTGAGCAGGTTTTGGTGCGACTAAGAGGAGCGGGTCTCAAGCTGAAGCCCTCTAAGTGCCAATTCCTCAAAAACGAGGTGAAGTACCTCGGGCACGTTGTTTCAGCTGACGGCGTGCGACCGGACCCTGAGAAACTAAGGTGTGTCTCGGATTTTCCATCCCCGACTAGCGTCCGCCAGGTCCGGCAGTTTCTCGGCCTGATCGGTTACTACCGAAGGCACATAGAGGAGTTCGCCAAGCTCGCTAAGCCGCTCACCGCCTTAACAGCCAAAAATGTCGCCTTTCGCTGGGACGAAAACGCGGAGAATTCTTTTGGGGCCCTGAAAAGGAAGCTAATGAGTGCACCGCTGTTGCGCCACCCGAATTTTAATTTGCCCTTCGTTATGGCCACAGATGCGTCAAAGTTCGCAGTTGGTGCCGTGCTATCTCAGGTTATCGAGGGCAAAGAACATCCCGTTGCTTTTGCTAGCCGACAGCTGAGCCCCACAGAGCAAAAGTACGGAGCTACGGAAAGGGAGTGCCTCGCCGTTGTCTGGGCAGTAAAGCACTTCAGATGCTACCTTTACGGCCGCAAATTCAAGCTAGTCACAGACTGCCATCCTCTGAAATGGGTGATGAGTGTCAGGGACCCTAGCTCGCGACTCGCTAGATGGAATCTACACCTGCAGGAATACTGCTTTGAAGTTGAGCACAAGTCAGGAAAGACACATCTGAATGCTGATGCACTCAGCCGCACAGCTGTCGTGGCAGCTATAGATGAGTTTGTCCCCGTAGTCGACCCCGCCGAATTACGCACAGAGCAGTGCAAAGATCCTGACCTGAAGCGAATAATCGAAAGCTTAGAGGGCGCACCGTCTCACCCCGAACAGCTAGGTTATTTCATTGACAAAGACGGCACCCTGTGTCGGCGCACGAGGCCAACCAGGAAAGGGAGACCAGAGAAAACCGCTTGGGAGAGAGTCGTCATACCTCGGTCGTGGACAGAAAGGGTTCTTCGCGAGTTTCACGATGCGCCATGCGCCGGTCATTTTGGCGTAGCGAAGACACGCAGGCGTGTGGAGCGTTTGTACTTTTGGAGTGGCATGCGACAGGATGTTAGAGACTACTGTGCGAAGTGTCATTCCTGTCTCGAAAGAAAAACACCCAAGGGACGAAGACCAGCTCCAATTCAGCCGTTCCCTGAGGTTTCGGCTCCCTTCGAGCGGACAGGTATGGACATAATGGGCCCATTGCCCACGACCACTTCCGGAAACAAGTACATTTTAGTATTTGTCGACCACCTTTCAAAATACGCGGAAGCGGTAGCACTCCCAGATCAGAAGGCAGACACGGTTGCAAGAGCATTTGTCGAACAGATCGTGCTCCGACATGGACCCCCGAGGCAACTCTTGACAGATCGGGGAACAAACTTCGTGTCGCAGCTAATGAGGAGAGTTTGCGAGCTGCTTAAGATCGCTAAGAAGCAGACAACACCGTACCATCCGGCTTGCAACGGCGCGGTGGAGCGACTGGACCAAACCGTGGCCGGGTTCCTGTCGCATTTTGTTTCGCGCGACCAGCGGGACTGGGATTTGTGGCTCCCGTATGCAATGTTTGCCTACAATTCTGCAGTACACGAGAGCACGGGCGAATCGCCATTCTTTCTTCTCTACGGCCGAGACCCGGACCAGCCTAGTGAAGTGCCAGAGGGCCCCCGTCGTGTCCCATACGCTTCACTGGACGACTATAAGGTTGAGCTAGAATCGCGCTTGCAAGTGGCGAGGGACATCGCAAAGGAGTCCTTAAAGAAAGCGGCGAAGCGCAGGAAGGAGGTGCACGATCGCAGTGCTAGAGACGCGCCGTTTAATGTGGGGGACAGCGTGTACATTGAAAACTGCCAAAGGCAGATTGGGCTAGCTCGTAAGTTCCAGACGAAGTGGAGAGGACCGTGCGAGGTTGTCGAGAAGCTTTCTCCGGTAAACTTCAGAGTCCGAGACGTGAACCGGCGCTTGATAAGGATACACGCAAATCGCCTCAAGTCGGCACCGGTTCAGTATTCACGAAATGAGGAAAGGGAAAGCGCGGATTTTGATGGGGACAGAAGTGAAGCGGAGCGCGCAGATAGTTCGCAAGAAACGCCCTCTCCTGCATTTGTTCGGCAGGCGCCAGAGGTGACGGCCGGAATGCCACCGGATTTACTTCATGCATTGCTAGAAGAAGAAGCGCGCGAGGTTGCCGCGCAGATAACGCCAGGAGAGGCTCCTGCCACGAGCCCTCGCGAGTCCCAAAGCAGACAAAGGGTCACAGACTTACTTAGTATGACCCATAAAGGCCGATATCCGCTGCGAAATCGGAAAGCTAAGTCGGACTAATGGCGTAAACAGAGCGGAGTTTTGAACTGGTTAGAATTGTGTAATGCCGCAGCTCATAACATTGCTATATGCGTATGTGTTAAGTTATCGGAGTTAATAGTTAAACCTTTCTGTCATTAAGTAACACCTTCACAGGAGAGCATGCGGAGCGCATGCGGAACCTGCCCTACTTCCTTTCGTTATCTATATTTTTGTCTGTGCCGTGATCGTGCTAGAAGTGGGAGCTCCTTTGTAACTGTGGTAAATTTATTTCGTCCAGTTTGGACTAGAAAGGAGAGGCTTGGGTGCTGAGTTTCATGTTTATCTGTAAAAGAAGATCAGTGCTGCCCCTGGAGACGCCAGTATTGACAGCGGAGGCATATGGTGTTGTGCAGTGGTGTTGAGTGCAGCGAAAAGTGTTTTGTCGGACGCACTGTGCGAGGCGATTCAGAAAGACAAGGGGAGCTGCGTGGACTCAAATGTTCGGAGAACATTCTTCTGGAGGGTGAGCGAGTGTGACATTCCGTGTGTGCTACGAGGATCCACGTTCGACGGCGCGGCGTAGACGGAGACCCGTGACAGCGGCATCATCAATTACCCAGCCATGCTCTTTGAGTGACGACCAGAAAAACCGGACCCGCCGCCGCCCCGGGGAAACAGGCTTTATCCTCCCCAATTTCCGGTTACATTCCAGGACAAGGGAGCTGTCAGCGGGCCAGAGCGCGCCGTACCACAGCCGACGCTATGCGATACCGCGAAGACGACATTCTTTCCCTCCCCCCCCCCTTTGTCGTGGGCTATCGCCGGGAAGGCACCCACAGCTTCCCAGAAGGGCCGCGACGGACACCTGTCATGGCGGACAGGCAGTACTCGCCAAGAATGTGGAAAGACAGGCGCTAGTGAATTAGCTCCGAAGAGAGAGCCTGTGTATACTCTCACTTGAGAGAGAGTGGTGGCGTTTTTGTTGTTTATTTAGTTTGTATTGTTAACAGACTCTGGGTTCGAGGCTAAGCCCAACCCAAAGGGATGGTCCCCATCTCGCATGTTATTTTGGATTGGAGAATTGATGCTTTCGGCGGGCCACTGGAAATGACCGCCCTTAGTCCTTTGTTAATCAAGTGCTTAAAAGCGCATGTAAACGGATGCAGTCCAGTCTGAGCTGGGGCTCCATGCTTAGCATGTAATGTGATGCTACTTAGGCACTAACCTGCCCGGTCGATGAGTAAAGTAGTGCAAAGTTTGTTCTTTTGTAAATTCAGTTCTGCTTTTTCCAGTTTAACTCTCTGTATATGTATGTTGTAAAATTATGCTCTGCTGTCATCATCTACAAGCTCGCCTCCTGTTCATCTTCCAAGCCGAACGACACTAGAGGAAGGGTTTGTGAACCATCCTCGAAGAAACGGACGACTATTGAAATTCTACTGCATACACGCTGAGGACGACATCGTTCGCCAAGAGAGCCTTCAGTGCCGAAGCCCGACGGCGTGCAGCTTCTGCCAGCAACCGCTCGAGCCCAACTCCGGAGCCACTCCATCGCCCCCATGAAGTCGTCGGCACGTAAGCTCGGACGCCCCAGCCTCTGATGTATAACCTTAACCATGTGTAATTATTTAATATACCTGTTTGTTTAAACTGAGCCATACGGTGTCTCTTTGCCTCTCCGTCCCGTGTGGACCTGCGCATTATGGGGGTCATCACAACGGGATACGTGTCCGGACTTAACCTTCACTCGCAACATACAACACGCAGACTGGCTCAACACCGAGGAGACCCTCGGTAGCGACCACTGCATCATTAACACTACACTACGCACACGCCCCCTCAAGCGTCCCAGAACACAAGCCCATATCCCAGATTGGACGAAATTCAGGCAAAATTTTAACTCACTTGATAATACACCCATTTGCGCGCAAGGCTACACAGCATGGTCCCAACAGCTGCTGGCACACCTTTCCTCGCATGAAACACACATCCAGATCTCAGAGGCGGTCGCGGACGTGGATAACCACCTTCTACACCTCTGGGAAGCCCGTCGCAGCCTCGTCCGCCGTTGGCGACGCCAGAAACACAACAGAAAGCTTAAAGCTCGAATTGCCGAGCTTACCCAGAAAGCGGCAGAGTACGCGGCCCAACTCGCCGACTCCAACTGGGTAGATAGATGCAACACGGCCGCGCGACAAATGTCCAGCCGAAACACTTGGCGTCTCTTTCGAGCCCTACTCGACCCAACCCGAACACGAACCGAAACACCAAAACATTTGCAGCGAGCCATGCACCATTTTCCTGGCAACACGACTCAACTGGCACAGAAACTTCGGGACCAGTATCTGTGTACAGCCCAAGACCCCCGTGGATCTGCGTACTCTTATGCAGGCAGAGAGAACACGGAGGTGGATCAACCTTTCCAGCTCCATGATCTGCGGGCGGCTCTCGCCAAAATGAAACGGGGCACTGCGCCAGGACAGGATAAGGTCACCGTCAGCTTTTGACGAACCTGCCCGACTTGGCATACCAGTCCCTCCTGGAATACGTCAATGCGATTTGGCGCGGGGACACCCCTCTGCCAATCGAATGGAAAACGGCTTTGGTGACTTTTATTCCTAAAGCTGGCAAACCAATTGACACAGATAACCTCCGCCCCATCTCTCTCACCTCATGTGTGGGCAAACTAATGGAGACGATGGTGCGGGATCGGTTATCTACATATCTTGAACACAAACAAGTCTTTGCGAGCACCATGTTCGGATTCCGCCCACACAGATCCGCACAGGATGTCCTCCTGCAACTCAATTGGGAAGTCCTTGACCCCCTCGAATGCCCCCATAATGACCGGGTAGTACTCGCCCTGGATCTTAAAGGGGCATTTGACAATGTAACACATGAGATCATACTCACTAACCTAAGTCACATCGACTGTTGCCTCAACACATTCCAATACATAAGCCAATTTTTAATGGATCGTCAATCCTACATTCGAATTCAAGATAGAGACCATGGTCCTTACCTACTCGGCACGCGGGGAACCCCTCAAGGCGCGGTACGTTCCCCGCTGCTCTTTAATCTGGCCATGATGCACCTGCCGGCCCAGCTGAGTGGTGTCGCCGGCGTGCAGCACGCCCTGTACGCCGATGACATCACTCTGTGGGCCACACAGGGCAGCACAGGAGACATTGAAACCAGCCTGCAAACAGCGGCGACGATAGTAGACCGCTACGCCCGCCGCTGCGGTCTTCAATGTTCCCCTCAAAAATCGGAATTTGTACACCTCCGCCCCTCACAGAAGTGCACAACTAAAATATCTCTCTCTCTTGAGAGCGGTCCCATACGCGAAAGTGATGAGATACGGGTACTCGGACTCTACATCCACAAACACAGGCGGCCAGACATTACATTGGCCAAACTCCGTAAGGTGGGGGACCAGGTGGGCCGCATGGTCCGCCGGGTTTCCAACAAACGCGGAGGGTTACGAAGTAAGGATGCCTTGCGGCTGGCAAACGCCTTCGTAACTAGTCGAATTCTCTATTCGACTCCTTATCTCCACCTACGGAAACAAGAGGAGGACGCCCTTGAGGTCATCCTTCGCAAAATTGTTAAACGTGCCCTTGACCTCCCCATCACTACTTCAAACATCCGGCTTATGGCTCTTGGGGTGGCGAACACTTTCCGGGAGCTCCGGGAGGCGCACCTTACAAACCAGTACACGCGCCTGTCGCTAACAGAGTCGGGTCGCCGCCTTCTTGCTCGACTCCATATCCAACACACCCCTCCAATGGAAGACAGGTTTCGCATCCCGGAACTGTGGAGACGTGCCCTCCACGTGCGGCCTCTTCCAGCAAACATGTCACACGAAGACCATAATGGTCGGCGCCTGGCACGAGCGGAAGCGCTAGCCCGATATCATGGCAACCAAACAGGTGTCTACTACGTGGAGGCCTCCGGCCCTCACCACGGGGGATGGTACACGGCCGCGGTAGTTCACAACCGCAACACAGTTAACGGCCTAACTTTCAGAGCCCGCAGTGTAACACAAGCAGAAGAGGTCGCGATTGCTCTCGCGGCCTCACATTCCAATTCAAAATACATAATCACCGACTCGCGAGGGGCCTGTCGGAACGTCGAACAAGGCTGCACTCCCTTCCTAGCCTATCGAATATACCAAAATTGCATATGTGATACGGACCCCGCACACCGTTACCTCATATGGGCCCCTGCTCATCAGGGGTTGGCAGGAAACGAGGCAGCAGACGCAGCCGCCCGCGCGCTCTCTCACCGGGCTGTTTTCTGCTCCCCATCCGATCAGGAACCCGATTTTAATCCGGTCTATACATTCAAAGATATTACAACATATTATCAAAATTGTAATCGCCTTTACCCTAGTCCATGTAAAGGCCTGAAGAAGGCGGATGATCGGCTCCTTCTCCGCCTTCTCACCAATACATTGCTGTGCCCGGCAGCGCTAAAACATTTTGACCTCTCCTTTAGTGGCAGCTGCCCACACTGTAGTGCAGTGTCCTCTGACACCTATCACATGGTTTGGGCCCCACCCTCCAACCCCGCTATTCCCCCATCCCCAACCCAACCCGGGAGGACTGGGAGGCGACCCTGCTCGGCTGCCACGACTTACAGGCCCAACAAGCCTTAGTCGGGCGCGCCCGGGCGGCGGCAACCGCCACTGGGGTCCCATACTAGGGACCTCCACCTAGTGCTTGTACGGATCGGTGCCTTACGGGCTGATCCAAACATACCTCCTATTCATCCGTAATAAATGTTTTCACCACCACCGGCCTATAGGGCGCAGGGCATACTACCAGACTCCATCAAGACGCTATTGTGGCCGCAGGGCAGTGCGCGCACTCGTGAGCGAACTTTGGTGAGCCTCTGTGCATTCCTAGAACACACGGGCTTGACGTCCCGTCTGTTATCCGTCAGGTAGTTACACGCAGTGACCCAACGCTCCGCGAGTTCTACCTTGAACGATTAATAAGTGGACGCCCCACTCCAGTTGTAACCAACACAGTGCTGTGCGCGTGTGTGATTTAATTCTTCTAAAATGAATTATTCCCGCGCACAACCTGGACACATTTCTTATTGAGTAAATAGTTTGTACATATTACTTCTTCCCCTATCCTCTATTCCTGTCCCCTCACCTCTTTCATTTCATTTCTCCTTCTGCCTGCTATCCTTTATTTCCGCTGCCCCAGCTCAGGTGCTTCAGTATTGATGGAAGATGCCGGGGCTAGCAAAAATCTTTTCCTTCCTTTTTACTATTACTTTTAATAAAACCACTACCACCACCACTTTTTTGGAGAAAGCAAATGGCGCAGTAACTGTCTCATACATCGTTGGACACCTGCGCCGCGCCGTAAGGGAAGGGATAAAGGAGGGAGTGAAAGAAAAAAAGGAACAAAGAGGTGCCGTAGTGGAGGGCCCCGGAAATAATTTCCAGCACCAGGTGGTGGTAGTGGTTTTTTTATTAAAATAACGGTAAAAAGGAAAGAAAAGATTTGTCCTTTCCGGCATCTGCCATCGACATGAAGCACCTGAGCTTCATGTCCGTAATGGAGGGCTCCGGAATAATTTCGACCACATGGGACCTTCGCGATTGGGTTCGAACCCGACTGCAGCGGCTGCGTTCGAACCAAATTCTATCGCTTAGCAACAGAAAGCTGTCCCCGGGTTCTAGTTCCTTCCCCTTCCCCCAACACTTAGAGAATCGTCTAAGTAGCGTTCAATCCTCTCGCAAGCCAATGCCTCTTTCTCGCGGGCGAAGCGTTTCGGGGCTAAGCAGCTCGACGAGGAATCACCGTTCGCCTGGAATTCCGACATTCACCGCTTGCGCAGCGTTTGAGGTGGAGACGCTACCACTTCGCCACGACGGCTGAGGTGAGCCGTATATTACTTCTCCCCCATCCTCCCTTCGTGTGCCCTCAGCTCTTTCATTTCATTTCTCCATTCTGCTTGTTATCCTTTATTTGCGCTGCCCCAGCTCAGGTGCTTCAGTATCGATTGCAGACGCCGGGGCTAGGAAAATTGTTTTCCTTCTTTTTTACCTTTTTACTATTATTTTAATAAAAACCACTACCACCACCACGGCGTGTGCTGCAACGCTTCACGACTAGCATGACAAAGGAGCTGCTGCTGTCAGTCAACAGTGACGCCAATAAGTCAGCGCGAGGGCTGATCGTGGGCTATAAGTAATATTTTTTGAACGACGAGGTGGTGCAGTGTATCGTGATGTTTCGCTTCGTCTATGGATTGCTTGCCATTTTTCCTGTTTGACATGAACACTGAAAACATTACAGCGCAAGCCTACGTACTCAACAGAAGAATAATGGCGCGCTTTCTCGGTGCACTTGAAGAAGCGCTTCTTAAACCTCGACGAACATTGCCCTCAAACGACAACAAATAGTAAGTCTGCACCTATTCTACTACTTCTTTCTATGCGTTAGTTCATTAGTACTGCTCACGGCTACAAGAAGCCGCAACTGTATAACTGCTTTGCAGGACACCATGCATATAATTGCGCGCTGGCTCCACCGCGCACGCTCGGCTACTGATCTGAAGTTTCCTTGTTCAAACGCGACCGCGGCCGCTGCGTTTTTATAGAGGCAAAACGCTAAGGCACCTGTGTGCTGTGCGGTGTCAGGACAAGTTAAAGATCCCCAGGTAGTCGAAATTATTCCGGAGCCCTCCAGTACGGCATCCCTTTCTTGCTTCCTTCTTTCACTCCCTCCTTTATCTCTTCCCTATGGCGCGGTTCAGGTGTCCGCCGATATATGAGACAGATAGCGCGCAATTTCCTGCCCCAAAAATCAATTAATATTATCATTATTACTCCACCGCACATCTCATTTTTTCTTGGAGCGTAGGTGAACAGCTCCACCTGAGTCGTGCTCTGAACAAAAGCTTATCGTGGGTTGTTGCAGATCAGCCGCACCAAAATGCGATTCCTAAGCTTTCTGCGGAGAGCGAAAAAGGCGCGTTTCTGTTGTGCAGTCTGCGTTTAAGGCAACTAGGCAGATTTCCTCGCTAGATTACGCGGAAGGAAATTTTTTAAATTATTATTTTATTACAAATTAAAACGAGTGCTCTGCCCTGAAGCGAACAATGTGAGCGCTAGCTGTTTTGTTACATTGCTTGTTTTTTGTGTTTGTGAATGCTGAATGGATTTTATTGCAGCACCTTTGCGTGATAGAACCTTGGGATATTCACGCACCTCCCATCTAAGCTTTATATGTCCAGCGCGAGCAGGCCTATAGAATTTCGCCTCCATCGAAATGCGACATGAAATTGTAGACGCCCGTAGTGTGCGATGTCAGAGCACGGTAAAAAACACCAGGGTGTCGAAATTTTCAGAGCCCTTCACTACGGCGTTCCTCATAGGCCGAGTCGCTTTGGGATGTCAACGCCGCATAAACCAAAACCAAACCAACTTCGAAGTCCTGGCATGCCTGTTTCCCAATGGCGCCGAGCTGTTCTTTGCTCGCTTTGAACGCTGCAAGGCAAAAACGCGGTAAAGGACGTCCTAAATATGAACCCTCTTCGCCGTCGCAGAGACGCCAACTGGTGGATGTTGCTTATGCACAGCGTCCATAAGTGAGGTTCCTGCACGAGACCGTTGCGCCTCAACCACGACAGTGCTCAACCATGGCAGGTTAGGCGCCTCAAAGCGCCGCTGCGCGGGCGCCTCACGTCTCTAATTGGCCTACCACACCTGTGACATGCATTAATACCCGCTGACGTCTGTTGCAAGCGTTTGAATCTCCGCTGTGTAAAAAAAGTTTGAAAGATGCTTAAGCTTCGTCTTTAGGAGTGAGACGTGACAGCGTTTTGCAGCGTTGCCAAGGAGAACACGGAACGCCATCGCCCGTTCGGCGCGGCGCGTGGCCTGTTGGACAATTTAAGGAAAAGACGCCTGTCTCACATATCTCGCCGGACACCCGTACCACGCCGTAAAAGAAGGAAAATTCCTTTACCTTATGGCGCGGTTCAGGTGTCCACCGAGATGCGCCTTTTAAGACCCTTTGTTCTTACTCATCATGTTCGCCATTTCGTGGAGTCTGCTACCACCCTGAGATCACGCCGCCAATTGGGGCAGCAACTACTCTTCAGGTTTCGAGATTTCGTAGGGTACGCTGTCACCTGAAATCACAGCGCCATATGTGATAGCAACTAGAAAACAGCATATCTTGCAGTGAAACATGTAGCGCCAACTACAATTTACATATTCGTTCAGCTATATATACTCCGACAAGGGGCACCCATCCGGGGAGAGATGCGTACCTAATTTGGTTGTCAAAAAAACCCTATGGGTGTTGATATATAAATACAACCACAAATAGATAATAGGTAAAAAATGTATGCATACAATTACTGATTGAAGTGTTACCATATCGAATCGCAAGCCGAATTCTAGGCCCAACTTGACCCCTCAAACGAAGTAAACTCCATTCCAGACGCATCCTGAGGGGATGTAACTCTACAATGGGTAGACGTGCATCGTAATTTCTCCTATAGGTGGCTCTAGGCGTCGATCGCACTCCTAAGTGAAAAAGTTGTTACTTTTCCGAACAGCTCAGGGTTTTCTTCACTGGCCCCACTGGATGCGGAAAGACTCGTTTGATGCATGGCCAATAAAGCTAACGCTTATTACTTCAACGTCTTCGAGACAGTGCAGACCCTTTTTTTTCGCCAACAACCAACGCCGCTGACGCCGACGAAAACGGCTTTTCTGCGACACGAGCTCCTTAACGCTATCAGGTTAAATTTGGTTTCTGGAGAAAGTAAATGACGCCGTATCTTCTCGGACGGGTTTCCACCGTCTTGATGTAGTCTAACCTCTGGGATGCACCCACAAAAATTGGTGTAGACGCACGCCGTTGACGTGTTGAATTGACCGCTCATGTTGACGCGTATATTCCGTTTTTTTTTTGTTTTTTCTACCCCACAAAAGCTTCGTTTTCGTTCAGAGTGGCTCCTTACTGTTTAGAACGTGGTGTACGTCCAATCGATTAATTCAGGCCAACGTCAATGCGTCCTCAGCGTCTCTTCACGGTTTCTACAATAATCAATTTGCATTGTATCTAAGCAGTTCAGCATAAGCTGAAAGTAATGGCCAAAAAACAAGATATAATCCCTCTGCAGAGATTTTGGTATCTGAGCGTTTACCATTTTATAGAATGTGCTCCTCGGAAATGGTTGTTCAACGGTAATCGCAAAAAGCTTTGACAGGTCGTCAACAGAAGCACAAGCTATGGTCACATGGAGTGAGTGAATTTCATGTTGCTGCGTCTCTGAAATGGGGCTTAAAGCTCAACCTTAAGAGTATCACGCGGCAGCATTAATGAGTTATTGACCATTTTTGCGGAATTGGATATCACTTTCACCACATCCCTTTTTTTCATCTAAATACTTCTTGTGTACCGGGTCTTTATAAAGGGTGGGAGGCGTTTACAGCAGCCATAAATCTTAGTGGGCGGGTTATGGCAGAAATATTCTCTACATTCATAGATCCCTGGAATCCTCATAACACTCCTGGCACAGTGGTCGGTGTTTAAGGAATGCGCCACTGCCCTGTGATGGCAGGTGCTGCCACCGGTGGGGGTTGTGATACCGAGGTTGCTATTCCCGGGCAACCTCAAAATCACGGAGGGACGCTTTGAACCGACAAACGTTGGCGCAATCTGCGCACTGTAAACTGGAGGGCACACTTAAGCTCCGCCTTAAGGGTATGACGCAATAGCGCTCATGGGGTAATGCCCATGTATGTGGAATCGATCATTCTCTACTTTACATCCATAGATCCTTGGGAGTCATCATAGCACATATGCTGGCGCAGTGGTACAGCGGTTAAGCGATGCGTCACTGCATGCCCTGCGATGGCAGGTTCTGCCACCGGAGGGCCTTATGAGACCCAGGTTGCTCCTCCTGGGCAACATCTCGCCACCAATAAGTAATTCAACCACGACCTGCCATAGTAGTAAATGTGCTCACAATCCGGTGGGCAGGTTATGATGACGCCAGAAGGTCACGTCACCTTGGTAGCCCACCTATATAGGTCGCTTCTCGGGGATTTTTCGCTGACAACGCCGACGATTACACTAGATTTTCTGCAGAATAGAAGCCTTAAATCTTTCGAGTTAAATTTGCAGTAAGTAAGCTTGTCTGTGACAGAGAAGCAAGAATTGATTGCATTAACGCTAGATACCTCTTGCAGTGTGCTGGCAGCGGACTGCTCGCTAAGCGTTGCTAGGCCTAACCTGGTTCGCCTCGAACAGCCAGCGGACGCTGCTTTGCAACTAGCCCCTGCCTATCATAGGATGTCCTGCTACAGAACAATAAAAATAGAATAATTGCTCATTAAAATTAAGGTACGGGTGGTTCCCGCAACACCTTCGGCAGCGAAGCACGCCAGGCGAGTGCCAGCGCTAGGCTTTAGTTGTGTTGCCTTCACCGTACGATAGTGCCTGCTGTAGCAAAGGCCACACTCAAGAACTCCCCACATTCACTTAGGTGCGGAGTTTCACAGCGCTAGAGGTGCCAGCAGGTGTCCAGAGCCACATTGCAGGGGCGCGGCACGGCGCTCGATATCCCGAACGATCGGAAGGAAATTACAGTTCGATATCATCTTTGTCGTCATTGTCATCAGCCTGACTACGCCCACTGCAGGGCAAAGGCATCTCCCATGTCCCTCCAATTAACCCTGTCCTTCGCCAACTGCGGCCTCCGAATCCTCGCAAACTCCTTAATCTCATCCGCCCGCCTAACTTTCGCCGCCCGCTGCTACGCTATACAATGTGTTTCACGTAAAATTTCACAAATTTTTAAAAATAGGGTTTTTTTCAGTTCGAAGGGCGCTTTTTCCGGCATAGCAATGTCAGCGATTTAGTATGCATAAGAATACAGCTAAGATGTGCTAACTAGAAGGCTGTGTAACAAATATTGCATAGTTAACTTTTAAACTATTTTTCTTGGGCGCCCTAAATACTGATTTCGTGTAGCCCACAGTAAGCAATGCCCCTATCAGTTTTAAAATTTCGAAAATGCCGTTACCGCTGGCGCTGTGCACAACGATTTTTGGCCACTTCGACGAGTTACGTGCACTGGAGAGGTTGCTTTGCCTTCAAGCTTCTCGAAAGCGCATGTATTTTGGCCAAAATTTGTTTGGCGACAGCGCCGAGAGTAACCGCGTTTTAGAAATTCTAAAAACTGATATCGGCATTACTTACGGTGGGCAACACCCCTCTCAACAATTAATGAGCCTAACGGTAATAGTTCCTATTCAATATTAGTTAACCAGCAAGCTAGTTAGCACATCTTATCTGTATTCCCGTGTACTACACCGCTGACAGTGTTATGGCGAAAAAAGGGCTCTTCAATCTCTAAAAGCCTATTTTTAAAAATTGTGCAAAATCTCAGGTGAAACACCCTGTACACTGCGATATACTGCGCGACTTTCCTATACTTTTACACAGAATATTCAAGAGGATAATCTATGTGTTCGACATAGGCGATGACGCGAAATATCCGAGTCCGATTAACTTGGCTCGACTGTTTTTCTACAACTCAAGGGCAGGGAGCACCGCTGAACACATGTACTGGGACGGCTCGAATCACCAAGTCATAACAGTACGTCGCTTCAGCCGGGATTGACGTTCGAAGCTCGAGCGTCCTATCAAGATTTGTTCTTTGACCACTTGCAGCCATACCGCACTTAGCATGGCGGTAATCTCTAATTTACACCCTTATTGTTAGTGCTTAGCCACATCAATTTGCAATAATAATGCAAAAAATTCTAGAACTTTAAAAAGCATTACCAGGCCTTGGAAACGAAACGTGACTGCAAGCACTGCTAACACATCTGCAGTCAACGCAAGATTACGTTCTCTTCATGCAAAAAACATGGTAGGGTTTCAACGCAGTTAAACTAAGTAGACATGCGAAAGCATGTGGTTAGCCCGACTTGCTAATGGGTTTGCTTTGCTCGGTCGTCGACACGTCTGGCGATGATATTAGACTGTGGTTTAGCTCTGATCTAGCTTACGCGGACCTGATCTGTTCGCTCCGCAGAGTAAAGTTGACGCTGACGGCGATGTGCAATGCACTGCACAGGAGTGGTTTACAGTTTAACAGTTTAACACGAGGCAAGCTCTGCTACGGCGATATCACAGTACTCTTGTGCACTGGCCGTCAAGGGTTCGAATCCCTGTCGCGGCATTATTTTATTTATTCAAGGCGAAGAGCAAGGCTTCAGCGATGGACCGGCTTTTGCAGCTTTGGTTGTGAGGCAGACCTTTCGCTCTAAAACAGGAACCCTGCATTCATCTCACCGAGAGATACAATAAGAAGCTCTTTTTTTTTCAAAATTTGCACAAGTAAATAAACATGCTAAACGCAACCAAACTACTCTTCCAAGGCAGTTCACTCACTGGAATCCTTTTTTGCAACGATACAAGTGTGAGTGCAGCTGAATCCTCATAACTACATTGTATAAAATTCTGGTCAGTATTACGAAGAACATATCTAAAGAAGGTTTCGATATATGACTCGCTGTGCATTCAAACCGCAAATAAAATTCGGCCAAGCGCACGGTCATATCTTGAGAACCTAACAAAATTTACTGCATGCACTCGTGTAAGGGCCAAACTTTTCTTTTAATTTTTGCAGGGAGCAGCCCTTAAACGGGACCAGCATTTTCCCGTCAATTTTTCCCCACAGCAGAGCCTTGATTACGCGTACTCCGTTTATACGTCTACAAGATTTTTAGTGACAAATTAGCGCGACCACGGCGAATACTTCTTGAGAGATAATGCATTAAACACGAGCACGTCAGGCTGGCAGATGCCTGTATTGGTAGATTTCATGACATTTAAACTTATTCATAACAAAAAATAAGGTGGAGTCATCGGTGCGAGCTGGCCCACGCCTGGAATGTGTTTCCACTCGGTTCGCACTGCGCAAATAAACCGTGCCTTTATTTCAATGTATGGTTGTGTGATGGAAAACTGTCAACAAGGTTAAACCATTTATACTAAAGAGTGACTGGATTCAAAGCAGATTTGCTACGAAGCACGCTATGCCCTAGCCACACCATGCCAGCGGAGCACATTGGCAAGGGCGGCGCATTGTTGCAGGGAAGCACGCCGCGAGTGTGGGTGCACTCCATCCTGGTTATTGTGAAGCAGGGAAGCGTTCCCACAAATTTCTGTCCTTACTGGTGCAAGCATCTAGCACACAAGAAAGGACGCCTCCTGCGCAGCCGCAGATACGTCTCCGGTATGCTAGACACGTCTAAATATGTATACAGCATTTTGATTTTGGGTTAAACCCGATTTTACCCCATTCTTAGATCCCGATCATATTTCTTAAAAATCGGGCTAAGCCCGGTTTCTCCCCGAAAATATATTTGCTAGAGACACACAAGGGCAAGAGAATGAGTTGCTTGTTAATATACGGGTTCGAGCCCACTTACAACGAACTTGACGGTAACGGGGAATCCGTTCGTTAAATCCTATGTTCGTGGTAACCCGACTCTCTGTATAACGGCCAAAAATACTGATTCCGCCAAAAGTGACGTTCATTTCGTACAAAACTGCGTCATTTGCGTGTACTTCTGCAAAACAGAGCCTACCGCTGCTTTTTCCAGGCTCTCCAGGGTGCTAATTTCTCCTCACCGACACTCTTGCGGCTATCAGCTTTAGGGACGATATATAACTAATCGTGGTTGAAGCTTACACGGAAGCTGGTTGCCAACCGAAGACAAAAATTAAACTCCTGGTGGTAGGGATGTGCTCGTACTTGGCTTTCAACGGCTTCGTCAGAGCACGCGGCTCTACAAGTTTGCGGTTCACAGGAACAGAGTCATCGATATCCGAGGGGACAGCTGATCAGATATATGCATCAACGAAGTCTTGCCACAAATCAGGGCGCGTTTGGTCACGTGCATATTCGAGCTCTATCGATCGTACCTAGGCTCATGCAGCGACGAAAGTACAGTAGTGATCGTGGCAGCAGCGCAAAAGATGCAGCCGACTGGACAGGCTACGCATACCACGTGACCAGCCTGGCCAGCAAGGCATTCAAACTTTTCACATCACTGCTGTTAGTTGATCCACAACCACTGGCTGCAGCTTCTCTTTCGACCATGCCTCTGCATCGCGCCCATCGCGCCTCTTCCACTAGGGATGATTTGCCCAGCCGGCGAACACGCAGGCAATGGTTGGCTTCGTAGTCCATCGGCACGAGCTTGGCCGGCGGTTACATGCTGCTTCAATGCCGGACTTTTATTGCACTTTTGGGTCGGCATGTTCTTTCCGGAGCGGTGTTGCAAGGGTTGAGAGGCGCTCTTCGATTTCCGCGCTTGCTGGAAGCGGGACCTCTTCGACCTCGGGAGGAAGTACGGTGCCTCCTTGTTCGCTGTTACCGAGTGGTACGACCAAACTAGTTCGTTGTATCCGAGACGATGTCCCTTGTTGATATTAGTTGCCTAACGCATATTTTGACGGTAGCACCGCACCCGTTCTTAATAAACGAGCGTTCATTATATGTACAGCCGCACTAAGCAGGCTTGGCTGTATATACAGGGTGTTTCACCCAAGACAACACTATTTTTAAAAATGGGCTTTTTAATAAAGAGCGCTTTTTCCAGCGTAGCATTGTCAGCAGTGCAATACATCAGAATGCAGCTAAGACGTGCTAGCAGGCTGGTTAACTAATATTAAAGATATTAGAATCCTTAATTAGAATCCTTAATTATACAGACGCGTGAAGCCCAAATAATTTAGTGCCCTACCATTAAGATGTTGTAATTAACCATTCAATATTAATTACTCAGCCTTATAGGTAGCATGTCTTGCGTATTTTTTGATGTACTACAGCGCTATCAACACTATGCTGAAAAAGTGCTCTTCTAATTAAACAGCCTATTCTTAACACATGCGTAAAGCCTTAGGTTGAACACCCTGTATAAAAGTACATGAAGAACCTGTTTTCCTTGAGATAGCTGGAGACACCACATGAAAATTATTTTATATCCTGCGCAATTATTTCAGCGAAGTGTTTGTTCAACCGGAGATATTACACACATTTTATTCCTGGCGTAGCTTAATTTGAGGATATATCCCAAAAGTAACTTTTAAAAGAGAAAAGACAAAACACTAGTACTGACCACGCATTTTTTTGGCATCATGTATCAAGTGCTATCCACGGTAACGACATCCTGCTCCAGGGCTCTTGCCTGTTTAAAATAACCTTTTTGATGTTTGACAGTTTTTGCAGTGTACAGGGCAGGCAGGTCTCGCATGTGCACAAAGCGCTGCGTAAGAAATCGACAGTCGATGCATCGAAATAATTCCAAAAGATGAAAAAAAATTTATTTAGCAAAGTCTCTGGATAACCAGCCATTTCAACGTTTGTGAAATATTGAATCAGAAATAGGGCATTTTGAGTCCGGGAGAAGAACGAGCGCTTGATGCAAAATTGTCTTTTGCTGCAAAATTCTGGAACATTTTTGCTGAACAAGTGATTTGTACCGAAATTTGAACTAAAAAATATTGAAAGATTTTTACTCGCCCCCGGCCCCAATTCAGCAAAAGGTAAAACCCGAAAATGAAGAGCCCTAATTATAACGCATAGTTACCGTTGATCGGATAAGGCAGGCAACATCTGCGAATGCACGACCATTGCGTTAACCGGAATGTTCCGCGTCCGGTTAACTATATGGTATAATTCTTGCCGTGTTTGATGCCCTTGCCGTGTTTGATGCCCTAGATTAACCTGCGCCACACGACGTGCGCAAACATTTAACAGAATATGAACGCCTTTTGCGTTTCGCCGTCATCTGTTAGCGCCCAGAGAAACAAGCTGCACGGGAAAAAGATAACACAATTAACTCAATTCTGGCTGATTTTTTTATGCGTTAGCATTATAACGTTGATGTTGCAAGCAATCTGCTCGTCTTACCGAAAAATCAGTTGGAAGGTGGAAAAGTTGTGCAAAACAACCCTGGGTGGGAAGACAGAGAGGCAACAGTTGGCAAAATGGAGAACAGAGGGTGTGAGTGTAGAGCGATATGGCTACTCATGCGCTGATTGATGGACTGAATCACACCACCTGTTCGCACAGGCTGAACCCGTCAACGGCAGCTCCATCCAGGGGAACGTATGATACTTGCGCATACTCTGCCGCCGCAATAATCCCATTGATCTAGCTTTAATTTTTATTTTAACAGCTGCCAATTCGGGGGATGCGGTCGTTACACGAGTATATACAGTACTTAAGGTGCCTTGAATCAGACTTTTGCAAACATCGCAAGACTGCTCTAAAGGCCATTTAGTTTTAAGCAAGCCTTGACATAAGACCACTGACGACTGGCCAAGCCATTTTTTAAAGTCAGGTCAATTAACACTTTTCGTCTCCATGGCGACACTCTCCTCGATGTGCTTTCCCTTGCCCTTTTCCCTGACCTGGCGGCTACGTGCACGTCGCTCGAGGATTGTATTGCGATCCTTGTCCATCTTGAGCTTGACGATCACCACTTTGCAGGGATGGATGCCCACGTAGACCGATGCACCGTTGGCCTTCTCACGCTGGATCCGCTCAATGTAGATGACATACTTCTTAGGGTACACCTGCACGACCTTGCCCTCCTGCTGGCTGTTATTATGGCCACACACCACCTGCATGGGATGCCATTCGAAATTATTGCAATGCTCATGTGCTCAATTATAAAGCACCAACAACATGCATTCCCCTTCTATCAGCTAAAACTGCTGCAATTTACACATTTCATGCCCTTCTGAAACGTAGCACAGCTATAAGACACAAGCCTACTGGTCTACACCTCTCTTGGAAAAGGCAGAGCAAAAAGCCAAACTTCAGGGCAGCTGCTGTCAGGACCGCAGTGCTCGTGTCCATTTCTGTTTTATGTCTAAAGTAGATGCACTCAAGCGCATGCACTGAGTATTTTACTTGAACTACATTTCGCTTTCTACTCAAAACACCAACGAAACATTATACTCTGTTTCATACCTCCGGTGAAACACTGTGAAAAGCAAGGAAGTAGCCCACATAAAAAAAATAAAGGAAGGTGCGTTACACTGTGCTTATTTTGGGACCAATTGGTACAAAGAACAAAAAGTGGCAGTGTATCATCAGCAAGATCATCGAAATTAATCAAGCTCATGACAAATTGTCATTAATAGTCCTGCAGGCAAAGTAATATTTTACGCCCACCACAAGAAACACAGTACTTTTTGATCGTAGATGTAGGCAACACAAACAAGACCACTACCTTTACTAGCGTTGCACGTGATGTATGAGACGGAATATAGGAGGTATTCTTGTGACGTAACTGGCGTCATTTTGTTGTCCAGGTTACAGCTTGGATAGTGCCGGCAGAAGCAAGAAGGGATAATCTCAGACACTCGAGGCCTTTCGCAGCACTTCACAAACAACAAAATGGCGGCTGCTGTGATGTCTGTGAATACTTCCTATAAGTAAGGTTGCCAATGGCTGTACACGTACAGTGCCATCAACTGTTAGCCGCAGCGGTGGCTGTGTGGTTACGGCGCTCGGCTGCTGGCAGGAAAGGCGCGGGTTGAATCTGGGCCGCAGCAGTCGAATTTCGATGGAGGCGAAATTCTAGTGGCCCGTGTACTGTGCGATGTCAGTGCACGTTAAAGAACCCCAGGTGGTTGAAATTTCCAGTGCCCTTCATTACGGCGTCCCTCATAGCCTAAGTCACTTTGGGACGTTAAACCCCATCAAAACCATAAAACACCATCAATTGTTAACGGAAACATGCAATCACGTGGCCTGCGTGCTTCACAAAACGGTGCCGCCGAGAATGCGTGGGACCAGGCGCATGCGTGAAAAGAGGGCTGGTCATGCGTACTGCACCCTATGCCGCTGATTTTCGCGAAAGTGCTTTGTGGTCACATGTTGCCTTTAACAGTGGAACTAGTTTTAACATCTTGCTTTAACAGTGGACCGTATCGTAGAAGCAATATGAAAGTGAGCCCAATATTCCAATACACCAAGCTATAAGAAAAACACAGGAATAATGTAACCAAATAGAATAATTAGTTGAGAAATTTTTGCAACAATTTTGATGTAGGAAACCACTGTGCGCTATGAGACAGATCGTATCCGAAGGACCCCGAATAATTTCAACCACCTCGGGTAAACCACCCCCTCCTTTCGCAAAGCCAACCGGAGGAGAAAGAATGCAGATTCTGTCTCTCATCATCCTCTGCTTTTAGCCATGTGCGAGTAACGGCTTTTTGATTCGAAGAAAATATTTAAAATACTTTTGGCACGAAAGCATTTTTCGTCTTTTTTCACTGCTGCTTCATTTATGCAGCCCGCAAAACGTGTCACTAGGCTTTGAATGCAATGTTCGGGTGTGAAGGATGTTCAGTAGACTTGACGTGACAAATGCGTGTGTTACATTCGGGGCATGCAGTTGTCAGGCCAACCTATCACCTTAATCTCATCCCCAGACTCCATTCACACTTACTCGAGGAGGTCCCAATGGAGATGTTTGACAAAGAGGGCATCACAGGAAACGTTGAGTGGCATTTTTTAATCTCAACTGACACGCCTCCACGAGTGGAGGAGTGGCCATTTTCGCCCCCCAACGGAGTGGATGTGGCGTGTAAAATAGAGTCATATTTGTGAATTCAGGCATGATCCGCTCCGATGCCCTCCAGTAACCATGGGGCACCCACTCTTCCGAGTCATTCAAACCGTGCAACAAGACATCACTAAGTGAGTGACCAAATTCAATACCCTCCCGGCCAGAGATTTTATACTCAACGCGGATTAAATAGCGAGATTTGTGGATACATAAAACATGCCAGTACATTATATGCAAGCTGAAATCATGAATACAGTGCCCCCATGCTTGCAGTGCACTACATGCCGCGACGTGCAGCCCAATTACTGGATGGTGGAATACCTATACTCCATTGCATACACAACAGGCAACGCTGCCAGAGCTAGCGCACCTTTTCACGCAAGTGAAGTCGGCCGCCAAAAGTAGTTTGCGATTCAGCCAAAGTGAACACAGGCATATTTCGTTGCGACAAATTTCAAGTAGCATGATTGGCAACCTCCTGGACGTTTTACTAATTGCCACATTTTAGTCCTGCAACTCATCTAGATTTCCAGAAATACATAAGACAGTATGATACGCGGCAGAAACGGCAAATCACTCTTGTCCAATGCACTCTTAAAAACTAGTTCACACTAAATGAAGAATATAGTTAGAGGGCTCGAAAACTGAGCACTTCATATCTTCGACCGTGATTTTCAATGCTGCCACTTCGTTTTATACCATTCTTTGCTTTCGCACCAACACTCACACAAGTTTCGAAAAGAACGAATGAGGTGTGACGGAGTAACATGGTTTCGCAGATGCACTGCCTCCAAATGCAGCCTGCTATGGTATGAAACAAAGTATAGCCTGCTGCATATCAAAACCGCAGCGGACTGTCTTGGGAACTAGCCACTGCCTATCATAAGGCTTAATCCCAATACAAACACAACAATCAATTTAAAATTTGAAGAGGTCCCTGGTCATAGACCTCTTATCATTTTTTTGCCCAACGCTAACGAAAATGCACCAACCTTGTTCAGTTTTTATGAGAATTTCAAATCCGAATTTGCTTTTTCTATACAATAGCTCGCAAGATAATCATTTTTTATTAGTCACGGATCTCAACTCACTTGGATCATCGCATAAAGTCCAACCAATTTAAAGTCGCACACAAATATTAGTCACCGCTGGTAATGGCAATAAATAAGAAGTACACATTGCCATCCAGCAACATCAGCAATATGGAATCATCCATTCTTTTAAACAGCTTTACTAATATTCTTGAACATAGCAATTGTGTCGCATAGTGTCCTGTGCATGTTGTGAATGCTGTTACATTTTTGCAGGTGCCTTTTGTGAGCTAGATTCGCTTCACCCCATGAAGAGCAGTGCATCAGATACTTGATTCAGAGTATAAGAGTGCTTTCGTGCTGAAAACAGGTACACAAGACAGAGGGCTACCCAAAACCACTTCCCATCTAGACGCAGCTTGCGTCATCATTTATTCATCATTTATTTTATTTATTGTGCGCATGGCTGCATAAGTGCTATTATAAAAGCAGTTTTTTCATTTTGTTCTTATTGGTTGATTTACAGCACTTGAAATATCAAGAGAGAGAGAATGAAAAAGGAAACGCAGGGAGGTTAACCAGTGAGTCTCCGGTTTGCTACCTTACACTGAGGATGGGGGATAGGGGTTAGAAAGATGACAGAGAGGAAAACGCAAAAAAAGGAACGTGCACACACGGAGACACACACACACAAGGCGTTCCGGTTAAAGTCTTTCACACAGGCCGGTAGATTGTAAGAAGCGCAAAAGCGCTTGCATGGCCTTCTTCTGCGACGGTAGGTCCTTTCGATGTTGTAGAATTCTTTTTTCGGATAGCGGTTGGTCGTCCAGTTGGTCAAGTTCGTGGTTAAGGCATGCCCTCTGTGGACTGTACTGCGGGCAGGAGCGCAATATATGGCCAATTGATTCTTCATGGCCGCAGTGGTCACAGGTTGGGGTGTCGGTCATCCCTATGCGGAAGGCATAGGCTTTAGTAAAGGCAACACCCAACCAAAGTCGATATAAAAGCGTGGCATCTCTACGGCGAAGCTGTGATGGCGCTCGAAGACTTAATGTTGGATCAAGTGAGTACAGTCGCGTATTTCTTAAATGTGGCTCATTCCATTGCGACTCGGTGCACTGCCGAGCAAGTAGGCGGAGCTTCCGTGCCGCGTCAGTTCTAGAAAGAGGAATTGGGACGTGGCGCTCCTCAGTTTGGGCTGAGCGGGCAGCGTGATCCGCCCGTTCATTGCCGATAATCCCGCAGTGACTTGGAAGCCACTGGAACGTTATTTCATGGCCGGCATCACTTATATCGTGTAACGTCTCTGTAATATGGAAGATTAGTTGTTCGTGCGGTCCGCGTCGTAGAGGTGACAGTAGAGACTGCAGTGCCGCCTTCGAATCGCAGTATATTGTCCATTTGTGTGGCGGTTCATCACCAATGTGATGAAGGGCAGTTAAGAGCGCTGCGAGCTCTGCTGCCGTCGATGTTGTCGCGTGGGTCGTCTTAAATTTGATTGTTGTAGCTTTCGCTGGAATGACGATTGCCGCTGCGGAGCTGCTTGGAAGGACAGATCCATCACTGTAAATATGCGTTGAGTCACGGTAGTTCTCGTACAAATGTAGTAGCGTCAGATGTCTAAGGGCTGGTGATGACAGATCAGCTTTTTTAGAGATACCAGGTATTGCGAGGTTGATTTTTGGCTGAGCGAGGCACCATGGAGGGATCGAAGGTCTCGCAGCCGGAGTGAAACAAGCTGGCAATGATTCATCATATGCAGTTATCGTTTGGCTCAAAGATGTGTGTGGCCTGTCCGCTGGTAGAGAGGCTAAATGGTGACGAGGATTCCTGGCTAGATGCCTTATATGGGTCCTGAGTACTTCAATTTCAATGTGGGTCTTGACAAGGTGGTTTCTAGTGATTGCTATCGTAGCCACTATTGAAGCACTCTGAGGCAGGCCTAGACAAATCCGGAGCACTTGACCCTGAAGATTTTGTATTGTGCGTAGATTCGTTTTGCCTGTGTTGTTTATTGCTGGCAAGTTGTATCGCAGAAATCCTAGAAAAAGCACCCTGTACAGTTGTAACATGGCACTAGGCGACGTTCCCCAGGTCTTGCCAGCGAAAAACTTGAACAGGTGGCAGATGCCTGTCAACCGTTTTTTCACGTAATATATGTGTGGGCTCCATGACAAGTCCCTGTCGATTATGACACCTAGAAACTTGTACGATCGGACCCGTCGTATTATTTGGCCATTTATCATTACACTGTAGTTTGCCATGGGTTTGCGCGTAAATGGCACTAGTGCGCATTTCTCGGAGCAAATTTCCAGGCCTCGATTACTGAGGTAGAGAATAGTTTGTGTGGCGGCTCTCTGAATTCTCGCTCGCAACTGTAGGCGTGTTACTGCAGATGTCCATATCCAGATGTCATCCGCGTACATTGATAGCCTGGCTGTGGTTGGCACGTGCTCAAGGAGAGCAATTAGTGTTAGATTAAATAACACGGGGCTAAGTACACCGCCCTGGGGGACGCCGCGGTAGCTATAGTGAAGTATGGCCTTCCTAGGTGCTTACAAAGAAGGATCGCATGGATAGATAGCTCCGTATTCATTGAAACATCCGAACACCCACTCCTACCTCTGCGAGAGCAGAGAGCATGGCTTCTTGCGTAACGTTGTCATACGCCCCTTTAACGTCGAGGAATAAGGATGCGCAGAGACGCTTACGGCATTTCTCATGTTGAATGTAGGTCACCAGGTAGACGACGTTATCGATCGATGATCGACCGCGTCGGAAGCCCGCCATGACATCTGGGTAGGTGTTGTGGTACTACAAGTACCACTCCAGGCGTCCTAGGACCATCCTCTCCATTACTTTGTCCACACAGCTCGCCAAAGCGATCGGGCGATATGATGAGAGCTCCAACGGTGACTTGCCAGGCTTCAGCAGTGGAACAAGGCGACTTGTCTTCCAGGTTGTTGGTAGCGTGCCATTTCTCCAAGCTTCATTGTACACCTCAAGAATTCCTCTCGCTCGCTCCCCCAGGTGACACAGAGCTCGGTAGGAAATTCCGTCAGGTCCTGGCGCTGATGTGCGGCTACACAAAGCTAATGCTGCCTTAAGTTCGTGGATCGAGAATGGTAGATCCAACCGGAAATCACGTGGTGGCGGGTATCTGATCGAAGGCGATGGAATGTTGGTAGCTGTGAGTTTGCCGGATAATCTGGCGCAGAAATCCTCTGCCACGTCAATCTCCGATCTCTTTTGAGAGAGGACAAGCGCCTTGAATGAAAATCGCTGTACTGGAAGTGTCCGCAGCCCGCGCACCGTTCTCCATAGTAGCGATAAAGGCTTGCGTGGATCTAGCGACTCACAGAATGCAGCCCAACGTTGCGATTCGAGCTTGTCTAACCGGCGCTGTATCTTCTTTTGCGTGCGCCTAATTCTTTTGCGTGCGCCATTGTTTTCGTACGTCGGTACCTTCGTTCAGCAGGTCATCGGATTGCTCGTAGTCGTTCTAGTTCCACATCAAAACCATTATGTTTCGAAGAGCATGTTAGAGTACACATAGTGTCTTGCACCACGCTCTTGATTGCCTCTTCCAAGTCGAAAGATGAATTGGCGTCGCAGTGTTCTTCCATAATAGACTGAAATTTAGGCCAGCCCACTCTTTGGATCGTAACCTGTGTTTTGGAAGCGGTCAACCCTCTGATCTTGATGTACGTGGGGATATGGTCGCTTCCGTGCGTCTCTATGTCCGCAAACCACCCTGCACGTCTGACTAGGCTTCGTGAGACGAAAACCAAGTCAAGACAGCTGCTGTACGTGGAGCCGCCTAAGAACGTAGGGCTTCCATCATTCAGCAGCCAAAGTTCATTACTGGAGGCGAAAGATACCAGAGCTCTGCCTCTTGCGTTGATGATGCGACTTCCCCAGAGTGTATGATGGGCGTTGAAATCTCCAATGATGACCCAGGGATTGGAAGTTGAGGAAAGGATGTCTCGTAGTCTTTTGTAATCAAATCGACTTGACGGAGATAGGTAGGCGCCTACAAAAGTAAAGGCCAGATTCTTTTTCCTTACGTTTAGGCATATATATTGATTACTGTCATTAGGTGGTACAGGCTGATGAGTGTAGGTTAGCTCACGGCGAATAAACACTAAAACCTTACTGTTTTCATAAACAGCTGACGACATAAATGATTCATATCCAGGAAGCCTGATTTTGTTCGATAAGTTCGGCTCGCAAATGACGATAATGGGAAACATATTGGCGTACACGAAGCTACGGAAATCCGAAAGGCGCGCTTTGAGTCCGCGGGCATTCCACTGAAAAATGGCTGCTTGTCGGACCTCTTCCCTAAAATACCAAGGCTGTGGAGCCATGATCTACTCAAGCGTTGCAAGCACCGGACTCAGAGCTTCCAGTACTTGAAGCGCACTTCTGGCAGACGGTGTGTGCATGTTGCTTAGCAGCACGCGAATGGCATTCATTAAAGGCCTAATAAGTGCTATCACTTGCTCATCTGTATTCCGCGACTCCTCGGATACAGCACCTTGCTGTACTGGGGGCGGCTTCTTCTGCGGCTCTTCTGGTGGTCGTGTACGCGGAAGTGGCGGCCATTCTTTGTGGAAAGAGATCTGGCAGTTTTCTCCCTTCCAACATCGGTGTTCGGAGTGCTGGAAACGTCCGCTGATGATGATGCTTGACGAGGTGACTTTTCCTGAAAGCTTGATGTTTTCCGCCGTGAAGACCTTCATCGGTGACGTCGTCCTCGCCGTACTTTCACAGCGGCCTCTTTGTGGGTAGAGTTGTCTCTCACCATTTGTTTAAGAATGGTGATCTCTTTCATGATCTGGGGACAGTCTTTGGAAGACGCGCAGTGATCACCTTGACAGTCAGGACACTTCAGCGTGGTTGCGCTGCAGTTGTCTTCTGAGAGGGGTTCGGCACATCGAGGGCACACGGCGGAATTTCTGCAAACACCCTTCACATGTCCAATCTTCTGACAATTGAAGCATTGCATAGGTCTTGGAATAAATGGTTGAACCTGGTGGCGAAAGTGGCCGACCTTCACGTTGGGTGGAAGGCAGTCGCCTTTGAAGGTTATCCTCACACAACGTGAGTTGCCGAGGCGACCAACATGCACAATCACGTTGTGTTCGCTTGCTGGTTTTATGAGAATTGGTAGGTGTGCGTTAGATATTTTATTGTCAATGTCATAGATGACTCCTGTTATTGTGGCACCATTCGTTGGCACGATGGATCGGACCTTGATGTTTCCCAGCTGCGTTACATGTTGTAGTATGGTCAGTGCGCTCGGGTTCATCACATCGATTGCCAGGATGTTTCGCCTAGTGTTTATCCTAACATCCTTGATCTCATTTGGCACGGTGTTTTCTAGATACACGGAGAGTGCTTGCCTGTTGAGGACGTGCAGGTTGTCGGTAGCGTTCTGTGGCACAAACAGGATGGAGTGAGGCCATCGCTGAGGAGCTGTTTTCACAGTGTCCGAGCTGGACGCCGAAGATGAGATGATAATTCTTCGTTTGGCCTTGCGGTACTGGACAAGTCGAAAGCTGTCTTCCGAGGACTCGTCACCCGATGCGCAGTACAGCTCTGTGTCCTCGCTACCATTCGACGTATTTCCTCGCTTCCGCGAACTGATGTCCGCGGGTGAACGGCAACCGGGAGGATCCTCGGGCTGTTGTACATCCATCACCGCGATGGAGGGGGCGGTAGACCCCACAGGTGCAGTAAGAAGTCCAGAAAAACACAGAGACGGGCGAGATGTGTTCCACAAGAGAAGCAATATTCACGGTGTGCCTATCATGCATCAATTCTTTGCAAAATAAAAGAACTGAGGCAAGATTCCAAAATTCTGCTTCGAACATTGCAAATATTGCACCTTCAGCTTTCCTTGGCAAAAATTACTATCTGTCTTAGATGCGGAGATATTAATTTTACAAAGTAGCCAGGGCCCCAAAATTTGAATGCCTAGTACTGCCTGTTCGCGCATAATTCAACCAACAATATGATACAAATCTGGTAAAATGGTCAAAATACTGATTTCAGAAGAAAAAAAAGTTGTTAAACTTGAGAGATTAATATCTGTAATTTAAAAAAAATGAAGTTCCTAAAAACCCATTTCTGGGCCATCTTTCGGTACCAAAGATCAGTAAGCCCCCTTAAGTGAAGTTTGTTGCTGCAGCGACTTTGGCACCAAAGCATGCCAGGCGAGAGCGCCCGCAAGCATTTTGTGAGCTAGGTTCGCTTCACCCCATGAAGAGCAGTGCATCAAATACTTGATTCAGAGTATAAGAGTGTTATCGTGCTGAAAACAGGTACAGCAGACAGATGGCTACCCACACCACTTCCCATCTAGAAGCGTTTGCAGCATCTTCGCAAGGAAAGTGAACGCGAGAGCAAACCTTAAAAGTGCCACTTGTAGGGCCATGGCATGACATTTTATATGATGTTACACGAAATGAGAGTCCAAAAAACACGAACTAAAAGCTATATTTTTGCATGCCATTTTCAGGCAAATGTTTTGACCTTTAAATGCAGACTAAAACTTAATATAACCGGATTCACCTGTACACTATTCACATGCAAGTAGAGCACTGTTGTTAAAATTGGCAGGCCAATGACATAACAAAAGCACTGGAGTAACATGAATCAATGTTCTTAAAGACAAATTTGCTCATAAAAGCCATAATTTCCTGGTCCCAACCTCAGGTTCCCCAATGTTGCATTTATAGGATTACAAGAGGTTCTGCATGGATTACAGACAGATTCTTCACCAGAGCTGCCAGACAATATAACACCTCCAAATGGTCTCAAATAAGTCATCCTACACCGCCTTCACTGCCCAATACCCGCATATTTACTGACCTCATCTTCCCATGTCTCTGCCATCTCTTGCCAGTTCTTGGAATACACTCCGCTAACATAACGAACCACTGGCTATCTGTTCTCCACATTACTTGTTCTATCCATGTCCTTTATTTCCGCAAAAATATCATTACCTGATTACCATTATTTTAAACTGGTCTCTATTTCTTAACATTACCGCTGTCAATTCGCTTTCCATAGCTCGTTGCATTGCCCTTGATGGAATCATCTCATGCTGCAACCCCTCTACAAGCAGCTAGCCTTTCAGGCAAGGGGAACTGTAGCCAGGTATCATTAGGCAGCTCATGTGACTTTTATTAATAGCCACACTTTCTTTTTATCGCTCTTCTCGCTTGATGCTCTTCACCACAGCATACAGCTGCAGGAAGCTACAAAACTTACAATTTCACTAAAGCAAGATAAAAAAGTGCTCAGTTTTTCAAACGCTACTTCATATGCTTCAAAAGCATTTTTTACCGAAATGTCATTCAATAAAATTTTTGAAGCACCATCAGCGCAATACCATGCCTATCTCTCAGCGTGAAGCATGTCTTTAGCTGGGCATAGTCGCATAAAGAATGCACAAAAAATGCAGTTCAACGCAGCATGAATGCAATGGGCCTTTTTCTGGTACCTGAGCATGCGCCAAGCGTTCTTAATGGCAGGAAAGCTGACTTACAGGAAAATTTTTGCAACCAAGAACTCTTGCTCAGTTTTTTCAGCTCAGCCAACAGAAGGTGTAAACATGAGGGAACATGAGTCAGTCACCCTCAATTGTACTTTTTAGAAAAGGGGAGGGGGTTCCTTTTAATCTGGTGAACTTGAGGCCCATTATTCACCACCAGCTTTATCAAGTGTAAAGGTGCTGTGGAAAGGGTGCAACGATGCATTCCCTTGGAATAATGTTCTTGTCCCATTTGTACACCTGCTCGAGGATAAATGTATAAGTCTGGATGTGGATAACTCTGACCTAGTAGAAATTTTGAATTCTCTGGAAAGGTTTCTATACTACTCTACAGCGTCCTTTGAACAAATTCTTTCTAATACAGATAAAGAGGAATCTCCTCCAATCCTCTTCGTATGCTCTGTATTGTAGAGGGCATGCAATTATTCTGAAAGATGTCCTTTAGGCAGGGCATCAAAGCAGCCACACAACCAAATGTAGACGATGTCAATGCCTTGAGTACTGCACTTCGCACACTATGCAGACAGTGCCCACTAATCTTGTGGTCAGCAAATTTCCATTCCAGCCAAGACCACAACGGCATGTACCATATTACTAGGCAACTGCAACTATGGTGCTTGCTAACATACTGATTAGAGCACAACTGATAGCAAAAGAGATCAACCGCACATGCCTCATCTAGACACATCAGCTTTTCTCTCCTTCATTTATTCAAAGCATTCCTTACAAGCGAAACCATTCATTCAACCTGCACAAAAGCATCTATGAACTTGATAGAATAATACCAATTATATTGCTTTGTTAAACCGTGTATAAACTCAAACATAAAATAGGAGGTCAAAACTTTCGCAGCATGAAGTCAAGCTGGACATTTGACCAAACTTAGATCTTGATTGCGGTTAAAGCAGACAAATACCACGTGCACCACCACCCTGAACTAGCCGACTTCAGCAATACCTGTACCATAACTTAGGTCAACACCGACTGATGAACCAAGCCGCCAATTGTCTGCGGCCAGTCTGCAAACAGACTACTTAGTCCACATCACTTCTACGATACGTCCACTCTCTCATAGACTTGCCGATGCAATGAATGAGTATAGGCTTCAGCCAAAGGTCAGTCAAGACGGTACCCTCAGAAATATTTACTGGCCCTAAACAATAAAGCGAAGGGGGATTAATGTCAGAGAATGGAGCCAGACTATGCACAACGAACAACGGATCCCATAGAACTGGCATGCAAGACTACCCCTCTGTTCAGGACACTACTGCACATTTCGTGTTCAAAAGGTCTGAGCCCTAATAATCCAGCTACACCCTTATATAGCAAAATATACAATCATGCAAATAAGGTGGCCTCAAACAGCCCACGAAATACACCTGTTCCCAACAAGGGTACTCTCGTGCCAAGGTTAATGCTCTCACAGGCGCAGTCACGCACGTCAATTCGATTGCACGTGGTAACAGAAACCAGTCAGGCACGCTAAGTTACCTGAACTTCGTCGTCTTTTCTGATGAGCATGCTGCGGACATTATACTTCTGCTGAAGCTCCTTCGACAACGGTGAGCTCATGATCTTCCGTGAAATGTGCGATGGAGCACTGAAGTGCCTTTCCCTGTTCCTTCTCCCAGAAGAGGACACCAAATGATGAAGCTTAGACAAGTGATATTTTAGGACCTGTAAAAATTAGTAAAAAATGCAATACCCTTTCGTAAAAAAACCTTCAAATATTCTACAACTCAGGGGAATTTCGTGCCGGAGGCCATGGTGACCTTATAGTGACAAGCAACGACTTATTACCGAAAATGATAACGAGCAGAAAACATGCAACAAACCTATGCACAGCGCAGTTTATAAAATTGTACTGCACACCCAAAAGGCACTGTTAGAAAAAAAAACGCTGAGAGATCAGACAAGAACATCAGAACCTGGCGATGGTACACACCGCCAAACAGGGCCGGCCTCTAATAAGCAACGAAAATTGATTTTGAGCAGTAACTTGAATAAATCACCGAGCAGATGTCAAGAAAGCACTTTAAAACACGCAGACAAAGTTAAAAACCAGAAAACTCTCAAGACATTTTAAGGATTCATAAAGATTTTAAGGAGTGACAGCGCAGCAGTGCTCACTTATGCCTTTCATCAACCGGAAAGATAGGCAATAACGTTCTCTCGTTCGAAGGGGTGAGAACATAATATGATTGTCGCATAAAAAAAGCTGTTCATTCCAATATTGTTGTTTAAATGAAGTTTTAAAAGCAGCAAAACATTAATAATATTATTTCCAAAGAAACATGATTTTGGTTTATGCCTTTATTAGCGATGAATATGGGTTCTGGCGCATAAGTCCACTTCGGCTTTGTGGCGTACCACGTCGATCGATCTCGGAACTTCCTTGCTGTGAGTAGGCTGCTGCGGCAATCGGTGAAAAGCCTTGCGTGTACAATGTATGTTGTGTTCTTGAACAACCAGGCTAGGTCGCCTATTGCTTAGCCTTCTTTCTAACTAGGTAAGAAACGTTATTAATGGCAGATCTCAGTAACAGCAGTAAAATGTGAAGTGGAAGCTTCCCGAGTTTTCTTCCCGCAAGCTCCAATTGGTGGTTCTTCTTTTTCCAAAGAAAAGAACTCAAGAGATAAGCCAGAAAGGTTAAGTTATTCGACATAGCCGTCCTCCGCAAGCATCGAACAAAAAGCGTCGTATTAAAAAGCGCGCATGAAGTGTCCTTGTTTAGTTACTTCCAGTGATCGAGTTGCGTATGCGCCGGGCTGATAAAACCCAATGCGTCAGAATTGGGCGCAGATGTTTCTCGGTGTTTCGGGTCTGAAGTAATGTTTTACATTTCCATTCGCTGGCTAGAGCTAACAATTTACCTTCATCTGTTGCAGTGTTGCGGAATTCTTCAATTTTTCTAGTCAGATCTTGGTGTCGTGAAGCTCGGCAGCGACTCGGACTTCGGTGCGGGAAAACGGTAGGCCTGGCAGTCCATGGCTATATGATGGTTTAATCGGTAATCCGTCTCTTGTGCAGAATGCATGTGCCACGTCTACGTTCGCAGCGACTGGTTAGCCGGTGTTGTCGTCTCAGACGATAAGTACCCAGGCCGTGTCGCGCAGACTTTGAAAAACAAGGTAATTGCCAGTTTTTCTAGTGGCCCAGCGCAAATCACGCTTTCGGTTTGTGTGTTCCGATTCTAAGTGCTGGAGGACTTTGACTCCAAAGTTCCTTCGCATGCATGGTCTTCACTAGTTGAGAGGTAAAGCCATTTGACAAGTTTTCGTTCCCCTGTCTAATGTGTTGCGCTTCTGCTTTACTGCATGCCAGTATCAAGGACGGGAGGCATATCTGGCTAAGTACCAGGTAAGGCGTGCTACAGATTTAGAACTCCATCTTTTCGTTATGCTTGCAAGCACTGTGCCTCAGATACCTGTTTTTTTGCGCCCCCCTCCTTCTTATTTTTTGATGGAGCCCTAAGAAGCAGATGAAATGAACACAGTCCAAGCCGACTTCAATGAAACTAAAATAATCTTCGTACGTACGCGCCTGCACCATGTTATTGTAGAGTGACAGTGAGCACGTCACAATTTATTTATGCAGCCCAATACCATGGAAGCTGTTCTGGAGCGCGGCGATAAATTGGACGGCCTTGTGATATAAAATTTCGTTTCTTGCGGAAAAGAACTAGCGCAGTATCTGTCTCATATAACGCTGGACACCTGAACCGCGCCGTAAAAGGAGGAATAAATGAGGGTGTGAAAGAACTAAGGAAGAAAGGTACGCGTAGTGGAGGGCTCCGAATTAATTTCGACCATGTGGGAATTATTAACGTGCACTTGGGGGGGCGCTACCAGCGCGCGTAGCGAGCGAACGCATGGGACATCGGCTCCGGCGATTTTCGACCGTGGCGGCTGACCAGCGCGTTGGATCCCGACAATTTGGACTTGACAGGACCAGCAAGTCAGCCGGCACGCATGGAGACCACTCCCAACCCGGTGGGCCGATTTGTTGACCTTTTTTAACGTTTTTCCTCCCATCCACCATAGCGCCGCGACGCAGCTTCAAGGCTGAACGCCGACGTTCGGCGGCGGGGAGGCCGCTCCAGGCCAACATGGCAAGCGCAAACCAGCAACGCGGCTACGACCCGGAAGGCATGGCATGGTCATCTGTGCCGCAGACCAGTCGGGACCAAGCCTGCAACGCTAATGTGATCCGGGCTTTTGAAAAAAGAGCCCAGAAACTCCAAGCCTGCGCGCAAGGGAAGGCCACGTCAGCCCACGGAGGCCACCATGCGCAACCCGACAAGGCATCCGATGAGCGCGCAGCCGGAGGCCCAAGGCAAGTCAAAGCTGCATGGAAACCCAAGTTTCTCTGCAGATTTAGACCAGACGATGTGGTGCTAATCATCAAACCATTGACGGCGACAAGCTTGAAGAACTTACAACACGGTGAGCTCGGCCTAGCCCTCCGACAACGAGTCGGGGAGGCCGAAGCGGACAACTTTCACTTCACAATATCCCCGGACTAAAACCTGATCATCGTGGGCACGTCGAGCATCCACGCGGCAGACAAACTGGTCGGGGACTTTGCGATAAAAATCCAAGAAGGAGCAGACCTCCGTTTGCACGGGCACGTAAAACAGAGCGAAGACAACGTGTTTCACGGAGTCATCACAGTGGCCAATCTGGAAACCACCGAGTCCCTGCGAGGGAAGGTGAAAAACTTTCACGGAGAAAGCACCATCCTGGAGATCCGAAAGTTCGGAACTTCGAACAAAGCCAGAATCACCTTCGAAGGCAAGTACAAGCCCAGAACTGTATTGTACACCGCGCAAGTCATACCGGCAGCAACGTACCGCCGCACCATACCAGCGTGTAATTTGTGCGGCACGGTGGGACATAGGCCAGATACCTGCCCGACACCGATACAGGAAAACTGCGGACTCTGCGGAACGCTAGCCCCGTTTGTGCAGGGGGTGTGGTCCCCTCACGTGTGCAAACCAAAATGTGCGGTGTGTGGCGGCGACCACGCCACGAACTCCAGAGACTGCACGGCGAAATTTCGCACGAACGCGCAGCAACAACCCAGCAATCAGGAGAAAAAGAGGAGGAAACAGAAGAAAAAAAACAAGAAGGGAGGAAGCGGGAATCCCCCGCCCCCTCCACCTAGCAGGGAGTCGACTTCTGATCAACCCAAGCAAAAGAGGACCTGGGCCAGCATAGTCCAGAACGGGAAGCGGCAGGTGAGTGGGACCGCCTCTCCTCTTCCTCCTCCCAAACCTTCCTCTCCACCCACATCCAACCCAGTAGAAACCGAGCTACGAAACCAGATAGCAGCCCTAAAAGCGCAGATCGCGGTGCTAACGAGCAAACTAGAAAGTGCGCTAGCTAAACCCCAGCCACCTCAGCAAGAGGAGGCGATGGAAAGCGACACAGAACCTAGTCTTGAAAATAAACTAGAAGCTATGATGAGAAGGGTCCAGGAATCCATCCCACCATAGTCTCACAACAGATAGCGAAAGCGATGACGGTTCGCAAATACGCTAACACGAGGAGACTCCAGAATCCCCGAGCCTACAGGATGCGTAGGGTGCTGAGCGAGGACGAGGAGGAAGACCACCAGGAGCAATATCCCCTCCAGAATAACAACAATCTCCAGATACAACATGGCGAGACAAACTAAAGAGAGTCCCATAACATTAACGCAGTGGAATAGTCGAGGCTTGAAATCGAGGACTAAGAGAGCGGATCTTAGGATGCACCTGTCTACGTACGAGCATACTCCGGCAGTAGTGGCCGTACAGGAACCTGGCGGGAACGTGAGCCTCACAAACTACAAAACGTTCCAACTCGACCCCCTTACGTGCATCTTTCTGCACAAAAATTTCACCGCAAATTTAGTAGATCTGGAATTACAAACCAGCTTTTCGCACGTGATGGTGACTCTTCTGCCACTGAAAAAAGAGGATTCGCCGCTACACATCCTGAACGTGTACTGCCCACCTAAAGCAAAAAACGTAACCTTCTCCGCACTACTGAGCAGAGCTATCAGTGAAGCAGGACGAGACCCGCTACTAGTAATGGGAGATTTCAACGCACAGAGTCCCTCATGGGGCTATCATCGAGAAAACGTACGAGGACGGAAGCTAGCGGCGGCGGCGTCCGCGTTAGGTCTAACCCTACACACTGACCCGGCGTGCCCCACGCGGATAGGGAACTCGGTGCAGAGGGCACGTGTCCCGACTTAACCTTCACGAAAAACGCGAGGCGAGTGGAGTGGACGAATACGGAGGAAACTCTCGGTAGTGACCACTGCCTGATCACCATAACGATCCGTACGAAACCCCTTACCAGGCCTACGGGGCACACTATGCTGCCGGACTGGACGAAATTTAGAAAGGAATACGAGGTAAGCTCCATCCAGGAGCAGGGTTATCAAGCCTGGACAAAACAGCTGCTGATCAACCTGCGTTCGACGGAGACGCAGGTAAACCTCTCAGAGGCGGTGACGGACGTGGACACCCACCTCCTCCACCTCTGGGCAGCCAGACGCAGCATGGTCAAAAGATGGCGTAGACAGAAGCATAACCGAAAGCTAAGAGCTCGGATCGCGGCAATCACTAAAAAAGCGGCGGAGTACGCGGCGCAACTCGCGGACGCGAACTGGGTAGGTAGGTGCAACGCGGCCGCTAGGCAGATGTCTAGCAAAAACACGTGGCGCCTCTTCCGGGCGCTCATAGATCCCAACCAGACGCGCACCGAGACGCAGAAGCACCTGCAGAGAGCGGTACATGCATTTCAAGGAAATACGGCCCAGCTCGCGCTGAAGCTTCGGGACCAGTACCTGAGCACGACCCAAGGTCCAAGGGGAGAAGCTTACAGATACAGTGGAGCCCAAAATGCTGAGCTGGACGAACCTTTCAAAATATACGAACTCAAGGCCGCTCTAGCGAGGATGAAACGCGGGACCGCGCCAGGAAGGGACGGGATCTCGGTAAAACTCCTAGCCAATCTTCCGGACCGCGCATACGAATCCCTCCTAAAACACTTTAATTCGGTTTGGATGGGCGAAGGTCCAATTCCCACGGAGTGGAAGACGGCGCTGATAACTTTCATCCCCACGGCGGGCAAGGCCATAGATACGGATAACCTAAGACCTATTTCTCTCACCTCGTGCGTGGGCAAACTGACGGAAGCTATGGTCAGAGATAGACTATCTGAGTACCTAGAAAACAAGCGATTCTTCGCCGACTCGATGTACGGCTTCAGGCCAAATAAATCGGCTCAGGACATCCTGCTGCAGCTCAGCAGGGAGGTACTAAACCCGATCGAACATCCGAACGGGGATAAGATAGTGCTGGCCCTAGATCTGAAGGGAGCCTTCGATAATGTGACACACGAGGCGATCCTCACACACCTATCAGAGACTGGATGCGGCAGGAACGCTTTCGAGTACATAAAACGCTTCCTCACGGACAGACAGGCCTACGTGAGGATCCAGAACGCGGAACACGGCCCCTTTCTATTAGGCACGAGAGGGACGCCACAGGGAGCGGTGCTATCCCCCTTGCTATTCAACTTGGCAATGAAGAACCTGCCGGTCCACCTGGAGAAAGTCCCGGGTGTGCAGCACGCGCTGTCCGCGGACGACATCTCCATTTGGGCCACGCAGGGCTCTCTCGGTGAAATGGAGGCCAGCCTGCAGGAGGCGGCCACCGTGGTGAAGGAGTACGCGAAAAGAAGTGGCCTTCATTGCTCCCCTCAAAAATCCGAATTCGTGCGCATTCGCCCCAACAAAAAATGCACAAACAAGATAGAATTGAAACTTGGATCGGAACCGATACCCGAAAGAAAAGAAATTAGAGTCCTAGGCCTTTTCATCCACCAGCGTCGGCTGGCGACGACCACGCTCGACAAACTAAAGAAGGTGGGAGATCAGGTGGGCCGAATGGTCCGCAGAGTCTCGAACAAGAAAGGGGGATTGCGAAGCAAAGACGCCTTGCGGCTGGCGAATGCCTTTGTAACAAGCAGGCTCCTGCACTCGACCCCCTATCTCCACCTCAACAAACACGACCAGAACATCATCGAGGTGATAATACGCAAAATGGCGAAGAAGGCCCTCGACCTCCCGATAACCACATCTAACCTGAGACTCCAAGGTCTGGGTATGACGAACTCCTTCGATGAACTTAGAGAAGCCCACCTCACAGGTCAATACACGCGATTATCGCAAACGCCGTCAGGACGCCGCCTTTTAGCCCGTCTGCACATAGAACACACGACTCTAACCGAGGAGAGAGTAAGACTCTCTCAGGAGTGGCGTTACGCCCTGCACGTAAGACCACTCCCAATTAAGATTTCCAGGGACGACCACGAGGGTAGACGCAAGGCCAGGGCAGAGGCCTTAGCTCACCACTACGGAAGGAAACCCGGGGTATACTACGTGGACGCATCCGGCCCGCACCAAGGCGGGTGGTACACGGCGGCAGTGATCCACGAGTCCAAAACGGTGAACGGGCTCACCTTCAAAGCCCGAAGCGTCACTCAAGCAGAGGAAGTCGCCATCGCATTAGCGGCAACACACTCCGATTCCAAGACAATCATAACCGACTCGCGAGGGGCGTGTCGGAACGTCCAACAGGGCTGGGTCCCGTACCTGGCCTACCGGCTACTGCAAAACAGCTCGTACGTAGGAGGTCCATCCCACCGCTTCATGGTCTGGGCTCCGGCCCACTCGGGGCTAGGAGAAAACGAGGCAGCAGATGCAGCCGCCCGCGCGCTCTCTAACCGGGCAACCTCGTCCCGCGCCTCCTCTGAAGAAGTAGCGGAAGCCACGCCGACCTACACTTACAAGGAAATAACGCAATTGTACAAAGATAGACATAAACTGTACCCCCACCCGTGTAAAGGATTAACGAGAGCGGAGGAACGCCTTTTCCTCCGCCTTGTCACGAACACCATGATGTGCCCGGCCTCGCTAAAGCACTTTGACACTGCCTTCTCCGGGGAGTGCCCGCACTGTGGGGAGAGGTCCTCGGACCTCTACCACATGGTGTGGGCGTGCCCCTCCAACCCTGCTTTTACTCCAAACCCAAACCCCACCCGGGAGGACTGGGAGGCGACCCTACTCGCCTGTTGCGACCTGAAAGCCCAAAAGGCGATGGTCGAACGAGCTATGGCGGCAGCGGAAGCCACTGGGGTCCCGTACTAGGGACTCCACCTAGTGATTGTGAGGGGAAGGGCACTAAGCCTGACTCCAGAGCACCCTCCATGTAACTCCCTCTTTTCAGAGGAAATAAACGTTTTTACCACCACGTGCACTTACATCGCACAGCACACGGGCGTATTAGCGTTTAGCCTCCATAAAAACGCAGCCGCCGCGGTCGGGATTGAACCCGGGATCTCCAGATCAGTAGCCGAGCGCCCTAACCACTGAGCCACCGCGGCGGGTCAGGATGACCTTGTGGTAAAATCTGAGGATCTGAGCATGCAGACAAAGACGTTTTACAAGATAGCGAGTGCTAGTTTTACATTACAAGAGCCTCACCATCTTACATGCATATTATTATTTATGAATGAAATTCATAAATCTACCGCTCACTGCAGTGCCACAGGCCCGCTTGCCATATGCTGCATATTTGCTACTAACCATGGTTAAAGATCCATTCTCACTAGCGTTTGGTGTATTGACGGCTCTAGACTATTTCTGTAAATTGATGTACAAGTATTCTTTGAACTTTTACACATTGTGCACAATCTGTGTTTTTCGTCTTGTTTATGAACTTTAGTTTTATCCCTCCCCCTACTGTATATAATACTTTCAGAATGCAGGGTTCATCTATTGAATAAAATTGGTGGTGACATTGCAGCATCAACACTTAAGTAGCGGTGCTTCAAGGACTATAAACACAAAATTTTTGCTTGCATGTTTTATTGTTTTGATGCGTTAGACATTTTTATACGTGGAGGAACCTCATGGTATTCAAGACCACTAAGTAATTTATATTTGAATTTCTTCTTCTATGGCACATTCCACAGCACTATATTGCATGGAGTATACTGATTAGTGTGCTGAGTGCCTGCCCTCTGTTGTGCGAGAGGCTGGCGCCGTCGACAGAGGGTGCTGCATGTCAGGAGAGTGGAGCAAAAGGATAAACAACGGCAAAGCCCCTAGCGGATGTCGACTAAGCAGGCGCCGTCCATCCATTGTCAGTCACAGGGTTCACCGCTATCGCTCGCCTCTCAACTTCAGGCATGTCATTCATGGTGGCTGTTTCCCACAACCTGCCTGCCATTTTGTATCTTATGCACCTACTCGGTGCCATGTTGCTGAAGGTTCCACACATGATAAATGTAAAGGAGCGCAGGGATGACACAGCGTGAAGAGACAAACAGGCTGCGCTTTGTCTCATCACTCCACATTATTGCTCTGTGCTGTTTTACATTGATCTTTGGCGTGAGCCAACCACCCCACTTCACTACTCAAGCATCATCAGCTCCAAAAATGCAAGCATAGCAGTCAAAATTAGGTGCAGCGGTGTTTTCATTAACATGATTAGTTCCGAGTTAAAGATACTAAAATAATTTCGTTTGCATCAAGACATGCTTCTGCCGTGTGTCACCATTCCATAACGGGTCTAAATTATACAAAATTCACCGAATGGAGACAACGGTTCACAATGTGTATTGCAAGCCTTGTTCAGAGCAAGCTACTCAAGCAGGACAAAAATCTTTCTAGATTCAGTAGACGATTTACATCGATGACGGATGCGAGTATGGTGCAGTACTTGAACAGCTTTTTCTAAAAGTTCACATGATAGGTAGACAAAACTAGGGACGGTCCTGCTATACTATGTTACGTGCTATGTAGCAAAAAAAAGAGAAAACCCGCTTGCCCTGGCAGAACTTTTAGGCACCTTGTAAAGAAAACCATGTGCGAATTGCAGTGTTTAATTGGCTACCGATTATGGCAGTGAACGTGAACCCAGTTATGAATGAGTGGTGCCAGTTCGAGCCACCTAACAGTAATGACGCCCTTTTAATAAGCGTGGAACGTAGTTCTTTATGGATTTTGTTCATGTTTTAGCAGGAATGAGATATTTGGGGAAAGCTTAGTTTCGTTCACAAATGTTTTGAACACTGCACTTGCGAAGCTTCAGTGCATGCTTTGAGTATAAAAACAGAAATTTATTTTAGTTTTAAGATTTATTTGTTAAGATTTCCTTTTCCAAAGTACATAAAATACAGAGGAAAGAGAAGTGAGAGCGAGGCATACTGCCAAAGCTACATCACTACATGTAGTCTCTCTCTTAGACATGTTCATTCAGATTACGCCCTCTTACCCTTCCCCAGGCAATCGTTATGAGGGTATTATGGGGGGAGGGGTTAGCATTGTTATCACAAATAATATAAATTTGTTGTAATCTCAGGAAGAAAAGTGAAAAAACAAGGAAGTAGAATGCAAGCGTCAGAACCAAGAGCAAACATAAGCATGATAAATTGGAACAGACAGTACCTGATAATCTATGCGTAATCCTCGCAGATTGAGTGTCCCGAGTGTTGATGAAAAGACCCGCATTCCTTACATTAAAATAGCCAGCGGTAGAAGTTGACCCAGAGCTAATCACTGCGGTCTGGCTAAAGAAAAAGCATGACATTGGTTTTGCGCACAAAACCCCAATCAATCAATCACTCAATGAACGAATACATCAAACTGCCCTGCATCACACATCCTAGATTGTGCATGTGCTCACCGCCGTGAATGCAGCATGTGACGCAGATCCCACTGCTTGTCTGCTCTAGCCGGGTGCGTGTAGCATTGAAAAATCTTATGTTTTTGTGAGACTTGCCTGTATTTTATACCTAAGCAGTTCTTAAATATTTACACAGTCAACAGACTATTCAGCGCTGAGCACGCAACCTGCAGGGGCCTCCTTAGGCAGGCATTGCATTCGTTGCCAATCCGGTGCCCGCACTCAGCACATTAGTCATTATAGTCTAGGCAATGTAACGGCAGCACTGCAGTGGTACGGTGAATAGACAGTGCAAAGTGCGTGGGTCTCCATGTGACCCCAGCGGCGTCGACAGTAGTGGCCTTCTTTCAGGAGTTCTCGATTGCAGCACAGCCAGATACAGATCATATCACCAAGACATTCAAGTGTTTGCGAGATCTCGCGTTTTTTCACCTCACTCACTGTCAGCCCACCTGTTGTGTAACCAAAACAAAAAAATCCCTCTGCTCCTTTCTCGCTAACTCAAATGGTCACCCAGCCGAAAAGGACAACAGCTACCATTTCTAACGTATTAGACGTTTTGCTAAGGAGCGCCCCAGATTTTGTTTCCGAGAAAAAATACTTTCCAGGCTGACTGATCTTTGTTTACTGCACATCACGTTGAATTTACCGTCGAATAAAACGCCAAATAAAACGAAAACCACTTGCCAATATGCTAAAGCAAGTTTTTCTTCAATTATTCTTGGCCTCCACCTTTTTCTCGACGATTTCGTCCCGGGATGTGCCGAACGGTCTGTTCACATGAACTGGTGCATGTTTAAAAAAAACTGCATGAATTAATTGAATTGCAAACCCCAAGCAAAATCACCACGACTAGTGGTACGTCTCACGTTTCACTCGTTCCTTAAAACGCCTTGGGAAGAGAAAACAGCAGTTATACGTAAGGCGAGGTCGTCGGGAAAATCAGAACATTGGTCAGCACTAAGAGCCGAGGTTAGTGCTTATAAATATTTTTAAAAGATGCCAAATAACATTTATTTACTTCCGCACTGCCATCTTTTCTTTTAACTAATAATAAAAAATTCTGGAACGTTGTTAATGGGTCAGATCAGCCGTCAATCTCTCTGCTGGATTCTCAGTCAAATCCCATCCTTAGCAGTGACAGTGCTAATGTAATTATTTACCCATTTCCTAATGCATTTTCTGTCTCTTTTAGCGCATCACTACCAGACTATACTTAAAATATCATACTTCCAATGGATCCCGTTAGTTTTGACTTTGAAAGAATAATAAGCATCATAGATCGTTTAAAGTTATCCTCTTCATCTGGTCTCAATAATATCAGCACTAAAATTAAAAAAAAAACACTAACACATATTCTTCCATCATAGTATCGAAAATATTGGAGCTATTCCTTCAAAGTTGTGACCTTTCAGACGACTGGGAATTGTTTAAGGTGGTTCCACTTCATAAATTAGGCAACAAGCACCTATTCCTCACCTATCGGCCAGTATCACTTACCTGCATTCTTAGCAAGATAAGGGAACATGTCATCTTGTCATGCCTAGCGAACTTTCTTGAGTCACAATCCTTTTTCACTCGTGCCCAGCATGGTTTTAGAAAGCGCTTTTTTGTGAAATACCGCTAATAAATTTTACAAATGATATTCGATAAAGTACCCCAGTAACGCTTACTGACAAAACTTTCCAGGTGAAATTTGCACCCCTACATAATGAAGTGGCTTGAAGCCATCCTATCTAATCGCTCCCAATTTGTTTCTGTTAACAATAAAAACTCTCATTCTCTTCCGGTAATGTCAGGTGTTCCTCAGGGATCTGTACTCCGCCCGCTACTTTTCCTAATATACGCTAATGATTTTCCATCACAATTCACCTCTAATATACGCATGTTTGTTGACGACTGTGTAATTTATCGTGCAGTTACTAAACCCGCTAACCAAGCATTTCTTCAAAGTAATCTTAATGCTGTCCGGAACTTTTGTAATCAATGGCTAATAGAACTCAACCCTCATAAGTGCAAGCTTTATCTGTCCACCGCCGTCATAATCCTCTTATTCGTTCCTGCGTAATCTTTGATGTGTCCATAAACCAGTGAAGTCCTACGAATATTTAGGCGTATCACTTTCTAGTGATCCTTCCTGGAGTTTGCATGTCCACTAACAAAATATCATTTGCTACCAGAACGTGAGGATTCTTAAAGCGACATCTTCATCCCGCTCGTCAACATGTAAAGTTACTAGCATATAAATCGTTCGTTAGGTCAAACTTGGAATTCGCATCACCAGTCTGGAATCCCCATCAAGCTTATCTCAATAATTCTCTTGAGTCCGAGAAAAATCGCGCAGCCAGGTTTATTCACGTATCCTAGGCTTAAGACATAAGCGTTTCCGCCTTGAAAATGGTATCCGGTTTACCGCCCTCATCATTCCGTCGTCGCACTTACAGCCTCTGTTTATTTCATAAAATCTTCATTAGCCCTATGCGCACAACTCCTTATATTCTCCCTCCCCCAGCACGCATTTCAGTACGCACCAGTCATCATTTTCATTCGTCTCGTCGACTCTCGCGCACTCCCACCTCCGCCAATTCCTTCTTTTTCCGCACAGCTGCTGACTGGAACGGCCTTCCAGGCGACATTGCTACCAGGACCTGTTCATTCAACTTCATTGAAAAGGTAAAAAATTATGTACAATTGTAAGAATGCTTTTTTTATTCAGTTCCCACCCCTTATGTAATACCCCAGTCAAGGCGCCTTTAAGGAAATAAAGTGAAATGAATGAAAAGAAATGAAAGCACATATCACTTCTATCATCGCGTCTGCTAATACAATGCTTGAATGTCTAAAACGAAATTTTTCCTTTTCCCCGACACCTGCTAAACATCTTCTGTACCAATCGCTTGTTCGCTCCAAATTAGAATATGCTAACTGAGTATGGGACCCTTTCACTACCTCTCTTATCGAGGCCATAGAAGCCGTACAGAACAGAGCAGCACGTTTCATCTTCCGTAACTGCGATAGTTCGTCCAGCGTCACAGAAATGAAAAACACATTGTCACTAACCCCCTTTCCCCGCGCAGAAAAATATCACGCCTGTGTTTGTTTTTTTTTTAAATTTACCACATGAATTCTGCTCTTAAAGATACATTACTCACGCCACCAACATATGTTTCATCCCGCTTATATCACCCATGCAAAATTGGCGTTACACACTGCCGTAAAAAATCCTGCATGAATGCATTCATTCCAAAAACATCGTTGAACTGGAACCAATTACCAGGGGATATTGCACTTTCCAATGAGTTTAATGAATTTAAGAAGAAGTTATCAACACAATATTGCTTACTGTAGCTGTGGTTTCATTTCTTTTGCCTCGTAATCATGCGAATTCTTGTATATTTTCCCCCGGTGTTCCTGCAAATATATTTGTACTAATGGTGGCGTTTTCCAATTTGTATCGCTTCCTTTTGAGTGATTGAGCGTTTCTTGTTAATTGTGTCATGTTTAACTCACTTCATGTTTCAAGTTTTCGAATTATGTATATTTTCCGGTATTTTTTAAAACTTTTTACACTGTATGCGTTGTCTCCTGTAACAGTTATTTATTTGTGTGTACCACTCCCCTCAACAATGCCTTGTGGGATATGAAGGTATCTGAAAAAAAATATAAACGAAAGGATTTCTTCGGTTTATGCAGCTGGCATGCAGTGCAACGCAAGTTACCAACTCTGCTTGCATACAAACAGGAAACCTATATAAGCAAGTTCAAAAGCGGGCTACTTCGGTGCCATCGCTTCCTTCGCCATTGGTGGGGTCAAGCGCCCCAATGTGTAATCCCAGCCGTGCGAGTTTACTGTAATGGCAGCCACGACGGCTAAGACTCAACTGTTTAAGACTGCATCGTTTGCTCGCATCTATGTTTGGTAAAAGCTAAAATCGAGCTTTCAGCTGTACATTAACTATGAGATGCATGACAGTTCATCAATAAAGTCTGATATATCACCAGTCTGAGCTATCGCAGTCCGGAAAATTGTTTGGCTACTGCACCTCTCAAAGGGAATTAGTGTGCACATTCTAGGCAAATGTTGTAGCCCATTTTTCTGAAAATGAAAAGAACCTTGCTACCTATATAAATTAGCTTGATACAATCTGAAAGCTACATATTTGCATTAGTTCTGATCTGCAGTGTTATCCGCCATCTTATAAAGTTAGTGGCTGTTCATCCTCATAAGAGCCCAGATAACTGTTTGAAAGTCTGCATACATTGCCTTGCTGAAACCCTGTGGCCCAAGATGCCAGTAATGTGTGATTTAAGATGCACGAGATTTCTTGGATGCGACTTGTTCTAGCTTGGCTACCCGCTGTACAATTTTCAGTCTATCAATAGCTGTCAAGTGAAATGTACACAGTGTATGCTGTAATGCAAGGTTTACCATAAATATTTTTGATGTAAAAGCTATCATAGCTTTTTTTGCAATCCTGTAGAAAGCCCTTAAGTGCTGAGGTCAAGCAATAAGAGCCTGGCCAACAAATGCCCAACAGAGCTCCTTTTTCCAGTATTGATAAAGGCGTTTTCTCTTCATAAGGTCTCGAATGCAGACTTGTGTAGCTTCCAGTGCACTTCTCAGTGTGGTGTGTATTCCACTGCATCAGGACGCTCAGTGCCAGGCTTGCCTGCTGAAAGTAAGTATTGATATATATCCTACTCATTCAACATCTATCTTACTGATACACTCAATTTGACACACACTTCATAGTCTCGCTTTCTTTTTTCTTCCTTGGACTGGTTTCTTGCAGCAGGTGGTGCATAATCCATGTTTTGTAATGAACTGATATTAAAGAATGTGAAAACTGGTTTCTAGTATTCTACGTGGTTAGCATAGATTTTAATTGCATTGGAACTACTGGTTCTGGTAAGATGGTCTCAGTACACAGAGTACAAAGTTATCATATCAGGCAACACTTCATAGTTTTTGGTTTGGTGTCAAAAACTTTCTTCTGGACGCTCTTGGCTCAGCCGTGCTTTGCCAGCAAATATGTACATTTCTTCCACAATAGGCTCCGGTCTCCCATCTTGCCAGAACGCACGTGTGCGTTTTGGCGAGGTGTCTTGGAACGGAGGCCAAAGCACCTGTGGATGCCAAAATCCGCAGTCAAAGTTGAAGCACATTCAAGGTGTGCACGCAGCAACACGGAAGTGTGAAAAGCGGAGCTGTGAATGCATGCTGCACTCTTGGCAGTAGGAATATTTGATACTAATGCAAAGAGCATTTTGTTGCATTGAAAATGATTTATGTCATTAAGGTACAGGAATTAAAGTGTGTGTGTGGCTGTTGCAAGTAAAGAGTTGCTTTGCTTTTTCTGTGTCGAAATTCTATAAAGGCCATATTTACCTTTCCATTACAAACGACTTGCATTCATAAGGAAGCTTGGTTTTGTGCAACTTCAACGTTCACATTATAACGTTGCTCCAGGTTTGCATTCTTTATATGAGTGGCTGCAGTTCCGAGCCGTTTAATAAATGGCAAGCCCAAATGACAATTTTTAATCTGCAAAGTTATTGCTTCTCCCACATTCTGAAGTTGTAACTGACAATAACAGCATTGTTTATGCTTGGCACAAACTGTTTGCACATCGGCATTTGGGCAACTGTTTGGACAGCAACATATACAGATGTTCCCTAGTGATATTTTACCAGCACGGCTCATAGCCTGACTGTTCAGCTAGTCGTGCTGCGGTGACTCACCCTGCTCAGACTCCTTAAGATTCCTTTCCCTGCAGTGTCCTCCTGTCTCGGTACCTTACTGAACAAGAGAGGGCACCAGCGTTGCTGCGATACTAGCACCAACAGACATTGTCATGTCCGCATCGCCATTAAGCACCAACAATATGTGTGATGATGACGTAGATTACATTGGGACTAGAGGTGAGAAATAAGAAAAATGTGTCCCGGCCCGCAGCATAAGTATAAAGGCGTGATTGTAATAGGAGTGGCAGCTCTTTTCAGAATCAGGAACACGTCGCGTGCAGACATTTTGGCGCGACGCCCTGCTCCCTGCTAGCAAAGCGAGGCCTCGTGGGAACATGTCCCAGACCTCATCACATCCGGCCTCGGAGTTTTAGAGTGCCCACTAAAATGTACTGTACTTCAATTACGCCTTTTTTTGGGCTGCCTAGGTATTTGAAGAAAAAAAGCCAGACACAAAAGTACCAATTGTTGCCCTCTTCAGTGCCATGTCCTTACTATGCAAAAAATACTTGGCGAGCAGTAGCTACAGTGTGGTCTATTGGAAGTGGAGAGTGGAACAGTTGGACAAAGCAATGAGAAAGATGCATTTCGTGTTAATTGTGGCAGTGCTATCCTTAAGAAGGTATTGCTACACACTACTGTCATCCAGCCCAAACCTACTGTAGCCCAATACCTTGAAATGCTTCAGGACCAACACATTGCAGATTAGCCGCGGTCTACAGTAAATGTGGTGCCATTGCATACAGGTGGCACTAAGTGACTAGTGTTAAACAGAAGAACAATAAACGGTTGTTCTGTGTAGTGTAAATTTGCCTTTTAAAAGGATTCAAGAACATTTATTTTTAGTGCAAGACACGATTTGTGCTCAACTTGAGAAGTTGGCATTAAACGGATGACTTTCTAAATAAAAGTGATTTTGGGTACTTTGTGTAATAACCTTTTTGTAGGGGGCATTCATCTACACTACACCACGCCTCACTTCTAGTACGCTGCCTGTTATGGTTGTTGAAACGCTGTACCTGCCTCTGCTAATGGCTTCGACCAGCTCTGTGCTATCTTTGGCTTCTCTAACTGCTTTCAAGCACCCGCTCTTGCTTTAAGCCTCAGCTAACACTGTGAATAGATAGAATTGTAAATGTTAAGTGGAGCAAGGCAGGACCTTGCTTCTACAGGGTCACACAAAGTTCATTTGATTCAATGTGAGGAACCTCATAGGAACACTATGGGGTGTGACCACGAATCAATACATATCACAGAAAGCCAAACTCACACGGTATCCAGACACATTTGTAGGGAGCAGTCTTCAGAAGCACGACACTTTGCTGCTTCTCAAAGCAGCAGGCTGTTGCCATACATGGGAAATTGCATTCACTTGCATGTAAAACAGTGGAGACGTCAGAACTTCAGACTGGGTAAGAAAAGGCACAAGCACTAGTCTCCAATGTCTGTCAAGGTCTGGAGAGCACTCTCTGAAAATGATATGATGCTCAAACAAGGTTGGTGATGCCATAAGAATATTCCTGACAAACACCAGAAGGAGAGCAAGAGGTGCAAACAGTAGCAGGTTGTAGGCATTCACCGTGTGTTGATTGTTGCGCAGGTGCATGCTAAATAGCATAAGTGGCTCACGTGCCTGGTACATTTTTCAGACCTGCAAGACCAATCAGCGCTGCATCATTCTCTGAAGGCAAGCTCAAGCTCGTAGATTTGTATGTGTAGATATATACAAGTTTTGTCAAGGCTGTTGTGCCTCCTGCTGGACACCAGGCACTACTCATTGTGCAACTTGGCCTTGTGTTGAGAGGCCATTACAAGATAGTTGTTGTAGCTAAGTGGACAAATAAGCACTAAAAATGGGATAGCCAGTGCATTGCAGAATCTGTACAGACAATAGATGCGTGTTTATTGTACATGCGCTTCTGTACAGCCCAAAAATTCTTCTTTACATGTAAACCTGACAGAAGCGGGTTAAGTGTCGGGCTAAGCAAGTCCATCCCGACTCAGTGCTAGCAGGTCTAGCCTAATAAAAGTGCAACAGTGCCAAGCTTTAAAAAAGAGGCAGTGCGAATGCGCAAAGTAGATCTCGAAAATCTCTGGTGCACTGCTGCTAAATTTGAGGCAGGTCAGTGCAAGCAGGCCAGATAAAATCAAGTGTGACAGTTACAGTTAATTCCCGTCCCTCAAAAGCAATTTTCACTACATACGGCGCCCTCTGGGGAGTGGCGAGGATTTGAATGCTACTTAATGAAAATAAATGGACCTGGGCGACACAGGCGCGATCTGGCTCCACTAGGAGCCAGCTGCACCCGCAAAGTGGCTCGTGAGTATGCTCGACAGCTGCTGCCGTCTGTCGCATGCACCTGCCACTAACATGAACTACGCATCCACAGAAGGAGCACGCGGTTTCATTTTCAACAAGTGGAACTGGAGGAGAAGAGCCACACATGCACAGAGCTGCCATATGAAAAAGGCGGGTTAGCAGATATGAGAGGCACCGGTATTATTTTCGAGGCAGCCATCCCGCCAGCTGCCCCATTGGTAGGACCTTTGCATGTTAGGGACCACTCTGATAGAAGTTTGATTTCTAAAAATATTTACGAAAATTCAAGTCAACAGTGGCATACACTTTTTGCCCACGTAGGCCAAACTTGTAAATTGCACCATTCGCCAAATGAACACAAAACTGGCGTGGTTATTGTTGGTGGCATACCAAGCCCACCAGCCAACTTTGTTATCCAAGAGCTTCATGGCCAGTTGAAGTGTTTTAAAAAGAATAGTTACATGCAATCAGCAGCTGTAAAGTGCACACTATGCTGATGCCACTTTTGCGCATGGTTCAGCTATGCAAAATTGGCGCCCGCAATTGTGGCAATAATGATGCAAATAGCCTAAACCAATTTACATCATGTTTGTCTCCTAGGACCCCTACTCAGTTTCACTACACTAAATACCTTTGTCTGCGTCTGCAGTGATACCTCCGAATAAAATGCGAAAGCATGAACTTCCAAAACGCAATTTAAATTTGCTGCTTTGCCAGTGTAGCACATAAAACACAAGGATGGCACCGCACACTTTTAAACTCGCCGCCATCTTTATTACAAGCCATCAAGCACTAGGAAAAACAGCTGGCACTGCAGGCAGTTATGTCATGGACTATAGAAGGTACTTGAAGTTCACTCCCCCAGCACCAGTACAAAACCATTTCTTGCTTTTGCCCTCGCCTTCTGCTAACCAAAATGCTCAACCTATTAACATTCACATATGGCCAAAAAAAAATTTCAGCCTGACGACACATCTTGGCCCGCATTGTCAAGTTGTTGGGGTTGCTTTTTCATGATGTACCACCTCCAACACTGGGCCTAAAAGTCCATGAATTGTTGGGACTCCATGGGCAGTAAGGCAAAATGTGCATCTTTGCATTCATGGTCCATTAAACTCACAACACAGGCTGGTGGAAGCACACCTGTCCACTCAGGCAGCCAGAGGCCAGCAGAAAATGGGTTGGTGAGAAATTGGTGCTCACAACGTAGTTGGAGTGGCTCACATTGGTCAGCACGGGGACCAGTGGCCGAGGAGGCAACGTGGGCGCACAGTCACTGAGTTCCCGTAAGTCTGCGTCAAAAGCTAATAGGCGCACCCCCCGCTGTAGTGGCGAGCACACGAGTCTTCCGTCGGTGCTGAAGCACAGCTGCTCGGTCCAGACCATCCCACAATTGGGCTCCTGGCTGTAATAAAGCAGCCGTGGCTGTGCGGCCTTGCACCGGACACCTTTAGATTTGCCCGGCCAGCCTAATGGCTGCAGGCCCATAAAAGGTGGTTCAATAGGACGCAGCCTCACAGCATCCTCTACAGCACCTTCAGTCAGTACTGGTCCATGGGGGCCACCCTGCGCCAGGTGGAAAATGCGGGAATCGGAAAGATCTGTGGGTTCCTCATGAATGAAGACCGATGGTGTCCACAGGCGCTCCAAGGGGTTAGTCCAATGGGACGCAGACGCTGGTTGCTGGGGTTCCCGCTGAGGCGGTCCCTCGATGTGCAGCTCATCGTCAAGCTCAGAGTCCGTGCTGGGCCAGACCTGTCCCTCGTACGAGCTACTCTGAGCATTACTGTGGCTGGTACTGCTGTTGCCCTCGGTCATTGGTGGTTCTTGAATGTCATGTACATAGGTCCACTGTGCGCAACAGAAATGAAATAAGCTCACATGAGGTTGAACATAACAAGACAGTGCAAACCTGTTTAGCTCAACAAGAGTCCCGAACTTTTTTTTATGCTGAAGTACGCAGGCACTGTTAGTAAAGCAGGTTGGGGACAAAGCACATTTAGCAGGTGCGCAGGGAAACTATGAGTAAAGCCATCGACTTTTATTTGGGGGCAGAAAGCTTCGCATCTGACCTATTTAATTGTCCAATAGTTCCAGAAAAAGTGCATTGACAACATTTAAAGGACTAGACACCAAGTTTTTTTCTTGCATGCCATCTTTCAAATGACGCAATAGACGGTAAATAGATGATTTGCCTGTGATAATTACCGATCACTGGTAAATAATATATGATTCAATTTCTTCTTGACGCTGTTTCGGTTTCATCAACCAGACTGTGGCTCTTACGTGTAGTTGATCTTTAGGCCACGTCAGGCATGAAATCTGTAATACAACTGCTGATGCTTCGTTTTTTGTAATTTCAGCTCTTGAATCAGGCTGGTTTATAAGTGCTGTAGCGAATAACAACTACACATCAGTGTGTATAGTGCAAATTTTTTTGTGTCTCATGTCACCTAAAGGCAACCTACACAGTCACAATCATCGTTCTGTTCATGAAACCGAAACAGCACGGAAGAAGCAATTTAATTCTAATTATTTAGCGGTACTAGATGAATAACACGCAGTGATTCAAATGTCTAATGCATCATTTGAACGAAGACATGCAACTACAATTAGGTGCCCAAGGTCCTTTAAAGGGCCTTCCTCAAATGTGGACATAACCATTTCATAGTACTCGAAAAATAAGCTGGCACAATGGTAAATGCATGCTGGCAAGAGTGAGAGACTTAAACCCGAGGTGGCCCCAGTAGCTGCCTGCATGCATACAGTGCCTGCATGCATACAGAAAGCACAAATGCCGTGCCACTAACAGTAGTCACCATGAAAAAAATGATTGTTTTTGATAAGTCTCAGACAGAAATTTGTCCTGCAAACAATGGGTAAAAAATGCAATATTCATGAAAATGGCGGCAATAGAATGTGCTTTCTGAAGAAATTTATTTCAAAACGAATACTTGTCAATATTGCAAGAAGAATCAGCAAACACACAATAAGTTAAAAATAAAAAAACCATTAACAAGGTATTATTTTTTTGAAGAAAAATAATAACACAATCACAAACGCACAAATTGTTTCAAATTTATTTTGAACTAGGCACTAAAGTTTTTAAATTATAGCTCACAAACTTTCTAAAGTAGAAATTTTTCCTGACAGTGAAAAAAGGCACTTTCAGTGCCCTTGATATAAATTTTTCACTCCGAGCAAAAAATTCCAAAGTAAAACGAAATGTATCAAATAACGGCTTCATAAATGTATTTTACGACATTATCAGTCTGAGCTAAAAACCTCTCTAAAGAAGCAAAAAATGGCACAAACAAACAAAATATATCTGGCACATGGTTTGAGAGGATGTACCAACATAAAAATAAAGTTAACACCGTGAAATCTCATTAGAGCAGAAACTGTAGAAGCTTGGGCAAATTGGCGTGACATTTATTTTCAGCAACGCAAGGGGGAAAAGGACAAAACAAGAGCACAGACACAGAGCGGCGTGTCTGTGCACTTGTCTTGTGCTTTGTCCCTTGCTCTGCTGAAGAACAACTAATTATGGCAAATAGGCAAAAATCAATAAATTTCAATATAGACGAAATGTGTCATAGCAATTTTGACAAGAAGCCTTGCTGGAGCAACAAAACTTAAACCGGCAAAACAGCGGATTATGAAAGAGACCTTTTCTGAAGCATTAGAACCGTTTTGAAGTCGCTTGCAGGATTGCGGAGGCCGCAAAAAACCTAGCAGAAAACACCAGTTACGCTGGCTTCTTCGCAAAGCACCACGGCAAGCAGCGGCGACGACAGGTCAAACACCAAATGAGTGCTTCCTTGTATTACAGCGGCATCGAATAAAATATGGGAGGTTAGAGCGAAAGCTACCGCCATTTTCACCACTTCCTCTCTGTGAGCACAGAAGACGTGAGCAGAAACGGCTGCTGGAAAGATACATCAACACACCATGTCACTAATTGTGGGGCACTATCTACAGGTTTGAGAGATGAAAACGGATACCGACCGCCTGGCTACCAGCTGTTCTCGTCACTTTTTCTTCTGTGGCGCTGTTGGCTAATGTGATCTAATGCGTAAACCATGCTGCTAACGGCCACTAGTCACCGATGTAATGGGGCAAAGCCTGCTCCTTGCCGTCCGAGCGTGCACAACTTGGCACTCTGCAGTTTAATATATGCGCTTTATTTCAAACCGCGTTTGGTATGTAAAGTAAGAAATGAATGTGCTTGTTGAAAGCATTTATAACAGTTCAATATAGCCAATAAGTTTTCATATCTGTGATTGTTCTATCTATGTTTAATTTATCTATTTATTTATTATTTATTCATTTATACATTCATTCATTTCAGTACCCCCAGGGCCAGGGGGCATTACAGAGGGCAGTCGGGTACAATGGACAAAATAATAAAAAATGAACAGCAGTCACTATTATATAAAATGTGAACAAAATTATGGCTCGCCCAATTGAATAGGTTACAGCAATGCAATGAAACAAATTAACAGCTATTAGCACAAAATTAGGAGCAAAGAATAAAAGCAGACAAGTATGTCACGCAAAAAACCATAAAGAGAAATTTTTTCGACCAGACAGGAAATAACTATTGCTCAAATGTACTGTGATGCAAGTAAACAACAGAATTTGTGAAAATGAAAAAAAGAAACAAGGTTTGTTTAAAACCCCAGATGGTATGAAAAAGAATAAACAAATGGCAGTGTGCAAAAATTTCATGTAGTATGTTACCATCAGGTCAATAAAAGTAGATTTAAACACAGAAAGGTCACATATTTCGACGACCAATTGGGGAAGGTATCTTTACTGTGCCAATGTGCTAGGGATGAATGAGTTATAAAAGTGATTTGTTTGGCATTTAAGAATACCAACTTTATTACGATGATTGATCTGAGCTGAAAGATAGCAAGGTGGTGTTTTAAATTTTCTCTTAAGGATGAGGTTATCTACTAAATCTTGTGAAATAGACAAAGGCGGAATATATTTCTACATTGAGACAGCAGTGGCAGTGATCAGCTTGATTTCATGACAGCAGCACTAGAGTTACGGTGATAATTCGAGAGAATGAAAAGGGGTCCACACGGTTATGTATAGATTCAAGATGGTATATTAGTGTATCTTGATAGGTGTGCCAGATGGATGCAGCATATTCCAGTTTAGTCCGAACCAACGACTTTGGGCTAGCAATTTTACGGAGCTAGAAGAAAGAATAAAGTCACGGCATATGTGGCCCACCATGAGGCTATCGCTGCCGCTTGCATGATCTATATGTATTTTCCAAGAAAGAATATGGGAAGTAGATACACCTAAATATTTATAAAAAGGCACAGACTCAAGGCTACTATAATTAAGACGAAATGAAGGTAAGGTGGTGTTACGACGAGAAACACGCATATACTTGCATTTTAAGTTTTTCCATGTTCCACCCGTTATCCATTCAAGAGCATGATTAACATTCGATTTAACAAGAACTACATCAGAATCACTATTAATAATGCAGTATACGACGCAGTCATCTGAAACAAAATTTATTGTTCAACATAGGTTGTTAGGTAAGTCATTGATGTATATAAGAAAAAGCAGAGGCCCTTGTACAGACCCTTCTGTCGCTCCATATTCGCAGGGAGAAGTGAAGGAAGAAGCGTTATTTGCGGCAACAAACTGTGAACGATTAGTGAGAAATGAATGCAGCCTCCTAAGAACGTTAGGGACAAGGTTAAGTTTACTTAGTTTAAGAAAAAGTAGTTGATGAGAGACTTTGGAAACGCCTTTGAAAAATCGAGGAATAAGAATGCGACAACAGAACCCCTCCCAAGGAGTGAATTTAAATCATGCGTGAAGGTCAAAAGCTATGTTTTACAAGAATACTTCCAAAATTCCTTTTGAATGCCAGTAAAAAAGTCATTAGAATCAAGGAATGATGCAAGGTGAGAGTAAATAACGTGCTCCATAAGTGAGATGGGTAATGTTGATCACCAAAAAATGTGCAAGGGAATCACCTTACCGACCTTCTAGCCATCTGGTATGCAGGTGTTTCTAGAGATTGCTTCAATAGGTGAGACATTATTATTGCGCTATATAATTTGGTTTTAGTCAAGAACTTTGAACTAATATTATCAACACCATTTGATGAAAAAGTTTTTGTTAAATATTATAGAATCCATCGGTAGAAATTCAGCACCGGGATATCAGGGGTTACAACACACAGATTCAGGTGTCCAACAATATATGAGGCAGATACTGCGTCATTTCCTTTCCCCCAAAACCAATTAATATTATTATTAAAAATTACTGCACGAATTCAAGAACATGTCGTATTCACTTAAAGAAGGACCACAATAAGAACTCGCGTTAGATTGCTTTATGATGGGGAAATTAAAATCGGCCAGTAAAATAAAGGACTGCTCTGATAACGGACGGAAATCGTATGGATGACATCAAGAAGTTCGTTAAAGGTGGGGGAGGTAGACGGCAGACGATAGCAAACGCACAGTATTAATTTCCTAGAGCATGTGCGAATTTCGAGCAGGACAAGTTAATGCGTTCACAAAGTGGATCGGAAAAGACATAACGGTATCAGTAACAGCTACAAGCACGTCTCTGCCAAATCTGGTCCCTTTTTAACACCAATAAATTTTATAGCGCTTTTTACAGGTAAGCACTACTATTTAGCTTCGCCGATAGCCAGGCTTCAGTCAGGCATACAATGTGAGCATCGCAAACATTAACAAAAAAATATCGTATTAAGCTACTATGCTACGAATATTTGTGAACAAGAAAAACAGTGGACAATTGGCCGGGGACTTAGTTACGCTGCCCTTTCTGCAGTGCTGTTTGATAACAGATTCGGTCGGTGGCGCGGAGGCACTGTGGGTTCAATCATAGAATCCTCAGAACTTTTGGTCGGTAACGGGAAGGCGCTTGGGATTTCATGAACGGAATGACCAGAGTGATTGTAGGTGCAGCACTTATCTTTTATGAAAAGCTTGTAGAAGCGATGCTTGAATGTCAAAAGCTGGGATTTGCCAAATTCGGTCAGTTTTTTTCGAGCGTGACGGGTGATGAAATATAATCCTCAATAAACGTATTTTTTTCCTCTCTGAGCTTAGAACTGTTAAGCAGTATATTCTGCTTTTCTTTGAAAGATGAAACGTTGGCAATAACTGGTCTGCCTTTTCCGATGCGAACCCACCGAGCCTGTATGCTCTGTCGATCAAAATTTCAGAGGACGGAACCGACAAGCTGGATGGAAAAAAAAACTGAATAGTTTTTCTTCTGAGCCCAGAACTCTGATTGCATGTGACGTATGCTACAGAATAGAGGGTTATCGCATCACTGCCTGTCTTTAAGCTCAGGCATCCTGGTGCTGTTCTCACGCCCACTAAAAGCACCGGAGTCCCGCCAGCTCTTCATTATAGGCAGCATATAAGGTCGCCGTTGACCCGGACCTTTCATGTGATGGAGGGACGACGAAGAGAAGGTGCCTGTCTTGCAGCCATGCGGAATCAGACGGGTCGTTGAAGTGGCAGGGCAGTCCACTGATAGCACAGGTAGATGACGATAGTGGCGCGGCGCTGAAAGCCCTTGCCGTAACCTGGACGAACAAGCCGAGAGGATTAGCTAGCCGATACTGGTGCTGTTGTCACGCCCACTAATGGCGCCGAGATCTAGCCAGCTGTTCATATAGGCTGCATATCATGTCGTTTTTTACCCGGATTTTTCATGTGATGGAGGGGCGGCGAAGAAAAGGTACCTGTCTTGCACCAATGCCGAATCAAACGGGTCGTTGAAGTCGCAGGGCAGCCTGCTGATATCAAGAGTAGTGACAATAGTGGCGTGGTGCTGAAGAGAAACCATGCCGTAACCTGGACGAAGAAGCAGTGTGGATTATTTAGCCGCATCCTGGTGCTTTTCTCATGCCGACAGGTTTGATGGTAAATTTTCTGAAAATACTCTACAATTGTCTGGTTTTATAAAAAACCACTTTGGAACACGTTTCAGGCAATTTAGTACCAGTTTGGAAACATCCACAGCTTTCGTGAGCAGCTTTTGGTTATTGTACAGCATTAATCCGAGGTCGGTGCCTTCATTTCTAGTGAGCCTGAAGTCAATTCTTTTTGGGCCAATGAAAGTAATTCTTGCCCATATGATGTTGAGATACTACAAAAACAGGAAATCTCAGTCTTTTCATCAGTGCGATACTGAGATCGCGTTCAGGAATGAACAGACAGACAAGCGGAAAACGGAACCTGCGGGTAGAGAGGCCCCCACGTTTCATGCCTACGTTGCAGTTTAATAATCTGCATTATCATCGTCAGAATCAGTGCTGCTTGATGCATCGAAAACATCTGCTGCAGATGCAGCTGAATCCGAGGATGCACCGTCCCTGCGGCTGGCGCCTCCCCGCGGTGAACTGCGCTGGAACTTCAACTTCAAGGGTTATAAAAATTGCCGCCTTGAAGGAAAAATACAAATTGCGCAATAAACAAAAGTAGAGCATCTAAACTACCCAGTAGATAGCCCAAAAAGTCTTCAGCAAACACGGCAGCACTGAAATTGCACTTTGAATACCTATATCATCGGATATTTATGCATACTGACGTGGTAACGAATAAGTTAAGGTTGCTATTGTTCCCCTCGCCCAATAGCCATCGCAACATATTTTTTCTGCTTAAAAAGTTGGATTGAAAACAGTGCAAACACTAAGTAGAGTAATTGCGCATTAAAAGGTAATCGTAATGCGTTCAACAACAGCTGATATTTGTACACCCATGTGCAGTTGCGTGGTGAAGACACACCGCCACGAAATTTTCACCGCAGAAGGTCATTTTAGTTTAATGCAGGTATGTGTGCCAGTTTGAGGAATTCCGCATTTAACTCGTAATGTTTTGCTTGAAGCTTTAAACGTCAGGCAAGATCTCCTCACTCCCATCATATTCATACGACATATTTTTACCAGTTCATTTTTCGGTAATTTCATATGGGGCCTACAGCCAATCATTGAATTAAAGATTTTAGGGCTGTTGTTCTAGACAAATATGATAAGTCAACTAGGAGGACATGTGTACATTGTTTGATGCCTCCAAACAAGTGGTCACCAAGTTTAAGGAACACAGTGTGCCTAACTGCATGTTACATGAAGGCCAAATTAGTATCTGCACAAAAAAGCTAGATCAGTTATGCTCTCTGCTTTATTTCTTATTCTGCTGCCATGTCCACCGCACTGCATCTCTTTACACAGTCCAATGCACAGACAGACTAATCTGCAGCTGTGGCCTCTTTATGGCCAGCGTACCCATTGAACAAATACATAAATAGCTGATAATGCACATAAGTAAAAGAATAAAGAGCAATGGAAATCAGGAGCAGAATTTCTGAAAATAAAGAAAAATGCTGAACAACTGACTTCTGTTTCTTACCGCCTGCTTAAATTCACTAATATTCGTTTTATCACTGGAAATAGCATTCCAGAGCAATATGGCACAAGGTTCACAGATTGAAGTAAACGGAAGTTTTTCAATTCAGCACTGCTGGAAAGCTAATTAATATGTTTGGACACTAATACGCTCAACAGCATTGTATCAACTCATGTGAGTTTACTAAAAAGAGACGGCTTTAGAATTAACGTTCATGTGAATTAGTTCTGCATTGTTAAGCATAAAGAGTACTCTGGCTTTGATTTTGTTGGTGGAACAAGTGCTAAGAGAGAGAGAGAGTTTATTGACGGGAAAGGCAGTGAGTTTGGTTGGAAAAATGAATATCTGGCCTGCTACTCTGCACTGGGAAAGGAGAAGAGGAGAAAAAAGAGGGCCACGATGGGGCATAATGATGATGGTTGGAGGCAGATCAAAAAAGACTAAAAAGACACGGCACACTTTCTAACATCACAAAAGTGAATGAAGGCCCGTATTGCCAAAGTTCTTGTCTTGGTGCACCCAAATGGCTTTTTTTTACGTGTGCACACAAGTGGCAAAGAATTTTCCCAAGGCAAGCATGTATTACTAATGTTTTCTGGATCCTGCAAAATTATGACCAAACTCAATATTGCTGGTATGTGACAATAAGTACACTTTTCTATAAGACATCAAATGCAACTTCAAAGAATCATGTAAAATAACATACCTGCAAGGACTGTTTTCCCTCCTTATACTATAGAAATAAGTTATGCGTTCTACGCTATAACCCTTCTGTCAAGCAATCAAGTTCAAAGATGCTGCCTTCAATGAAACTTTATAACGTCTGCTTTCCGAAGCGTACATCACTTTTTGACATACTCCCCATCAGTAATGATGTATATGCACCAGGTGTGCACTATTTGCACGCCATTGCACAAAAAACAGGAAGAGCTGCGGATTACACCAATGGGGCATTCCTCTGCTGATCGCTTGGTCCCATGCAAAACATGCAGTCTTAAAATATTCCTTCATCTTACAAAAAAGCTTAAATTCTGATGGAATGAGGCATGATTATAAAATCGATGAGACAAAACAGCCTCGTACATAACACATAACATATTTCCAAGTAACATGCAGAGACTAATGCCTAGATAATGGAAGTACATTGCTACTGGTGAGAATTGCGTCAAGAAGTTATGTGCTCTTCGAAAAGAGTGTTTTGCAAACTAATTTGAAATCAAGAGCCTTCACTTTCATCATTTCATAAAAATTTTAGGGGCTAAGAAGTGACCGAAGCGTGGCATGAGGTTTTGGTGGAAATTAATCTTACCAATAGTTTAAGAATCTAGCACTAATATCAAAGAAACAAGGTTTTATGACTTCAATTTGGCATTGAAAATCACATAAAGCAAACTGAAGTGCCATCTTACGGTTAAACTTTTTTATTATCGGTGTATTTCACCACGTGACCCCTTTTCGGTAAAATACTACCTCTGAGTGCATGAGGACTGTTTTGTGTTTAAGCAGTCTTCTTTATATTTCATTTTATTTTACACTACCTCCAGTGCACCCTTCAAGAAAAAAACAGCGCTCTCATCAAAACGCCAATGACGTGATTTGAACTGTTGATGATATGTTGTGCCAGGGTGTTTTGAATTTTAGTTTAACTGGTAACTACAGTCCAGTAAAACTCCGGTAAATATCAACTTTGGATGCGAAAACTCAATTAGGCACTAGGCTAGGGTAAAACTGTTCAATTTTTTTGCGCCTGGGACAATATTAGGTTACAGTTCAACATCTTATCCCACCGTGCAATCACTGTCGCGCTCATTGATCATGGTTTCCAGCATGGACACACACACTGACCGAGAAATTCTCGGTAAAAATCTTTTAATGCTCCTATGCAGAAAGATTACGATATCTAGCACATTGGGCACTTAGTGTTTTCCTGCAGTGAAAAAAAACTGTGATCTTCATTTGAGTTGTTGGTCCATTTAACAGCCAAGAAGGCAGAAATTACTCAACATGTTTCACGCTACGGTGAAATACTGTTCAGAAATCTCTGCACAATGCTGAAATATTGGACTACAAGGGCAGCAGCGTGGACGGCTAACGATGCATTCAGAAGGTGCATGCAGCCTACTGTGCACATTCACATCTATTTTGAAAAGCAGCGTGTCAAATCACGCTTGTATTTCGCGAAAAATATCTGTCGACTAGTCTAGGGATAGGAGAGTAGGAGGGGTATCAGGTGCAACCGACATGTGTACTGCAACATTGCTCAACAATAGATGATTTATTTTTTTTCCTGATAGAAAGCTCAATAATGATCCTGTAACAAGAGCAATCTCAATGCCTATTGAGTCAATGACCTTCAACATTTTCTAGAGGCATGCAGATGCATCGCTGCCACATGGAAAATTTCAATGACCGCTGAGTGAGTAGTGAACATGCGATCCAACAGATGGCGCTAGGCGTACCAACATGTAAAAAAATCGAAGCTTGAGGTCAAACAAGCTGAATGCTAGGGTAATAGGTGTTTACATTCAGACTTTTTTCGGAAAAACTATTCAAATACTTCACAGTTCCGCTCAATCTGGAGAAAGCGATGGCAGGGCGACGATGGACAGCGGTGCGCGCTTTGTGTTAAAAGCATTCACGTTTCGCCGGCGAAGCTACCGCAGATCAACGATCATCTTTGTCGTGTTCATAGCTTCGGTCGGTACAGCATTGGCGGGGCACCCCTTGGTCTTTGTTATCAAAAAATGCTCCAACAGGTGAAAAAAAACTGAAAACAAGTGAAACACCGCTACGCCGCGCAAGATCGGAGTCGGTTTGTTCACATCTAACCACTGGCTGTTCTGTGGAGCTGTCGTTTGGCAACCGAATAAACATTAGTTTCTGAACTGGGTACTGCCTAAATTTTGCAAATAAATCAGGAAGATATTTTTTTAATGATCATTGATATTCCTTTGGCCACCGCGAACCTTCATAGAGTCGATGTGTATCGAATCAATAAAAACCGCCATGCGGCACTGGCCGATCGCCATTGCCAAAATAAAACTTCTAACCTTATCTGTCACCTTAAATCATGCCCATGGGAAAAGCATTGTTGGAATCAAATCGACTCAGTTGAGAAAAAAATAAAATTGACTTCCGAAGAGCCTAATTGCTAAACTTTGAAAGTATCTCCGAAAGACAAGATTGCCTTTGTTTTCTTATTTAAAAATTTTGTGAACGTGCAAATCCAATTATACCTGGAATGTTCTAGCAAATACAGCAACTAGAAAAGAATATGAAATTGGTTATGAAGAAAGAAAAGGAGAACTAACTGCCTCACTCTCACTAGAAAACTCAACCATGTCTTGAGCAAAGGGATTAAGGAAAGAATGAAACGCGAAAGGGGCGCCATAAAAGATAGCTTGGGAATAATTTTGACTGCCTGGATTTCCTTAGTGTGCACATGCATTATACATCGCACATGGACGTAACCTAGAGTTCAAAAGTGATATTTAATGCGTGTACAACATTCCCCCTGCACACTGACAAAGAATACAGGCCACAAGGAAGTGAAGTTCTAGCCCTTTCTAATGTTGGAAAGTAGAGAGCACTCGTACCAAAAAGTGGGCTGCTCGCTCAAAATTTATGCAGCAGTTGTGGACTTTTATGAAACTTGCATACAAAAAATTATAGGTCTGTCTGTTACCTGGCTTTACACTAAGAAAATTTCGCAAGCAAAAGTCTGTTTCCCGTAATGCCAAGTCAGTGCAGCTGCACCTTATGGCACAAACTTTCAGCTTGTCAACCAGGCAAGCTCCAGAATCACTCTGAGACCATTCCAGCATAGGCGCACCAGCCAATCTCTCTGGTCACCGCCTTGAAAGGGTGCATGCTTTATTTCAAGTTTAAACTCACCTGTCAATTTCAGTTCACACTGTCGTGAAAGGTTCCATTCTTCGAACGAAAGGTGTCTCTTACAAAATAAAGTTCACATCAAATAATTTTTCCACATCAGTTCCCTTGCATTGTTTACACTTAACCTTTAATGATAGAACGCGACACCAATATCCAGCGGCCTCCACTTATCGCCAGCCGCTTTCGGCTGCCGCGCGCGACAGCACCCATGGGCACATTCCAAAACGGAAATGTATTGGCCACTGGACTACTCATCCACACGTGCGCCATCGTACTCACTAGTGCTGCCTTTATGATCGCTGCTACGGTCTCACATCTCGTCGTTCTAACATGGCCGTTACGCGAAATCCCGCACTTCACTAATAGCCACATCACGACATCGCGTGGAAAAGGTGGAAATTTTGCCTTGCTGCAGCTGCCACACCTGTATCGCCCAGTTAGTTTCTTCGGCCTGAAGAATGACAGCCACCTTGAATGTAGCCGTGAACGAGCGCTGGTCACTTACCGGACCCGGAGCACAAATAACGAAGGCCTACAATTAAAACTTGTGAAACGTGGCTGGCAGTAGTCGAATGCGTCAGAGCCACAGAGAAACCGCGTGAGCGGCGTTGGCTGTTCCATCGGCTACGGACACTTACCGGCTCCGCTGCGGTTCCGGGGGGGGGGGGGGGAGGGAGGGGGTGCCGCCGCAATTGAAATAGCGGCCCTTCCATCAAATATCGACGCTTCTTTGAGCACCAAGTGCGCGATTGAAAAAAAAACCAAAAAACTTGGATGACGCCTATTAAGAGTAGAACGCGAATGCGTTATCGGGCCGCCGCCACTTATCAGCAGACACAATCTGCGGCCTCGTGTGGGGAGTGGGCTGGTGCCGTTTTGCTGCTTATCGACAGCCACCACTGACCACCTTGGGTGAAGTAGGGATGCCAGTTCTGCCCATTGACATAACCGCTGTCAAGGCGAGCACAAAGAGTGATGCGACAGAGCCGCGCAGCAAAAATACAACCACGTTGTATGTATCATGCCTGATAGCTTATTCGTTTCGCCTTTATTTATGGTGCGATGCTTTGGTTTCGATTCTAAGTCAGCCCCTCCCCCACTTCGGATTTTCAAATTTTGAAAAATAGGTCGACTTACAGTTGTGTAAATACGGTAAGCTACTTGCAGAGGCCGTGCATGCTGTAAACTCAAGAGTACTGCCCTGCACACCCACCACAGTGGCTTAGTGGGTGTGGTGTTTGGCTGCTGAGTGCAAGAGTGTGGGATTGAATCCTGGCGGCAGTGGCAACATTTCGATGCAAGGGCAATGCAGAAGGTAGCTCGCCCTGTAGTTTGCAATTTTAGAGCATTTTAAAGAACTTCAGGTGAGCAAAATTCATCTTGAACTCCCAGCTACGGCACCTTTCATAACCCACGTAGTACTTTGGGACGTTAAACACCACATACCACATGCTACTTTTCCTGCACAAAGATCTTCCTGTTAGCTAGAATCTAGTTGCAAATACAGCCACTCGTCGGAGCTATCACCTCTACATGACACTTTGCACCTAAAGTAAACTGGCTGCAAATGGAGGCAGGCATTTTTTCCTTGCAAGTCTCCGCAACGAACACATTGTTGCCCAAATGCACCCACCTCTGAGTTTTCGTTCTTGCTTGTGTTACGAGACAGTACACACCAGCCATGTGGATGCACCTCAAGGGATGAGATGATCACATCATTATCATTCGGGAAGTCAAAGATGAGCTCCACCCTGTTGCGCTGTGAAGTGAAGTTATGTGCACTGCAGTCCCCTATGTGGTAGGCTGCTTTCTCAGAGGCCCGCCAACGGTACATCTGTGGGAGCTTCACATCAAAAGAAAATGAATAAGACCACGATAAACGACGTGCCATGAAACAGTCACGTTAAGCAAACAAGTTCATCTTCGCAACAATGTTACTGCTCTCAACAATTGCTCAAGGTTTTCTATATTTGGGAGACTACGTAAAACTAGCATTCAACCAAATCAACCTGCCAACTAAATGAAAACTTTCAGATAGAACCAACACGCTACAATTCCTTCTTTGGGCAATTTCTCTCTCCCATCCGTAGAAATAAGATAAACTTAAATAAACATACAGGGCATATATTATAGATACATGATATAGTAAACCGCCAAGAAGTGATGTTACGAAGTAAGTGAAGAAATACCTCGGTCCTAATGAAATTCCCACAGACATGCATGTATTTTCCCTATTAAAGTGAAGATGTATGTAGTAAAGAAACAAATATACTTTAGTAGAACGTTCTTCGGGGCTAGTTGGTTCATTTTCGAGGAGGGCTAGAAAGGGCGCAAAAGGACGAGGACAGGAAGTAAAAAAATGCGGCCCCACTGAACCTGTAGTTTCGCATTTGTTTTCTTTACCTGCTGTCGGTCCTCGTCCATTTCTATAGTTTCTAACCATTCTCGAAATAAATATAGCTTAGAAAAAATATACAATTCACTACACTCAGATTACAAGGCACATAGATCCTAGTCAACCTTTAGAAAGCCATACATAATACAGCCACATTCAGGAAGCTGTTTTTCATCTAACTAATGCCTTTGTACTGTTCAAAAGCAGATTTTTCACTATAGTCATTCCATGTGGAAGCAGAGGCGCCAATTTCATGACATGTTAGATTCGGTTGAAAAGTCCAAATAGGTGCGTAGAAGCCTTCTTTTGAAGAAAAAGTATTTATTTCCTCGAAATGTCGTGTTCCAAAGTGTCAGAAAATGCCTTAATTAGGGTATTTTTAGAACAATATTGTTCAGGAACCGTTCCTTGCCGCAAAAGTCGGCAGAGACACTTAAGGCTGCTTACTTGTGAGAAGGTAAAAGCCCACTCACTCACTTCGAGAGCACAGTCACCGCACGCTGTGACGTGATGGGCAGAGGGTATCGCATTGCCACGTAGGCGGCAACGCTCTACCTCTACATGGCTGTACGAAGTAGCTGCTGCAGCTCTGCTGTACACGTTCTACTATACACACTGCGACGTGACGTAAACCTATACACACAGCTTACAATATTACCTGTATCTATGTAGCCATTTCCGCGACGCCATGCAAACTTCATGAACGCCGTCACCGCCCTACCGGGGATGATGACATTTAAGAAAAATTAGAATTTTGCATTTTTGCAAAAAAGGTGGAGTCTAAATTTTGCGACAGAAATTCTTTGCGGTGTTTTGCTAAACTTTGTAACAGCATTTTTTGCTTTAAATCTAAAAATTGCCCTCGCATTGTTGTTTAAATTAAAGTATTACACGATTGTAAGTCGACGCCCACATATCGCAAGTCAGAAAAAAAAACATGGAGGTCGCTTAACTTTGCTGTTTAACAGTAGAGCGCGACTACCTCATCCGGCCTCCGCCGCTTATTGTCAGCTGTTAGCTGCCACATGTGGAGGCGCCCGTGAGCGCGTTACAAAATAGAAAATGTATTAGTCACTGTAATACTCATCTACACATGGGTCATCATCCTCACTAGCGCTGCCGTTGTGATCGCTGCTGCACTCCCACAGCACGTGGTTCTGTCATCGTCGTGCAGCGAAATCCCCCACGTCTCAAACAGCTGCACTATGATATCACGTGGAACAGTTGAAACTTTTGCCTCCCTGAGGCTGCAACACGCGTTGCGAACGTCGAACTTGAGCCCTCGCGCGCAGTGCGTTTCTTCATCATAAAGAACGACAGCCATCTAGAAAGTAGCCGTGAACAAGCGCCAGGTGCTTACCGGACTCTGAGCACAAATGAAGACTGGCGAAGCACTACATTAAAAACTTGTACAACGCGGCCGGCTGTCAAATGCGTCAGAGCAAAAGAGAAACTATGTATGAGTGGCGTCAGCGCTTCCGTTAGCTACCGACACTCACCGGCACCGCCGCCGTTCCGAGTGGCGGTGCCGCCGCAATTGGAACAGTGGCGCTTCCATCAATATTGACACTTCCTTGTGCGGCCAGTGCACAGTTGAAAGAAAAAAACTGTAGGACACTTAAGCTTCTCCTTTAGGAGTAAAAAGCGATAGTGTTATCAGCCCTCTCCCCTCCGGCATATTAGCAGCCGCAATCTGCAGCGACATGTGGGGAAGTGAGGTGGGGGAGGTGCCAGTTTCCTGCTTATCAGCAGCCGCCATCATCTGCGGAGTGTGGGAACGAGTAACGTTTCCGCACATTGGCATAGCAGCTGTTCAAGGCCAGCAGCAAGAGAGATGCGACGGAGCCGCGCAGCAAAAATGCAACCACGCTGTATCATTGCCGATATCTCTTTTTCTGTCCTTTATTTATGGTGCCATGCTTCGATTTCGATTGTAAGTCACCCCCATTTCGGACTTTCAAATTTAAAAACATATGTCGACTCAAAATCGTGTAGATAAGTAAGTGCAAATATCTCGAATTCTGTTAGTGACATTGAGGGCTAAGAAATGGCACGTGCACTATGGCTCAGCAAAACAAGAATAACAAAAGGGTCTACTCATCTGCCCTATCTAAATGATTTTATGTTGACCTATTTTTCAAAATTTGAAATCCGAAGTGGGGGGGATGTAAAATTGAAACCAAAGCATCGCTCCATAAATAAAGGCGAGACAAACGAGATATCAGGCATGCTACATAAAGCCTGGTTGCATTTTTGCTGCGCGGCACCGTCGCATTGCTCTCGGTGCTGGCCTTGAGCAGCTGCTATGTCAACGGGCAGAACTGGCATCCCCACCCATCGCGAGGCTGCCGATGGTGCCTGTCAATAAGCAGAAAACCGGCACCAGTCCACTCCCCACACATTAGCCTCGTGCACCTAGAGAATATCATTGGACCCTGGAGGGACGCGGCTTCAGGTGTGAGTGGGACAAGAGCATTTTTAGCGTTATCAAAAGACACGAGTTTGGTGGATATTATTTGATGTGTGTGTGCGTGCCTGTGTGTGCGCGTGTGTGTGTGTGCTTCATATCACCATTCACCCTTTTTTTCTATTCTCTTTTTTTCAGCAGCATCCTGTCTAATCTTCTCTTCTTTCACCCCTTCCTGGAGTAGCATGCCAGGCCGAAAACCAGACAGACCTCTGCTGTTTCATTAAGGTCTCTCCTCCTCCCCACACGTGGCCGCAGATTGCGTCTGCTTAAAGCTACGGCGGACCGATAGCGCATTCGCTTTCTACTCTTATTAGGTGTCGCACAAGTTTTTTTTGTTCAATTTCAAACGCGCACTCGGCGCTCAACGAAGCATCGATAGTTTATGGAAGGGCCGCTGTTCTAATTGCGGCGGCACCCCCCCCCCCCTTCCGGAACCGGAGCCGGGGAGTCTCCGTAGCGAACAGAAAAGTCGACGTCGCTCACGCGGTTTCACTTTGGCTCTGGCGCATTCGACTACTGCCAGCCGCGTTTCACAAGGTTTTAATGTAGTGCTTAGTCATTTGTCATTTGTGCTCTTGGTCCGGTAAGTGACCAGCGCTCGTTCACGGCTACATTTAGGATGGCGATCATTATTTGCGCCGAAGAAACGAACAACTGCGAGCCGCGCCGCAAGTTCGATGTATGCAACGGTTGATACTAGTGTGGCAGCTGCAGCGAGGCAAAATTTTCAACCTTTCCACGCGATGTTGTGATGTGGCTTTTTTGCGAAGTACGGTATTTCACTGCACAACGATGTTAGAACTACCAGCGGTTAAACCGCTGCAGCGATCAGGGCGGCAGCGCTAGTGAGGACGAGTAGACCAGTGCCTAATAATAATATTAGTAATATGATTTTGGGGTAAAGAACTGGCGCAGTATCTGTCTCATATATCGTTGGACACCTGTACCGCGCTTTAAGGGAGGGGTTAATGGAGGGAGTGAAAGAACAAAGGAAGAAAGAGGTGCCCGTAGTAGAAGGTTCGGAAATGATTTTGACCACCTGGGGATCTTTAACGTGCACTGACATCTCACAGCACACGGGCGCCTTAGCGTTTTTCCTCCATAAGAACGCAGCCGCCACGGTCGGATTCGAGCCAGAGAACTCTGGATCAGTAGCCGAGCGCACTAACCCCTGAGTTACCGCGGTGGGTCCAGTGAGTAATAAATTTTCGTTTGGATTGTGCCCACGGGTGCTCTTTCGCGATACAGCCGATAGCGGCTAGCGATAAGTGAAGGCCGCAGTATAGTGCTGTCGCAATGTATTATTTTTCAAGCTTTTTTTTCAGAAATGAAATGGGGGAGGTGTGGTCGACTTACACTCGAGTCAACATACAATCGCGCAAATGCCGTATTTAGTTTCACATAGAAAAAAAATTGAAAAAGTACTTTTGCTGCTGCCGATAAATCATTTCTAAACGGATTCACATCAATGTGTTGCCAGCATCTGCTACAGTCCGGTAAAACACCGCTTCTATTTCTCGTCTTAGTCATTGCATTAGTAGCTGTCATCATCTTTGAACATTTTGTGAAAAGACAGCCTATAAAGCGGTTTCACGATTTCAATAAATGGTAACGAATAGGTTAGGGTGGAATGCTTGCGGTCTACTGGGCACCTTATGTAATTCACTATAGTTTTGACCAAAACGAAGGATTTAAAAAGGCAGTCCAAACCTGTTAGATAAATAAGAATTTATGATTTACATTAAGCTTCACAAAAAAATCGGCTTGACCAAATGAATCAACTTCCAAAGCTGTGATGCATAGTGAACACAATGGTTAATAAATAATTTGTATTTAATTAAATGGAACGCCCCGTATAGAGGCAGCATGTCGTTCTGCAGACATATCGGACATAATAAAGAGAGGAAAAAATGCCTGTACGGTAAAGTCATTTTCTTTTAGTTGAATATATAATCCAAAAGACATTATACAACGTTCCACCAGACATTGTTTAATTTATGACCAGAAAAGCTATGAAAATTAATGGAACATTTAAATTCCAACTGCTTAGGAAAGGTATTCTTCTTCCTACCGGAATAATTAGACATCCCAGGCTGCTAAAGCAGCACCTGCCTTTTCAAACTCATGTGGAAGACGATGTCCTCTTCGAATACCAGTATACTAGTAGGCATCGTCTGCTAACCAAATGCCATCAAAAGTCTGATGCAATCGGTCACAGCAGACGCCGCCCCGCTTTCCCAGCAGGGTATTTACCCAGTCTCCACACCAATGCAACTCATTTTTAAAAAGTTTCTCACTATCAACAAAACTATTATTTCAAAATTCTGATATGTGAAAATAATAAACTCGTTTGAGCAATTAGCTTTCTTGTTTTGTCAGAACCGTTGCCCACATGACATTTCTTGGCCATCGATACGGCTATTTTCGCACAAATAGAGATCCCTGCAATAAAAAAGAACAACGCAAGGGCAGTTCTTAACTCTAAAGCGAACAAAACTACTGATAATGTTTTAGAAAACACTACACAAAACGTACTTTGCCAAACATTAGACTCAAAATTTACATAAAAAATGCGGAAACATTAAAATGTTTCTCGTGTTCAGCGCTTTTATTTTGAAGCAAAATGGCGGCAAGCACAGTATACCTTTTGGGCCATGATAGGGCATCTCAATAGCTGTCTACATGCCGAGACAAATTTTTGCAGCAAGGGACAGTTCCTGAACAATAATTGCCTAAAATGGCCAACAATAAGGCAGTTTCTGGCACTTTGGAGAATAATATTTGGAGAAAATATTTTTTCTTCCTCAAAAGAAGGCCTCTATACTTCTTATTGGACATGTTTTAACTAATATGAAAATTTTCACTCATATCTAAAATATGAAGAAATTGGTGCGCCTCATTATGAGTAGAATGACCAACCAGCGAGAGCCCACCTGCCAGCAACACTGGCATCATCAATTTTATCGAGGTACAGGAGCCGGGGGTGATTTGTGAAAGCTGGAGTACCTATGCACTTTTGAAAAATGAGTAGAATGTGGTGACTAGGTCGCGATGGTTAGGCATGCTCAGGGATATTAAAGTATGAAAGGATATTTTGGATCGAAAAGGCACCGGTGCTGAAGGACCAAATAAACGCTGACAAAGTGACTGAAGTCCCAAAAAAGCAGAGCTTGCCTTGGCTCTCGATGTCTTTACATTCACACATAGTACAGGACTGTCGGGGAAGGTGAATACCACTTGTGTGGGTTCTATTCAAAACAAAACATACACAATTCAAAATAATTCCATGAACATAAAGGCAAAAGAAGCTGCCAACAGATATGGTGAGTTTACTGATATAGTGAAATTTGCTTGCAGTGCTCGCAACTTCCCTAATACACTGTGGTTCTACTACATTTCAGTAAACGAAACAATGTTCCTGCCAACCCCTTTGAAACCAAAATACCCCCTTCCCAAAAGCACACACAGCACCAATAACTTCAAAGAAAGCAGCTGAAATTCAACTGCACTTACAATATTATAGCAATCATACCGCCACTGGCGCAACCGAAACTGAAGTCAGGTGAAAATAAAAGTTGCATGCAATACAGATGCCCGAAGTGATGTACACTTGATTATCCATCACTCTTCACAATTCTCCCCCCCCCCCCAAGACACAATACATCCCGATTCCGCCAGCTACCAAAACTGTCTGATTTGACATCTTTTCATTAGTTAGGGTCCTTATTTGTTCAATCCATCTCTTCAGTTTTCCTAGCCTTTCGTTTATTCTACTGCCTAGGTGCCCTTGTCTCCTGTACCTGGCTCAGGCTGAGCATGACTCCTCTGGCCATCTACCCACAAGCATTCTGCATGAATGGAGCAGCAATGAACATGCACTGCACAAAGTGGAAGCAATAAATTGTTATTTTTCTGCACTAAAAAACGAGGCTAGGTGCTTTGTGACCAGAAAGTGCACTCCCAACCATATATGTCAAGGTATTCATTGACAAAAAGTTTGGGCACCTCAAAAAAATTTGTTACAGTAATAAACGTGCTAGTGGGAGAAAAAACTTCCCATGCAAAGAAATAAGAGGTAACTATTGGCTGTGTTGTATATCAGCTATGCTAATCTAAAATTTTAATCATGGTTGAGCTTCTTCAGGACAAGATTCGAAACAGTCGAAAACGTTAGCTGGTTTCTTTCAGGAATAGCAAGAAAACACCAAATCAGAGCCTCATATTCAGTGCTAGCAAAAGAGAGTTCACTCAAGGGCACGTACCTTAAATCCACGTAGATCATATGCCAGTGCATGCAAGTCCAGGTCATGAATTACGACCATGTAGCCCCCTTTAGTGCAGATCACCATTTTCTGGTTGTCTGGAGATAGTCGCATCCTGATCAGTTCCTTTGAGCATAAGATTCTTTGGAACTCAGCCCCATTCTCTGAAAATCTGAACCATGAAAACAATTAAAAAATGCACACTGAGGTATTACTGCCCGATGTAAGTACCCAGAAATCAATTAACCGCCAAAACAGGCAAGGTAACAAGACAGCAAAGCCATTAACAAACTTGATAGAGATCAGGGATATCAGAGATTGAGCTGCTTGGTAGCCCCCAAAGTTTAATCTATAAGCCCACTCCACAGCAGTCATTTTTCAAAGTGCCAGAGGGACAGATTTGCATTTAATTGGTGTTTCCGCTAAACACGGAAATTTTCAAGTTTGTATCATGCAATCGATGAAACCTAAGCAACAAAACTTGAAAGACTGTGCTAGGGCCATGGCCTTGAAGTGGGCTGTGAGGTTACTGAACAACTGCCCAAAATATTAATGCTTAGCTCCTCTCCCACCATATATGCACTACCTACTTTCTCCTTAATACCTACTCTAAAACTCATAGAAAACAAAAAATATGTGGTTATGCCGGCACACTCAATATGTGATGCAAAACATGGAATGGGGTGGTTAAAGGCACACTGAGAATAAATAGGAGCTGGCCTGTATTGCTAGGGTTCTAATCACAAAGAGACCACTCTCGCAAGGTTTTAAAAGCCTAATAATGACCTGAAAACAAAATCTAGGTGCCATAATCATAGGCCTATTTCACAAGTAAAATGCATGCATTGACACAGATTTTTTGGCGCAGATACCAGACAACACTACATCACTATTCACATCAAAATGGTGGCAACCTGTCGTGCTCATTACGGAGGATACAAGTTTGAATTAACAGATGGAAAGATATTTAACTCCAATTTTGTGAACAATAAATATGCCTTTTGCAGTCGAACAAACATCAAGGTATATATCACTGTGGGCAGAGAAAAAAAAAGGAGTAGTGTTGTCCAGAATGTCAAGACAGCTAGAACGAGCCAGGCATTAAATTTTTGATAAGACCGACAAATGGATAGAGTTGTCCTCAGTGTCTCTTTAAGGAAGCAGGGTAAGACCTATGCTTCTTGTGTATCTTGAGGCATATTTAAGGCTTGTTTCATCAGCAACTCTGTTTTTTAGCCTATTCTCTACTCCCTTTTGATTTAACCGAACTAAAGCTGTTGTTCTGTAAGCAATATTTTTCTCTGATTTTTTCTCAAAGCATAAGTTTTTTTCTAAAACTGTCCTAGAAAAAGATACACCACGTAGATGCGTACCGCTTTAGTTCAGTAGGTTTTCTTCTCTCTGTATGTACATAAAGCTGGAAAAAAGTTAAACCTGCTATCTTTTCTCATTGTTCTAGCAATGAGTCAAATGTTGCAAAAATAATATTTTGATATATTCAAGGTCAAAAACAAAAATATATTTACTTCAATTTCTTGACTGAAACAATGTGCACTCGAACATCTATACAAACATTTTGGGAGCACTTTTCCAATCTAAATTGCGGCAAACCGAAAGCCTTTGGCCTTGCCGACTGCGATTCTAGCTACGCAGGTTCCCATACCAGTGGCACTCCCAAAGGCTTCTACCTTGGCACAATTTTGATCTAGACGATGTTGTTGGCGCCATGGCCTTCTCTTTCTTCTTCTTCTCCTCTTATTCTCTGGCTTCTCTGTTAATGGTGCATGATACTAGCCCAAATCCTCCCTTGACCATCATATTGTCTGCTCTACAGCAGCCAGCAGAGATAGTTTTTCAGAGTGTCTCCATATGCAAATCTCAAAATTCCAACAAGCCATTTAACCATTTAGCCTCAGATGGGGGTGCGCACCAAGGAATGCCTTACTTGGAACGCACATCTTGGAATCCACATGCTATATCAACGCATTTGGTGGATTTCATTGTTTTTGTTTTGCCATATTTGGCTATATGTAATCAACTAATCACTCTACAGTCATCAAGCTTATCGTGGGTGTTACATTTTGACCATTCTATCTGATGCCATCATTCAAGTTCTGCTATCCTGATCAGCTGCCGCGTTATTCATGAAAGACAGCGTTGCACCGGACGCGCGAGTGTGAGCCACTAAAGGCTTTCGCCTTAATAGCTACTCGCCATGTACACGGTGCCATTGGAAATCTTACTCTAATTTGCAAGTCAGCTTGCTTCTGTAACCTTCTTTGTGATCTGTTTGGCACCTCTCCGAGTGAAGCACTTTTGATAACGGTCCCCCTACATTTGACTCATTGCGAAAGTATTGAGAAAAGATAGCAGGCTTAACGTTTTTCCACCTTTATCTATATACAGAGAGATGCAAACCTACTGAAATAAAGCGGAACGCAACTACGTGGTGTATATTGTTCTAAAACGACCTCGGGTGCGCCGTGACCCTCTCCCGTCGCTATATCAACGTCCGCGCTATATGGTTGCATTTGGCTGTTTTCTTTGTTTTTTTCGCTATAGATGGCTCTAATTATTTACTAATCAATCTACTGTCATCGAACGTGGCGTGGGGATTACATTTTGTCCCCTCTGATTCTACCATTCTATTTATGCTATCCTGAGTAGTTGCCGCGTTATAGGTGGAAGACAGCGTTACACCGGACGCGCAAGTATCATCCATTAAAGGTTTTCGCCTTAATAGCTACTCGCCATGTACTCTGTACCATTGACAATCATATGCATTTTAGCTTGTTAGCTTGCTTCTCTAGCCTTCTTTGTTATCTGTTTGGCAGCTCTCTGAGTGAAGCACTTTTGACAACGGTCCCCCTCACACAACCATGCCACAATGTAGCACCGCAGTGATATCCTAAATATCTTGTGATGCCACCTCGAATATCACAAAATGTTAACTACAGCCGCACTGCCATCACCGAATGTGAACACAGCATCTAGAATGGCAATTCCAAGATCTGCATTCCAAGGAAGGCATTCTTTGGTGCTCACCACCATCCTAGGCTAAATGGTTAAGCGGCTTGTTGGAATTTTGAATTTGCATAAGGAGACACTTTCTGAGAAGCCCTCTCTGTGCTGGCTGCTGCAAAACGGACATTATGATTTCAAGGGTTGATTCGGGCTAGTATCATGCAAAAAGGCTTGTTCCTGATTTGGCTTTGTCTGCACACTCATTGTCACTGTCTTTCAAACAGCATATGACAGGTGTCGCTACTGATAGCATGTGGCAATACACGCTCGAAAACAACCTAACTAAAATCAAAAGAAAAGTTTCGGACTAACCATACAGTAGTGAATAAACTGGGCGTCTTTTATGAGGTAACAAAAGAGCGGAGAAAAACGTTCCAGAGTTCAATGAAACGAACAATGCACCTTTCGTGCTTTACCAGACAGCTATTAAAGATACAGCTGGGCTTAGAAAAATTCCCACTTTTTTACAATTTTTAGCCAAAATTGTGAGCAAGTGCACGCTCCAAGGAGATCTCGGCTTGTCTGCTCATCACTTGACTTCAATGCACCAGCTGTTCTGGCTCTACTAAAGGACAGACAAACATGTCATAGTGACTGAATATTCCTGGTAAGCCGAAAGTTGATTTTTTTCGTTGTAACCTACCCTGTCCTTAAAATGCCGTACATGAATAGCCACTCTTGAAGTACCAATTTGCACTGCCAGTCACATAGTGTCAGTCACAAAGCCAGCCTTTGTGGTTGTTACCCAAGTAATGATCTCTATCTTAATCGACACAGGAATGAAACCACTAGTCCTACTTCCTCACAGATTCCACAACTTAGCCCGGTGCCTACCAAGTATAACCACAGTCATCCTATGAAGCTGTATAAACACGAAGACTACTTGTACCGTTATAAAGGCTGCCTGTCTGAAAAAGCTGCAATCTTGGCCTTCTTTTAATAATTATTGGTAGTATCTATGCTATTTGAAATACAAAAAGTGGTGAATAAAAAATACGCAACCGCACCTGCACGAGACAATAAGAAAGCTTAGCATTAAGCTAGCCTTAGCTTACATGAATATATATAATCACAATGAAGTTTCATTGTAAATTGCAAGAAGAGAGCATAACAGACTCACTTATTGATGTCCCAGGTATATATGCTTCCACCAAATCCAGAGGTTACTAGTAATCTCTCTGCCGATGCATATTCAATGTTTCTGACCCAGTCGGAGTGGCCAACGAGAGAACGTATCTTCCGCTACAAGTTTCGCAAATCCCACAATGCCACAGTCGTGTCATCCGAGCATGTGGCAAATGTCGTGGAGTCAATAAACCTGAGAAATTTTCCACTTTGAGATATTTTCCTCTCCACTACATTTGAAACTCGCAAAAAGAAAATCCACACAGGCAGCACGACTTTTTATTATTCCTAAAATGCAACACTACATGCCACTGACAGGAACACCACCTGTTGCAAAAGCATGATGGCCAAAACCCCTGTGAGTACAGGCAGTTTGAGGCCGTATGGCAAGACTGATCGCAGGTAGGAGAGACCATAGTGATCAATTTCAATGTGCAGCAAACAATTAACGTAGCTGTTTCGACATGTTGCAAGCAGAACACTACTCTTGCAGCAGTCGGTACTTGGAGAACCATGCCGGCAATCACGTATCTAGTCTATCAAATTATATCCACTTTGATTGCCTTCTGTTGTCAAAATTATATTTTCAGCCGCACATAGCAGCTCCGTCATTACCGCTACTAGCATCTCTTTACAATAAATAATGCACTAAGGTGCTGCCCTAATTCTCGGATTATGAATGCATCTATCAAAGTTAGGCTCATTTCAAGGCATTTGGGGTTTTTAATATGTTTAGGCATAGAGAACTTGTGGACTACTATATCACGAAGCGGCATTATTGCCTATACAAGTAGCGCAAGACAAGGATGACGGCAGGTTCTCTCAGATCATCAAAGGCAGTTTACCAATATCCCTCAAGAGAAAAGTAAAGAGCCGCTGTATCTTGCCGGTACTCATCTAATGGGCAGAAACGTGGAGGCTAAAGAAAAGGGTGGAACTTAAGTTAAGATGAGCGCAATGAGCTAAGGAAAGAAAAATAACAGTGTAACGTTAAGCGACAGGAAGAGGGCAGAGTGGGTCAGGGATCAAATACAAGTTAATGCCATGCTAGTCAATATTAAGAGGAAGAAATAGGCTTGGGCATAGAATCTAATGCAAAGGTAAGATAAATGATCGTCCTTAAGGGTATGACTGGATTCCAAGAGAAGAGAAGCGTAGCAGGAGGTGGAAGAACGTAAGGTGGGCGGAAGAGATTAAGGAGTTCCCAGTGACAGGGTGGCCGCAGCTGGCACAGGACGGGGTTTATTGGTGAGATATTGGAGATGGCTTTTTCCTGCTGCGGGCGTAGTCAGCCTTCTGCTGATGCCGCTGCTGCTGATGGTGATGACAGTATATGAGATACCGACAAGCACAACTTTCTGTTATTTTAAGCATTTCAGCTGTATGGCATGATAAATCCTCTCTACTATTCGGAGAAATTAAATGAACCCTATAGAGACCACCTGAGTTAATAAAACAATTTCATCCTGAGAATATAATCCTCATGGGATTCCTTCGTTTGGTTTGGTTTATGGGAGTTTAACATCCCAAAGCGACTCAGACTATGAGAGACGCCGTAGTGAATGCCTCCGGAAACTTCGAGCACCTCGGGTTTATTAACGTGCACTGACATCGCACAGAATAGGGGCCTCTAGAATTTTGCTTCCATCGAAATTCGACTGCCGCGGTCATCACAGGATTGTGTCAAAACTGGGTTCAAGTGTGTACATATATTGCATCGATGTCAAAGTGGCTGCAATGTTTTAGATCCAAAGCGCGGCGAAAGCCTGCGCATTTTTCTAATCAGCTTACCACCACCTGCTTCAGCCTGCACAGTTGAAGCTATGCTACAGACACGGCCGTAGCACCCATGACGTCGCATGCAACCCATCTATTTGCAACTTATCAGAAAATAAACATTTTTCGAGTCACTTTAGTTATTTATCAGGCCCACGTCTCAAGACAACTTGCAAACTACTATTTCGGAGTGCCGCATTATTGCTGCATGGAGCAGTGAAGATGCTTTACTGCGTAGACGCAAAATGAAATACCTTTTATAAACATCCGCCGAGCGAATAAAATCTTAACATACTGAAAACTTCATTCCTATAAGATTTTGTTATATAATGGGTTCAAATGTATAATTGACACCAGGCACATAGGCAGAAATATTTTTCCGGGAAGGGCCCGAGGCAGTCGCTCGGGGGAGGGGGGTTAGGGCCCATGTCTAACAAGAACACTGCTGGGGGGGGGGTCCTCAGACCCCACGTCCCTGAGTGACACATACCTGGTATAGTTGACACAGTCACTGTGTGCATGCCTGACTTCCCTAATGAGCTTGTGGTTGAGCGGGTCAAATATTAGGATGCTTTTGCCTTGTGTAGCTGCAACCAATATTGAACTGAAAACAGAAATAAAGCACTGTGACAAATGCGGATTTTTTGGTGCCCAGCCAGTACAGAGGCTCATACCGAATTAAAATGCACAAAAGGAAACATGCAAACAGATATTCTAGCAATGTTCAGGCAAACAGCGACAAAACAGGTATAATAAGAAGGCATGTGCAAAAACCTAATGCACAAGGTCAAGTAAATGGGCTGAGATGCCACGAGGACATTTTTTTTTATTGTGGCACGCTTCGCTAAGCATGCCAATGCAGTAGGACTCGACGAGAGGTTTTTATTAGTCACCTAGTTGAATAGCAAATCTAAGTGGGCCCATACAGAGGGCCAGAAGGATGGCACTACAAAAACAAGAATATCATCAATTAAGTCAAATAGAGAAGTATATTTGTTTTATTTGATCAAAATGTTCTGAAAATGCTGCAATATTCTCATTCAGGTAAAATCACAAACTAAATTTTCAGGCTCCAAAAGTTCAGACACCTTAACCATGCAGGCAGGTGTACAGAACCGGCTGTGAACCCCATTGGGTTACCATAAGAGTTCGCTTTTTCAGACTGCTTGAATATTCTGAATTATTTCCCCGCACTCGTCTACGTCTGTTAAATGAGTATGTGACTGTGTGGACGCAACAGTCACACATCTGCACTCTAAGCTTCATTTTAGAGTATGAAAAGGAATAAAGCCAAAAGAGAAAAAAGTGAAGAAATGCCTGCAACAGCAAAGAAACCACAGGCCTAAACTAATAAAAATCAAAGAACAGTGCTGAAAAAACACAGAAAAGGTAAGTTAAAATCAAACTTCATTTAGGAAAGAAAAAGTGGCGCGGTACACCTCTAGTGGAATGAAAAGCCAAGGGCCGAAGGACACACACAAGACGTTGACTGTTGCCAGAAAAGATGAAAACCAAGCCACAGGTACAATATTAAAAGATAGCACCATAAAGTGCCAGAAACCTTTAAAGAACAGAAAAAAAATGATTATGCTGTCAAAATGCTACATCACCAAGAAACTATGTTAAAACAAAAACAAAACAAATTAGGCCTGCAGAAGGAAGGGAAGGAGTAAACGAAGGACAGGGGCCAAAGAAAAGAAAATAAGATTACTCTGCATAAAGACAAGCACAACTGGGTGCAGAAACCAAGCGAAGCAGTAAGACGGAAAAAAAGAAACGAAAGCAATACTAGATGAAAGAATTGGGCAGTGAGCAGGAAGGCAAGGAATAAACGATCCACAAGAGTGAAAAGAAAACAAATGAGATTACTCTGCATAAAGACAAAGAAAAATGGATGCAGAAAGCAAAAGAGGTAGGAAGAAAGACGGAAAAAAAAGAAATGAAAGCATGAATAACTGAAGGAGATAGGCAGTGAGCAGGAAGGCAAGGAATAAAGGAAGGTCAAGGGGGAAAAGAAAAGAAAATCAAATTACTCTGCATAAAGAGAAACAAAACTTGGTACAGAAAGCAAAAGAAGTAAGAAGAAAAAAAGAAACGAAAGCCAGAATAGCTGAAACATATAGCAGTAAGCAGAAACGCAAGAAGTAAGCGAATGACAAGAGGGAAATGAAAACAAAATGAGATTACTCTGCATAAAGACAAACAAAACTGAGTGCAGCATGCAAAGGAAGTAGGAAGAAAGACGAAAAAAAGAAACGAAAAAAAAATTAGCTCAAAGATATAGACAGTGAGCTGGAAGGCAAAGAGTAAACGAAGGACAAGGGCAAAGAAAACAAAAGGAGATTACTCTGCATAAAGACAAAAGAAAACTGAGTGCAGAAAGCAAAGCAAGTAGGAAGAAAGGAAAAAAAGAAACGAAAGCAAGAATAGCTGAAAGAGACATGCAGTGAGCAGAAAGGCAAGGAGTAAACGAAGAACAAGAGGGCAAAGAAAACAAAGTGGCAGTACTCTGCATAAAGACAAACAAAACTGGCTGTAAAAAATAAAAAAATTAGAAAAATGACGAAAAAAGGAACGCAAGCAAGAATAGCTGAAAGAGATGGGCAGTGAGCAGCAACGCAAGGAGTAAACGAACGACAAGGAGCCAAAGAACACAAAATGAGATTACTCTGCATGAAGACAAGCAATACTGTGTGCATAAAGTAAAGGAAGTAGGAAGAAAGACGAAAAAAAAAGAAACGAAAGCAAGTATAGCTGAACGGGAGATGCAGTGAGGAGGAAGACAAGGAGCAAACGAAGGACAAGGGGGCGAAGAAAACAAAATGAGATTACTCTGCATGAAGACTAACAAATCTTAGTGCAGCAAGCAAAGGAATTATGAAGAAAGACCAAAGAAAAGAAACAAATGCAAAAATAGCTGAAAGGATAGGCATTGAGCAGGACAGAAAGGGGTAAACGAAGTACAAGAACTAAGAAAACAAAATGAGATTACTCTTCATAAAGACAAACAAAACTGGGTGCAAAAAGCCAAGGAAGTAGGACGAATGACGAAAAAACAAACGAAAGCAAGAATAGCTGAATGAAATGGGCAGTGAGCAGAAAGGCAGGGAGGAAATAAAAGACAAGAGGCAAAAAAACAAAATGAGATTACTCTGAATAAAGGCAAACAAAACTGGGGGTGCAGAAAGCAAAGGAAGTAGGAAGAAAGACGAAAAAAAGGAAAGCAAGAATAGCTGAGAGATATGCAGTGAGCAGGAAGGCAAGGAGTAAACGAAATGCAGGGAGGCAGAGAAAATAAAATGAGATTACTCTGCATAATGACAAACAAAACAGTGTGCAGCAAGCAAAGGAATTACGAAGGCGAACAAGGAAACGAAAGCAAGAATAGCTGAAACAGATAGGCACTGAGCAGGAAGGCAAGGAGTAAACGAAGTAAAAGGGGCAAAGAAAACAAAATGACATTACTCTTTATAAAAACAAACAAAACTGAGTGCAGCAAGCAAGTAGGAAGATGATAAAAGAAACGAAGGCAAGAATAGCTGGAAGAGAGGCAGTGAGCAGAAAGGCAAGGAGCGAACGAAGGACAAGGGGGAAAAGAAAACAAAATGAGATTACTCTGCAAAAACACAAACAAAACTGAGTGCAGCAAGCAAAGCAAGTACGAAGGCAAGTAGTAAACAAAGGACAAAGAAGAAAAGAAAACAAAAAGAGATTACTTTGCATAAAGATAAACAAATTTGGCTGTAGAAAGCAAAGGAAGTAGGAAGAACGTCGAGAAAAAGAAACAAAGGGAATAGCTGAATGAGATGGGCGGTGAGCAGGGAGGGAAGGAGTGAACGAAGGACAAGGAGGCAAAGAAAAAATGAGGTTACTTTGAATAACGACAAACAAAACGGGGTGCAGCAACTAAAGGAAGTAGGAATAATAATAACTGATTTTTTTAGCGAGGGGGAAGGAAATGGCGCAGTATCTGTCCCATATATCGTTGAACACCTGAACCGCGACTTAAGAGAAGAGATAAAGGAGGGATTGAAAGAAGAAAGGAAGGAGAGGTGCCGTGGTAGAGGGCTCCGGAATAATTTCGACCACCTTGTGATCCTTAACGTGCACTGATGCTGCACAGCACACGGGCGCATTAGCGTTGTTCGTCCATAAATGCAGCCGCCAGAGAGGCAAAAAAAGAAACGAAAGCAAAAATAGCTGAAAGAGATAGTCAGTGAGCAGGAATGCAAGCAGCAAACGAAAGACAAGGGGCAAATAAAACAAAAGGAGATTTTTCTCCATAAAGACAAACAAAATCTAGTTCAGAAAGCAAAGGAAGTTGCAAGACAAAAAAAGAAAAGGAAGCAAGAAAGCTGAAAGGGATAGGCAGTGAACAGGAAGGCAAGGAGTAAACGAAGGACAAGGGGCCAAAAAAACAAAATGATAGTACTCTGCATAAAGACAAACAAAACTGGCTGTAGAAAACAAAGGAATTAGGAAGAATGACGAAAAACGAACGAAAGCAGGAATAGCTAAAAGAGATAGCCAGTGAACTGGAACAAAAGAGTAAATGAAGGACCAGGGGGCGCAGAAAACAAAATGACATTACTCGGCATAAAGACAAACAAAACTGCGTGCTGCAAGCGAAGGAATTATGAAGAAAGACGAAAAAACAAACGAAAGCAAAATAGCTTAGAGAGATAGGCAGTGAGCAGGAAGGCAAGGGGTATATGAAGTACAAGAACAAAGAAAACGTAATGACATTACTCGCTACAGAGACAAACAGAACTGAGTGCAGAAAGCCAAGGACACAGGAATGACGAAAAAACGAAACGAAAGCAAGAAAAGCCGAAAGAAATAGGCAGGGAGCAGAACGCAAGAAAAAAAAGGACAATGGGTAAAAGAACACAACATAAGATTACTCTGCATAAAGACAAAAAAACTGGGTTCACAAAGCAAAGGAAGTAGGAAGAAAGTTTAAAAAATAAACGAAAGCTAGAATAACTGGAAAGAGATAGGCAGTGAGCAGGAAGGCAGAGATTAAACGAAGGACATGGGGCAAAGAAAAGAAAATGAAACTGCACTACATAAAGGCAAACAAAACTTAGTGCAGAAAGCAAAGGAAGAAAGAAGAGAGACGAAAAAAAGAAACTAAAGCAAGAATAGCTGAAAGAGATTGGCAGTGAGCAGAAAGGCAAACAGTAAGTGATCGACAAGAGGGAAAAGAAAACAAAATGAGATTACTCTTCGTAAAGACAATATCTGGGTGCAAAAAGCCAACGAAGTAGTACGAATGACGAAAAAAACAAACGAAAGCAAGAATAAGTGAAAGAAAAAGGCAGTGTGCAGAAAGGCAAAGAGTAAACGAAGGACAAGGGGGCAAGGAAATCAAAAATGAGATTACTTTAAATAAAGACAAACAAAACTGTGTGCAGAAAGGAAAGGAAGTAATAAGAAAGACGAAAAAAAACGAAAGCAAGAATAGCTGAAAGAGATAGACAGTGAGCAGAAAGGCGAGGAGTAAATGAAGGAAAGAGGGCAAAGAAAACAAAATGACATTACTCTGCATAAGGAAAAACAAAACTGGGTGAAGAAAGCAAAGGAAGAAGAAAGACGAAAAAGAAACGAAAGCAAGAATAGCAGAATGAGATGGGCAGTGAGCAGGAAGGCAAGGAGTAAATGAAGGACAAGGGGGCAGAGGAAATAAAATGAGATTACTCAGCATAAGTACAAACAAAACTGGGTGCAGCAAGCAAAGGAATTATGAAGAAAGACGAAAAAGAAACGAAAGCAAGAATAGCTGAAAGAGGTAAACAGTGAGCAGGAAGGCAAGGGGTAAACGAAGTACTAGGGGAAAAGAAAACAAAATGAGATTACTCTGCATAAAGACAAACGAAACTGCAAAGAAAACAAAATGAGATTACTCTGCATAAAGACAAACGAAACTGAGTGCACAAAGCCAAGGAAATTGGAAAAAAAAGAAAAAAAGAAACGAAAGCAAGAATAGCTCAAAGAAATAGGCAGTGAGCAAAACGCGAGGAATAAAAGAAGGACAAGAGGGCAAAGAAAACAAAATGAGATTGCTCCGAATAAAAACAAATAAAACTTCGTGTTGAAAGCAACGAAAGTAGGATGAAAGACGAAAAAAAGAAACGAAAGCAAGAATAGCCGGAAGAGATAGGCAGTGAGCAGGAATGCAAGGAGTAAACGAAGGACAAGGGGGCAGAGAAATCAAAATGAGATTACTCAGCATAAATACAAAAAAACTAGGTGCAAAAAGCCGAGGAAGTAGGAAGACGAAAAAAGAAACATAGCAAAATAGCTGAAAGAGATAGGCAGTGAGCAGGAAGGCAAGGAGCGAACGAAGAACAGGAGAGAAAAGAAAACAAAATGAGATTACTTTGCATAAAGATAAACACAACTGGCTGTAGAAAGCAAGGGAAGTAGGAAGAAAGGCGAAAAAGAACGAAAGCAAGAACAGCTGAAAAAAAAATAGACAGTGAGCAGGAAGGCAAGGAGTTTTTGAAGGACAAAGAGCAATATTAAACGAAAAACTAGGAGCAAAAAACAGAGAATAACATTATTCTGCGTAAAGACAAAAAACTGAGTGCAGAAAGCAAAAGAAGTAGGCAGAAGTAGAAAAAATAAACGAAAGCAAGAATATCCTAAAGAACTGGACAGTGAGCAGGAAGGCAAGAAGTGGACGAAAGACAAGGGGCAAAGAAAACAAAATGAGATTCCTCTGCATAAAAACACACAAAACTGAGTGCAGAAAGCAAAGGAAGTAGGAAGAAAACGAGAAAGAAACGAAAGCAGGATTAGCTGAAAGAGTTAGGCAGTCAGCTGGAAGGCAATGAGTAAACGAAGGACGAGGGAGAAGATAATACAAAATGAGATTTCTTTGCATAAAAAAAACAAGAAGGGCTGTTGAAAGCAAAGGAAATGGGAAGAAAGATGAACAAAAGCAACGAAAACAAGCATAGCTGAAAGAGATAGACAGTGAGCACGAAGGTAAGGACTAAACAAAGGACAAGGGGGCAAAGAAAACAGAATGAGACTACTCTTCATAACGACAAACATAACTGGGTGCAGAAAGCCAAGGAAGTAAGAAGAATGACGAAAAAACGATAGCAAGAACAGTGGAAAGAAATAGGCAATGGGCAGAAAGGCAAGGAGTAAACGAAGGGCAAGGGGGCAAAGAAAACAAACTGAGATTACTCTGCTTAAAGACAAACAAATCTTAGTGCAGAAAGCAAAGGAAGTAGGAAGACGAAAAAAAAGAAATGAAGCAAGAATAGCTGAAAGTGATAGGCAGTCAGCAGGAAGGCAAGGAGTAAACGAACGAAGGGGCAAAGAACACAAAATGAGATTACTCTGCATTAAGACAAAAAACTGCGTGCAGAAAGCAAAGGAAGTAGGAAGAAAGTCGAAAAAAAAGAAACGATAGCAAGAATAGCAGAAAGAGATAGTCAGTGAGCTGGAAGGCAAGGAGCGAACGAAAGACAAGGGGCCAAGAACACAAAATGAGATTAGTGTGCAAAAATACAAACAAAACTGAGTGCAGCAAGCAAAGCAAGTAAGAAGGCAAGGAGTAAACGAAGTACAAGACAGAAAAGAAAACAAAATGAGATTACTTTGCTTAAAGATAAACAAAACTGGCCGTAGAAAGCGAAAGAAGTAGGAAGAAAGACGGAAAAGAACGAAGGCAAAAACAGCTGAAAGAAATAGGCAGTGAGGAGGAAGGCAAGGAGTGAACGAGGGACAAGTTGCAAGGAACAAACGAAGGACAAGGAGAAAAGAATCAGAATGGTATTACTCTGAATAAAGACAAAAAACTGGGTGCGGAAAGCAAAGGAAGTAGGAAGAAAGTGGAGAAAAAGAATTGAAAGCAAGAATAGCTTAAAGAGATGGGCAGTGAGCAGGAAGACAGAGTAAACGAAGAAAAAGAGGGCAAAGAAAACAAAATGCGATTAATCTGAATAAAGACAAACCAAGCTGGGTGCAGCAAGCAAAGGAAGTAGGAATAATAATAATAATAATTGATTTCTTTTGGGGGAAGAAAATAGCGCAGTACCTGTCTCATATATCGTTGAACACCTGAACTGCGACGTGAGGGAAGGGATTAAGGAGGGATTGAAAGCAGAAAGGAAGAAGAGGTGCCGTAGAAGAGGGCTCCGGAATAATTTGAACCACTTGGGGATCCTTAACGTGCACTGACATCGCACAGCACACGGGTGCATTAGCGCTTTTCGTCCATAAAAATGCAGCCGACAGAAAGACGAAAAAAAGAAATCAAAGCAAAAGTAGCTGAGAGAGAGGTATTGAGCAGGAAAGCAAGCAGCTACGAACGGCAAGGGGCAAATATAACAAAATGAGATTCCTCTGCATAAAGACAAACAAAACCCAGTTCAGATTGCAAAGGAAGCAGGCAGAAAGACGAAAAAAGAAACGAGAGCAAGAATAGCAGAAAGTCTAGGATTAAACAATGGACAAGGGGGCAAAGAAAACAAAATGAGATTCCTCTGCATAAAGACAAACAAAACTGAGTGCAGAAAGCCAAGGAAAATGGAAGAAAGACGAAAAAAGGAACGAAAGCAAGAGCAGCTGAAGGAGTTAGGCAGTGAGCAGGAAGGCAAGGAGTAAACGAAGTAAAAGGAAAATAGAAAACAAAATGAGATTACTCTGCATAAAGACAAAAAAGTCTGCGTGCAGAAAGCAAAGGAAGTAGGAAGAAAGTTGAAAAAAGAAACAAAAGCAAGAATAGCTTAAAGAGATAGGCAGTAAGCAGGAAGGCAAGGGGTGAACGAAGGACAAGGGGGCAAAGAAAACAAAATGACATTACTCTGCATAAAGACAAACAAAACTGGTTGCAGAAAGCAAAGGAAGTAGGTAGAAGTACTAAAAAAGCAACGAAAGAAGGAATAGCTGAAAGAGATTAGCAGTGAGCAGGAAGGTAAGGACTAGACGAAGGGCAAGGGGCAAAGAAAACAAAATTAGATTACTCTGCATAAAGATTAACAAGTCTGGGTGCAGAAAGCAAGGGAAGTAGGAAGAAAGACAAAACTGAAACGAAAGCAAGAATAGCTGAAAGAGATAGGCAATGCGCAGAAAGAAAAGTAAACGAAGGACAAGGGGGCAAAAAAAGTAAGATTACTCTGCATAAAGAGACACAAAACTGGATGCAAGAAAGGAAAGGAAGTAGGAAGAAGGATGAAAAAAGCAACGAAAACAAGCATAGCTGTAAGAGATACCAATGAGCACGAAGGTAAGGACAAAGCAAAGGACAAGTGGGCAAAGAAAACAAAATGAGACTACTCTTCTTAATGAGAAGCAAAACTGGGTGCAGAAAGCCGAAGAAGTAGGAAGAATGACGAAAAAAAACGAAAGCTAGAATAGTGGAAAGAAATAGCAGTGGGCAGAAAGGCAAGGAGTAAACGAAGGACAAGGGGCAAAGAAAACAAAGTGAGATTACTCAGCTTAAAAACAAACAAAACTGAGTTCAGAGAGCAAAGGAAGTAACACGAAAAAAAAAGAAACGAAAGCAAGACTAGCTGAAAGAGATAGGCAGTCAGCAGGAAGGAAAGGAGTAAACAACGTAAAAGAAAGAAATGAAAACAAAAGGAGATTACTCTGCATAAAATAAACAAAACTGGCTGTAGAAAGCAAAGGAAATAGGAAGAAAGCCGAAAAAAGGAACGAAAGCAAGAAGAGCTGAAAGAGATAGAGGGTGAGCAGGAAGGCAAGGAGTGAACGAACGACAAGAGGGCAAAGAATACAAAATGAGATTACTCTGCCTAAGGACAAAAAGTGCGTGCGGAAAGCAAAAGAAGCAGGAAGAAAGTCGAAAAAAAAGAAACGGAATCAAGAATAGCTGAAAGAGATAGGCAGTTAGCAGGAAGGCAAGGAGTGAAGGCAGGACAAGGGGGCAAAGAAAACAAAATGAGATTACTCTTCATAAATGCAAACAAAACTAGTTGCAGAAAGCAAAGGAAGTAGGAAGAAAGACGAAAAAAAGAAGGCAAGAATAGCTGAAAGAGAAACGCAGTGAGCAGGAATGTAAAGACTAAACGAAGGACAAGGTGCAAAGAAAACAAAATGAAACTACTCTGCATAAAGACAAAAAAAACTGAGTGCAGAAAGCAAAGGAAGTAGGAAGAGAGAGGAAAAAAGAAACTAAAGCAAGAATAGCTGAAAGAGATAGGCAATGAGCGGAAAGGCGAGGAGTAAGCGATGGACAAGATAGAAAAGAAAACAAAATGGGATTACTCTTCATAGAGACAATTAAAACTGAGTTCAAAAAGCTATAGAAGTAGGTCGATTGACGAAATAAACAAACGAAAGCAAGAATAGCTGCAAGAGATAGGCATTGAAACATTCGGCAACATAGAAAAGCGGGTGTAGTGCCCTCGCACCTTGGTTCGTGGGTATTGCAGCGTAATAACAATAGACTTACAGAGTGGTGATTTCGAAAAAAGATCAAGATAGAGAGTGCAGAAAAGAAAACAAATCCTGTATGCCATCCCGATGTATGACAGTACGATGACAGATGGGCAGTGCGCCACTCAACTGCACTAATTTGCTTAATAAGGGTGCATGCCAGTGAATTAGGAGTTGCAAAGCATCTGCACCAGTATACATGGACAGTATGCGACAGATTTGGCTAGCAGTTAAGGAAGAGTGACCAAGATAATGAGAAAGAGAATCACTATCACATCCACAAGAACACATACTGTGAAGTCAGAGCACAAAGCAGTGAAAAAAGACTAACAACCGCGGCCTGTTATGAAATAAGCAACGGATTTTGAGGAAGGCAAGTATGGTCGCCTCTACTATCGCTCCCCACTTTTGTTCGTCTCCCTGTCTTTTCTATTACGTTAGCCGTAGATCAGGTGCTTCAGGTTTCAATGGCAGATGCCACCGCTGGCGACGCCTTTTCCTTCCTCTGTTATTTTATTATTAAAGTGCACTAATAGTAATGATGATAGAATATGAGTGACGTGTGGAACCTAGCAGTACAGCTCTGTGCTACTGGTGATTGGTTTGTGGTTTATGGGGGTTTAAGATCCCAAAGCGACTCATGCTGTGAGCAAGGCCGCAGAGAAGGGCTCCGGAAATTGCAACCACCTGAGGATTTTAGAGTCTTGAGACATTATCATATACAGTGACATATGGCCATGCAGCAAACAGTGTGAGCATCAGTTAAAAGCAAATGGTTTAAAATAAAAAACTGCTAAGCAAGTTAGCGGATGTAATGATCAAAATAAAGAGCCCATCAGCAAGAAGAACGATACAAAGAAAATTACCACTGGTTAGTGACAAGTCAAATAAATTTTGCGGTTGAAAATTGCTTCTTCGAGTGGTTTATCTCTAGTCTTTTTGGTGCCTGGTGGTGTACAGTGTTAGGGGTTGAACACACATTCTGGTACGCGGTCACAAGCTCTCAAAATATGCAGTATAATTCTTGATTCACGAAGAAAAAGAGTAAAATCTCAATGGAACGATCACAGTGGAGATATATTTTAGGAAGACATGAACTGATATAATTCAAAGAACGGATCACATCCCAGTATAATGCGTAGGATCTGGCTTGCCCCGTACAACCTCCCAAACCTATATGGATGATACGAACGTGAGAGCCGCAACCGCGTCAAGCACTAAGCGCCACCCACACATCTCCAACGCGCGATCACCTGTCGCACGGTATACACCGCGAGCCCTGTGCAAGGGCACACGGTGGTGACTAAATCTTGTCAGCCATAAACAACCTGCGTGCACGCACCTCTCATGCTTCTGCACAAGGAGTTTTATCATTTTGGATTATACAAATTTCGGACAATACGAAGATTTTTTGTGACCTCGTGAGATCAGTATCCCTCATAATCTACTGCTGCAAGGAACATTGGCCAACTTGTCTGCATGGATGAGAGGTTGGCAGTCATTACAATCAAACCAAAAAAAGGTACAAACATCGTCACATAGGCCTATACACCAACGACCAGTCATGATGGGGTCTGAATGTTCTATGGGGATGCTGATTACACAATGTACTGCATCAAATTTTCACCAGCGGGATGTGAACTGCTCGCCTCTGCTCCACATTGTCTACGCATTGGTTCCATTTGGCTGCTTACGTTGAGAGATTTTCGCGTTTCAGCCACTTCACTTCCACTTTGGCCACTCGCACTGCAGAGTCCTGTTATCTTGCTTTTTGATCCCGCTGCCACTGTCGCCTTAGCTGCCGCATTTCGACACACTGAGCACGCCAGGCTCTATCAACATCTTTGCTACTCAAGTTCCCGGGAGCATCCGTTACAAACGTGCTGTATTGGGTTTTATGGCACATAGGAAGCTAAGGCCATCATGCGGCAAGCTCAAGGTATGGAACAAGTTTTCTGTAGAATGTTTACAAATGTGAAATATTATCAGTGGTGTAGATGGCCTAAAAGATTGTACTGTCGAGTAATAACAGAGAAGAATTTTGAAAATGGCTAAATGTAAAAGCCTTAAAAAAGGTCAGGTAGCCTCAGCAGCTATCCTTGCCTGAGTAAAGTTACTGAGGCTCCCAAACAACCAATTAAAATCCTCAGCCTTCTTTTCAGAATGAGAAATTGTCTTAGAGGTATCATGAAACAAAGCGAGCTAGTCGTTAAAAATTTACAAATTTTTAAAATATGCCTGCTTGTTTTAAAAAGCTAAAAATAGAAGGTATGTTCACAATGGCATTATCATTTAAGAGCAGTGCTAGGTGAAATAGAATGCATTAATTTTAAAATTTATTAAAGTACTTTTTCTTAGTTTTTCCAGTTTCACACAAGATAATAAAATGTAGCTAACCGTGAGTTCATCTCAGCATTCTTTACAAAGAAGCTTGTCTTCTTTTGTTAGAAGGAAGTTGTGCCTAAGGTGCGTGTGGCCTATTCGGAGACGGCATAAGATCACTTCCTTGATACGTACCTGGTGCACACACGAATTAAATGACCTAAATCTGCTTTTACCAAGTTAGTCTATTATTTACTTCACTGTTCCAAGCTGACTGTCATTTTTACTTTAGATTACTTTCTACTAATTTCGTGCTATCATTAAACGGCATATTTCTATTTTTTTTCTTGTCACGAGCATTAGCAGCACTCAAATCTGCTCTCTCGTTGCCTTTTATTCCCACATGACTAGGGGCCCAGCGCAGTTTTATATTTTGTGTTTGAGCTGTGGCAGTTCTTATGTGGTCTGTGATGTAACCTAACAGAGGGGTGCTTGCAGTATTAGAATGGAGAGCTGTAAGTACATTTAGAAGTTTGAGTAAGTAAGAGCATTTTGTTGTGGTTCTCGCTTAGTATTTTTATATGGACGCACACACTGCCTAGCATTCCGCGTTGAAGATGGAGGAACACTGTGGTAGTCGTACTATTTCCTCCGAATTCCCTCGCACCTCTGCGCTTCCTACGTAACTATCTGTTTTTGATTCATCAGTATAAAACCCTGTAAAACTCCTGTATTTTTTTTCGAAACCAAGGAATTCTTGTATTATACGTTGCAATGGAGTTAAGAGTGAGGTCACAGATTGCAGGAAAATTGTACCATGGAAGCAGTGGACCTCGACTTCGAGCAATGCCAGGTAATGTATCCAGTACGCCGAGGTTTAGGCACATCGCTTCAAAGCGCAGGAGGACTGGCCTAATCGCTGGGCATTTTGTGACTATGGGGTAACATAAGTGTTTGGGCATCAAACGAAATTTTAATGGGTATGAGCGTGTGAGCATGGTGCTTCTGTCTGTAAGTGACGCTTGGTTGGTTTCAACATAAAGTGTTTATAAGTGACGTCCTGTAACCACCAGTTGAAAGACGTAAACATAAATAATGCGCTGGGAAGAGTCGTTTCCAGTACGATGGTCTTGCTGAGCGATATACTCTACTAACATATTCTAAGCATGATCGCACAACAAAGCAGTAAATTTTTAGAAGGCTTGCCCTATTAGAACCCCGCGATTTATGCGAATGGACATTGAGTATGTTCTTTGATCGGGAAGTTTTCTTTTTTAACTCATTAGTATGAAGCCGGAAAGTGAGTTTTTTGTCAAATGTTATACCTAAAAATTTGTGTTCCATTTATTACAGGCAACTGAGTTTCGTGCAGATATAGGGTCGGATCGGCGTGTAACCCTCGTTTGAGTGAGCAAATAATGGCTACTGTTTTCTGTCCAGAGAGCCGGAAGCCATTTCTCCCTGCCCATGAGGACAGTTTGTTTATTGTTATTTCGCTTGTCTTTCGCATCTCGATATGTTGGAGGATGTGCAAGCTATCTGGAGGCCGACTACATAAAGTGAATACATCAAAGATCTCAGTATTACTTTGCTAATAGAATTTATTTTCACTATAAAGAGAGTAGTGCTTAAAATATACCCTTGAGGTACTGCATTTCGTTCAAGAAAAATCTTCGAAAGGTGTTGTATCGTAGTAATGATAATTAGCAATGAAACAGTACACGTAGCATACGGTCGAGCCGATCTGTATTCTCCTACTTCGTCGTCTTCTCTCCCCCCATGCGCGCGAGTGCGTGCAGCGCACTTGCCACACTTCATCTTTATCACATTTCCGCCGCACTTAAAAAAAACAAAATGTCTAGCGGATGTCATAGTCTTTGAACCATGCGCGCCGCTTCTTTTTGCGAGTACTTCGACGAGGCGGCGCAGGAGGTGAAGCCGCAGTTGCTGCTGTGGATTTACTACACGAGGGTTGAGGAGCGGCTGCCGATTCCGGAGCGGGCGGAACGGCTGGCATCATATGGATTGAAGGCGCGTCCGAAGAAGGACCCTGTACCACGGTTCCGGATTGTGGACTGGGCGGCGGCATTCGGTTGCCGTCGATAGGGGGCGAAATATCAGCGAAAAGGGCCACTGGAGCTGAGGAGGACAGTTGCTGCTGAACTACTTCTGGGCGAACCGCAGAAAACTTGGACGAGTGCCACACTCGCCCATCATCCAGCAGATAAGATGCAGGTCCACGCTGCTCCACAACCTTCCGAGGCTCCGAAAACCGAGCTGACAGTTTGCCTCACACATTTGGTTCGCGGACACGCACGTACTGGCCAATCTGAAAGTCACGACACTGGGCGCCACTCCGCTGGTCCGCATAAAGCTTGTATTGCGCTTGCTTTTCGTCAAGCCTCTGCCGCAAAAGCTTAAGCGCTTTTGTCGGATCCACTGAGAAGGACTGATCCGGCAGTCCTACGACGTTAAGCCTTGTGCGGGGCAACCGGGCATGAAGTAGGACAGCTGGTGCAATTCCTGTCGTGGCATGGGGCGTACAGCGGTAGACACCGAGGTAGTCCACAATCGCTGTACGTAGGTCGCGTCGCTCGCACAGAGCTAGCTGAATGTAGGACTTAAGCACTCGATTGAATCGTTCAATGAGTCCATTATCTTGGGGATGGTACACTGAAGAGTAGCAATGGCGTATCCCCCGTTCGCGGAGGAAAGTTTGCATGGCCATCGATAAAAATTAAGGTCCTTGGTCAGAGACAATCTCTTGAGGGTAACCCTCACGAGCGAAGAGGCCAAGCAGGAATTCTTGAACGGTTTTAGTTGTGATGGCATCAGCGAAGACAACTTCTGGCCACTTACTGTAATAATCCATGAGAGTAATCGCGAAGCGGCAGCCACTGGGAGCTTGGTCGAAAGGCCCCACGATATCAATGGCAACCTTATCCCAAGGTTTCCCTGGGAAGGCGACAGGTTTCAGAGGAGCTGCCACTGGACGAGCCGATTTATCACAGGACTGGCACACGACGCATGTCCGTACCATTTCTTCGACGTGCTCGTCCATTCGCGGCCACCAGTAGAGCTCTCGCAGTCGACTTTTCGTGCGGCTGATCCCGGGGTTTGACTCGCGCGCGATGTCCATGAGGCGTCATCGCAAACTTTCGGGAACGACGAGCCTGTCACTTCGGTACAAGACGCTTTGCACGACGGACAGCTCCGAGCGCAGGAGATAGTATGGCCTAAGGTTCTCCGGTAGGGATTTCTTGTCCGGCCATGTCGCCGATGTAAACTGAATGGCTTGAGCAACTGCCGCGTCGCTGATGGTTGCCTCTTGAAGCTCTTGTGTCACGGCTGGCGATAGCAGGCAGACGAAGTCGTCGTCACTGGCGTCTAACTCACTGGGCTCACTGCACGAAGTGGTCGGTAAGGGAAGGCGAGACAGAGCATCCGCAACAGAGTTGTCATTGCCTTTGCGGCACTCTACAGTGTAGTTGTAGCACAACAGGCGAGCCGACCAACGTGAAATTCGCAACGGCCGATGGCCCGTTCCTTTCGTCGACAGCAAAATGACAAGTGCACTGTGGTCGGTGCGTAGAACAAAAGGCCGGCCCCACAAATACACGTGCCACCGTTCGCATGCCCAAACGCAAGCTAGGGCCTCACGTTCACCAACAGAGTACTTTCTTTCTTGGGGTGTCAAGGTACGGGAGGCAAACGCAACAGTTTGCAGGGAATGGCCGTTGTCTTGCTGAAGCACTGCCCCAAGGCCATATCCGGAAGCGTCAGTCGTTACGACCACGGGAAGGGCAGGATCAAAAAAATGCAACATGTCACATGACGCCAACATGGACTTCAGTAGTTTGAAGCTTGAATCCGCAGCAGCAGTCCAAGTGAAGGCGGAGTCGCTGCCTCGAAGTAGGGCGCGCATAGGCTCAACGACGTCGGCGGAATGCGGGATAAACTTGGAGTAAAAACCCGCAAGTCCAAGGAGGGAGCGAAGCTCGCTGATGTTAGATGGAGTCGGAGCCTTCGTAATCGCCTCGATGGCAGAAGAAAGCGGAAACAGTCCTTCACCGCTGACAACATGCCCCAAGAAAGTGAGATTCGGAACATTGAAGACACATTTGTGGTTGAGCTTGAGTCCGGCTTGGGACAGGCGCTCGAGAACAGCACGGAGGTTGGTCAGGTGCTCCTGTCGGGAGGCGCCATGGACTATGATGTCGTCGATGTAGAAGAGGACACGTTTGCACCCTTTTAAAATTAAGTGCATCATCTTCTGAAAAACCGAAGGCGCAGAAGCAAGGCCGAAACACACTCGTTTGAAGCGGAAGAGGCCATCATGGGTAATGAATGTGGTCAATTCCCGACTCTCAGGGCTAAGTGGTACTTGATGGTAAGCCGAGGCAAGGTCCAACTTCGAAAAACGCTGTGACCCGGCCAAGCTATGTAAAAGTTCTTCCGTTTGATTCAAAGGAAAACTGTCGACCACAATAGCCTTGTTCGGCTCACGCAAATCGACGCACATTCGGATGGAGCCATCTTTTTTCCGAGCCACGACTATGGGTGAAATCCACTTGGAAGCGTCGACCCGTTCAATGATGTCTTGAGCTTCAAGTTTCTGGAGTTCCTCGGACACCTGCTGACGAATGGCAAACGGCAGCCGTCGGAGCTTGCAAGCAACAGGAGAAACGAAATCCTGCACTCTGACTTTGTGCACGTAGCCACGAGCAACTCCGAGTTCCTTGGAGAAGAGATGTTCGAAGTGTGGACGTAGCTCAGGAGGTAGCAGAGGCGTATCAGGTGTCATGGAAAGACATTCCAACGATGCACCTTTGATCTTCATTTGTAGAGCGGCAATGGAATCCAGGCCCAGCAGCGTGGTGCCTCCCGAGACAACGTACAACAGGATGCCGGCGGTACAGTCGTGGAACTTTGCTGTGGCAACAAAACACCCTTGGACTATAATCCTAGACTTAGAATAGTCCAATAGTTGAACTGCAGTTGATTTAAGCGGGAAACATTTAGCGAAGAATCGGTGGTATAGATCTTCAGAAATAATTGACACAGATGAGCCGGTGTCAATCAGGAAGCGGATGAACTTGCCTTCAATCAGGACTGAGGCGAAAATTCCGTTTTTTGACTTTCAGCATTGAGAATAGACGCACTGCTGGAGCCATCCGGCATCGACGATGTGTCAGCAGTAACTGCAACTTGCTGAACTTGAACAGGACTGTCGGACGACTTGCAGAGAGAGTCGAAATGGCCCACCTTGCCGCACCGACGACACTTGTGGTTGCGGGCTCGGCATGCAGGGTTGTTCGCTAGGTGAGTTGTAGAACCGCAGCGGTAGCACATGCGCTCTGGTATTGCAGCAGCAGGTTGTGATGGTTGACTTTGGCACTTGCAGCAATGGGCCTGAGGTGGTGTTTGTGTCGATCCGCGCTCGCATCTCACACGATGTACTGGAGCGTCCTCCTCAGCCAATTCCCTGGCTTCCCGGGAACCTTGCTCACACTGTCGAGCAAGGAGCATGGCGCGCGACAGAGTCAAGGAGGAGCCTTCCATGAGTAGGCGCTCACGCAGATGGCAACTCGAGGTCTTCTCCACCAGCTGGTTCCTGATCATATCGTCCGCCATGGTCCCAAACCCGCAGTCACCGACAAGGCTGCGAAGGACAGCGACGTACTCATCGGTTGTCTCTCCTGGAGCCTGAACTCGACGGCGAAAGCGATGACGTGCGGCGATTACATTCACTGGACGATTTGTAATGCTCCGACAGGATGGATATCGCCGCATCAAATCCGTCAAGGCGGGGCGCCTCGTCACCGGAGTGCGAAGCCGCAGCTGTTGGCGCTGGAGTGGACGACGGCGGCGCCAATGTATAAAAAATGCGCTGACCTTCCAGTCCGAGGCAATTCAGCAGGATGGCCTTCCACCTGTCCGCGCCCAGAGTAGAGGCACCAGAGGCCAGCATGTAATTCCGGAACGCCAGCTCCTATTGCTCCCATGGAAGGGCAGGATGACCAGGAGTCGGCAGGAAGGGTGGTGGTGGCTGAAGCCCAGAAAAGCTCTTGACGGATGGTGAGCAGGCCACGTGAAGGTCCCGAATCAAAACAGCATCCTCGTCGCCAAAATATGTTGTATCGTAGTAATGATAATTAGCAATGAAACAGTACACGTAGCATACGGTCGAGCCGATCTGTATTCTCCTACTTCGTCGTCTTCTCTCCCCCCATGCGCGCGAGTGCGTGCAGCGCACTTGCCACACTTCAAAAGGGTTGAGCCTAGGCGGATAATAAATGAATCGTTAGACAAAAAAGTCATAAATGAAATTAAGCATTCTGCCACGGATGCCGAGCTCAGTTAAGTACTGAAGAATGCCAAACCTCCAGATTGTATCATATGCTTTTCTAAATCAAAAAAGACTGCAAGACAATGTTCTTTTTTTGTAGATAACGGCTTCTCTGACGGTATTTTCTAGACGGACAAGGTGATCCCTTAAAGGGCATTCTTTTTAAAAATATATATATGTATATCAAGAACTTCCAAGCAATGAAGGACAAAAGTGATTCTTATATTAAGTACATTTGCAAAGGATCAGGCGAGGCCACTCGTAACGGCTATGCGTCTATGACTGCAAGGAGAGGTTGGGGGTTTATTAGGTTAAAAAAATGGTACAATAATAATTTTTCTAGGTTTCCAGTATTTTCCTTGATATCCAAACGATGTTAAATAATCTCAAAAGTGCTTCTACGGCAGGCTCAGAAAGATGGGCAAGCATTTCATAGTGTAGTTGGTTGAGTCCTGGAGCAGTTTATTTCTCATAGACAGAACTTGGAGAGTGAAGAAGTTGTTGTACTGTTCTTTTCTACCCCCACTTATTGGTGGTTTTTGTTTTTTGGTTATATTTTTGTGTTTTATAAATGTCTGCGTACATTGCGATGAAATAGATACTGCAGAAAAATGTTCACCCAAGATGTCTGCCTACTTCCTTATGCTTTTTTCTGTGCCAAGTGAGGTCAGCAGAAGAATTGTGAAAGATGAGAAGTTGCCGTTTAATTTTGGCACCTGGTCCATTTTTTTACATGTGATTTAATTCTTTATAGATGAAACATAACTCTGCCAGTACGCTTTCTCGGCAATGAGATGAACGTACCAAGCTTTAGCTCTTACCTTTTTAAAATTTACGAGATTTTCGTGTGTCGGATAGCTGAGAAAGTTACTTCAACCTCTATATTGTAGTTCTTTCTTTTCCTTTCACTCTATTGTCCACCACCCTTTGTGATTTGGTCGCGCTACTCCAGAAAACAGCGGAATAGCTAATTGTGCAGCAGTTACGACACAATTGATGACCTTTTCATTTATTTGAACGATGCTCAGGCATTCTAAGTCTATATTTTGTAAAGAGGTTCTTGCTCTACAAAGTTCTTAGTCTGCTAGATGCAGCTTCCAGCGTCGCGGTTTTGTGGGGATTATTTCAAGTGGAGATGTTAAACTGAGTAATACAGGGAGGTGATCACTACGATATCGGTTGTCAATAGCATCACATAAAAAATTGGTAAAATCAGAAGGCGAAGTAAATGACAAATTTAAACAGGTAATTTTACCAGATGTAGGGGAGCAGTATATTTTTTTCCGTATTTAACAAACATACATTATTTGTGAGGATAAAACTTTTGTTTATTTGGCCTCTAGGGTCACAGCTCTCGCTTACCCTTAAAAAGGAGTGTTAAAATCCTCAAGTACTAAATACGGTTCTGGAAGTTCATCAATGAGTTCTTGCAGATCATGGACTGTTAATGTAAAATGTGGTGGAATGTATACAGAACAGATAGTCATTGTGTTATAGCTGACGACGCTGACCGCAACGGCTTCAAGTTTTGATTTTATGTTCATTTCTTGAGTAGCAACGCAGCTTTGAATGAAAATCGTGACACCTCCCAAAAGCCTATCTGTCTTCTCGCGATCGCGTCTAAAAATTTTATTACGTATCAGGATACTCATATGTTGTAGACCAAGATTATTTTCCTGAAGACATAAAGCTACGGGCAACACTCACCCTAATATAATGTTATGTGACTGCAACTCCTCAACAGTCCTCCAGAGTTCCACTCAGCTTAAACAACCATGTTTAATTTTTGGAGGTCAGAACGCTCTTTTTTCGTCCAAGAGGGCTGTTCCGCCGCTTCCAAGCAGGCGGACTGGAAGTTATATCCATCACCTGGCCAGAGTTGCTGGAGGACCACGTTGCCGCGCTTGTCTCAGATTCAGGCTTACCCCGAAAGGAATAAGTCCTGCGGAATGCCGACCCACGGAACGAAACTGCCTCCTTTGGAAATAGCAAGCCAGCTTTCGCTGACCCTGCCTCTGGCATGGAAGGCCCTGCCATAGGCTTGGTGGAAGTGGCCTCGGCGGGTGCCGGAGTGCTGTGTGGAGCGACGCCCTTGCGCACGACATCAGCAAAATTAGGCTTTGTTGATAAAAAGAATGTGTTGGTAAGCGCGAAACGCTTTCTCGCTTCTTTGAATGAAGTGTTCTCCTTGGTCTTTATGGTGATTGCCTCTTTTGCTTGTATCCAGGTAGGACACGCCCTGCAGTACGCAGCGTGGTCTCCTTCGCAGTCTGCGCAGCTTAGTTCTGTATCACATTCTTCGGAATGATGGTCCTTGGAAGCGCATTTCACACAAGTTTTGCGGCCCCGGCAACTCGGTGAGACGCGCCCGAATCACTGACGATTCAAGCGTCTGCGTGGGTTCGGAATGTAGTGACCGACATTTACCTTAAGGTATCCGACTTCGATGGTTTTGCGTAATGTGCTTGCGCTGATTGTGAGAACGAGGTGTTTAGTGTATATTTCTTTGTTTTTCTTGCGGATTTTAACTAGGTATACATCTGTGACATTTCGGTCACTGAGACTTTCCAGCATTTCATTTTCGGTTCTATGTATGAAATCGTTTTCCGAGATGACACCACGGACGGTGTTGCGGGATCTGTGTGCTGTTATGGAGACTGGAATGTCTCCAAAAGATAGAATGTCTGAAATTTTAGAGTTTTGGATATGGGGCTACAATACGTAACTGTCAATTAGGAAAACTGTCAAAAACTTGTCACAAAGGTGTCAATAAGCCTCGCTCCTATTGGTCGGTTGTAGCCAGCGGCCATATTTCTTTTTTGCGTCATGGGTGGCTGCTGATGACGTCACGGATATGACAGAAGTGATGACGTTGCACGCCTAATTATGCAGGCGGTTATTGACAGTTTTTGTCACAGTTTTGAGGCTGTCAATTTGACCGTTGAGTTTCTGACAGGAACTGGCGGCGGTATACGCAGCGATACGACTGAGGCGGATGCACTGGTGTGATCAACGACGAAGGAGGACGCACGAAGACGCGTTTGACTTGCCGGGACGAGCTGTTTTGACGCCTTTTTCGACTGGAGAAGCAGACTGTGGAGTATTTGTGCGACGAACTCGCGATAAACTTGGAGGTTTGCGTGAGAGTGCGCTGTCGGTGCGGCGGCAGGTGCTGTGTGCATTACGGTTCTTTGCAACGGGCGGCTTTCAGGCTGCAGTTGGTAGCGAGGCGCACGTCAGCATCGCACAACCGGCGGTGAGCAAATGCGTGCGGCAGGTATTGGCGGCAACTTGTAAAGTTAGTGCTCTGAAGGGGTGGGTTGCGTCGTCACCTCTTTGTCACACAGCTACATATAGGTAAGACACGCTTATAAGCTGGCAAAGCACTTTATATTTCCCAGCAAATGGCACTTCGTGGTCTTCTTCTGTTTCCCAAGGGGAAAGAAACAAACAACCACTCGCCACATACTGCAACGCCTCACCTTTTGGCATTTTTGTCATCGATCGAAGGAGCCGAACAGCACAGATTTCAACAAGTTGTCTTCGTCGATTTCGTACCAAGCGCTTCTTGCAAGTTCTCTCGGTAGTCAGGTAGCCTTCACTGCATTCGTTGAAATTTTTCTGTGCACATAGGTTAACCGCACAGTAGCTCAATTCCAGACGCCGCGCAAAAAAACATTAACACGGCGTGGAACAGCTGCTTCTGTGCAAAGCGGCCTTTTTACTGCCGTCAGCACACCTCCGCGGCACCGACAGCTACCCACCAGTCAAATTAATACAACTTCGAACGCATTTTTTTTGCTTAATATTTTCGAAATTGAAACCGAATGTTTTGACAAAATAAAATATTAATTATTTTCATCTTTGCTTCTTTCTTATCTTGTTTTACAAAAAATAAGCAGACGGCCCCTCAAATGCTCTCGGGGGCTGCCCTGCTGTAATTGGCTGATTCCTCGTTGCGTCATGCGGTGGCGTCTCATCGTGACGTCATTTTGACATCACTGTCAATAACTTGTGACAGAATTTGTCACAGTTGCGTAATCTAGCCCCTGATCACAAATTTCTAATAATAACTCGGCACTGCACATTTTCGATAGCTTATATTCGGGGTCCATGGCATGTTTTAGGCACTTTGGTTCCAGAAAAGGGGACGGGATTCTTGCCTGCTTTCTTTCTACTTCACTATGTATGACATAAATCTCTCGGAAGTTTCTTTCTTTATGAAGAAAAAGACTGTTGCTTCGTTCCGCCCTCTTTAAAGAGAGCGATCGGGTTTGGAATAGAGAGGAGCCGTAAAAAAAAATTCGTTTTTTGGTCATGTTGCCAGCCACCTACCACGGAGTCCAACAAGGGGACGCGAAAGGAACTGGAAACCAATTCCTGCCCACGCCAACTGCACACCCCAACTATAACCACGTATGACGCAACTCAGGGTAGTGTGTCACAGACGGTTAACCCTCGTCGCCAGCAAAAAGGAAAAACGAAGAAGTGAGTAGGATATAGGACAGTTGTATAAATGGAGATAGGAAAGTGAAAGATGGAGGGGAGGATAGGAAAAGACGACTGCTGATTTCCGCCGGTCGGGTCAGGCCGGAGGTGCCGTCTACAGGAAGGTAGGGCCGAAGTGGGGTGTTGCCTCCGCCGAGGGTTCGTAAAGGTCCAAGCACTCCGCATCGGCAGAACCACCAGGATCCCCATTTCTCCAGACACGGCGATATCACGCACGGCTAGGCGCGGGCACTCGTGTCCGTGGTGATGCACTGTTCACCATCACCCCCTTGAAGGGATGTCCCTGCGGATGCTCGGGAACCTTTGGCGTCGCCACTTACCAACGTCTGCAAGCTGCTGACGCCCCCCAGCGGGGCCCATCACAAATACAAGCTCGAACACAACTGTGCGCAGCGCGAGACACGAGGCGCTGAGCTGGTGTACAACATTTATGGTGTTATCCAATAAGCCAATCCGATTTGTTCTAACATCTGCGCCTTCTCCTCACACTCCTCCAGCAGAACGGCAGCATGTGTGCTAGTTCAGTTCAGTCGCGCCAAAACTGCTGCAATGGCGGCCTCGCACAGAGGCGTCACCATCGAGTCTTTGACTGTCGCATTTCTCGCATTGAAAAGTAAAAACACAGAATACGTATCTATACTGTAAGGTGGCTTCAATGCAAAAGCAGGGAAGCATCATGCAATAACACGAACACATAGTAGAAAACATAGACACAGCCTCCAGGAATAGCAGGAGGGGATCACCGGCAAAGTTTAGAGAAAAATAATGTATGAATAAAGAACACCTTCCTATGCAAAACTTGGACTGCATATTGTGCGCGAACTGTGCCACTGCATACCAAGATACCAAGGAAAACGTGAAATGTAATGACCGGAGAATCAATAAGTATAGAATTTGCCCAGATTTGAAAAAATAAGCGACTAAGCAGCAAAAAAGTAATAAACTGACCGCAGAAAAATAAATAACGTTGGAGTTCAGGCTCTCCAATTTGACCAAGGAAAATGAGAACAATGTTGAGGCAGCGATTGATTTGACCTAAATTGTCATGTATCGTAAAATATGCAGTTGAGGAAGAAAGTATAATAGCTGGGCGGGACTCTCGTAAGCTCCCCCGAAAAAGCTAAGAACCTTATAAATGCCACAAGACACCACACAGGCAGAACCAAACAAGAGATAGAACTAGCAGTTCGTTTTGAGCTGTTAGCTCAAGGATTGGAACTGATTCACCAGAAACACACACAGAAACACACAGGCTAACATTGGCCACAGCAAAATATAAAAAAAAGCATAAGAGTGACTAATATATATTTAAGACACAGAGAAAATTACTTAGGTGATGACCAGGTTATGATAGCCTGCAGTGAAAATGCAATTGGTGACGTTTTAATATTGTTAAGCTACATCAGCCGCCTGCTTAACAATGATGCAAGTTGTTTTACAATTATGATCTTAGTGCTAGCAGTGAAAGTGGTCCATTACAAAGGCCCGTAAATAATTGCATGTACAAGGAAATCTGAGCTGGCAAGCCATCAAAGTAAGAAAAGGCCACGGGCCGAGTACCGTACCTCGTGTCATGCCAGAAAACAAAGGCGAAATAGGAACACTTAATGATATCTAATATATTTACTTGTTCAATTTCAGTTTATTTAATAATAAACTAGAGCCGCTACAAATATGACCATGTGTACAGATTGCTGACTTAGTTGAGTGATTAATAAAACCAGTTTGTGTACGGACTGTTGACTTATTTGGGTGATGAATACAATCAATAATGAATGAATTAAATAATGAGGTCGAAGTGCAACACTTGTACTCACTAACAAATTCCAAATGCTCATCGTCCGCTGTCAGCTTCGACAGTACAGTTGTGCCGAGGGCAATGCAAGAACGGAAGAAACATCCCCGACCAACAAAACCCATATGTTAACTGAAGAAACAAGCGACAGCAATGGCGACAGTTTGAACAAGTGCACGGCTGCTGCTCTTCATGTCAATTTCAAGATACTGGCTGAAAATACACCTGTGCTGCCAAAACTTAGCAAGCTAACAACAAAAGCTTGAAATGACACTAAGGGTAGCATAGCTAGCAATAGAAAAAGAAATGATAAGTGTTATTTTTCTCTCTCTAAGGCAGAAAAACAGCTTAGGGGACCAAAAGGTGCAAGTTAAGAACTTTTTAGCTGAAACCATGAGAAGGCAACGGACTTGGGCCAGACATGTAATCTACAAAAGAGATAACTGCTTGAAGATCTCTTAGAGTGACAGAACAAATATGAAGACAACAGTAATGAAGTCAAGGACAGCACTGGGTCAAATTTCCTAGAAGAAAATGGCCAATACCAGCACAGCACGCTTGTAGTTAATGTCTCATATAATTACTTGTTCAATTTTCGTTTATTTGTTATTAACGTCGAGCCGCTACAAAAATGTGTATGTGTACAGACAGAGGTCTTTGTCCCTAGATGGAATTTATGTGGCTGATCGCAACTGGCACTGAAGAAAACACATTTCTAGAGCACATGGATGAGTATGAAGATGAGAGTTTGATTGAAAGCAAAAGTGCGAATAAAACATTTGTTTCCAGTATGTGCCCATCAACTGACTTTCCTAAACTACTTCCACAACAACTACAATCACTCCGAAATACTTTGAGGAGTTCATCAGATTGCGGTGATGGTGTTGTATGTGTTCGCATGGTCACAAATCCAAACAAACAGTAACTTGACTACGACACTCGGGTGTGAAAAATATTTGTCTCCTGGCAATGCTGCAGCACCTGGTAAACAAAAGCTGCCGCAACATTAACTATAGGTCGCCAAAAAGTGACCAGTGTTCAGAATAGTAATGCCCTCAGAGCTGATAACTGTTGAAAAGTGAATGTTGCTTTTTTATGCAACCTAACAGGCATAGTAGCAATACAATGATAGGTACCAAAGAAACCCTAACATGAAGCAACATAAAGTGACACAAAAAAGACAGATGGTAGCTGTGTCATTATCTTTCATGTGCTGTCTGGTGTCACGCTTCCCACATTGATCGGCAGGGCGTTTGTGGGTGCAAAGATGGCTCACTACCAAACACCGAAGAGACCACGGACTTCTTTAAGGGTGCACTCGAGAGGAATCTGAACGCGTCATTTAACACGGGAACTCAATTTACACGTTCCTCGCATTCTTAGAAACTTCAAATTATGGTCTTGTGTGGCCGATTTCCTTCATTTAAATCAGATCACCAGTCCCAGCTCCCGCCTTTTTTTATGTCAACGCTGAAGATAAGAGCCAACCAGAGCTTGGAGTCCCTTTCAGTGAGTCCTGTGGCGGCTTGCCGCTCTGCCATCGGCGGAGCGATACAGAAAGCAGAGTCTACGCGTATTTTTAGTTACGTGGGCATAATTTGCGGCTACGTCAACGACTGGAATTATTTATTCACAGAGACCTAAAAAAATAAAATAAAGGTGAATGCGAAGCCGCCATGGGACTAGCTGAAAACCACTGCACGCATTCGATGGCTTTTCCGACCTTCAGCGTTGAGTTAAAAAAAAGCGGGAGCTGTTACGTTTAATCCGAGTTAGGCTACGGAAATCGGCTGTACAGGGCAATACTTAGAATTGTTTAAGAAAGCTCGGGACATATAGACCGAGTTTTCGCAGTAAATATACGTGTTCAGATTCCTCTTTGGTGCACCTTTAAGAGCATAGATGGTAAGTTTCCACAACTCCCGTACTTCTCAATTAAGAAACATCTAAACCTTTTCTTCTACAATAATTTTCATCTTTTGTAAAAAAACGCGAACAGCATCGGAAATGAAAAAGAAGGACACAGGACGAGCGCTGTCCCGTGTCTTCTTTGTTCTTGTCTGACGTCTTTCGCACTAATTTACTAAAAATGCATCTGTACCAACTTGCCCAACTGAACGTTCTACAGTAATTTTTCACTGTGTCCGCCATATGTGGTGGATGCAAGTGGATGTATGTTATCATGGCGTAGGCTTGTAATTGGTGGCCTCTACTGTTATATAATTTCACAATGTAATTGAACACTGACACCAATAATGCCACAAAGCATTTCTAACATGTCCAACGTTATAATGCTATGTACTCAGGCACCACAAATATACTCATTACAGACAACAGTGGTGAAATTTATCAGGCTTCTTAGTTCCGAATTCGGACGGGCTCTTCCTACAAAATTTTTAGGTCAGGAAGTATAATTGTGGTAGCTCAATAACTGGTCAGGCTTGCTTACAAAATGAATAATGAAGAGCTGGAGGGCACCACCAATAAACGGTGAAAACATTTATAGTGCCACCATTTGCAAATCTCGAAAACATGCAACGGGATAAGCCTAATGTTTAAACAATTGATTCAAAAATTAAATAATTAAACATTTCTAAACATTACAGGTGTCTACAAGCACACAAAGGCAGCCTCTCCGAGCTATGTTTTCAAAAGCTGCAGGTGTAAAAAAAGAAAAAAGTGACATACCCTTCTGGGGCGAAAGATAAGTTGAAAATGCCTCCATGATTAGAACGGTAGAAATCAGGTTTCTGTGATGGCAGAAACGCACGGTACAGCTCCTGGAGCATGTGATCATTGGCACCAATGTATGAGCGTAGTCCTAAACGCTGATGATCCACTTTCCTGCCCCAAAAGTCCAGTCTTTTTGGTGCCATACTTGAGCAGTTTTTCTTACTCTGGAAAAGGACATCAGCACATATTAGATGTGAGAAATTTGTTGGCAACACTAACCAAAGGACAACCATGTTTTGATACCCTGCCTGGGATACAATGTCCATTGCAAAAATTATGCATGTCATCTGCTTCCCTGCAAAATATTTTTATACTCTTTCTTGGCACCTGCTTATAAGACTACATCAACAGTGTAACAGCTACAATAAACACATTATTGAGGATTAGCTCAGCTAATCTCACGATATACAAAGCTAAAGGTGCCGGCGTTCACTGTGTTCATTGGCGTTGGCGTTGACAACCTTCTAGACGGCGATGGCTTCGAGGAAAGGAAGGGCGCATAATTAGCTCCCTCGATCTGTGGACGCCTCATTCGTGATTTGATACATGTGGCGGTTGGTGAGAGAGAGCTGGTGAATAATAATTGGTTTTGGGGGGAAAGGAAATGGCGCAGTATCTGTCTCATATATCGTTGGACACCTGAACTGCGCCGTAAGGGAAGGGTAAAGGAGGGAGTGAAAGAAGAAAGGAAGAGAGAGGTGCCGTTGTGGAGGGCTCCGGAATAATTTCGACCACCTGGGGATCTTTAACGTGCACTGACATCGCACAGCACACGGGCGCCTTAGCGTTTTTCCTCCATAAAAACGCAGCCGCCGCGGTCGGGTTCGAACCCGGGAACTCCGGATCAGTAGTCGAGCGCCCTAACCACTGAGCCACCGCGGCGGGCGAGAGATGGTGGCCTGAATGCATTTGCGCTCATAGCATTGTGACTGACTTGCGCCACTGCAGCAATAGCTAGGTCGTAGAGTTCATTTGGTGATCAATCTCTCGCGATCAACCAATAAATGCATGCCACCTCCCGGTGTGTCAGGGAGGTGCCCTGCCTGTCCAGTGTGTGGAACGCAATCAAAGCAGGCTTTTGCAGTTGGACACCAACGCCAGGTACATGAAAGCGAGATTGAGGTCTCCACTGGCCCACGGAGTTCGTGCGCCTTTCCTTTCGCGAAAATGAACAGCCTTTGCAACGTTGTCGACGCCAATGAACTGTATGCAAGCCGAAAGCCCACTTGTTTTGTTTGGTTTCTGAGGAAAGGAAATGGCACCGTAATAGTCTCAGATTTCTCGGTGGACACCCGAACCACGCCTTAAACGAAGGGATAAAGGGGCGAGAAAAAGAAGAAAGAAAAAACTCGAGAAAAAGAAAAAAGATAAAACTGAAAATTGAAGGTTGCATTTTGAGGAAAGGCGCGGCGCTGCGCAGTGGCGGGGTACCTGTGGCTCGGTGCTACTAGTGGCGCATGGGCAGTAGTGACCAGGAAGCGAGATAGAGAGAAAAAATTTGAAGGACACTCAGGCTTCGTCTTTAAGAGACGCGACAGCATGTTGCACCGTTGCCAAAGGGGCCACTGAACGCCATCGCCAGTTCCGTGCGGCGCGTGGCCCTTTGAAGAATTTAAGGAAATGACGCCTGCGTCACATATCTCGGCGGACACCCGAAGCGGGACGTAAGAAAATTAGGATACAGGCAAACTTAATTCATTGGAGATAAATGTAACCAAAACAAAAGCCGTTTTTTTTCACAATGCAGTCGCCGATGCCTTTCATGCCCTCAAATTATAATCTAATTTTTGACCATGCTCCTACTGAAGTTCTTTAAAAAATAAAACCCTTGGTGTTCATTTCAACAAAAATATGTCCTGGATAGACAAACAAATGAAATAACTTCACGCCTGTCAAAAACAGTAGGTATTTTAGCAAAGCTCCATTTCTTCTTACCGCTCATTATTATTGTCTTACTAAACTATATTTTTCTTATATAGGATACAACTACACAAACAAATTTAAATCGAATATATGCGCTACAAAAAAGGCTATTCGCCATATAGCCGGAACAGACTACGACACTAATACTGCGCCGCTTTTTCAGAATTTTATAGTGATGTCAGTATTTCTACTCGTATTACTTAGCAGTTCGCTACAAACAGCACGTAACTACCTCCAAGAGTACAATTCTTTCGACCGCCAATCTCACAACACTTACACGAACATGTCTTTCGCGTTCTGCTCAACACGAACATGTCTTTCGCGTTCTGCTCATAACTGGGCGGTGCCTTTCGTAAGAACGACGTTTGGCCAGCAAAGGCCTGCACATGCTCTGCCCACTCTGTTAAACTCTTATCGTCAAAATAAAGTTTATATTGAAAATGTAAATAAAAAAGAACACATTCGTTCTTTCTCTCGCAAATGTAATTTTTCTGCTTTTCGTTAGGTGTATTTCTGCGGTGTCGTTTGGATTTTTGGGGGTTTGTTGCTTTGTACAAGTGCTAATATTCGCTGATCATGTGTGTCATTTATATTGCGTCATTACCTTTAACAACAAAAAAACTGAAGTATGCGTAGTAATAGCTAAGTGCACCAAATGTGCACCAAAGTGCACCAAGTGTTACTACAGACACCTTGTTGTTTTGCCAGATAATGGAGCCCGAGCGCCGCCAAGTTAACGTTCACTTTTTGTCTCGAGTCCCTCATTTCTTACTGAAATGAAATAAACTTCTAAACTTCAAAATGAAATGAAAATTGGTTTTAAGGGAAGGAAATGACGCCAGTCTCACAACTGTGACTAGGGAACGAGAGAGAGAGAAAAAAAATTTGGAGGACGCTTAAGCTTCCTCTTTTAAGAGTGAGACGCGACAGCGTGTTGCGGCGTTGCCAAGGGATCCACGGAATGCCATCGCCCGTTCAGCGCGACGCGCTGCCCATTGGACATTTTAAGGAAAGGACGCCTGTCCCACATATAGCGGTTGACACTCGAACCGGGCCGTAAGGGAAGGAAAGTGAAATGAAAATTGGTTTTAAAGAAAGGAAATGACGCCTCAATATCAGTTCTCGCTGGACACCTGTACCGCGCCGTAGGGGAAGGAAAATCCTTTCCCTGTCCACCGAGATGTGACATATACTGCGCCATTTTTCACTCACGGCAAGCGCTGCTGACGCCGACGACACCTTATTTTCTACGACACTGGGCCCGTAGCGTAGTCGCTTTAATATTCGCGGCGAGTCACTCAATGCGACGTCATGTGCGTCCTCGGAGCATCGCCACGGCGCAAACGCAAGTTCGCGGCCAGTAAAGTTTTCGCTTTAGAGGCCAACTAATTTTTCCCATCAGATCATCAGAGACGTATTAACACTTTCCGATGTCTCACACGAAAACCGTGCAGCGATACACTGATGCAAGCCTGACAGGAGGTAAACAAATAGAACTGCTGTTCCTCTTGAGGCAATCTGACGAATTGCATGAAAGCTGCGGCGTTTATACAAGACAGATCCACATGAAAACAGCCAGAACACAAACCCTCCACACAACTGACGCCAAGTTGCACGTCCTTACGCACAGGTTGCTGCAAAGCGTTGTCAAACAGTTGCAAAACAGCTGTGGCCACTGTAGCAAAATATCGATCCCGAGACACATTCGCGATAAATTTGTTAAAGGCTTGTTTGAACACAAAACTCGGCTCTAGAATTATTCAAATTTTCGTACTGAGGCATCGAATCCATCCTCCGTATCTCTATGCAAACTGACGGAACGTGACTAAGCATTACAAAACGCAAACAAACCGCAAAATTACGACGCTCGGATACTGTCGCAGTTGTACAAGATACAGATACAGACAATATCAGCTCTGCACAAGCCAAGCGGAGCCAGCTTTCCTGACAAGGCACTCGCTGCAAGAACAATCGTCAGCAGCAAACCACGTAGAACGCCAGCGCTCGAAAGGCGCCGAACGGAGCGAGAGCAGAGGATACAACATTACCATCCCAACACAGCTCAGGTATACACAGGGTGCCTTTGACAGCCATCAGGAACGCAAACGGCGCAGAGACTATGCGTACCAAAACATTGGTAACAGTTCCAGTTACCGATGAGCAAAAGAGAACAAGCAACAAGCGCATAAAAATATATTTTATTTCAGCTCCAAAGAGTCTCTATATGCTCTTTCTCACGATGCAGACCCATCGCTAGCTCTATTGTTGCTGACGCAGAACTCTGGAACCATATAAGTGAATAGTATTGACATCACGGCACAGTAACGTGACGTACTATTAACGGCGACGCGCGACATCAGCGAGGCGCTGCGTCGGCGACTCAGAGGTCGGTGTGCTGACCGGCAATATGCCGTTGCTGACGCACCAGCCGGCACCTTATATCGGCGGACGAGCAAAACCTTCCTGTCGATGAGACGATGACCATAGTTGTTCTCGTTTGCACCTTCTCCGTCATACGAATAAGCGAAACGAGCGACTACATTTCATATGTTTACCTTCCGACTCTGCGGTAGGACTAGGCCTAGCAAGTCCGCCGGGTCCATCTGTGCGATATCGGCGATTGTGGAGAGCGAGTTCACAAGTTTTAGCAAATACAAATGGTCATCGAGCGTAGTTTGGACCACAGTGACCTGAAATGAAGGACTGCTGAGTTCTTAGGGCGAAAATACAAGCGGTAAGCGCCGCTGCTAGGCGGTGTGACCCTGTCTGTCGGTTAATGCTGCAGACGCTCTTTGCGGCAGCTACAGTCGTCGTCGTCGCTTGTGGACAGCAAATTTAGCCATTTTATTTATCTCAAACGGGCGTCGAACATATATATTTAGATAAAACAATTTAAATTCAAGTACTGGATGCAGCGGAAAAAGCAACAAAGCAGTTACTAGTGAGAAACGTCGGACCTATATGCGTTGTCTGGCTATGATGCGTTTGATCTCCGGGCTGGCGCTCTCATTCTTCGAGGATTCTTTTAATGTTATCGCTCTGCGCAAACAAGTAAACGCACAACCGGCGCAAAAGAGAAGAAATCGTTTAACCTAAACAAACCGTAACTTGCTAATTCATGCCGAACTAACGCGCAATTGCTGCCTGTATACAGATGCAGATATGTAAAGTAGCGGCGAGATGCAGTAGTCATCAAAAACACCTTCCTGGTGGAGGTACGTACCCGTGCGGTAAATGCTGACTCCTGTACAATTGTCTGGAAGCATTCATTTAGCGAATACATGGAATACATGGAAGTCTTTGCGGCGGGTAGCGGATACCAATGTCAACGTTGGATCGCAGAAGGGGTCTGTTCGCTTTCAGAGGAGACCCGAAGAGAAGGCGGCGGAGGTGGGCTTTCTTTGCCTAAAGTTTCGCCGCGGAAGCGTCTCCGGCATCCTCGGGTGTGTCGATTGGGCACTCATCACTATCAAGGAGTCTGGGGGCAGTGCTGCCAACGAGCAGCAAGAGGTTCTACGCTGCGAACGCGAGAGTGAGTATACCTCGGCAGCTGTTTTGACCGCATGAGATCAGCTACAAGTGCGGGCCTCGGCAGTGAGAGTGAATAATAATAATAATAATAATAATAATAATAATTGCTTCTTGGGAAAGGAAATGGAGCAGTATCTGTCTCATATATCGTTGGACACCTGAACCGCGCCGTAAGGGAGGGGATAAAGGAGGGAGTGAAAGAAGAAAGGAAGAAGAGGTGCCGTAGTGGAGGGCTCCGGAATAATTTCGACCATGTGGGGATCTTTAACGTGCATTGACATCGCACAGCACACGGGCGTCTTAGCGTTTTTCCTCCATAAAAACGCAGCCGCCGCGGTCGGGTTCGAACCCGGGAACTCCGGATCAGTAGTCGAGCGCCCTAACCACTGAGCCACCGCGGCAGGGCAGAGTGAATACGAGCTGTGCGTGTTTTTTCTCAGATCTCTGGCGCGAACATGCGCATCCTGGCCGTGGACTGGCGCTGACCCGCATCCTTCAGCGACGCGTTCGTCTGGCGACTCCAAGGCGGAGAAAGGCCTGCTAGACGACGGTGATTTTTTTTTCTGGATAAGCAGTAAAAGAGCCGTGTCACCCGTCGGGCGAACTCAGTAGCATACATTGAGCTCCAGCACTATGTATTTGTCCGGATCTGCTAAAGCTACAAGAATAAGTCTCGCTAGTTACACCAATGCAGACACGTTACAGTATGATACAGTGTATTTCTACCCTTTTGTTAATTATAATTGCAGCAGAAACACAGGACACATGTTACATTGTTGAAATACATAGCGTTTCCTGTCGAAGAAATTAAGGCAAGATGCACCTGACAGCGCTTGTGTTGTGTAGGTAGCCATAGCGCATAATTTATATCAATATGGTGGAAAAAGACTGACCTTACAGCAGTGCTCACTTATACATCTCAATACTGCATGTCTGTATGCTCTTGAATGTCATATTCAGCAAAACTTAGATGTGGGCTACTTGACATGAGTCTTCTACTGTATAGCAGAGCGTCCCGTAAGGCTGTTGTGATCACTGAGAAAGGACATGCTTAGCTCCTCCACTTTTTTATGCAGAAGACTATGTCTACTTCCTCTATGGCTGCTTGCGCCAGTTTTGCGGCATAACATACCCTAATCAGCAGTTGCGGTAGAAAATCTAGCGTCAAGAGATGACTCAACATGCTGGCGTGGAGAGTTGTATCAGCCACTGTTCCTGTTTCCACTCTTATTGCCTAATGTCAGTGCACAACACACATCTGCAAGTGTGTGAGCAACTGTGATGTGGTTGTGCCCTTGGCCAAGCTAAGTGCGGCCAGAAGCCTGCAGTGACAAACAAGTGCCCTCACCGGCTGCCACTTCGTTTTCAGTGTGTTTGCCAGTATACCTCCCAGTTCCTCAGCAGCGTGTTGCACAGTCTCTTCGTGAAGGCGGAAAAAGTGTTGAAGCAGGTCGCCCAATTTGTGAAAAGCGTCATCGTGAACTCTCTTTTTGTCAATGCCAAGCCCACCTGCCCCTTCTCTGCTATCTCCTTGCAGCTTGGTGGTGTTTCTGTGGTTATTACCTGTGTGAGGAACATGCATGAACCAAACGTGTAGTGCTGGAATAAGGCACGAAATATTTGTGATCCTTGTTGGAATCAAAAATCAACACCAAGGCTGATTTTTAGTGCATCATACATTCAGTAAGCGCGTTTATTTTTTGGCGTAGAATTTGACACAAGAGTTTCTATTGCAGAAAAGGCACTGTACATATAAGAATAATTTACCTTGATGTACAATTACCATATGACACTTTAGAGTGCAGTTCAGAAAAAAAATTTGAAAAATTATTCAAAATGCCTGTTTTCTTTCATAGAGGCTACCTGTACAATAAATACTGCATGTTACAGTGCACATAATCCTTTTTCAGGACTAGAAAACATTTTGGCACATATAAGATGTGTAAATACCAAAGCTAAGCTTTTTGCTAAATGGTATGTGGATAGGGGTTTCACTCTGTGGTAAAAGCTGTACAACAATGCATAATTAATATTGTAAGGTGCAGTGGCTACAATGACTGCTGAATGTCTAGAACATCTGCACTGATAGACAAAGATGCGTAAACATCACAGACACATCATCAAGGAGATGGTGTGTGAGTAGTGGTTAGTTTACAATCACAAATTACGCAACACCGTTACTGGAAATGCTCTACAGCTCTAAGAATATATAGCAGCTTCATAGTGAGAAATTTTGAGCATTCGGTTATTGCCCCATATCTGACACCTAGCTTTGTTTGCGTAACACAAGTCTACGAAGTCCAGTCCATGATGACACGAGACAGTGGCAATGCCGAATAGCTGGACAAGCTCCTTATGCTATTGCATAATATGTGTGACAAGGGCAACTGCTTTCAAGCTACTTTTCCTCTGGGTGTCTAATATCCTAGTCATTTTCAACTGGTTGTTTCCTTTCTAACTGGAGCAGCCTGTATATAGGGTGCCTCAGATAAGATGGACCATAATTTAAAAAAAGAAAACCTAAGTGGTCTTCCGACCTGAAAGGAAGTGCATGTTAGAAACTATGCAAAATATTTAAAGACCTTCAACACTGCCCTCATCAAACCCAGCTATACCAACATCAGTCCGCCTGCTGAGCAAAATACAGTAACAGGTTACATATCAGTTCCCTGTCTTACCTACCTCACTGCCCTAGATCATATGTAATTCAAGCGCTGTGTACCAGCGAACATGAACAAACTTGCTCAACTTTCTGCCCAGTTGCAATTAGCCTCTACACAAGCCATACAAGCAAACCACTTCTTTCCTGGTTGGCTCTGGATCTACTACAAGATCAGCAAACAACGTAAATGGAACAAGCTATTTCTCTCTTCGGTGACAATAGCAAAGTTATCAAATCAAGTGCTTCCTTTTTCTCTAAATGAAAGTGGAGAATTAACATCACAATTTCTGCATCTTGCACACAAAAAAAGAAACTACCGCAACAGCTGAACATAAACCGAACGGAGCTACAAAAATACCAACGGAACCTCAATTTCTTAGCCCGATGTGGGCGGCATCACTTGGTTACCCGGCAGAAGAGTGCTGCCACAGAGGCAGGCCGTGTCGGCTCTCATTTCCCGCACAGATATTGCAAGCTACCAGCAGTTGCAACTTGCTGCTCCCGTCTGTCGGCTGTCGCTTCTATGCGATGATTCATAGTTTTCTGGTATTATGTAAAGAAAGTAAACAGAACGACACGTCACTCGGTCATCGATAGGCGCCGACCGAGAACACCGAGTGAAGTTGTCGTCATCAATTTTCGAGCCCAGCGCTGCTTGTAAGTCGATGTCGGCAGGCAAGTAGCATTCACTGCCTTCAATCAGATGTTTCTGCGCCCTGAAGACATCCGCAAAGTACCATGATTTTAGACGGCACGCAAACAAACAGGAACTAGCCATAATAATAATAATAATTGGTTTTTGGGGGAAAGGAAATGGCGCAGTATCTGTCTCATATATCGTAGGACACCTGAACCGCGCTAAAAGGGAATGGATAAAGGAGGGAGTGAAAGAAGAAAGGAAGAATGAGGTCCTGTAGTGGAGGGCACCGGAATATTTTCGACCACCTGGGGATCTTTAACGTGCACTGACATCGCACAGCACACGGGCGCCTTAGCGTTTTTCCTCCATAAAAACGCAGCCGCCGCTGTCGGGTTCGAACCCGGGAACTCCGGATCAGTAGTCGAGCGCCCTAACCACTGAGCCACCGCGGCGGGGCAGGAACTAGCCATAGAATCAGCGGTTTTCTTGCAGGCTGCCATGTTCACGCGATACCACTGCCAGCGCGTCCTCACAGCGGAAGAAGTTACCCTACAGCAAATTTATTTGAAAAAAAATTAGAACGCTTCTAACTTTACTTCGTGTTATTACACTTACAACGCAGTTTATTACAAAAATAAAACAATACTGGTTTTCTTCATTGCGTTTATGTTTATTTTTAGACTAACTTGTTCACGCTTTAGTGCTGACAGCACACCTTCGCGGCAACAAAGTGACTGAGCAGCAAATTTAATTGAAAAAATGAAAACGCTGCTTCTTTAGCTTGGTGTGGTTGAGTTTGAAATACAGTTTCCTAGCAAAATAAAACATTACTTGTTTCATTCACTGCGTTTTTACAGCAAAAACGGCAAAACATTAGTCTGCGGTCTCCTGTCGTGCGAATAAATGGTTCCGGGGCGGAGCCCTGCTACCAACCACCGCAACCTTGTTCCTCATTGGCCGATTCCGCGGTCGGCATCTCGCGGTGTCGTCATTTTGACGTCACGATCTAAAAAATTGAGAGAGTTTTTCAGAGCGATGCGTAATATCGGCCCTGATTTCCACAGGCGCTGCTATGCACAACATGTGTACGAGAACAGACGACGCAGCCATCTGGGCGCCACTGCTCTTGGGGCCTAGGTGACGAGGGTTGCTGCTCTTCATGCTGCTCTTTCATGATAGTGACGTCGTAGCACACCACGGCGCACAGAACCGAAACAAAAATTGCTCAGTATAAAGAATACAATAATAATTTATTTACCGCACATATATGAATTACGCAGCGTGTATCACGAGTCCTTTGACAACAAGCAACGTTTTCAATAAAGAACACGCCAACCAAAAATTTGGTGTCTCCAAACCTTTAAGGGCAAATTCGCGAGCAAGAGCGTTCGCAGGATTGATGTCTTGAGTGGTGGCGATGGTGATATTCTGGTCCTAGATGGGCCAGATACTAAGCATGTCTACAGATGATGCATTTATATACGCAGAGAGTAAAGCACCATGCTCACCGATCTGCAGGACCGTCTACAGGGAGATCGTCACTCTGGGCTTGATGATGATCGTAAAATCTTCTTTGCGGAGTCAAGGCATAGCAGTGGGCCGCCATTTCTTCGATAACACTGTTTGAGAGAGCTAAAGGTTGGAGCTGGCAGTATTTGGATGCACAGGTACAGCGGCACTCACGGAGAGTCCGTTGACCGCTGAGGTGTTCAGGCGTTGCTGGCGTTTACGAAGTGCCACCGACGGGAAAAGACCTTCGTCTACTATATCCTGCGTCGCAGTTGGAGTGTCAGGCGGAGACAAGGCGCCTGCGCGACTTCTGTTTATGCCATCGTGTCGGGATCGTACCCTCAGCGAGCGAAGGCCGCCATGGCATCCGCAATGAAAGCTGGAGACCAGCTACTTGTCTTTAGGCCTAGCTAGAGCTCCCGCAGAGTGAAGACATAAATGAGCCTAAAAGGCCCAAAAATTGGCTCACCTGGTCGATGGCGGTATCTTCGGTTGCCTCGAGATCTTATCCGTCTATCAGAGGCAAAATATTCGCGGTCGTATTGATCTTTTCGGTAATCCGGACAATAATTGCTGGAGCCCAAATGAGGCGCGTCCGCTCGAGACGCGCGGCGGCCGCGTTCCTCCGAACAGCGCCGTAAGGGAAGGGAAATGAAAATTGGCTTTCAGCAAAGGAAAATTGGTTTTGGGGGAAAGGAAACAGCGCAGTATCTTCCTCACATCTCGGCGGACACCTGAACCACGCCGTAAGGGAAGGATTAAAGGAGGGACTGAGAGAAGAAAGGAAAACAGGGGCGCTTTTTGGAGGTCTCCACAATATATATGACCACATGGGGATTTTTAACCTGCACTGACAGCGCACTGTACACGATCGCCTTTTGAAGCGAAAAGCTTCACTACTCCAGCTTTTCGAGTTTCACCTTGAATGCAGCTAGAAGAGTTTTCCTCAAATTTCACCTTGAATGTAAGTAGAGGTTAAACCATGAGAAATGACGTCTGTCACACATATTTCAATGGACACCCGAACCGCACCCGTAAGGGAAGGAAAATGAAATGAAAATAGGTTTAAAAGAAAGTACATTATGTCTGTCTCACTTATCATAGCGGAGAACAGACTTTCGCCCTTAAGTGAAGGAAAAATAAACTTGGTTTTGAGGAAAGGAAATGCGGCCTGTCTCACAGGTGGACGAATTTATTCTGAAGGGCCCGCGGCGCCTCTTTTAAATCGGAAGCTTTACTGGTCGCGAACTTGGGATTTCGTCGTTACCGCACTCCGAGGAGGCACATGATGTCACAGCGCGCGCCTCGCCGCGAATATTTCTCTCTCTCTCTTTCTCTCACTCCCTAGTTAAAACGGCGCATGTGCCACTAATAGCACCAAGCCACAGGTGTTCCGCCGCTGCGCAGCGCCGCGCCTTTCCTCAAAATGCAACTTTCAATTTTCAGTTTTCTTACCCTTATTTCCTTCCTTCTTTTTTCTCTTTCTTTTACGACGCGGTTCTAGTGTCCACCGAGATATGTGAGACGGTTACTGTACTTTGCTAAAGCCTCTTGATATTGATAGTAGCGACACTCCCCTCCACTCCCGCGTTCCCTTCCTCGATTATCCTCGCCCGCTGGCTGTGCGCGCTGCGCAAGGCACGCTTCGCAGGCCATCGCAGGGGACTGTTGAGCTCGAGAGCCAGGACCCCCAGTCGAGCCCGAGGCGCATCAACAACCCATAATGGTGAGAGCAAAGGCGTGAGCTTCGCAAGCACGGCTACCCAGGGCGGAAATCTTGAGAAAAAAGACGAGGAAAGAGAAAAATTGACAAACTTTATTAAGAGCATGAATGCAACAATCCTTAGTTTAAAGGAGGACATACAAAATTTAAAAACAGAGCGCAATACAGTGAAGACTCAATCTCAAACAAAAGCAGGCGGATCTAAAATAGCGGCGCCCAACAAAATCGAAAGCGACCCTCTTAGCGCTCAAGCCGACAGCAAGGGTGCGGAGATTAGTATGATGGTCGAGGGTACCTCTCCACCCCCATCTAAACGCAAAGTCAGGGAGGAAAACTACTCAGACCTGACAGTGAATGAAAAGCTAGAGAAATTAAATGTGAAACTGGAGAGAAGTTTTAAGAATTTTGCTAAGGAAAGAGACAGTAAACTTGAGGACTTAGCCAATCAGATTCAACAAATGCAGATACAGATGCAAAATCACTTTCACCTCATGACGGAGGCGCTCCAGCAATTAAAGGGGGAAACCGCCAACCTAAATGCGAGAGTGACTCTACTTGAGGAGAACATGACAAAGTTGAATAATGGACAGACCGCCCAATAACATCCAAATTTGGCAGTGGAACTGTCGCGGGTATCGGCGCAAGCGACCGGTATTGCAGACCACGCTGTCGCTCCGCGAATCAGCCCCCCTTGCTATAGCGTTGCAGGAAACCGGTGGCCCGGCCAAATTACAAGTGTATCGCGCCTTCCACAGTGGGAAAGGGGACAAATCGAGAGTTACATCACTGGTGCAGAGGCACGTAGCAACGATCGAACACGAATTAGAAGACAACGTCATAGAAAAGGTCTTTGTAGAAATTCTAACAGGTAAAAAGGAGGAATCAAACACTTTCCTACTCAATATTTACAGCCCACCGCGACAACGGAAGGTCCGCTTCAGGGCGATAATGAACAAGGCACTTAAAATAGCCGGGAGCCAGCCGCTAATTATAGTAGGGGATTTTAACGCCCATCACCCGGAGTGGGGGTCGCAAGGAAGACGCAAAGGGGAGACAGTTGTGGGAGGACACGCATAACCTGAGGATAACATTGCTGACTGACCTGTTACACCCCACGCGGGCGGGGAACAGCATTACCGCCGATACCTCACCGGACCTGATCCTGATTAAAAATGTAGAAACGACGCAATGGATAAATACGGAACTCAATCTGGGGAGCGACCACTCAATAGTGGAAACCACGGTTGAAATCAGGAATAAAGTCAAAGGAAAAAAGTGTTTCCGGACGAAAATCACAGACTGGGACCGATTTAGAGAGATTAGGAAAAACAGAGACATAACAAAGATAGGAAATATAGAGGACTGGTGCGAAGCGGTAAAGACACCAGGAAAACAACTAAGACGCTAGAAGGAGAAAAAGCTCCGGAAATAGCGGATGCCCGACTCTTACACATGTGGGAGGCCAAACAGGGCATCGAACGTCGACTTAAAAGGCAAGGTAGAAACAACCAAAACCATAGCTGTGTGAACAAAATTGGACTAACAATTGTACTGACATGGAAAGGAATATGAATCTCCCACAGACGTGGAATATCCTAAGACATTTATTATACCCTGACACGTCCAAAACACAAGCACGAGTCAAAATGGCTAAAGTTAGACACGCATGCGAAGAACAGGACGACGACATATTCATAGAAAAACTCGTCCAGACATACATAGGCGACACGGAAATTAGAGAGCTACCCGACTACCACGGGATTCCAAATGAGAAGTTAGACGCGCCCATCACGACAGCTGAAGTAAGGGCGGAGATAGCGAAACTCAAAACCAAGTGGGCTCCAGGGCCAGATGGAGTCACGAATAAGATGCTCATGAACTTAGATGACAACTCGATAGAGGACCTTACCAGCTACATGCAGGATTGCTGGGAAAAAGGGGAGATCCCACCGCTGTGGAAAGAGGCTACTGTGATCCTGATTCCAAAACCCGGGAAACAACCGCAGCTGGAAAACCTCCGGCCTATATCACTCACGTCATGTGTCGGAAAGTTAATGGAACACATCATTCAGATCAGAATTTCAAATTATATGGAGGAAACAGAGAAATGGCCAGACGAGATGTATGGCTTCAGGCCCCATCTGAGCACACAGGACGTCATGCTGCGGCTGCAGCACGACATAATTCATTCCAGAACCAAAGACGCCAAAGTAATTATGGGGCTAGACCTAAAAAAGGCCTTCGACAACGTCAAGCACGAAGCCTTTCTAGAGGGGCTCCAGCAGGCAGGAATAGGGCTAAAAACCTATCGTTATATCCAAAATTTTTTAACGGACCGCACGGCGGTTATAACTTTCCAGGAAATACAATCCGGCGTGATCAGGCTGGGTAACAGGGGGACACCTCAGGGATCGGTACTGTCACCCACTCTTTTCAACATGGCCATGAGAGGGCTCCCGAAGGAATTGCGAAAAATTGGGAACTACAACTTAAACTACAGCCTGTACGCGGACGACATCAATCTCTGGATCAACAGAGGGAGCGACGCAGAGATCAATCAAACGCTGCAGGCGGCAGCAGACGTCATCTCAAAGTACGCGGAGGACAGAGGACCTAAATGTTCGCCTGAAAAATCAGAAATCTTCATGTATAATGACAAGTCACTCAGGAACAAACCTCCCTCTGACCCACAGGTGTACGTGGAAGGAAGGGAAATACCAAAGGTAGAGACAATACAAATATTGGGCCTCCACTTACAAACACATGGGAGGAACACGATCACAATTAACAAATTAGAAAACCACGCGACCCAGACATTAAACCTCATCAAGAGGGTCTCACGTAAGAGAGGCGGCCTCAAGGAAAAAAACCTCCTAAGATTGGTACAGGCCTTCATCTTTAGTAGAGTGGGCTACGCCACGCCATATCTGAACCTAAAGGCAGATGAGAGGAGCAAGATAGACGCGCTCATCAGGAAATGCGTAAAAAAGACCCTAGGGCTCCCAATCTGTACATCGACGGAGAAGCTACTGGCCCTAGGACTGCATAATACGATTGCAGAAATCGCGGAAGCGGTTAAAACCTCACAACTTGAAAGACTCAGCACGACGCGAGTGGGAAGAGCTATGCTTAGTAATCTTGGAATGGCCACAGACAGGGGGCAAAAGGAAAGGGTCGACATTGACAGGGAAATCAGGGCGCACCTAAGAATCCCTCCACTACCCAAGAATATGCACCCTGAGTTTAATAAGGAAAGGAGACAGAAAAGGGCGGAAGCGATAGAAAGAATATATGGGGTAAACCCCGAAATGAAGTCGCCTACGTAGATGCGGCAGGGGACAGACACAGTCAATACATGACCATAGTGGCGGTAGATGGGGAGGGCACCCTCATCACGGCGGCCACCATACTAGGGAAAGAAACCGAGATAGCGGAGGAAGCCGCGATAGCGATCGCTTGCGCTGGCTCCAAAGCTAGATATATCATTAGAGACAGTAAGACTGCAATCCAAAATTTCAGCAGAGGGAGAATAAACCCCCTCACCACCAAAATTTTAACACAAGGAGTGATTGATAGGACGATCAACATCATCTGGACCCCGGCGCACGAATCTGTCAGCGGTAACGAGGCGGCCCACAGTGCAGCTCGAGATCTCTACCTCCGTGCTGTACAGGATGGGTCGGCTCAGGCCGAACATGATTGAGAAGGGCGATTAATCTCGTATCAAGAGATTACAGAACACTACAAGCAATGCCGGAGGTGTTTTCCCCCACCAAACACGGCGTTAAATAGGAGTCAGGCGACGGCGTGGAGACGCCTACAGACTGGAGTATACCCAAACTCAGTACTAAACAAACATATCCGATCGGACTGCGAGGACGATAAATGTAAAAAGTGTGGGGCGAGAGGAACCCTCGACCATATAATTTGGGAGTGCGCTTACTCCCCAGGCAGGGCGCAAAACATTAGCAGTAGGGAAGCCTGGGAAACCTTGTTGCGGAGCTCGGACCCTGAGCTCCAAATCACCGCCGTCCAACTGGCAGAAGAGGCCGCCGGCGAAACCAACCCGGCCAGCATCGAATGCGACCATCCCGTGCGGCTGGGCCGCTTCTAAGTCCACTCCCCTGTAAAGGGGGGTGATACAGAGCGGCCCAGGCGGTGTGGTCTTTCTCTCTTGGACAATAAAATTTTTCAACAACAACAACAACAGGCCATCGCGCGCTCGCCTGCCCGATGTGTTCGCTGGCCCACATGAGCGCGCCGAAGTTTGCGCTTCTTTTCACGCTCTAATATTTAACACAACCGCAGAAACTGATGCGACATGCGTCTTTGCAACGAATCACTTTTATCACTTTCCGGTTCGAGTAGGAAAAGTCCCTAACGTGAGCGCTTGCGACATGAGCAATCAAACCACACTCCGTGCTCTACAACAAGGCAGTATTTATTGGCTTCAGATTTTTATTCAATATTTTAGCTCACTGACGCTACGCTAAATGAAGATTGAACCTAGGTCTACATTTTTGCAGAAGTACTGTTTATGACGTTGTTAGTCTGCAATCGAAAGAGGTAAACACTCGGTAATTTAGGTAACGAAGTCGTTTGACAAGTGAGTGAGTGGCTGCGAAAATGCTGGGAAATTTTCTTTAATGCGCGCTAGGAAGCTTGGCTCGTCGGAGTATTGCACACGCCGCGACTTTATTGCCTTCATTACAAATTTCACGGCTGCTTCAAAGAGCACTTTATTTCATAGTTGTCTGTTAACTTCATTAACTACTGCAGAAGCGCGCCTGGCCAGGGGTTTGGCTTAAAATTTTGAGGTGATTGCTGGTGCCAACAGAAGATTTTCTTATGTCGCGGATAGGTATGGTATTCTGTTGATGACTCATATATGCTAATCCCTCAAATCCATTAAACGAATGCTTCAGATGCCCGTGTAGTAGTAGTTTTTAGTGTTTAATTCAAAAATAAAAAAGGGAAAATAAAAGAATTTTGCTAACCCCGGCATCTGCCATTACTGCGGTGGGGGCACCTGAGCTGGGGAAGCGGAAATAAAGGATAGCAGGTAGTTAAAGAAGTGAAATGAAATAGGTGAGGGGACAGTAAGAAAGGATAGGGGGAGTGATGATATATACACTATTTACATAAGATAACAATAGTGAATAAATATTCAGCACTGTAAAGCGCGACTGGAAATGATGAATTCATTAAAAAAAATTCAAAAGAAACCATTTGACTGAAGGCTGTCTGGTTGGGAAATTCAATTTAGTAGAAGGATGACTGACGCCAACCATGTTACTGTTTGAAAAATACGACGTTCCAGGACCAGCTCGGTGTATTCTTCGGAACGGCGTTCGGAGGCCAGGCGAGTGGACGCGCTTCACATGCGATCCGCAAACGTTGTTTTACCGATGGGATTTACTCATCCCAGCCGTGTGAAACTAGTGTCATCAGCCTCCGCTTCTTGTCAAAAACCTGCCGATACCAACTTTTCTCGATTTGGACCACCACAATAAGAGGCAAGTCCATATCTTTTCATCACCTCGCTGCGCTGAGGCTAAGACTCGCGGCGCAGCAGCCGCCGACACCGAACGCCGCCAGAGACGCAGCTCGGAGCACCGGCACGTCGGAGCCTCAACGCCGGCATGGAGCCCATTGTAGTAGAGGGAGAAGACATATCACCCTCGGAACTTACCTCTACTAACGGCTGGCAATCAGCGCACGACAAGCGAACCTCTAATCGCAAATCCCCTCACACCGTTACTCCGAATCTGCCTCAAGCCCCGGCCGGGCACCGGCCCCGGCCGCCCCAACTGTCATCCCTACGCCACTCCAAGCTCCCCATCGACGACCACAAAATCATCCTCCATCCCCGTGGCGGCCTTAACCTTCCGACCGTGAACGGCATTGTGCTTCGCGATGCCATTCTGCAAGCAGCCCGCCTCGAACCTCAAGAGGCCAAGCCCGACACCGTCATCGTCAACACCCTCCATCTATCCTCATTAACACTCGCGACCCGCAGCGCAGATTCCGCTACCTCGACATCAAGTCCATAATGATCAAAACACCACCTATGACATATACTCCTACCAAGCGGCACCGGAGGACTGCGCCCACGGCGTGGTCCACGGGGTCTCTCTTGACCACTCATATGAAAACATCAAGGACCGTTTCAGTCACGAGCGGAACCCTCCCATCCTCGACTTTAGACGCATGAGCTCGACAGAGTCCATCATCATCCTCTTCGAGCAAGTCTGGGTGCCGAAGCACATCTACTACTCCTCTGTACTCTATAAGTGCTACCTCTTCAAAAAGAAGATCGAGCACTGCCGTAACTGCGGTGCACTCGGCCACCGTGTGGATGTTTGCCCAGCTCCCAAGCAACGCAGCTGCTCCGGCTGCGACCAAGTCGAACCCCGGAGGACCACTTCTGCACGCCGCAGTGCAAGGTGTGCCCAAAAGCACACTTGACGGCATACAAAACGTACGAGGGGCGCTTCCGCAAGCCATACCTCGTCAAAAAGAGGTACAGGGATGAGAAGCGAGCCGCCGGGGCAAACGCCAGCCAGTCTCCCATCAGTCAGGCTCCACCCCAACACCCCAGCTCCTCCACGACCCGCAAGCCCTAGGCCCCGCAGCTCACATCGAAGTCCTTTCCGGTACTGCAGCCTGCCGCACCAAAACAGCCGTCCACCCCTCACAAGCCCAAGGCCCGGTCCCTCTCCTGGACTGAAACCAGGCCACCACCACCTCCAGTACCACGGAGACCACCTGCCCAGGCACACGGCCGCAGCACCAAAGAGGTGAGCTGGCCAGGCGTAGTTTCCCAGGGCTCCACCAACCCCCTCTATGAAGAGCGGCTGCGTGTCCGCGCGCAGCTCGCCTCCCTCCAAACCACCAACCACCGCCTACAGGCACAGCTGCATGCCCGCCAGCAGACCCAATCCCCTACCCCGGCACCAGCGGTCCCGGTCGCTCCTTCCCCACTCTTCCACCACTACCTCTCTCTACTCGCGAACAGCCGGCCAAGAAGCGGGCCGCAACACCCACTACCTCCCTGACCACACCAACCCCGACTTAGGAGCGCCAGCCTTGCCATTAATTTCGAAGAACTCATAGAGGCGAGAATTCAAGCCGCGGTGCAGACGGCCATCCAGGCCTTCACAGATCAATTCGCGAACCTCACTACTCGTCTAGACGAATTTTCTCGCCAGATTGACGAGCGATTTAAGGAGCAAGAGACTCGCCACGCAAAAGCCTGTGCTGCCGTGCTGCCTAAAAAGAAAGCTCGGCTCCACACCGTCTCCAACTCCTAACTGCAAACGAAAGCTTCAGTGAAGGCGAGACCACGCACCAGTCTAACCATCTTGCAGTGGAACTGTCGAGGCTTTGGTTCCAAGCGGGGGCTGCTTCCCCAGTTCTTAGCTCGGGCAGACGGCCCCGACACGCTCGCTCTGCAAGAGCCCTCAAATCCCCTCACCCTACCCCTCTACGTGCCCACCGTCCCCTTTTCTCCTACATCCCTCGGATTGCATTTCTAGTAAGCCGTGCGCTCACTACTATCTCCCACCCCTTAGACGTCCCCGAAATAGGTCATCTCCTCATCGAACACGTGCCGCAGTCCGCTCAGGTTACTACTCTCTTCATCCTCAATGTATACAGCCACCCGAAGTGCCTGCGGCACGACTTCGACCGACTATTCACGCTTGCTAAACGAGCCGCACACAAATGCCCTCTTCTGATTGTAGGGGACTTCAACGCACCGCACACGGCCAGGGCCTACAAGCCGACACCCCAAGGGGTGCAAGGTATGGCTCCCAGCTCAGGAAGCCGGCTTGGCTCTTCTTACAGACCCCACCACCCATACTCGCACCGGGAAAAGCGTCTGCGCAGACACTACTCCTGACCTCACCTTTACGCACCGCCTCCCTCACTCTGCGTGGTGTAACACCCAGGAGAATTTGGGTAGTGATCACTACATTATCGAGATCCTCCTACAAGCAGGCCCAACACGTGGACCCTCTCGTGATGCTACCATCACGAAGTGGGACTCGTTCCGCACCTCCCGAGCAGCCCGCACTCTACACCCCATCTCAGACATAGCCACTTGGTGCGACCAACTCCAGCATGACGTCCGCGCCTTGAGTCGCCAACTCCCAGAGGACTGCCCTGCAGACGCGATGGATTTCCATCTCCTGCACCTATGGGGCGCGAAGGCGAGTCTCGAACAGAGGTGGCGGCGTCTGCGCTGGAATAGAACACTCAGACGCCGACTGGCCCGGCTCAACAAGGAGATTGAGACGCATGATGCAACTCTGTTTCGCCAAAATTGGGAATCTCTCTGTAACAAGCTGGACGGCAACATGAGCCTCCCTAGACCTGGAACCTATTCTGCTATCTCATTGATTCGACTCAGTCCAAGACACACCAGAGACAAAACCTCATAAAGCTCATACACAAATTCGAGGCCTCCCCGCAGGATCTTCTCGAGGAGCTTCGTGATCTCTACTTCCCGGCATATCTCTCTGCAGACCACCCTGACTACACACCCTCCCCAACGCCCTTCTCGACCAACCGATCACCGAGGCGGAAGTGAGGGCAGAACTTCAGCGCCTCAACGCGTCCTCAGTACCTGGCCCCGACGGAGTGCAAAACAAGGCACTCCGCAACCTCGATTCCCCCTCCTTCAAAGCCCTAACCGACTGCTTCAACGAATGCTGGCTGCGCAGTGCCCTCTCATCTCAGTCGAAAGACGCCAAAGTAGTCTTTATTCCCAAATCCGGCAAACCACTTCTACCCGCTAACCTCCGTCCCATCTCTCTTACGTCGTGTGTGCGCAAGCTCATGGAGCGCGTTCTCCAGACCCGGCTCCGCCGGTATTTGGAGAACAACCTTATGCGTTCGTCCATGTTTGGTTTCCGCCCTGTTTTTTTCACTCAGGACGTCTTTCTACAGCTCAAGCACCATATCCTTGACTCCCCCGCGGGCGACACCAAGGCTATCCTCGGCGTCACCTTAACAAAATCTTTCGATAACGTTACCCACGCAGCCATCCAAGAGAGCTTCCACGCGCTGGGCGTAGGCCCGCGGATGTAAAATTACGTCCACGATTTCCTGTCCCAACGAACAGCCACTCTCACCATGGGCGACCACCGGCTGTCCGGTGTCTCCCTGAAGCAACGGGAACCCCACCGGGTGCTGTACTGTCTCCTATCCTCTTTAATATAGCCCTTCTCCAACTCCCCCACCAACTCGCCCTAATACCCGACATGTTTCAGTCTATGCTGACGACATCACTATCTGGGCTAATCGAGCCAGTGATGCCGACATAGAACAAAACCTACAATCGGCCCTCAACATCGACTCATACGCTCGCGTGCGCGGCCTAGCCTGCTCCCGTTCTAAATCAGAACTCTTCTACCGCCCCAGGCCGCACGACCCCGCCAACCCTCCCAACTCACTCACTCTAGGAAACCACACCATTCCCCTGGTCTCCAAGATTCGCATCGTGGGCCTCGTCCTTCACTCCCACGGCGCGCATGGCAACGCCATCCAAACTCTCCAGACCCAAGCCCAACAAGCCACCCGTCTTATTTGGCGCGTGGCGAACCGGCGCACGGATCTGCGAGAGCGGAACACTCTCCGCCTCACCCAAGTTTACACCACGAGCCGCACGGCGTACTTATTCCCCTACCTCCCCCTAAAGCAGAAGGAGCGTGATCGCATCAACGCGCTCTTCAGGAGCTGCACGATGGTTGCAGTCCGCCTACCCTCCAGCACTTGTACTACCCGGCTCCTCAACCTCGGTACCAACAACACGTTTGAGGACCTGGCAGGTGCCACCCTAACAGCACAGCTGACTCGCCTGTCGAGTACCGCGGCAGGCCGCACTCTACTCTCAGCTAGGCGTCACCCCGATCACCCATCCTACCGAGGAGGTTCCCCTACCTCCAGACCTACGCTTCCATGTCATCATTCTTCCAATCCCTAAGAACATGCACCGCGAGCACGACAGAGAACGCAGGACAGCCCGCGCCAAAGCCCTGCACAAGCTCTAAGGCAACAGTTCCGAGGTAGCCTACGTGGACGCGGCAGTGTACTCGTCGGGCTCTCGCATGGTTCTCGGCGTCGCTAATTCTCAGGCCCGACTAATCGCATTATGATCCGTCACCACAGACTCATCGAAAATTGCAGAAGAAGCGGCCATTGCACTCGCTCTTGCCTCCACCTCTGCCACCAAAATTATTTCCGACTCCAAATCCGCCCTATCAAATTTGTCCAAAGGCCTGATATCCCGCACCGCGGCTCGGCTTCTACGCTTCTGGCACCCCACCCACCCCGTAACCCTTATCTGGACACGCGCACACGCAGGCCTCCCGGGTAACGAGGAGGTCCACTCCCTCACCCGAGTTCTCACTTTCCGGGCCGGAGTAGGACCTCCTCCGCCATCCCGGGAGCGTCTGCTTACGTTCAAAGATATTCATGCCCACTACAGAGATATCCGCCGCGTTTACGCACCGCCGGCTCCCTCCATAACCTTAATCCGGGCCTACCACTGGCGCAGATTGCAGCGATGGCGTAGAGGCAGAACATCCGCCTCGCGTGCAAGAGGACCGGGGTTCAAATCCTGGTGCCGCGCAATTCTCCACCGGGTTAAAAAAAATCCGCGTGTCGATATAATTGCATAACCAGGCCTGGAGTGCGGCCTGATCTCGGTGACCAGAACCGACAACGCACTCTCTCACCAGAGCAGGACTTGGCCACCCTGGTGTAGTACTTGGCCACACCCTTCTATGATCAAACCAATTAACCCTCGGCCCTCAGTCCCCAGCAGCTGCAGAGCAACTGACCACGGCGGCGGTCAGACCTGTGACGCAGCGGAGGGTGCTAAGAATCTCTGGCTCCGGACAGGCCGCCATTGGAATCTGAACCTGGCAACGTTTAACGCTAGAACTTTAGCTAGTGAGGCCAGCCTAGCAGTGCTGTTTGAGGAATTAGCGGGAATTAAATGGGATGTGATAGGGCTTATCGAAGTTAGGAGGACAGGTGAGGCGTATACAGCACTAAAGGACGGACACATACTGTGCTATCGCGGGTTAGAGGATAGACGAGAACTAGGTGTGGAATTCGTCTTTAATAAGGATATAGCTGGCAACACACAGGAGCTCTATAGTATTAACGAGAGGCTAGCAGCTTTAGTAATTAGGCTGAAGAGGAGGTGCAAGCTGAAAGTGGTGCAGGCCTACGCACCCACATCCAGCCATGATGACCAGACTGTTGAAAGTTTTTATGAGGACGTAGAATCGGCAATGAATAAAGTAAAATCGCAGTACACTGTACTGATGGGCGACTTCAATGCGAAGGTGGGCAAGAAGCATGCTGACGACCACGCGGTAGGTGACTATGGGATAGGCTCTAGAAATAGCAGGGGAGAGTTTTTAGTCTAATTCGCGGATAGAAATAATTTTCGGATCATGAATAGCTTCTTCCGCAAACGAGAAAACAGGAAATGGACCTGGAAGAGCCCCAATGGTGAGATTAAAAATGAAATCGACTTCATACTATGCGCTAAACCTGGCAACATTCAGGATGTGGCCGTCCTCGGAAAGGTGCGTTGTAGCGACCACAGAATGGTAAGGTCTAGAATTAGCTTAGACTTGAAGAGGGAACGGAAGAAGCTAGTGAAGAGGAAGACCATTCACGAGTTAGCCGTAAGAGGGAAAGTGCAGGAGTTTAGGATAGCGCTGCAAAACCAATATTCGGCTTTAACTGAGGAAGATGATTTTGATGTTCATTCAATGCACGATAATCTGACATCAATAATTACGGAGTGCGCAGTAGAAGTAGACGGTAGGACAGTTCGAAAGGATACCGGGAAGCTATCTCAGGTGACGAAAGATGTGATTAAGAAGCGCCAAAACATGAGAGCATCTAAGCCTACCGATAGAATGGAACTTATGGAGATATCAAATTTAATAAATAAGCGCAAGGCAGCCGACATAAGGAAGTTTAATATGGAGAGAATCGAGCATGCTATAAAGAAAGGAGGTAGCCTAAAAACATAGAAGAGGAAACTAGGCATAGGTAAAAACCAGATGTATGCATTAAGAGACAAGCAGGGCAATGTCATTAACAATATGGATAAGATAGTTAACGTAGCCGAAGAGTTCTACACACACCTGTACAGTAGCCAATGTATCAGAGCACTAATGAGAAAAACAGCAGTGCACAGCAATGCGGCATCCCGCCAGTAACGAAAGATGAAGTAAAGAAAGCCTTACAAGCAATGAAAAGGGGAAAAGCAGCTGGGGAAGATCAGGTAACAGCAGATCTGTTGAAGGATGGAGGGGACATCGTGCTTGAAAAACTAGCCACCCTGTATACGCAATGCCTTATGACCTCGACTGTACCAGATGCTTGGAAGAATGCAAACATTATCTTAATTCATAAGAAGGGAGACGCCAAGGACTTGAAAAATTACAGGCCGATCAGCTTACTATCCGTTGCCTACAAAGTATTTACTAAGGTAATCGCTAATAGAGTCAGGGCAACGTTAGACTTTAATCAACCAAATGATCAGGCAGGCTTATGTCCAAATACTGGAAGATATATATAGCAACTGCGCAGCTACTATTGTCCTCCATAAAGTCAGCAATAAAATTCCAATAAGGAAGGGCGTCAGGCAAGGAGACACGATCTCGCCAATGCTGTTCACCGCATGTTTAGAGGAGGTATTTTGAGGCATGAATTGGGGACAGTTGGGAATAAGAATAATGGAGAATACCTGAATAATCTGCGATTTGCTGATGACATTGCCTTGCTGAGTCACTCAGGAGGTGAACTGCAAATCATGATCAATGAGTTAGACAGGCAGAGCAGATCGATGGGTCCAAAACTTAACATGCAGAGAACCAAGGTAATGTTCAACACCCTAGCAAGGGAACAACAGTTTACAATTGGCAGCGAAAGACTAGAAATAGTGACGGAATACGTCTACTTAGGGCAAGTAGTGATAGCTGATCCGGATCATGAGGGAGATAACTAGAAGGATAAGAATGGGGTGGAGCGCATATGGCAAATTCTCGCAGACCATGAGTGGCAGTTTACCAATTTCCCTCAAGAGGAAAGTGTACAACAGCATAATCTTACCGGTACTCACCAACGGGGCAGAAACGTGGAGGCTAACGAAAAGAGTTCAGCTTAAGTTAATGACAACGCAGCGAGCCATGGAAAGAAAAATGATAGGTGTAACGTAAAGAGATCGGAAGCGGGCAGAGTGGGTGAGGGAACAAACATGGGTTAATGACATCCTAATCGCAATCAAGAGAAAGAAATGGGCTTGGGCAGGGCATGTAATGCGAAGGCAAGATAACCGCTGGTCCTTAATGGCAACGGAGTGGATTCCAAGAGAAAGTAAGCGTAGCAGGGGGCGGCAGAAAGTTAGGTGGGCGGATGAGATTAAGAAGTTTGCAGGCAAAGGGTGGATGCAGCTGGCAAAGGATAGGGTTAATTGGAGAGACATGGGAGAGGCCTTTGCCCTGCAGTGGGTCTAGTAAGGCTGATGATGATGATGACCACTGGCGCCGACTCCAGACCTGAACTGCTTCCTACCCTTTTCTCCTTCATGCCCGCCACCCCGATCAATTCGTTTCTTCTTGTAAGCTCTGCGGGAAACCGGGATACTTCCTTCATGTCCTCCTCACATGTCCTGCCTTCTAACACCCTCCATCCCCCACAACGGCGGAATCATACTGGGAGACTCTCCTGGCCAGATCAGCTGCTGCTGACCAGCGCCGGATAATTACCGACGTCCTGAAGCGGACCGTCCTGAAAGGGCTATCTCTTGCCCTGTAAGGGAAGACCCCTAAGGGTTGCCTCGTGCCATGTTAGGGTCAGTGGCCGAAAACCATGGATGTAAGAAGAGGGAAGTGTCCCCAGGGAGCGATTCCGTGGCTAAGTGAGTATCATGGAAACAATTTGTACTCTTATAAAATACGGAGCTAAAGAATCTGAAGTTATTTTCAAAGCAGCATTCAATGCAGTTATAACAATTGCGACTGCGACAAATCAAAACTCGCTCTAAAAAACACCTTTTCTGCGACTCACTCCTCAGGTGGCATCATATCTCAGGATAGCGGTAGAGTTTCGCGCAGTCGCGACAGTGGATCGAGCGCCTTATTCTCTCTGTAGTTTCACACCCCTTATAATCCCTCAGACATCATCATCTCATCATGTTCAGCCTTACTAAACGCACTGCAGGGCAAAGGGCTCTCCCATGTCTCTCCAATTAACCCTGTCCTTTGCCAGCTGCATCCACCCATTGCCTGCAAACTTCTTAGTCTCATTCGCCCACCTAACCTTCTGCCGCCCCCTGTTACACTTACTTTCTCTTGGAATACACTCCGTTACCTTTAAGGACCAGCAGTTATCTTGCCGTCGCATTACATGCCCTGCCCATGCCCATTTATTTCTCTCGATTTCGACTATAATGCCATTAACCCGTGTTTGTTCCGTCACCCATTCTGCCCGCTTCCGGTCTCTTAACATTACACCTATCATTTTTCTTTCCATGGCTCGCTGCGTTATCCTTAACTTAAGCTGAACTCTTTTCGTTAGCCTCCACGTTTCTGCCCCGTAGGTGAGTACCGGTAAGATAAAGCTGTTGTAAACTTTCCTCTTGAGGGAAGTCGGTAAACTGCAACTCAAGTATTGCGAGAATTTGCCATATGCGCTCCACCCCATTCTTATCCTTCTAGTTATCTCCCCCTCATGATCCGGATCAGCTGCCACTACCTGCCCTAAGTAGATGTGTCCCGTCACAACTTCTAGGCCCTCGCTGCCAATTGTGAACTGTTGTTCCCTTGATAGGCTGTTGAACACAACCTTGGTTTTCTGCATGTTAATGTTTAGGCCCATCGTTTTGCTCTGCCTGTCTAACTCATTGATCATGATTTGCAGATCACCTCCTGAGTGACTCTGCAAGGCAATGTCATCAGCGAATTGCAAAATATTTAGGTATTCTTCATTTATTCTTATTCCCAACTGTTCCCAATTCAGGCCTCGGAATTCTTTCTGTAAACATGCGGTGAACAGCATTGGCGAGATCGCGTCTTCTTGCCCGACGCCCTTCCTTATTGGAATCCACGGCGGCGAATGGGTGTCCACACCCAGACTTGGTCTCCTGGCTTGTATTCCGCGTTGCGTCTTCGTAGGTTGTAGCGTCTGGCGTCGGACCGCTGCTGATCTTTGATCCGTAATCGGGCAAGCCTTCGAGCTTCTTCTGCGCGTTGAAGGTAGGCGGCAACGTCGACATTCTCTTCTTCTGTAACGTTGGGCAGCATGGCGTCTAGCGTGGTCGTGGCATCCCTGCCATGGACGAGCCTAAAAGGCGTCATCTGGGTGGTCTCCTGCACTGCGGTGTTGTAGGCGAAGACGACGTAAGGCAGGATGACATCCCAGGTTTTATGTTCGGCATCGACATACATAGCGAGCATATCGGCGATGGTTTTCTTCAGGCGCTCGGTCAGTCCGTTGGTCTGCGGATGGTATGCAGTTGTCCTCCGGTGGCTGGTTTGGCTGTAGCGCAGGATGGCTTGCGTGAGTTCCGCCGTAAATGCTGTTCCTCTGTCCGTGATGAGCACATCGTGGGCGCCGTGTCGAAGAAGAATGCACTCCACGAAAAATTTGGCCACTTCTGCTGCTGTTCCGTTCGGTAGGGCTTTCGCCTCGGCGTAGCGGGTCAGGTAGTCGGTCGCTATGATGATCCACTTATTTCCAGATGTTGACGTTGGAAAAGGGCCAAGCAAGTCCATGCCAATCTGCTGAAAGGGTCTTGAGGGAGGTTCAATGGGGTTCAGAAATCCTGATGGTCGTGTGGGAGGAGTGTTTCGTCGCTGACAATCTCGGCATGTTTTCACATAGTGTGCGACATCAGCAGACAGTCGGGGCCAGTAATACTTGTCTTGAATGCGGCGGAGGGTGCCAGTAAACCCGAGATGTCCAGCTGTCGGCTCGTCGTGTGAAGCCTGTAGAACATCTTTCCGGAGACAAGTAGGTACAACAAGGAGGTAGGCTGTTTTGTTCGCTGTAAAGTTCTTCTTCACAAGGACCTCATTCTGCACACAGAAAGAAGACAGTCCTCGCTTGAATGAAGCGGGGGGTGAAGAAACCTTGCCTTCCAGGTACTTGATGAGGCCTTTTAGGTTGGGGTCCGAGCGTTGCTGCTGAGCAAAAGAGCTTGCGCTGATGGGTCCCAGGAAGGCGTCCTCATCGTCGTCCAGCGGCGGTGCACCTACAGGGGCTCGTGAGAGGCAATCGGCGTCAGTGTGCTTGCGTCCGGACTTGTAAACGACGGTGACGTCAAACTCCTGGAGACGCAGACTCCATCGAGCGAGTCGGCCAGAGGGATCCTTCAAATTGGCAAGCCAGCAGAGCGCGTGGTGGTCGCTGACTACCTTGAACGGCCGTCCGTAGAGGTAGGGGCGGATTTTCGACGTAGCCCAGATGATGGCAAGGCACTCCTTCTCAGTGGTCGAATAGTTAGCCTCGGCCTTGGAAAGGGAACGGCTAGCGTATGCGATGACCTTCTCCAGCCCGTCACTTTTTTGAACGAGAACGGCGCCTAGTCCCACGCTGCTTGCGTCGGTATAAACTTCAGTATCGGCGTTTTCATCAAAATGCGCAAGGATCGGTGGGGACTGTTAACGACGCTGAAGTTCCTTGAAGGCTTCTGCTTGCGGCGCTTCCCATTTAAACGGCACGTCTGCCTTCGTCAGTTGGGTCAGGGGCTCGGCGATGCGCGAAAAGTTTTTCACAAATCGTCGGTAATATGCGCATAGTCCGAGAAATCTGCGCACTGCTTTCTTATCGGCCGGCGGTTGAAACTGTTCAATAGCGGCTGTTTTCTGCGGGTCTGGGCGTACTCCTTCCTTGCTAACGATGTGGCCTAGAAACAGCAGCTCTTCGTAGGCAAAGTGGCATTTCTCTGCTTTCAAGGTTAGGCCAGACGACTTGATTGCGTCTAGTACTGTTCGAAGTCTTTTCAGGTGCTCTTCAAAGTTCTAGGCGAAGACAACGACGTCATCTAAATATACCAGACAAATTTGCCACTTCAGGCCTGCCAGCACTGTATCCATTACTCGCTGAAACGTCGCTGGTGCGGAACAGAGACCAAATGGCATCACCTTGAACTCAAACAGCCCATCCGGAGTTATGAATGCTGTCTTCTCGCGATCTCTTTCGTCGACCTCAATTTGCCAGTAGCCGCTCTTGAGGTCCATCGATGAGAAATATTTGGCGTTGCAGAGGCGGTCCAGTGTGTCGTCGATGCGGGGGAGGGGGTAGACGTCCTTCTTTGTTATGTTGTTCAAGCGGCGGTAATCCACGCAGAATCGAAGTGCGCCGTCTTTCTTTCTCACTAGAACAACCGGTGCCACCCATGGGCTGTTTGAAGGCTGGATGACGTCGTCGCGAAGCATTTCTTCGACTTGGTCCCGGATGGCTTGTCGTTCTCGCGGAGACACACGATAGGGGCTTTGACGGAGAGGTCGGACGTGTTGATCCGTTATAATGCGATGCTTGGCAATTGGCGTCTGTCGCACCTTCGGCGATGTCGAAAAGCACTCACTGTAGTTTTGAAGCAGATTGCGGATCTGGTCTTGTCTGCTCCGGCGCAGGGCTGGGTTGATGTCGAAAGTGGGCGAGTTCTCTTGGTAAGGCGGATCTTCTGCGGAGGGGTCGGAGAGGGCGAAGGAGTCTCGTACGTCAGATATTTCGTCGTAGAAAGCAATCGTCGTTCCTCTGTTAATACGCTGGTATTCTTCGCTGAAGTTAGTCAGCAGTACTTCGGCCTGGCCATTGCGGAAATGTGCGATGCCTCTTGCGATGCTGATTCCTCGGTCTAGTAGCAACTGCATGTTCCCCTCGATGATGGCTTCAGTGTTTATGGCTTTCGTGGCGCCTACGGTCACGATAACGCTTGAACGGGGTGGGACGCTCACTTCTTCCTCCAGGGCACTTAGGGCAACGTGATTTTCCCGAGTTTTCATCGAAGCGATGGCTTCGTCCGTCGAAAGCGTGATCAGCTTGGATCGCAGGTCGATGATCGCCTGATGCTCCTTAAGGAAATCCATACCCAAGATCACTTCGCGGGAGCATTGCGGTAGCACAACAAAGGTCGCAGGATACGTATGTCCTTTGACAGTCACTCGCGTTGTGCATCGTCCTGATGGCGTAATGATGTGGCCCCCAGCAGTGCGAATTTGTGGGCCGTCCCAAGCCGTTGTGACTTTTCTGAGCTGCGCAGCGAATGTTCCATTCATCACCGAGTAATCGGCTCCTGTGTCGACTAGAGCGGTGACTTTCCGGCCGTCGATAGTCACTTCTAGGTAGGAGGTCCTGGCTCTTGCATTGTATGTCGCTCTCGGCGTCGGGTCACGGCTTCGTCGCGTATGCGAGTCCCGGGTTGGGCGTGTGGTCGAAGCTCCTCTGGGTGGCGGCGTCGATTTCAAGGTAGCTTGCGTCGTGGTCGAGGTTCTCATTGTGTGCGGCGTCGGTGCAGCGAGTGTCGGGTCTTCATGCGGCGTCGCGGGTGCATCGTCTTCATGGGACGTGGTCGGTGGAGGATCTTCGGCGTTTAGCTCGTGAGCAACCTCACCTCCAGAGGTTGCTGCCTTTAGTTTCCCCTACGGGGGCTGGGAGACCTTCCTCGTACCGCGGCTGCGTAGCTGCGGCGTGGCGACGCAAAGCGCGAGGTTGACGGCGATGGTGAGCGCGAAAAGCGGTTCGGCGTGTACTCTTCTCGACGCAGGTAGTCGTCGATTTCGTGCGGACGTTGTCCGAAGCGTGGTCGCGGGGCGTTAACGGCAAATCCTCGAAGACCGATACGTCGGTACGGGCAGTGACGATGAATATGGCCGGCCTCACCGCAATGGAAGCACAACGGCCGGTTGTCGGAAGTCCTCCAGGCGTCGCATTTCCTGGGGCTTGAGCGTCGGTCATAGGCTGGGCGGGCGGGGGCTGGGAGGCGGCGTTGTGGAACGATCGGCTGTGGAACGAGCGTTGCGATACAGCCGCCAATTACATCTGCGCCTTTTTTGCGCAAAACTGCGCATGCGACGAGGCGGTGGTGAAGAACGCGGAGCAGCTGTGGGGTCTCTCTGGTTACGATGGTATCGGCGCATGCTCACAACTGCTAATCCGCGTGACGCCACATTCACCTACTACAGTGGAGGGGGCGCGCGGCCGCGGCGATGGCGGCGAAGAAGCGCGCGGCGACCACTCTTTCCCGGTTGCAATGCTAACGACTCATGCGCAAAACTGGCCTCTCCCATGTACCGGAAAGCGTGTGGCGCTCCCACTGCTCCTCTCCGGTTGCCATGGTAACGGCGCATGCGCGCAACTTTCCTCGCGACTGTACCGCGAAATGTTCGACTGGTAGCCTAGTGTAGCTGCTGGTAAAAAAAAATTGAGGAAGCTTAAGCTTCGGCTCTAAGAGTGGAATGCGACAGCGTGCTGAAGCACTCCCAGGCAGTCTACGAATCGCCATCGCCCGTTCGGCGTGACGGCTTGCCCGTCAGACAAATCGCTCGGCTACGTAGGACGAAACGGACGCGCGAATCGGTAAACCACGTAGAAGCGCTGCCAGGCGCCTTGCGAGACGCACGGGTCTCAAGTTGCAGTCGTAGTTTGTCGGCACATTGTTTATTTATTTTATTTATTTTGTAAGGCTAAAGAAGAAGATGCGTCTGATGATTTGAAAAGACGAAGACGAGGTGACAGTGTTCTCGAGAGTTTTTGCCAGCGCTACGCTTGTGTGTCTTGTGCTGATCTGATCCCAGACTGCTGCCGTTGCCGTTTCCGTCGCCCCAGTACCTCGTAACAACCCCCCCCCCCCCCGTTACATTTGGTGGAGGTGCGGGGTAAAACATCGGCCCTGGAGCTCCGTAGTCGTGCTCTCCCGGCGCGCACGATGCCTGAGGACGTCCAACACCAGGCCGTGCAAGTGGGCCAGGCTGTCATCTGTGCCGGCTCTCTTCGTCAACGGGACCCGACCATTTTCAGCGGGACTGACGAGAACGATGTGGAAGATTGGCTCACATCGTACGAGCGGGTGAGCGTATACAACAAATGGGACGATGTGACGAAGCTAAACAACGTCATCTTTTATCTCGCCGGTGTGGCTAACCTCTGGTATCGCAACCATGAGGCAGATATTCAAACCTGGTCCATTTTTAAGACTAAATTTGCAGACGTATTTGGTCGACCGGCTGTCAGGCAACTCCGAGCCGAACAGCGATTGCGTGAACGATCTCAGCAGGCTAGTGAAAGCTTCACTAGCTACATTGAAGATGTCGTCGACTTGTGCAAGCGGGTCAACGCTCGTATGTCGGAAGCCGACAAGATCCAACACATCTTGAAAGGCATCGATGACGACGCTTTTCAGATGCTTCTAGCGCGCGACTTGCGTACCGTCGCCGAAGTCGTCACGCTGTGTCAAAGCTTTGAGCAGTTGCGCAAGCAGCGGATTCTGACACGCCAGCGGCCACAGCAGGTTGAGTCGCTCGCTGGGCTCACGCCTGCTCCTGACCCCTCGCTGCTACAGCAGATTAAAGACTTCGTGCGGGAAGAAGTGGCACGTCAACTTTCCTTTCTGCCGAGCGCTCACGACCGACCATCATATCTGACTCCAGCGCTCCGACATACAATTCAAGAGCAAGTTGCTGAGGCTCTTCCACCGGCTCATCCGTCACCACCTGTCACGGTTCCGCTGACATACGCTGACGTTGTCGCCAGACCACAACCTGTGGCGGCTCCGCTCACATATGCCGAAGCCGTCGCGAGACCGCCTCCTGTCGCGGCTCCAGTGACATATGCCGATGTCGTAGCAAGACCGCAGCCGCCAATCTATAGTGCGCCTCCGGCGCATTTGCGAGGGCCAGTGGCTTACCGACGACCTACTCCAAGGGTCAGCGACTCCTGGCGCACAACGGACAATCGGCCGATTTGCTTCTTTTGTGGTCTCCCAGGTCATGTAGCTCGGCATTGCCGCCGTCGTCTCCCGGACGCGGAAATTCCTCCCCAAGCTCCTGGGTACTGGCCCCCACCGAGTCAGTACTCTGTACCAGCTGCGCCGCCGCAAAGTCGTACTTCCTCGCCTGACCGTTCTACCCTCTCCAGCCGCCGGCCCTCTTCTCCACGACGCCGGTCTATTTCGCCTATGCGACGTCGCCCCACCGATAACCAGGAGGAAAACTAGGCGCCGCAGTTCCTGAGGCGAGAACTGCGTCCACAACGAACTTCGAAAGGCCTCATCCGTCAGCCGCTAACCTCATTGAAATTTCCGTCGACGGCGTTTCTGTCATGGCGCTTGTCGACACTGGTGCTGCCGTTTCCGTCATGGACGCAAAGCTGTGTAGTTCTTTAAGAAAAGTAAGGACGCCAATTGCTGGACTCTCACTGCGCACCGCCAGCGCTCAGAACATCCAGCCGTCAGCAGCGTGTACCGCTCGCGTTGTAATCCAGGGGACCATTTATGCCGTCGAATTCGTCGTACTGCCCTGCTGTTCTCATGCTGTTATCCTGGGCTGGGATTTCCTATCGCGCCATGCTGCTATCATCGATTGTGCTCGAGCTGAAGTCGAGTTCTCTCACCTGCCCGAAGCTGTCTTGGACACTGCCCCTCCTGGTGCCTGTGTTAAGGCCCTAGTTGCCGACGACATTGACCTGCCTCCCTGCTCTTCAGTCCTCGTACCCCTCTCTTGCGGCCCTCTTCGCGACGACACTGTCCTCTTCACTCCGTCCCCTATCTTTCTGCACCGCAAGTGTCTGCCTCTGCCATACGCTGTACTGACTATATCCGCTGGCCTCTCCGTACTGTTCGTGTCTAACCCATTCTCGTTCCCCAACGCCTTGCGCCTAGGTGAATGTCTCGGCACAGTACAACCATTCGCGTCTCTGCTCATCCGCGAAGAGACGGACGACGCGCCGCACCTCTCCATAGCCGCACTCAGCCCACCTACTGCTGCGCCCGATCCCTCCTCAACCGAAGCATTCCTTCGCTCCATCGACGACAATCTTCCAGCGCCGCAAAGGGCACAGCTTCTCACTTTACTTAATCAGTTTCGCTCATCATTTGACTCACATCAAAGTTCCTTGGGCCAAACTTCCACTGTCACCCATGCCATCGACACAGGTGACCACGCACCGCTGCGACAACGTCCCTATCGTGTGTCTGTCGCCGAGCGCCAAGTTATTGAAGACCAAGTCGACAGGATGCTCCAGAGCGGCGTCATTCAGCCCTCAAGCAGCCCATGGGCGTCGCCTGTGGTGCTCGTCAAAAAGAAGGATGGCTCCATACGCTTCTGTGTAGATTACCGCCGCCTTAATAAGATTACGCGCAAAGATGTCTATCCCCTCCCGCGCATAGACGACGCTCTGGACTCTTTGCAAGGGGCCGAACTCTTTTCATCTCTTGATTTGCGTTCCGGGTACTGGCAAGTTCCTATGAAAGAAGCCGATCGCCCCAAAACCGCCTTTGTGACACCGGATGGCTTGTATGAATTTACGGTGATGCCCTTCGGGCTTTGTAACGCCCCCGCGACTTTTGAGAGGATGATGGACACCATTTTGCGCGGACTTAAGTGGAAGACATGCCTTTGCTACCTCGACGACATTGTGGTCTTTTCCCCGGACTTTGACACCCACCTCTCCCGTTTGAAGCACGTCTTGACCTGCCTCTCTGACGCCGGCCTGCAGCTGAACTTAAAAAAATGCCGTTTTGCCGCTCGTCAATTAACCATCATAGGTCATGTTGTCTCTAAGCAGGGCGTCAGTCCCGACCCAGCGAAACTTCGTGCTGTGGTTGACTTTCCCAAACCTACCTCCATCAAAGACCTGCGCAGCTTCCTGGGTTTGTGCTCATATTTCCGCCGGTTTATTCGCAACTTTGCGTCCATTGCTGCGCCTTTGACTCAACTGCTGTATGCAAGTGCGGATTTATCACTGTGGTCTCCAGCGTGCGACGACACATACACCACCTTGCGCCGTCTACTCACGGCGCCGCCCATTCTGCGCCATTTCGACTCGGCCGCTCCTACCGAAGTTCACACGGACGCCAGCGGTGTTGGCCTCGGCGCTGTCCTCGCCCAATGAAAACCTGGCTTTGACGAATACGTCGTTGCTTATGCTAGCCGCACACTCACACCAGCAGAACGCAACTACTCCGTAACTGAAAAAGAGTGTTTGGCGATTGTATGGGCCCTCGCGAAGTTTAGACCGTACATTTATGGGCGCCCTTTTGACGTTGTGACCGACCACCATGCGCTCTGTTGGCTTTGCAACCTGAAAGACCCCTCCGGTCGCCTCGCTAGGTGGGCCCTTCGCTTGCAAGAATATGATATCCGCGTCGTGTATCGCACCGGCCGCAAGCATCAAGACCCCGATGCACTGTCACGCTGCCCCCTTCCAGCCGAGATCGCCAGCCTTTCCACCTCCGACGCTTCTCTGCCCTTGCTTCGCCTTAGCGACATGCCTTCAGCGCAACGCATGGATCCCTGGATCGCTTCCCTTCTCGACTTTCTCGCCAACCCGACGGCTGCTTCACCGTCACGTGCGCTCCGCCGCCAAGCTGCCCATTTTGCGATCCGTGACACCCTACTTTATCGCCGTAACTACAACTCCGAAGGTCGCAAGTGGCTGCTCGTTATTCCACGTCACTTACGCTCGGAGATATGCGCATACTTCCATGCTGCCCCTCACAGCGGTCACGCGGGCGTTTTCAAGACCTACACCCGCATACGGCTGCGCTACTACTGGCGCGGAATGTACACCTTTATCTTGAAGTACGTGCGCGCACGCATTCCCTGCCAACGTCGCAAGACACCTCCCCATCGTTCTGCTGCTGAGCTGCAGCCGTTACCATGCCCTCCACGCCCGTTCGACCGCGTTGGCATTGATTTTTACGGTCCGCTTCCATACACTGCAGACGGCAACCGTTGGGCTATAGTAGCGGTGGATCACCTTACACGATATGCCGAAACTGCTGCCCTTCCGGCTGCCACAGCGACGGACGTCGCCTCCTTCATTTTGCACCGATTCATCCTTCGCCACGGTGCACCTCGTGAACTGCTCAGTGACCGAGGACGCGTGTTCTTATCTGAGGTGGTGAAGGCGCTTCTCAAAGAGTGCAACACGATTCACCGAACTACCACCGCCTATCATCCGCAGACCAATGGCCTCACTGAGCGATTTAACCGCACACTCGGAGACATGCTCTCCAAGTACGTCGCTTCTGACCACACGAATTGGGATCTCGTCCTTCCGTACGTTACTTATGCGTACAATACCGCTACGCAGTCTACCACCGGATTCTCTCCTTTCTTCCTACTTTACGGCCGCCAACCCTCTGCTACTATCGACACTATCCTCCCTTACCGCCCTGATGAATCCGAATATCGGCCTGTTTCCGACGCCGCGCAACACGCCGAAGCCTGCCGCCAAATTGCCCGGTCACTCACCACTGACACCCAGCATCGCCAGCGCTCCCGCCTCGACCAAGACCAATCCCCACCGAACTACACTTCTGGTGCACTTGTGTGGCTCTGGATCCCGTCAGGAACTCCCGGACTCTCCTCAAAATTTCTTGCGAAGTACCATGGTCCCTACCGTGTGCTGGAGCGCACCTCTCCGGTTAATTATATCGTGGAACCCCTCACGCCGTCTCCTGATCTCCGCCGCCGAGGACGGGAGACCGTTCATGTCCAGCGCCTCAAGCCCTACTACGACCCCGCCGTCTTGCCATCATCCTAAGTCGCCAGGATGGCTCCTCTTGTCCCCGGGGTGATTGTAAGGCTAAAGAAGAAGATGCGTCTGATGATTTGAAAAGACGAAGACGAGGTGACAGTGTTCTCGAGAGTTTTTGCCAGCGCTACGCTTGTGTGTCTTGTGCCGATCTGATCCCAGACTGCTGCCGTTGCCGTTCCCGTCGCCCCAGTACCTCGTAACAAACCCCCCCCCCCCGTTACAATTTATTTATTTATCTTTTACCCACAGCGCCATTTGGCATTACAGTGGGGAGGTTGATACAGTAACACAGCACATAAATGCAGGTAAATACAAAAAAAGAGAAACAGTAGCCGAAGCATTCGCAAAGTAAGCAAAGAATAACAACATTGACGCAATGCGCATCTATGTACAGAATTTGGGGTACAAGAAAGTCAACTGTGTTGATCACTCAATAAACGTGTATTTTAGGAGAAAGCACCAACGCAGTAGACATGCAGTAGACATGCAGTAGTTCTCGACAAATTCGATGCCACGAACGCCAGCATAGCTTCCACGCCGAACGAACGGGCAGCAAGCCGCAAGCTTCGTGGTGAACGCGCTTTGGATGTGCGCTGCGTTGTTCGCAGCTCACAGCGCGATTTCACAATGCCCGCGCTGCCACACTGCACCCGAACGAGAGATATGCCAGGCTCGATAGTTCCTTTCGTTAAAACCAATTTTCAGTTCATTTTTTTTCCTTACGGCGCGGTTTGGGTGTCCACAGAGATATGTAAGACAGGCCTCACTTCATTTCCGTAAAACCAATTTTGGTTTAATTTTCGTTCCCTTGCAGCGCGGTCCGGGTTGCCACCGAAATACGTGGTGGTAGTGGCGGTGAAAAGAATTTATTCATCTATATGCACAGAGAGGTGCTCAGGGAGAGGCGCCTAGTGGGTTTCACTCATTACAATATAAGAGGGAGTCCCTCATGCCCTCCCGGGATCCCGTTGGTCCTGATCGCTGAACAGGCCCGCCGAAATAGGGCCTGTTGGGCCGATACTTCCTGGCAGATGAACAGAGCCGCCTCCCAGTCCTCTCGAGTAGGGGAAGGGGTGATGGGGGGAGAAGGATTTTACCTGCATGCCCATACTCTGCGAAACGTGTCGACCAACTTCCCACAGAATGAGCAGCGGCCGTCAAAAGAAGAGTCAAAGTGCTAGAGAACCGCCGGGCACAGCACGGTGTTTGTAAAGAGCCCACGGAGAGTTCGTTGGCCAGCTTTACCAAGTCCCTTTATAGGAACCGGGTAGCGCCGGTGTTCGGCCCGATAGTGCTCAGTAATGTCTCTAAAAGAAAGAAGAGGGCTGTGATCTAGGTTAAGGTCTTCCAAAGAAACGTCTGGTGCCCGGTGAGTTAGTGCGCGGGCGGCCTCATGGGCGGCTTCGTTACCTGGCATGCCTTGATGATTGAGCGATGAGTTGGATCGCAGTCGCGAGTACTCTGGTGAAGAATTTGGTTAGCAAGTCGAGTAATCCAACCGAACTCAAAGTACGACAGGCTCCATGAGATTCTGTAAGGATCAATTTATAGTTGGGATGGGAGACTGCGAGGGCGATCGCTACCTCCTCCGCATTAGTTGAGCTCGGCGCGCTGAACGAGAGACCGTCCACCTGTTTTCCCTCGAGTTTGACTGCAGCCATGTATCATTCCCCCCTGGAGCGGTGGGGCCTGCAATATCGACGTAGAAGACGTGTTTCTTAGCGCCATAGTGGCGGTGCAGGGCATGGGCCCGCGCCTTGCGCCGGCCATTTCGCTCCTCCATGTTCATCTTAGTCGTAAGGGGTCGAACGTAGAGGGCGCGTCTCCACAGGTCGGGCACTCGAACCCGTTCCATCGTATGGTGGCTGTGCTTGATATGTTACCGGTCTAAGAGGCGGCGACCAGAGACGGTCTGCGCGAGACGCGCGTATTGGTTAACGAGATGCGCCTCGCGATGTTCCCGATTGGTGTTCACCATCCTTAACGCGAGCATTCGCGTGTTGGAAGTGGAGATTGGGAGGTCGAGGGCTCTCTTGAAAGTTTTGCGGAGTATAACCTACAAGCAATCTTCGTCATGCTTCCGTAAGCGGAGATAAGGAGTCGAGCACAGTACTCAACTAGTTACGAAGGTATGGGCGAGGCACACCGAATCTTTGCTCGCAAACTTCTACGCTTGTTGGAAACGCGACGAACCGTTCGGCCCACCTGGTCGCTGACTTTGCGGAGTTTGGAAAGGGTCGTGTCTGCCTTGCGCTGCTGATTATGAAGAGACCGAGTATTCGCAGCTCCTGCACTTCAAGGATGGCGCCTCTGGCGAGAGAGAGCTGAACTGAGATTTTGCATCTCGGAGAAGGTCGAATATTCACAAATTCAGACTTGGACGGGGAGCACTGGGGGCCGCAGTGCGTAGCATAGTGGTCTACTGTGCTCGCCGCAGCTTGCAGGCATTCCTCCATCTCTACTATGTTTCCCGTAGTAGCCCAGATGGTGATGTCATCGAAGTACAGTGCATGCTGAACACCGCCGACACCAGCCGGTTGTCCAAGAAGGTGTATCATGGCAATATTAAAGAGAAGCGGGGTCAACACAACGCCTTGTGGTGTGCCTCGAGTTCTCATCTCTAACGGGCCGTACTCGATCTCTTTTATGTGTACATGGTCCAAGCGGACCATTAATAAATGTTTGATGTAGTTGATCATACGAGGACCGCAGTTGGTCTCGCTAAGATGATTTAATATGACGCCGTGTTTAACATTGTCAGACGCACCGTTCAGACTGAGTGCTAGGACTATCTTGTCACTGTGTGGGTGTTCGATGGGTTCGAGAACCTCGCGATAAAGCTGTAAAGTATGCCTTGTGCACACATATGAGGTGGGAAGTCGAACATGGTGTCGGCGAAGGTGTCCTTGCTCTCGAGATATTCCGAAAAACTCTCACGGACCATCGTTTCCATTAGTTTCCCTACGCTTGAGGTGAGGGAGATGGGCCGGAGGTTTTGTGTTTGCCCTTTCTGCGCCTTCGGGATGAAGGTTACCAATGATGTCTTGGAATCGGGTGGCAAAGAAGTGTCCCCGGTCCGAATGGCGTTGATAAATTCAAGTAGGGTTTCGTATGCCCAATCGGGGGGGGGGGGTGCCAACAGTTTGTGACCTTATCCCTCCCGGGCGCCGTCCCCCTGAGCATTTTGGCAAGAGCCGCGCGAAGGTCGTGAAGATGGAAAAGCTGATCCAGTTCCGAATTATCGCTGCCTGTAAGCTAATAGTCCTTCCCGCGCGGATCTTAATCCTTACGTTCGCTAGCTGCTGTTTCGTTGAAAATTGTTTATCGCGCGAGTGAGGTGTTTCTATTCTTCCGAGCGTGTTTGTGTAGAGTATATCAGACTCCCACAGAACCGCAAAGTGTTGCGGCTCGACATCTGTCTTGCTGCGCTGTTGCATGATTTACCCAGTTATTTTCAGCGGGCTGGGCAGCATATTCGGCAGCTTGCTGGGTGAGGTCAAAGATGGGAGCGCGGAGCTTACGATTGTGGTTGTGCCGCCGCCATCGTTTAGTGAGGCTGCGGCGAGCTTCCCAGAGGTGCATCAGGTGGTTATCCACGTCCGATTCACGCTCCGTAAGCTGGATCTGGTTTTCGTTGAACGGAGTGTTTGCATGAGTCCATGAGCACAATTTGAGTAGTTTTGCTTCAATAGAGAAGTTACTGGGAGGGCCTGGCGGAAAGCATTCCAGTCGGGAAGTTTGGTTTGTGCAAAGGGGCGATGTAAGGGTAGAGTTTAGATTTGTGTTCAGCATGCAGTGGTCGCTACCGAGGTTGTCCTCAGTGTTGAGCCACTCTGTGTGTCGAATGCGTTTCGGGAAGATAAGGTCGGGGCAGATATCCTGAGTAATGGAATTCCCTACACGTGTCGGGTGGGCTGGATCGATTAGAAGAGTGATGGCCAGCGTAGATATAAGTTCCGCACCCTTCTAACCACGCGGAACTTCCTTGCGATAGCCCCACATGGGACAGGTGGTGTCAAAAGCGCCCACTGTTATGAGGGGATCGCGACCCATGATCCTTCGCGCTGCGCTAAAGATGCTAGAAAAACTGATGTTTGTGAGTTTCGGGAGGCAGTAGGTATTAAGGATGTGTGCGGGGCTATCTATTCGGCGTAGAGGGAGGACACAGACCATCACGTACGAATATTGCAGATTTAGGCAGAGATCCGCCTTGTGCGGTAGAAGCCCATTTGTAGTCCTTTTTTTGGACCAAGCCCAGAAGGACGGGATTTGAAGGCTCGGGCTCCTTTGCCAAGCCGTGTAACCATAGCAAGCCGAGCACGAGGCCGGGTCACAGCTTGCACCCATTTGAGGAAACCGATGGGGAACCGCCCGGCAGTGTGAGTCGAGCCCACCACCTCCCGGAGCCGAGGCGGGTGCTCTACCACGGGGCCACGGCTGCGGCAACCTCCTGCGTTGTGTAGGCATTAAGGACTATTAGACAGGCGAACGGGTCTCGTTGAAAAGTACTATAGCCCGAGAGCTTGACCGCATGCCCGGTATCTTGCAACCAAAGGACTGCGGGGGGAGGGGGGTGTTCGTATTTGTTTATGTACGCCTTTAAGTTGGCACATGTGGTCCTATTTTTGAAACCCCGACAGTTAAACTGTACAAGGGAAAAGCTTAAAATCTTTGCGGGGGCAGCGCCCTCTAATGGTTTGGTTGAGAGGGGGCGCAGCCATGCTGATTGAAAGGCGATAGGCTTTGAGAGCCGGAATAAGTTTCGTTACCTGCAGCGGGAGCAGTTCTGGCTCCTCCGAGAGTTCGGTTAGATTAATGGGTAAGTGGGATATTGATGAGCGGTTCGCGTCTTTGAGAGGTCCCATTCATCGGAGAAGCCGAGGGTTTGACTCTAGCCGCGTCTTAATGTTGGCTGTCACGGTGGCCGTAACTGTGGCCGTGACTGCCTTGAGCAGGTTGTCTTGAATTTTGCTAAAATTCGACATCTGAGTCGTTAATTAAAAGAGGGCATTTTCGGGGGCGGTAAAACGCACGTCAGAGCAAGAAGGTGTCAGGTCCGCCGGCACTTGTCGCATCGGTTCCAGAGCTACCTGGGCAGTGGGCTGGGAGGAGCGAGCAATTTCTAGCGCGTGAATTTTGGCGTGGAGTTGAGCATTTTGTGCCCGAAGAGTCTCAAGCGCGCGGCGGAGGTCCGCGACATTGGAGTCAAGGGGAGGAAGGGGAAAATTTGGTAGACGAGATGGTAGGGAAGTATGGGGAGGCGGTGGAGGCCCATCTCGGCTGCCAACGTTGGGCTCAGATGTCTTCATTGGCGCGCCAGGCTACAGTGAAGTAAAATATTAGGTAGTGGGCTCACTCCATGGCACCTCAATGGGAAGGAGTGGCCCCAAGAATATCGACAAGCTGCTGCTTCGTGGCGCCGACACGGGGTAGCGCCGCAGTAGACTTCACAGTAGGATTTGCCATCGCTGTCGTTGTGCCACGTGTGAACTTGCGGGCTCGTTGTTGTAAATTAAATTGAATTGGTTTTGGGGAAAGGAAATTGCGCAGTATCTGTCTCACATTTCGGAGGACACCTGAACCGCGTCGAAAGGGGAGGGTTAAAGGAGGGACTGAAAGAAGAAAGAGGTGCCGTAGAGGAGGGCTCTGGAATAATTTCGACCACTTGGGGATCTTTAATGTGCACTGACTTCACACAGCACACGGGCGCCTTTTGCGTTTCGCCTCCATCGAAACGCGGCTGCCGCAGTTGGGTTGGAACCTGGGTAGTCCGGATCAGTAGCCGAGCACCGTAACCATTCAGCCACCGCGGCGGGTGTCGTTGCTGTTCCGTTGTGCAGTTTTGAGCTGGTTCGTGCGCTTCTCGGGGTAACTTCACGTTTTTGTTCACGTATGGTGACGTTCATGCATGAAGGCATTTATAGCTTTCCTTGACAGCTGGGAGATGCTTGGGGAAAATTGGTCGTGGTTTTCAGAGCGCCTCAACAGCCGCTATTCTTCATTTGAATATTTTCAGCACAGTTAATTCAAGTGTTGGCATACCTGATAGAAACGCTGAAGTACAGATATCTGATGACTTCAAAGCTTAGCCAAGATCCTCTTGAGAATCTTTTCGGAATCATAAGGCAGTCTTCAGGATGCACCCAGCACCATACACTGACCCAATGTTTAATCTTAGGCAATTTCCTTTCATTTTATGGGCTCATAAAATGAGTATTGCAAGCTAATCATCCTGAGACAGTGCTAGATTCTCTGCTAGACTTTGAAGACGGGGGTGATATGGAGCATGCCCTGATAAGCAGCTTTCACATGTAGTGTCAAGGCCTTCCATCAAGAACAGAACTCAGATTGCATGCCAGTGCATGACCACTATGAGTACGCTCCTTTTGGTGACTGTAGACTTTTTCTACCCAGCAGTATGTGTGGCCCGTAAGTCTGTATTGAAGACAAATTACCAAACGTGCATAGCCTTGCTTACATTGTAGTCTCCCGATGAAAACATTTTCCTTGCGAGGCTGAGAAAATACCACTACCACGAAGGACTACGCTGTACCCATCGGCGCAGTTTTATGGCTTTGTGTTGAAACATGAAAACTTCACAGAATGGTGTTCCTGGAATGAATTGCATTCTTGATGAGTTGGAAGTGGTTATAAGTACGCTGCAGAAGAAGAAGGTTGCCCCGTTTACTACCACTCTGAAGAAGTCATACGGTTTTATTTAGTGACTAGACTGCACTTCTGTGTGAAAGGAGTTAATTAAAAAAGGCAGGAAAATGCGAACGAGCGAATCCTCTTAAATGGAGTCGTTGCTAACGCTGCTCTCAAGTGCTAGAACAAGTTTAAGAAAAGAGAGGCGAAATGATTAAATGAGCGAGCATATACATGCAGTGGGGCCAAATTTGCCTCATTTGTTTCAAACAGCAGGTGGCTGCATGGTTGCGCAAAAAAATAGAAACTCCCTGTTGCTGTTGTGTCAAAAGGAGTTGCGGATATGCGTCTACGTGCCGAATTCCTTCTACCTATCGTTTTCCGGCCCCTCTGTTTAATGTGCATTTCGGCTCCTTGCGAATGAAAATGATTGTTGCTGCCGTTACTCATTTAAATCCGCGTTTCTCCCTGGCCTGAATCAAATGCCGCTACACCACATGCTACTAATACTGATGTTAAGTGTAAATAGTAAAAGCTGTAGAAACCGTGTGCAGTGCATTATAATCTCCAGCAAAACTCTCTCATGCAATGTCCGTTGTGAACCTTTGAGGAGTGAATAAACATATGCTGGCGATGGAGGCGAAATTCTAGAGGCCCATATGCTGTGCGATGTCAGAGCATGTTGAAGAACCCCAGGTGGTCGAAATTTCCAGAGCCTTTTACTACGGCAGCCTGACTCGCTTTGAGACGTGAAAACTCATATCTCAAACCAAACCAATCATGTGCTCAGGCCAGAAATAAAGTTCCATTCATTGCCCGCTTAGCCTATTGGGCGACACCCACGCGAATGTCGCGATAATAATCCAATTCCTCGGCGTGGAGACCACGCCTACTGCGACGCCTGCCGAATACGCCCCACGTTTTCACCACTGAGTGAAACGTCTGATGCGCCACTACACGCCGCCGGGCCTTGTCGGCACACCCGGGCAAGGCGCCTGCCGGTGGCGCTTGTTCGATTGTGCCTTGCACTATCTGGTTGCTAGGCAGGGGGACTTTCGGAGTGGTGCCAGGACCCGCGGCCACTGAACTCTGAGGTTGTTTTCTATCACCGGTCTTGTGGCCCGGTTGTTGCAGCCTTCGAAATTTGCCTTTGCATCTTGCGAGCCCGTAAGATGGGCGCCACCGCAGACGATGCGGGAGAGATTGCACTTGTGGGACGCCATGTAGCTGTCTTCGAGGAGTGCGACCGTTTGGCCGCAGTGTCCGCAGCGATTGTCTTGAGGATTCGGGCATAAGTCCACGTGGTGACCGATGGTGCCGCATCGGAAACACGCGGAAATAGTCCGCTTATATCCGCGCAACATAGTCACCACACTGTTATAGTGCATGTGACGCTGTACTCTACGTCCCACGAAGGTGCTCAGGGTAATTGTCGACTTCCCCAGCTTGCGGATGAAGGCTATGTCTCCTCCGTGCCACTGGACTTTAGATTTTCTTCTAAGCAAAATTTATTGCCACAGCGCATCAATGAAGAGTTAAGGTGTGATGAATGATGTAGTAAAGAATAAATGAATGAAAAAGGCGAGCTGATTTGATGAAGTGAAGTAGAGAACGATGGCACGGTACCTGCGTCCAGGCAATGAATGGAGCAGGGTTGATTGGTGAAAGACCCGCTACCATCAGGTGCGGGATCCTTATAGGCTTGAGAGCTGGGCAGTCCCACAGCAAGTGATGAATGTCAGCTTCAATGTCCTCTTGTTTACATATCGGACACCCTGGCCGAGGAAACAATTCTCGGTACTGAGGCCACTTCCTAGTGACGGCTGGTTTGAGGGCAACGCCAACCAGGATACTCCCAAGCGCAACCTCCTCTGCACGCGTAAGACCGCGGGGAAGGATCACCGCACACGGAGGGATGAGAGCTCGTGTGCGGCGCCGGAGGGCAGCTTTTCTTGATGAAAGGAGGTTAAAATTGTCCAAATGAAGGAGCCGAGGCAGTGATGAGTGGATTTCCAGGGCGGGTCGCTAAATCTGCCTGGCTTTGATAGGTCAGCAAATCCCGTGGGACCCACTCAATACGTGCTGGCTGCAAAATGCGTGCCGCAAGCCGGTGGATGTCCTGAAATCGTTGAACACTGGCTAACACGCCGTGGCAACCGGACAACTTGAAGAGCGTCAGTGCGGATAACAACGCGCACCGCAGGTAGCATAGTTGTGTCGGCCACGGAGCAGAATGCTTCTTGAACTGCAGCGAGCTCAGCACAAATGGACGAAGGGGGTTCCGTAAGCTGAAACCAAGAGGTTTGATTCATGGCAGGTCTGCACGGGCAGTAGATAGCTGTTATTGCTTTGCAGTCTTGCATGCTTTCGTCTACGTAGACAACAGTGAAACATTCAGGCAGGCAAGCATCTTGTTCCTCAAATTTATGGCGAAGCAACGATGCCGAATTAGGAGATGTTAGCTGGCGATTATCTGTTGGGTTTTTGTCGCTGAGATGTACAAACTTCCATAGGGGAAGCACTGGCGTTGGGTTCTTAAGAATGGAGTGTGACGTTGCATAAGTCCACAGTGCATGTGTGGAGTGCGATAGACTGGCCTTAATGGTGTGTGCTTCACGGCGCGGCTGCACCAGCTCATTATTGGTATTAAGCTGCGCATTCTCTTGTATATCTGTCACCGGTGTGATACGTAGAACGCACGTAATGGTTCTCATAGCTTCTCGGTTCGCGGCTTCAAGCCGATCCCATTGGGCTCTTCTAAGATGTGGAAACTGGGCTTGATAAACAATACGGGGCTGCAGAACTGCCCTCACCAATTGCCGTGCAGCGAACGAGCCTGCGCCACCACTTTTAGGAGAAATTCTTCTAATCAAACACAAAGATTGAATAGCTTGCATTTTTGCCTGAGAAATACATGCAGTCGCTGATGCTGATTAGTGAATCATTAAGCCAAGGATGTTTACACCCGGACATTCTTGTAGTGAGATGCCTGATAGACAAAGACGGATTGGACTTGTAGCATGTTTATGGAGTCCCCAGCGGTTGGCGCCTGACGTGTATGTTGTTTTATGCACGGGTAGCTGAAGTCCGATGGTTGATGTGTGATTAGAGGTAACATCCAAGGCAGATTGAAGGGCAGCCTCCTGAGTACAGAGATATTGGTGAGTACTCCACATCGTGATGTCGTCAGTGTACTAAAGAAATTTTGTGTCACGGATGTCTTGTAAGCGCGAAGCCAGTGGGAAGAAAGCAATATAAATAACGTCGGTGACAATACTGATCCCTGTGGCATGCCGCAGAGAGACATAATCCGACTACTTCGCCATTGAGGCGTATTTGAAATTTTTTGCCTTCCAAAAATGATGGGACAAAACTACGCACTCTAATAGGGAGATGAAGCATGTCAGTGGTGTTCAGAATGGCTGCACGACTGATATTGTCATATGCCTTTTCAACGTCCATTGCGAAAACAGCACGCGCATTGCGGCTGCGGGTAGATGACAACACTGCAGATGCCAAGACAGCCAACCCGTCCTCTGTACCAATATAATGACGAAAGCCGATTTGTGCGAGCTGATCAGAGACGTGCTGCTCTAGCCACCATGACAGTCGTGTGGCTAGCATTTTCTCCGCGAGCTTGCACAGCGTAGGAGTTACTGAGATAGGTCGCAAGTTGGCAAGGTCTGTCGGAAGCTCTCCTGGTTTCGGTATAGGAATCACAACAGCAGATTTTCAGCTCTCGAGCACTACGTCATCCGACCATACTTTGTTTATGGTGTCTAGTAGTTGAGGGAGTGCAGCGCTACACAGGGTCTAGTACACCTCGTACAGAATATTGTCCGGGCCATACGCTGTTTTACGTTTCGCATCATTTATTGCAGCCCGCCACTCAGGCATAGAGAATGGACACGCAATACCATTTACGTCGACATCTGACGGCATTTGTTATACATGCGCTGGTATGCCTGCCATCTTTAAACTTGCGGCTGAAGAAGGCACAGGAGCGTATTTAGAAAAAACTTTCGCGCTGCTTCTTTGACGAAATCATCTGGCGACAAGTTAGCCGCGAAGCACGCGGTTGCTGCTGAGTCAGTGGAACGGCGACCGCGTTCCATTGTACTGATTTTTCGCCAGCGAGAGGGATTCGACAATTTTTCATAAAATTGTTCGCACCACGCATGCAACTGCCTTCGAGAGAGGTAGCGTTTACATTTGCGTGCCTTACCTGTAAGATAGTGCAATCGCGTACGTGTCTGCGACGGAGGGTCTCGCGTAGCAGCCAGCTCCGCTTGACGGAGTGCCGCCCACAAGTTAAGGAGGCCGAGGTCTGGTGCCGGTCGACCGACATGAGTCGATGCGGTAATTGTATCACTGTTGAGTGCTGTTTGTATGCGCTCAACAAGGATTGGCGAAGAATCTGAAGAGAGATTGTCCATACAGGATCGAAAACTGTACCAGGTGATCACAGAACATTCATAACGTAAAGGGCGGAAATGTGAGGTGTGAAGACCGATGATGGTAGGGTGATGATCACTTTCCCAGCAATCTGGCTCCATGTGCCAGAAGCGAGTACCCGGGCCCGACCACCAAGTCAAGTCTTGAGCATTGGAAGCACTGCGAGTTTGACGCACTGGCCGTGTTGCTGTCCCAGGATGGTTGAGCAGCACAAATTGTTCATCCGTGAAGGCTTCCCGCAATCGCCTGCGACGAGGGCTTGAAGTGGGTTACCCTCAATCCTGGTGAGGGGCGTTATTGTCGCCTCCGACTAAAATCGGACACCCGGGATTCTGTCGACGGACAGTTGTTAACCAGCCAAGATGAATACGGGAGGAAGCACCACCGGCTGGTCTAACGTAAAATGAAACGACCACAACGATTCCCTTCTTAAATTTCGCAGCCACTGCCACTACCTCTTGATACGACGTGCACCAGTTTTAGAGATCAAGACGTGCGTGTGGAAATTGTGAGTCCACATACACCGCCGCCTTTCCTGGGGGAGCAGCAGTTTGTACTCGACGGTCTATCATTGAAGGAGACATGTAGGCACTGAAGCCTGGAATCGATGGCAAGGCGTTTGTTTCCTGTAGGAACATGGCCCATTCTTGGAGGTTGTGATTCTGTAGTCGGGTCTTGAGCTCTCCTGCCTTCGTGGAAATGTCTCTGCAGTTCCACTGCAGCACACCAGCACGACTGGAACTTGCCATTTCTAGTTACTAGCCCAAGCGATGTAGGATCACAGGCGTCAGGTTGGACAACTGGTTGACCATAAACCGGAGTAAAGAAGTCGCAGACTTGTCCAATGGCATTGCAGTAATCAAAGAAGAGGCGGCAGGAAATGACACTGGTGGGCGGCAGGGAGGCGAGGTTGCGGTGCCATTGATAGATGTGGCGGATGATTCCGCTGCCCGTCTACGCCGAGCGACCAGTTCACGGTGTTGCCGGAGCTTGGTGCCCTTTGCTAAAAGAAGTGCGATTTGCTCGTCGACAGCGGCCATATCGTCTGGCGGTAGTTCAGGCACAGTGTGCTGGTTTGTTGACTCATTCCATAAGTGTTCTTTTGGCGCAGTATTTTTAGAAGGCTGCTGAGCTGAAGGATCATGCGAGGTGTGCTCAAGGAGCTCCGGCCATTCGTCGTCGTCTCACTGGGGAGCTGCGAAGCGATTGGATGTCTGCAGTGAAGTTATACTGTCATGTATTGGCTAGCGCGTAGTCATTTGACTAAGAGCCTTTTGTATTGCCTTTTGTTCTCTCGGACGGCTTGAAGATGTTATCTCGTGGTCGTCGGATTTGCAAAGGCCGCATCGGTAAGCCACTTTGCCTTCCAATGTACTTTCGCCGGCAGCAGTGAAGGGGCAGGATCTGCGCATATGCCCAGTACGGAAGCAGTGTTAGCAATAAACCACACTCGGTTTATATGGCCGAGGCCGCAAAATAGAGCAATAATAAATAGTACAGGCGGGCTGGTAGTGCCAGAGGGCCTTGCAAGGTGACTGTGCAAAAGCGCCCCTTTCCCACGCGTCGTACCTGGATGACATGGTGCGTCGGACAGTTCAGCTCACACTGGAGAGCAGTTTGATCCTCAGTGATATCGACGTTGTAGACGACGCAGCGCTGCAAGTCGGAGCCTTGAATTAAATACACTTCTACTGGCAGTGAGATTTCGCTTGCTGGTGAAATACTGGTGAGCGTTTACAGCCGTTCTACGGCAGCCAGAGTCGGAAGCCACACTGCAATCGTGTTGGACATTGTCCTGGCTGAGAAGCCCCGAAAGCCTTTGGTTCCAAGGCACGCGCCTCGGTTAGCTTGTAAAATCTTGTTCTGTATATCCGTGAGGCTTTTGTTGGCCAGTGATTTAATGTTCACTTTGTAAGAAGACGATCCGGGTGTAGGCTCCACCGAGTTATCGATCGTAAGACGAGTGCGCTTACCTTGGGTGCAATCACTTGGCGAAGATGAAATCGGTTGGGTGTCGTTTGAGGGACGCTTGTGAAGTGCGCGAGAGCACTTTTGCACAGGTGGAGGTGCCGATAAGTCCATTGAAATGCCCTGTTCGTCATGCGGTGAGGTTTGAGGCCCAACCAGTGGTGTAGCGTTGATGGCCATGTGCCCAGGTGGCAGATCCCTCACGAGCAGTCCGGCATTTTGGGAAGGCAGGAGGGGTACAAAGCTGGACCTGGCGCCGCGGATGAGGTGTCGATTGCGTGGCAGGTGCTGCCACGAGAGACGCCGGCAGAGCTACCTCCGCCAGCGTGACAGCGGAGCACTAACCTAGCGTCAGTGCCCAGCTCAGCTGCACTCATGCAAGGTTCCATGGAGGCCTCAGACGGTGAGAGGACGTCAGGAGCTTCTTCAGAAGGCGAAGATGCACTTCTCTTTAAATAGTGCACGTATTTACGTGGATGGCGAAGTTTTTCTGAAGAGCGATGTGCAGCCACTTTGGCAAAGACACACTTTCTTCTGAATTTAAATTTCAGGATGGTAGAAGTTTCCTGCTCATGAACCATAATAATCCCCCTGCAGACTTTACCGTCGACTTTGGCGTGGCTGACCATGGGGATGCAGCCATTGGATGACTTAAAGGGGTAGGGTCATCAATTTTTCACGCCATAATAAGTTTGTATGGGCTTCATCTGTATGTAAGGTCACTTACGGCGAACTATTGGACGCAACAAGCGCTTGAAATATATTTTAATTGAGCTTCACAGAGTTCCTAAGTGCTCATTCGCACAATAAAGGGCCATCGCTAGTGTTATAGGTGGTGACGTAGAGCCCTGGGAACGATATCACTCAGTAGCAGTGGCATCACGACAGAGTAACGTGACGTATTATGAACGGCGACGCGCGACATCGGCGAGGCGCGGCTTCGGCGACTCAGCCGTCGGTGTGCTGATCGGCATATATGCTGTTGCTAACGCACCAACCAGCACCTTATATCGGCGGCTGAGCGTTACCTTCACGTCTATGAGACGATGGATCTCTTCTTTGCACCTTCCCTGTAATATGAATAAATGAAACGAGCGCCTACATTTCGTATGTTACTCTTCGGCTCTCCTGCAATACGAACAGGGCTAGCGAGTCCGCCGCGTTCGTATGTGCAAAGTCGGCGATAGTGGAGAGCAAGTTATCAAGTTTTAGATGATACATGTAATCATCGAGCGCAGTTTTGACAAAAGTGACCTGAAATTCAGGATCGCTTACATCTTAGGACGCAAATACATTAAGCGTGATGCGTCGGTGCTAGGCGGTGTGAGCCCGTCTGACGGTCAACGCTGCAGACGCCCGCGGCGGTAGGTACAGTCGTCGGCGTCGCTTGAGGGCAGCACATTAGGCCGTTTTATTTATCTCAATTGGGCGCCAAACATATATTTAGACAAACCAATTTAAATTCGAGTACTGGATGGATGGGAAAAAGCAGTTAGCAGTTACAACGAGTCAGAAACGCCAGTCCTATGCGTTGTCAACAACCTGGCTATGAAGCATTCTCCAGGCTGACGCTCGCATTCTTCGGCGATTCTTGCAACGTTATCGCACTGCGCAAACAAGTAAACAAAGAACGGGGGCAAAAGAGATGAGCTTGCTTAACCTAACTGAAACGCAGCTTGCTATTCATGCCAAAATAACGAGAAATTGGTGCCTGTGTACAGATGCAGATATGTAAACAAAAGTAGCGCCGTGATGAGGTCATCGTCAGGTGCGCATTCCTAGAAGAGTTATGTAGCACTTCGGTCAATTCTGAACCCTGTACAATTATCTCGAAACATTCATATAGCGAATACATGGACTGTTTACTAAACCAGCAGCAGATATAATCCGCAGCTACGGGATCCTGAGCAGTCTCGCATCGCAGGAGCGCGGGCGGCGAGAACTGAAGACAGAGACGGATATTGGTCAGTAGGAAAAGTGAGGCATCGTGTCGCTGTAATGTGATCAGGGTGAGCTGCGGGCTACCGACACAGACGCCTGCCAAGCATCGGCGTTGGCGTGGCAAATCTTAATACAGTAGTAGTAGTAAATGGTTTTTATTAAAATAATAATTAAAAGGGATGAAAACATATTTGCTGACCCCAGCATCTGCCATTGATACTAAAGCGCCTAGGCTGGGACAGCGAAAATAAAGGATTGGAGGCAGAATGGAGAAATGAAATAAAAGAGGTGAGGGGACAGGAAGAGAGGATAGTGCGAGAGGTAATAACGCAGAAATACAACGCTGAAATCACATTGGCATACGCGGTATGGCGATTGAGATCGGCCGAAGCGAGCCGCTTGATTTCAGGATTCAGTGTCGTGCTCTCTCGCTTGGCTTTCTTAAGCATAACGCAGGACCGACCAAGTTTGTGGGCACATGATTTAGAAAGTCGCTGCAATGCACAGCACCTGTACGAGTGCAGACGACGCAGCAATACGTGCGTCACAGCTTTTGGGGCCCATGTGACTAGGGGTTGCTGCACTTCTCTGATCGTGACATCGCACCACACCTCGGCGCTGAGAAACCGAAACCAAAATCGCTCAGTATAAGTAATGCAATAAAAACTATTTACCGCACTTATATAAATTGCCCAGCGTGCATCACGCGTCCTGGGGCAGTACGCAACGCTTGAAACAGAAAACGCGCCAACCAAAAATCTGGTGTCCCCACAACTTTAAAGGCGCTCACACAAGGCAGTAAACGATAATTAGTTTTGGGGGAAAGGAAATGGCGCAGTATTTGTCTCACATCTCGGCGGACACCTGAACCGCGCCTTACAGGAAGGGATAAAGGATGGAGTAAAGGTTGAGAGGGAGAAAATTGGCCGTGGCCTAGCTGGGCTATAGAGTATACGTAGCTAAAGCTAAGGCATGGCATGGTTAGCCTTTGATAACCTTGATTGCAAGTCCAGTTTAGTCTGGTTGTCTAGCTTTGCTGTTGTCGCATTATCCCCTTCACCGTTTTGTCATATCAACGAATTTCTTAACAGATCTTCTTATTTTTTATTCCTGATTTTGATTATTATTGCAATAAAAAGCATGCATTCGATCTTTAAAAAATATTTGAAGCAAACATGACGTCAAATTAGCATTTCAAATTTATTATTTTTTACTATACAGAAAACCAACTTCCTGCTGGCAATTAGCGATAAAAATTAAAGAATGACCACAGCCAACAATTTCTTAACTCTTTCACTGAGTTGTGGTCACCAACAGTTGATTGATTGATTGATTGATTGATTCCATTTTATTTATCAACATTCATACAAGGCATGCTTGTGAAGACATCTGGATCCCTAGCTAAAAGCTTGTTGGGATCCATGCAATTCAGTTTCAAAGAAAATTGCAGGCATAACTAAAATTATTTACATACATATAAAAGCTCATGAAATTAGAACTACATAAATGGGTACATAGAGCAACAATATTCAGAGCACCAAACCTCTTTTACATATGCATACAAGCACACAAAAATACATGAAAAGAAAAAACGCTGGCTTCACTCAATGTTTATAATATTTCTTCAATGACTCAGGAAGAGTTTTACTATGTTTGAGTTCACTTGGAAGCTTGGTCCACAGCTTAATACCAACATGGGCCATCCTTTTTTCTCCATAGACGTTTTACGTTTTCGGAAGAAGGAAATTTCTATGAGTGGCGTTGCGAGTGCATAGTGGTGGGATACAGAATAGCGATGAGTGTAACGGGTAATTGTCTTTAAGGCATGTGTGTATTGTCAGGACAGTCCTGTATTCAAGTAATGATTGTAGTGGCAGTATATTCATCTGTTTAAAAAGAGGAGCAGTCTGGGCGTTGTATCCTGAATGTGAAATGAATCGAATTGCCCTTTTTTGCAAGACCCTAAGTGGTTCCAAATAAGATCGGTAGGTGTGGCCCCATGATTCAATGCAATATGATAACTGGCTTTGAAAAATTGAGATATAAATAATTCTGAGTATGTCATTACCAAAATAATCTCGGCATTTGTACAGTGCAAAGCATGCTGCAGCTACCTTTTACAAAGCGCCTGAATGTATGGCTTCCAGTGAAGGTTCTCATCTAGAATTATTCCAAGATAAGTGATGCTATTGACAAGTGCAATAGGTGTTCCCAGCCATTGCACGGAAGGCAGGTTTTCATGTATGATTTTTCTGGCGCTCCTAAATATTATGCATTTTGTCTTATTATCATTTACAACAAGTTTATTTGAAATAAACCAGCTGCACAAAGTTTCCAATTCTCGGTTTGCGGTGCTAATAAGTTCCGTTGTAGATTCATGAGCATATAGAAGAGCAGTGTCGTCAGCATACATAAAAACAGAGAAGTGTTGTGTGAAATGCGGCAGGTCATTAATATACAAGGAAAAAAAATCGGCCCAAGGACTGAACACTGAAGCAAACCAGCCGTAACTGTTTCAAAGTCAGATTTTACACCGCTAAGTTGGATCATTTGCCGCCGATTATTGAGATAACTTCTGAAGAATTCTAAACTGATACCTCTAAACCCGTAATGCACCAGCTTTTTCAGTAAAATTTTGTGATCAACAGTGTCAAAAGTTTTCTTGATATCCAAGAAAATTCCTAAGACTATTTTATTATCATTTAGGAAAGTGTTGATCGTGTCTGTTAGCGATATGACGGCCGTACCAGTTGATCTGTTTGGTCTAAAGCCGTGTTGTTGAGGAGATAGCAAGGCTTCTTTCTCGAGAAATATTTTCACTCTCTTTGTAACAAGTTTTTCAAAAAGTGTGTTTATGCAGCTTAATATGGAAATTGGGCGGTAATTCTCAACGTGGTTACGGTCACCATTTTTGTGAATCGGTACCATTCTAGCTAGCTTAAGGAGATCGGGATAGGTGGAGGAATAGAAGGCAAAGTTGAAGATTTTTTCAACTGGCTCGCATAAGATATCAATGCATTACTTCAGCGCAATAGAGGCAACGCCATCACATCCAGTAGATAATTTCGATGGAAAATGAGTAGCTGTATATACAATCTCATTCACTGTAATATCATGGTATGCAAAGGTCACTACAATGTTTTGCGGAGGAGGGAGGTACTCAGTGCAGGGGCAAGTATTTCCTATACTAGCACCAATAGTGGAAAAATATACATTGAACGTTGTAACTAGATTTTCAATGGAGAACCCCAAGATTTCTATGTCCGGCATAATAAAACGATTTGCTACGGGTTTAATAACAGAGTTAATGATCTGCCTTAATGCCTTAATGCCTTAAGTCCTTAATGCCTACACAACGCAGGAGGTTGCCGCAGCCGTGGCCCCGTGGTAGAGCACCCGCCTCGGCTCCGGGAGGTGGTGGGCTCGACTCACACTGCCGGGCGGTTCCCCATCGGTTTCCTCAAATGGGTGCAAGCTGTGACCCGGCCTCGTGCTCGGCTTGCTATGGTTACACGGCTTGGCAAAGGAGCCCGAGCCTTCAAATCCCGTCCTTCTGGGCTTGGTCCAAAAAAAGGACTACAAATGGGCTTCTACCGCACAAGGCGGATCTCTGCCTAAATCTGCAATATTCGTACGTGATGGTCTGTGTCCTCCCTCTACGCCGAATAGATAGCCCCGCACACATCCTTAATACCTACTGCCTCCCGAAACTCACAAACATCAGTTTTTCTAGCATCTTTAGCGCAGCGCGAAGGATCATGGGTCGCGATCCCCTCATAACAGTGGGCGCTTTTGACACCACCTGTCCCATGTGGGGCTATCGCAAGGAAGTTCCGCGTGGTTAGAAGGGTGCGGAACTTATATCTACGCTGGCCATCACTCTTCTAATCGATCCAGCCCACCCGACACGTGTAGGGAATTCCATTACTCAGGACATCTGCCCCGACCTTATCTTCCCGAAACGCATTCGACACACAGAGTGGCTCAACACTGAGGACAACCTCGGTAGCGACCACTGCATGCTGAACACAAATCTAAACTCTACCCTTACATCGCCCCTTTGCACAAACCAAACTTCCCGACTGGAATGCTTTCCGCCAGGCCCTCCCAGTAACTTCTCTATTGAAGCAAAACTACTCAAATTGTGCTCATGGACTCATGCAAACACTCCGTTCAACGAAAACCAGATCCAGCTTACGGAGCGTGAATCGGACGTGGATAACCACCTGATGCACCTCTGGGAAGCTCGCCGCAGCCTCACTAAACGATGGCGGCGGCACAACCACAATCGTAAGCTCCGCGCTCCCATCTTTGACCTCACCCAGCAAGCTGCCGAATATGCTGCCCAGCCCGCTGAAAATAACTGGGTAAATCATGCAACAGCGCAGCAAGACAGATGTCGAGCCGCAACACTTTGCGGTTCTGTGGGAGTCTGATATACTCTACACAAACACGCTCGGAAGAATAGAAACACCTCACTCGCGCGATAAACAATTTTCAACGAAACAGCAGCTAGCGAACGTAAGGATTAAGATCCGCGCGGGAAGGACTATTAGCTTACAGGCAGCGATAATTCGGAACTGGATCAGCTTTTCCATCTTCACGACCTTCGCGCGGCTCTTGCCAAAATGCTCAGGGGGACGGCGCCCGGGAGGGATAAGGTCACAAACTGTTGGCACCCCCCCCCCCCCCGATTGGGCATACGAAACCCTACTTGAATTTATCAACGCCATTCGGACCGGGGACACTTCTTTGCCACCCGATTCCAAGACATCATTGGTAACCTTCATCCCGAAGGCGCAGAAAGGGCAAACACAAAACCTCCGGCCCATCTCCCTCACCTCAAGCGTAGGGAAACTAATGGAAACGATGGTCCGTGAGAGTTTTTCGGAATATCTCGAGAGCAAGGACACCTTCGCCGACACCATGTTCGACTTCCCACCTCATATGTGTGCACAAGGCATACTTTACAGCTTTATCGCGAGGTTCTCGAACCCATCGAACACCCACACAGTGACAAGATAGTCCTAGCACTCAGTCTGAACGGTGCGTCTGACAATGTTAAACACGGCGTCATATTAAATCATCTTAGCGAGACCAACTGCGGTCCTCGTATGATCAACTACATCAAACATTTATTAATGGTCCGCTTGGACCATGTACACATAAAAGAGATCGAGTACGGCCCGTTAGAGATGAGAACTCGAGGCACACCACAAGGCGTTGTGTTGACCCCGCTTCTCTTTAATATTGCCATGATACACCTTCTTGGACAACCGGCTGGTGTCGGCGGTGTTCAGCATGCACTGTACTTCGATGACATCACCATCTGGGCTACTACGGGAAACATAGTAGAGATGGAGGAATGCCTGCAAGCTGCGGCGAGCACAGTAGACCACTATGCTACGCACTGCGGCCCCCAGTGCTCCCCGTCCAAGTCTGAATTTGTGAATATTCGACCTTCTCCGAGATGCAAAATCTCAGTTCAGCTCTCTCTCGCCAGAGGCGCCATCCTTGAAGTGCAGGAGCTGCGAATACTCGGTCTCTTCATAATCAGCAGCGCAAGGCAGACACGACCCTTTCCAAACTCCGCAAAGTCAGCGACCAGGTGGGCCGAACGGTTCGTCGCGTTTCCAACAAGCGTAGAAGTTTGCGAGCAAAGATTCGGTGTGCCTCGCCCATACCTTCGTAACTAGTTGAGTACTGTGCTCGACTCCTTATCTCCGCTTACGGAAGCATGACGAAGATTGCTTGTAGGTTATACTCCGCAAAACTTTCAAGAGAGCCCTCGACCTCCCAATCTCCACTTCCAACACGCGAATGCTCGCGTTAAGGATGGTGAACACCAATCGGGAACATCGCGAGGCGCATCTCGTTAACCAATACGCGCGTCTCGCGCAGACCGTCTCTGGTCGCCGCCTCTTAGACCGGTAACATATCAAGCACAGCCACCATACGATGGAACGGGTTCGAGTGCCCGACCTGTGGAGACGCGCCCTCTACGTTCGACCCCTTACGACTAAGATGAACATGGAGGAGCGAAATGGCCGGCGCAAGGCGCGGGCCCATGCCCTGCACCGCCACTATGGCGCTAAGAAACACGTCTTCTACGTCGATATTGCAGGCCCCACCGCTCCAGGGGGGAATGATACATGGCTGCAGTCAAACTCGAGGGAAAACAGGTGGACGGTCTCTCGTTCAGCGCGCCGAGCTCAACTAATGCGGAGGAGGTAGCGATCGCCCTCGCAGTCTCCCATCCCAACTATAAATTGATCCTTACAGAATCTCATGGAGCCTGTCGTACTTTGAGTTCGGTTGGATTACTCGACTTGCTAACCAAATTCTTCACCAGAGTACTCGCGACTGCGATCCAACTCATCGCTCAATCATCAAGGCATGCCAGGTAACGAAGCCGCCCATGAGGCCGCCCGCGCACTAACTCACCGGGCACCAGACGTTTCTTTGGAAGACCTTAACCTAGATCACAGCCCTCTTCTTTCTTTTAGAGACATTACTGAGCACTATCGGGCCGAACACCGGCGCTACCCGGTTCCTATAAAGGGACTTGGTAAAGCTGGCCAACGAACTCTCCGTGGGCTCTTTACAAACACCGTGCTGTGCCCGGCGGTTCTCAAGCACTTTGACTCTTCTTTTGACGGCCGCTGCTCATTCTGTGGGAAGTTGGTCGACACGTTTCGCAGAGTATGGGCATGCAGGTAAAATCCTTCTCCCCCCATCACCCCTTCCCCTACTCGAGAGGACTGGGAGGCGGCTCTGTTCATCTGCCAGGAAGTATCGGCCCAACAGGCCCTATTTCGGCGGGCCTGTTCAGCGATCAGGACCAACGGGATCCCGGGAGGGCATGAGGGACTCCCTCTTATATTGTAATGAGTGAAACCCACTAGGCGCCTCTCCCTGAGCACCTCTCTGTGCATATAGATGAATAAATTCTTTTCACCGCCACTACCACCACGTATTTCGGTGGCAACCCGGACCGCGCTGCAAGGGAACGAAAATTAAACCAAAATTGGTTTTACGGAAATGAAGTGAGGCCTGTCTTACATATCTCTGTGGACACCCAAACCGCGCCGTAAGGAAAAAAAATGAACTGAAAATTGGTTTTAACGAAAGGAACTATCGAGCCTGGCATATCTCTCGTTCGGGTGCAGTGTGGCAGCGCGGGCATTGTGAAATCGCGCTGTGAGCTGCGAACAACGCAGCGCACATCCAAAGCGCGTTCACCACGAAGCTTGCGGCTTGCTGCCCGTTCGTTCGGCGTGGAAGCTATGCTGGCGTTCGTGGCATCAAATTTGTCGAGAACTACTGCATGTCTACTGCATGTCTACTGCGTTGGTGCTTTCTCCTAAAATACACGTTTATTGAGTGATCAACACAGTTGACTTTCTTGTACCCCAAATTCTGTACATAGATGCGCATTGCGTCAATGTTGTTATTCTTTGCTTACTTTGCGAATGCTTCGGCTACTGTTTCTCTTTTTTTGTATTTACCTGCATTTATGTGCTGTGTTACTGTATCAACCTCCCCACTGTAATGCCAAATGGCGCTGTGGGTAAAAGATAAATAAATAAATTGTAACGGGGGGGGGGGGGTTGTTACGAGGTACTGGGGCGACGGGAACGGCAACGGCAGCAGTCTGGGATCAGATCGGCACAAGACACACAAGCGTAGCGCTGGCAAAAACTCTCGAGAACACTGTCACCTCGTCTTCGTCTTTTCAAATCATCAGACGCATCTTCTTCTTTAGCCTTACAATCACCCCGGGGACAAGAGGAGCCATCCTGGCGACTTAGGATGATGGCAAGACGGCGGGGTCGTAGTAGGGCTTGAGGCGCTGGACATGAACGGTCTCCCGTCCTCGGCGGCGGAGATCAGGAGACGGCGTGAGGGGTTCCACGATATAATTAACCGGAGAGGTGCGCTCCAGCACACGGTAGGGACCATGGTACTTCGCAAGAAATTTTGAGGAGAGTCCGGGAGTTCCTGACGGGATCCAGAGCCACACAAGTGCACCAGAAGTGTAGTTCGGTGGGGATTGGTCTTGGTCGAGGCGGGAGCGCTGGCGATGCTGGGTGTCAGTGGTGAGTGACCGGGCAATTTGGCGGCAGGCTTCGGCGTGTTGCGCGGCGTCGGAAACAGGCCGATATTCGGATTCATCAGGGCGGTAAGGGAGGATAGTGTCGATAGTAGCAGAGGGTTGGCGGCCGTAAAGTAGGAAGAAAGGAGAGAATCCGGTGGTAGACTGCGTAGCGGTATTGTACGCATAAGTAACGTACGGAAGGACGAGATCCCAATTCGTGTGGTCAGAAGCGACGTACTTGGAGAGCATGTCTCCGAGTGTGCGGTTAAATCGCTCAGTGAGGCCATTGGTCTGCGGATGATAGGCGGTGGTAGTTCGGTGAATCGTGTTGCACTCTTTGAGAAGCGCCTTCACCACCTCAGATAAGAACACGCGTCCTCGGTCACTGAGCAGTTCACGAGGTGCACCGTGGCGAAGGATGAATCGGTGCAAAATGAAGGAGGCGACGTCCGTCGCTGTGGCAGCCGGAAGGGCAGCAGTTTCGGCATATCGTGTAAGGTGATCCACCGCTACTATAGCCCAACGGTTGCCGTCTGCAGTGTATGGAAGCGGACCGTAAAAATCAATGCCAACGCGGTCGAACGGGCGTGGAGGGCATGGTAACGGCTGCAGCTCAGCAGCAGAACGATGGGGAGGTGTCTTGCGACGTTGGCAGGGAATGCGTGCGCGCACGTACTTCATGATAAAGGTGTACATTCCGCGCCAGTAGTAGCGCAGCCGTATGCGGGTGTAGGTCTTGAAAACGCCCGCGTGACCGCTGTGAGGGGCAGCATGGAAGTATGCGCATATCTCCGAGCGTAAGTGACGTGGAATAACGAGCAGCCACTTGCGACCTTCGGAGTTGTAGTTACGGCGATAAAGTAGGGTGTCACGGATCGCAAAATGGGCAGCTTGGCGGCGGAGCGCACGTGACGGTGAAGCAGCCGTCGGGTTGGCGAGAAAGTCGAGAAGGGAAGCGATCCAGGGATCCATGCGTTGCGCTGAAGGCATGTCGCTAAGGCGAAGCAAGGGCAGAGAAGCGTCGGAGGTGGAAAGGCTGGCGATCTCGGCTGGAAGGGGGCAGCGTGACAGTGCATCGGGGTCTTGATGCTTGCGGCCGGTGCGATACACGACGCGGATATCATATTCTTGCAAGCGAAGGGCCCACCTAGCGAGGCGACCGGAGGGGTCTTTCAGGTTGCAAAGCCAACAGAGCGCATGGTGGTCGGTCACAACGTCAAAAGGGCGCCCATAAATGTACGGTCTAAACTTCGCGAGGGCCCATACAATCGCCAAACACTCTTTTTCAGTTACGGAGTAGTTGCGTTCTGCTGGTGTGAGTGTGCGGCTAGCATAAGCAACGACGTATTCGTCAAAGCCAGGTTTTCATTGGGCGAGGACAGCGCCGAGGCCAACACCGCTGGCGTCCGTGTGAACTTCGGTAGGAGCGGCCGAGTCAAAATGGCGCAGAATGGGCGGCGCCGTGAGGAGACGGCGCAAGGTGGTGTATGCGTCGTCGCACGCTGGAGACCACAGTGATAAATCCGCACTTGCATACAGCAGTTGAGTCAAAGGCGCAGCAATGGACGCAAAGTTGCGAATAAACCGGCGGAAATATGAGCACAAACCCAGGAAGCTGCGCAGGTCTTTGATGGAGGTAGGTTTGGGAAAGTCAACCACAGCACGAAGTTTCGCTGGGTCGGGACTGACGCCCTGCTTAGAGACAACATGACCTAAGATGGTTAATTGACGAGCGGCAAAACAGCATTTTTTTAAGTTCAGCTGCAGGCCGGCGTCAGAGAGGCAGGTCAAGACGTGCTTCAAACGGGAGAGGTGGGTGTCAAAGTCCGGGGAAAAGACCACAATGTCGTCGAGGTAGCAAAGGCATGTCTTCCACTTAAGTCCGCGCAAAATGGTGTCCATCATCCTCTCAAAAGTCGCGGGGGCGTTACAAAGCCCGAAGGGCATCACCGTAAATTCATACAAGCCATCCGGTGTCACAAAGGCGGTTTTGGGGCGATCGGCTTCTTTCATAGGAACTTGCCAGTACCCGGAACGCAAATCAAGAGATGAAAAGAGTTCGGCCCCTTGCAAAGAGTCCAGAGCGTCGTCTATGCGCGGGAGGGGATAGACATCTTTGCGCGTAATCTTATTAAGGCGGCGGTAATCTACACAGAAGCGTATGGAGCCATCCTTCTTTTTGACGAGCACCACAGGCGACGCCCATGGGCTGCTTGAGGGCTGAATGACGCCGCTCTGGAGCATCTTGTCGACTTGGTCTTCAATAACTTGGCGCTCGGCGACAGACACACGATAGGGACGTTGTCGCAGCGGTGCGTGGTCACCTGTGTCGATGGCATGGGTGACAGTGGAAGTTTGGCCCAAGGAACTTTGATGTGAGTCAAATGATGAGCGAAACTGATTAAGTAAAGTGAGAAGCTGTGCCCTTTGCGGCGCTGGAAGATTGTCGTCGATGGAGCGAAGGAATGCTTCGGTTGAGGAGGGATCGGGCGCAGCAGTAGGTGGGCTGAGTGCGGCTATGGAGAGGTGCGGCGCGTCGTCCGTCTCTTCGCGGATGAGCAGAGACGCGAATGGTTGTACTGTGCCGAGACATTCACCTAGGCGCAAGGCGTTGGGGAACGAGAATGGGTTAGACACGAACAGTACGGAGAGGCCAGCGGATATAGTCAGTACAGCGTATGGCAGAGGCAGACACTTGCGGTGCAGAAAGATAGGGGACGGAGTGAAGAGGACAGTGTCGTCGCGAAGAGGGCCGCAAGAGAGGGGTACGAGGACTGAAGAGCAGGGAGGCAGGTCAATGTCGTCGGCAACTAGGGCCTTAACACAGGCACCAGGAGGGGCAGTGTCCAAGACAGCTTCGGGCAGGTGAGAGAACTCGACTTCAGCTCGAGCACAATCGATGATAGCAGCATGGCGCGATAGGAAATCCCAGCCCAGGATAACAGCATGAGAACAGCAGGGCAGTACGACGAATTCGACGGCATAAATGGTCCCCTGGATTACAACGCGAGCGGTACACGCTGCTGACGGCTGGATGTTCTGAGCGCTGGCGGTGCGCAGTGAGAGTCCAGCAATTGGCGTCTTTACTTTTCTTAAAGAACTACACAGCTTTGCGTCCATGACGGAAACGGCAGCACCAGTGTCGACAAGCGCCATGACAGAAACGCCGTCGACGGAAATTTCAATGAGGTTAGCGGCTGACGGATGAGGCCTTTCGAAGTTCGTTGTGGACGCAGTTCTCGCCTCAGGAACTGCGGCGCCTAGTTTTCCTCCTGGTTAGCGGTGGGGCGACGTCGCATAGGCGAAATAGACCGGCGTCGTGGAGAAGAGGGCCGGCGGCTGGAGAGGGTAGAACGGTCAGGCGAGGAAGTACGACTTTGCGGCGGCGCAGCTGGTACAGAGTACTGACTCGGTGGGGGCCAGTACCCAGGAGCTTGGGGAGGAATTTCCGCGTCCGGGAGACGACGGCGGCAATGCCGAGCTACATGACCTGGGAGACCACAAAAGAAGCAAATCGGCCGATTGTCCGTTGTGCGCCAGGAGTCGCTGACCCTTGGAGTAGGTCGTCGGTAAGCCACTGGCCCTCGCAAATGCGCCGGAGGCGCACTATAGATTGGCGGCTGCGGTCTTGCTACGACATCGGCATATGTCACTGGAGCCGCGACAGGAGGCGGTCTCGCGACGGCTTCGGCATATGTGAGCGGAGCCGCCACAGGTTGTGGTCTGGCGACAACGTCAGCGTATGTCAGCGGAACCGTGACAGGTGGTGACGGATGAGCCGGTGGAAGAGCCTCAGCAACTTGCTCTTGAATTGTATGTCGGAGCGCTGGAGTCAGATATGATGGTCGGTCGTGAGCGCTCGGCAGAAAGGAAAGTTGACGTGCCACTTCTTCCCGCACGAAGTCTTTAATCTGCTGTAGCAGCGAGGGGTCAGGAGCAGGCGTGAGCCCAGCGAGCGACTCAACCTGCTGTGGCCGCTGGCGTGTCAGAATCCGCTGCTTGCGCAACTGCTCAAAGCTTTGACACAGCGTGACGACTTCGGCGACGGTACGCAAGTCGCGCGCTAGAAGCATCTGAAAAGCGTCGTCATCGATGCCTTTCAAGATGTGTTGGATCTTGTCGGCTTCCGACATACGAGCGTTGACCCGCTTGCACAAGTCGACGACATCTTCAATGTAGCTAGTGAAGCTTTCACTAGCCTGCTGAGATCGTTCACGCAATCGCTGTTCGGCTCGGAGTTGCCTGACAGCCGGTCGACCAAATACGTCTGCAAATTTAGTCTTAAAAATGGACCAGGTTTGAATATCTGCCTCATGGTTGCGATACCAGAGGTTAGCCACACCGGCGAGATAAAAGATGACGTTGTTTAGCTTCGTCACATCGTCCCATTTGTTGTATACGCTCACCCGCTCGTACGATGTGAGCCAATCTTCCACATCGTTCTCGTCAGTCCCGCTGAAAATGGTCGGGTCCCGTTGACGAAGAGAGCCGGCACAGATGACAGCCTGGCCCACTTGCACGGCCTGGTGTTGGACGTCCTCAGGCATCGTGCGCGCCGGGAGAGCACGACTACGGAGCTCCAGGGCCGATGTTTTACCCCGCACCTCCACCAAATGTAACGGGGGGGGGGGGGTTGTTACGAGGTACTGGGGCGACGGGAACGGCAACGGCAGCAGTCTGGGATCAGATCAGCACAAGACACACAAGCGTAGCGCTGGCAAAAACTCTCGAGAACACTGTCACCTCGTCTTCGTCTTTTCAAATCATCAGACGCATCTTCTTCTTTAGCCTTACAAAATAAATAAAATAAATAAACAATGTGCCGACAAACTACGACTGCAACTTGAGACCCGTGCGTCTCGCAAGGCGCCTGGCAGCGCTTCTACGTGGTTTACCGATTCGCGCGTCCGTTTCGTCCTACGTAGCCGAGCGATTTGTCTGACGGGCAAGCCGTCACGCCGAACGGGCGATGGCGATTCGTAGACTGCCTGGGAGTGCTTCAGCACGCTGTCGCATTCCACTCTTAGAGCCGAAGCTTAAGCTTCCTCAATTTTTTTTACCAGCAGCTACACTAGGCTACCAGTCGAACATTTCGCGGTACAGTCGCGAGGAAAGTTGCGCGCATGCGCCGTTACCATGGCAACCGGAGAGGAGCAGTGGGAGCGCCACACGCTTTCCGGTACATGGGAGAGGCCAGTTTTGCGCATGAGTCGTTAGCATTGCAACCGGGAAAGAGTGGTCGCCGCGCGCTTCTTCGCCGCCATCGCCGCGGCCGCGCGCCCCCTCCTCTGTAGTAGGTGAATGTGGCGTCACGCGGATTAGCAGTTGTGAGCATGCGCCGATACCATCGTAACCAGAGAGACCCCACAGCTGCTCCGCGTTCTTCACCACCGCCTCGTCGCATGCGCAGTTTTGCGCAAAAAAGGCGCAGATGTAATTGGCGGCTGTATCGCAACGCTAGATGTTGACAGGAGAGTCCAGCCGCTGCTAAACAGCGGTATGGAGAAGAGAAAAAGAAATTGGCAGTGGCGTAGCTCCGCTATGCCAGGATATACAGAGCGGGAGGTACGTTTCCCTGGCTGAATTTGCTTTTTTTTTGTTTTTGGCACTGTATGTCCGCTTGAAATGTCCGGGTCGCAGATGCACTTTCGGAATTTCGAATGGTGTGATCATTCACACGACGGGCCTTCACATACTCTTCGGTTGGTTGCCGTTGACTGACGTCTTCTATAGGCTCCATCTCGGCGGCTATGCATGTCTATCACGCTCGGCAGTCTGGCGTCTCCGTTTCGCAAGGCGTTCCTCTCTCTCTTCGGGCGTCTCCGCTGCTCTCTTTGCCTTATGACGCTCACTCTCTGTTGAGTAGCCAACTGCCAAGCGACCACCTCCGAATCAGAGGAGTTATTGATCTCATGTTCATACCGCCGTTTAGCAGCGGCCGGACTCTCCTTCTGTGCATACATATAAAGCGTTTGGATACAGCCGCCGATTATATCTCCGCTTTTTATATGCAATGCAGAGCATGCGATGACCCGCGGTTTGAGTGATGAACGCGGTGTGACGTCATACCAAACGGCGGTGGCGGCGAGCCGGGTGGTGTGACGTGATGCCAGATGGCGCCTCGAGCAGGCAAAGCACAGTAACCGTCTCACATATCTGGGTGGGCACCCAAACCATGCCGTAAAGGAAAGGATAATTGAGGGAGGTAAACGATGAAGCGCGCGGCGCCCAATCTCCTCCTCCTCGGTTGCCATGGTAACGGCGCATGCGCGCAACTGACCTCCCGCATGTACCATGTTAGCGCATGCGCACAACTGGCGTCTCGCCTGTGCCGCGAAATACTCGGCTGGTAGCCTTGTGCAGCTCCCGCTACACAGCTTCCGATCCTGAGGTTGTCGCCTGACAGTTGGCTACTCAGGAAACAGAGAATGCTAAGACGCCCGAACAGAGAGAGGAACGCCTTGCCAAGCGAAGACGCTGGACTGCCGAGCGTAATGGACGTCGTATAGCCGCCGAGATGGAGCCTATGGGAGGCGTCAGTCAATGGGAACTAACCGAAGAGGATGTCAAGGCTCGTCGTGTGACTGATCACACCATTCGAGTTTCCGAAAGTGCGTTTTCGACCCGAACATTTGAAGCAGACTTTGTGAACAATCCGTTTGGACATATTCGTAGTGTGTTCGGCAGACTGTGACACCAATAGGACTTGACACCAGTGCGTAATCAATCCAATGTATGACACTGCGTTTGGCATTACCAGAACAAGCTCAGTCACGGAAACGTACCTCCCGCTACGTATATCCTGGGATAGCGGAGCTAAGCCACTGCCAATTTTTCTTCCTCAACCTTCACCTACGAGGTATTTCCGGTTCCGACGCTGACACCTTGTCTAGCAAGACATCTGCGACTCCCTGCGTCCGCTTTCTCCAAGAGCCGGAATTGGCGGTGGCTTAGCTCGGCTATGCCAGGATATACGTAGCATGAGGTACGTTTCCCTGGTGGAGCTTGTTGTGGTCACTGTATGTTTAGCAATGAGAGACATTGAGTATACACATCATTTATTCATGTTGCTTGATATAGACGAAGACTGCCCGATGGTTTCTGAAGTAGCATGCAGCTGTCTCTATTTTGTCGGTACATTGTTTTGATTTGGTGGAGCCTCTTAAGTATACAAGCTCTGTAATAGTTCCCCAATGTGTAGTCTGGACATGTAGATCCGAAACTAAATTAAAGTCAAATTTTCTTTCATACACTAAGAGAGTCCTCTTTCCTGTTGAAATCACCCAAAGTCACACACGGCTGTGAAACGCTGCCATGGGCTGGTATACACGTGGCAACCACATAAATCATCTGCTTGACAGATATTCCCGGTGCCACGTTGACTCCTTGGAGGATAATGCCGCTTCCTAGAAGCCGAACTCAGCAGGCTTCACCATTACTCATCGCAATCGAATGGAGATGTCTGACAGTGGTGACACCTTGTTTAACGTACACACAGACTCCAGCGTTCTTATTTCGTTCAAGCCAACCGCTAAGCAACAACCTCAGGATCGGAAGAGTTAACCTTTTCTTGTGTATAGCGCTGTTTAGCAGCGGCTGGCCACTCCTATGCATGCATGTCAAACGTTGAGATACGGACGCCCACTACATCTCCGCCTTTTATACGCAATCCTGTGCATGCGACGCGGAGATCGCGTGATGGAGCGGCGTGCGGCGATGAAGAGCGCGGCGCAGCTGTGTGGTCTCTCGGGTTACCATGGTTTCGGCGCATGCACACAACTGCTCATCCACGTGACGTCACGCTCCGAATTGTCAAGAGAACATGAACCAGAGATTTGAGAGCATGACGGCAGAATTACAGGCGCAAAGAGCTGAATTGCAAACGCAGAGAACTGAGCTGGTTGCCCTATCGGAACGACAGAAAAACTTGGAGGACGCTTTTACCCAAATTCAATATGGCCAGAAACGCACGAAATAAGTCCATTATTTGGCAATGGAATTGCCGAGGGTTCCAACGCAAGCGAGCGTTATTGCAAAATTACGTGGATACGTTAGAAGAGAAGCCGCTAGCGATATCGATACAAGACAACGGGAAACCAGCATCCCTGCCAGAATATCAGGCATTCCACAGCGACAGGGGAGAGAAATCGAGAATAACGACTCTAGTAAAGAGAAACATAGCGACGATCAAACATGAGATTCAATCCAGGGACATAGAAGGAGTCTTGGTAGAAATGCTCACCGGTAGGAAAGAAGAGCCTAGCCTCTTCCTACTTAACATCTACTAGAGTCCCAAACAAAAAAGTAAGGTTCAGGGCCATATTCAGGAAAGCCCTGAAAGCAGCAGGAAGAAACGTCCTCTTCATAGTAGGAGATATAAACGCAATGCATGAGGAGTTGGGATACAATAGAAAAGATAGTAAGGGAAGACAGCTTTAGGAGGATATACAAGAACTGAGTCTGACACTACACACTGATCCAGGAACCCCGACGAGGAAAGGGAACAGTGTCACTGCAGACACCACACCTGACCTAACACTGTCGAAGAACACCAAGGCGGTGTCCTCGGAAAATACGGGGCAAGACCTAGATAGTTACCATTATATAATAGCTACAACAACGGCCAAAGGATTCAAGGAAAAACGGCTGAAGCAACCAAAACTTACAGAATGGGACAAATTCAGGAAGCGAAGGAAAGAGTCCGCCGCTAATACAATAACGGACCTAGAGGAGTGGACAAATACACTTAAAAGACATGCCACCGAAGCGATGGCAACTCTAGAAGGCCAGAAGCTCCGGTAGTGGCAGATAGTAAACTTCTGCACATGTGGGAGGCAAAAGGAGGCTTAGAGAACCGACTTAAAAAACAGGGATGGAATCGGACCCTGAAGAGACGAATAGCTAGGCTAAACCGAGAGATCGAAAAGTACGCAATACAGTTGTGCGAATAAAACTGGTGCAGTAAATGCGATGACATGGAGAAGGGAATGAGCCTAGCGAAAACCTGGAACATCCTGAGACACCTGCTTGACCCAACCCAGTCAAAGTCACAGACGAACATTAGATTGGCCAAAACACGGCACAAATATGAGGGAACAGATGATAGCTTCATGAAGGATATCAAACAAACATACATAAGGAATATAGCACGCACTAACCTGCCAGATTATGAGGGACCGGGCAATGAAGAACTGGACACGCCCATAACGGAGGCGGAAGTGAGAGCGGAGATAATCAAGCTCAAAACTAAATCGGCTCCAGGCCCGGACGGAATAACCAACAAAATGCTAAGAAACCTGGATGATGAGTCGATCACTGCTATAAGTAAATACATGCAGCAGGTGTGGGAAAAGGGGAAGCTACCAAAACAATGGAAAGAGACAAGCATCATTCTTATTCCCAAACCTGGAAAGCCCTTAAAATTGGAGAACCTCAGACCAATCTCCCTCACCTCATGCGTAGGGAAGTTGATGGAGCATGTAATCCAAACGAGGCTAACCAGATACATGGAGGACAAGAAATTATGGGCAAACGAGATGGTGGGATTTAGGCCAGGCCTAAGTACTCAAGAAGTTATGTTGAGATTACAAAATGACATCATAGACTCTCGGACTAAGGACACAAAGGCAATCTTGGGGTTAGATCTTAAGAAAGCTTTCGACAATGTAAAACATGAGGCGGTCCTATCGGAACTTCAGAAGATCGGTGTAGGCGGCAAGATATACAACTACATTAAAGACTTCCTGTCAAATAGGACAGCCAAAATTAGATACCAGGACCTGAAGTCAGAAGAAATAGAGCTACGCAACAGAGGTACACCACAAGGATCGGTCCTATCTCCGCTCCTCTTCAACCTAGCCATGAGAGGCCTCCCAGCGAAACTGGGGGGAATCGAGAACTTACACTTTAGCATGTATGCGGACGACATAAATGTCTGGATAAACAAAGGCAGCGATGCAAAGATAGAAAACACACTTCAGACTGCGGCATACACAGTAGTGGAGTACGCGGCAGTAAGGGGGCTAGGCTGCTCGCCAGAGAAGTCAGAACTGTTAATATACAACCCAAAATCTTTCAGATTAAAAAGGGATAGCAATCTTAGCATCATGGTAGGAGGCAAACCGGTGTCTAGGGTGACAAGATAAGAATTTTAGGCCTTTTTATTCAGGAAAATGGATACAATGATGAAACAATAAAGAAACTGGAAGGATATGCAGCACAAGTAACTGGAATATTCAGAAGATCAGCGCTCGAAGGGAGAGGACTCAAAGAAAGGAGCCTAATAAAATTGGTGCAAGCATACATAATCAGTCGACTCAGCTACGCTACACCATACCTTAACATCCGGGCCCCAGAAAGATATAAGTTGGACTCAGTAATTAGGAGGTGCTACAAACGAGCGTTAGGATTACCCATAAGCACCTCAACGGAAAGACTCCTAGCTATGGGGATACACAACACGTGGAAGGAAACGGCCGAGGCGGTCAGAACAGCTCAGCAGGAAAGACATAGCCAGACATATACAGGCAGTCATTTTAGGCATGGTAGGATTGCAGGCAGACAGAGGCATGCAGCAAAAACAAGACATCCCGAAGGAGGTCAGGGAACATATCAGAATAGACCCACTTCCGAGAAACATGCACCCCACCTTCAACAGTGAGAGGAGAGAAAAGAGAGCCGAAGCCCTCATGAGACGCATCAACGAAATGAATAAGGAGACGGTAGCATACACGGATGCGGCGAGCGGTAGACTGGGAGCAGCTGTAGCTTCAGTGGTGGATGGTAAGGGTAAAACAATATATAGCAGCTACGATACGCAGCCGCAATTCGGAAGTAGCAGAAGAGGTAGCAATAGCGCTTGCTTGCGTGAGAACAAAGGCAAACTATATAATAAGTGACAGTAAAACAGCCATCTACAATTATGGAAGAAGTAGAGTCGCATCAGAAACGGTGCGGATTCTAACGGGGGAAAAGATGAATAGAAAAATTAGCCTAATATGGGCACCAGCTCATACGTCAGTACCAGGCAATGAATAGGCGCACCTTCTAGCTCGAGATCTCTACTTCTGAGCAGAAGCGGAACCGCCAGATTGCAAGGAACTAGACGAGAGACTACAAACATGCACAGAAATCATAGAGAATTACAGACTGCAGAAAAGAACTGTCCCTCCTCCGGACAAGGAGCTCGGGAACAGGGAGGCAATAACCTGGAGAAGGCTATAGGCCGGAAATTTCATAAACACGGTATGGGCGTCACACGTCCTACAAGACGAGGACATAGAAGATAAATGTTAACAATGTGGAGAGAGGGGGACCCTCGACCATATAATTTGGCAGTGTGTACACTCCCAAGGGGCGAGGGAAGGAATAGATAGTAGAGAAGCCTGGGAAACCCTTCTGCAAAGCGCGGACCCCGCGACCCAGAAGAAAGCCATCCACCTGGTGGCAGAGGCAGCGAAGAGCCAACAACTCTTTGCCTGCGTCTAGTCGCGGAGGCCCTGACCTCTGCCCCTAGGCCTGCGCGCCAGGGGTATGGAGTAGAGGGCCTCCGTTTCTGATGGAAATAAAAGTTTTTGGAACTGGAACTGGAACTGGCAGTGGAACCGGCGCGTGGCAGCGGCAACGGTGAAGCGCACGCCGCACTTTTCTCTCGTTTGCCATTGTAACGGCGCATGCGCACAAATTCCCTCTCCCATGTACCGAGATATGCTCGACTGGTAGCCTAGTGCAGCTCTCCCTACAAAAACGCTGCCTTGTGGTTCGGCCTTCAAACGCGCAGCGAGTAGTGCAAATGCCAAAAGCTATTGGAAAATGAACATTGGTTTTCGAGGAAAGGAAATTGTGCAGTATCTGTCTCACATATCGGCTGACGCCTGAACCACGCCGTGAGGGAAAGTTTAAAGCAGGGAGTGAAAGAAGAAACGAATAATGGAGGGATCCGGGAGAGTTTCGACCACCTGGGTATCATTAAAATGCACTGACAAATGAAACTTGTTTTTTGGGGGAAAGAAAATGGCGCAGTATCTGTCTCGCATCCTGGCACACACCTGAGCCGCACCGCAAGGGAAGCAATAAAGGAGGAAGTTAAAGGAAAAAGGAAGAGGTGCCGTAATGGCGGCCTCCGGAATAGTTTCGACCACTTTGGTATCCTTAACATGTACTGACATCGCACAGCACACAGGCGCCTTAGCGTTTTGCCCACTCGATATGCAGCCGCAGCGGTCGGGTTCGAACTCTGGAACTCTGGATCAGTAGCCGAGCACACTAACCACTTAGCCACCGCAGCGGCCTGCTTTGTGCAACACTAACCTGCCGGAGCATCAAGGAATCATTCGAGGGGCTTTCGATATAGCGCATCCTAATGGCACTGTTAGTTGTGGGCTATATCAGAGCAAGCGGAAACCTCACCAGCGCATCAATAGAGCTCTTCTAAGTCTCTCCTTCTCGACGAGGGCGCTCGTGATAAAGGCAACACACGATAATGGCTTCAAGTTCATTACGCTGCATTTTTCACACTACAAAACGCTCGTACCTCCACCACAGCGATAAAGCAAACGCCACGCAATCATGCCAGACAGCACCAATAAAATGAGCTGCAGCAACTTCAAAAGCAAAAAAGCTGACAAGCTAGCACTCATCAGCATGACCATATCTGTAATCATCATATTTCCTGTTCGCGCGCACCCGCCGTGAACACAAATAAGTTTTTTTACTAGTGTTTACTGCCTCGGCGAGGTTTCCCAAGGCATAGTATTTCACAACACACTGTCCATAAAGAAATACAATCAAAAACACAGCTTGCAAAGTTTTGACTTGGAGCCCTAAATATATACCGCAAATGAAACAGACTGGGTAATCGCCAGAATGTATCGAAAATAAAGTGATAGTGACGGGGCCACGCGATATGGCATCGATATGAGTTCCTTCCGGGTCCAATGTCAGGATTAACTAAGAAATTTCGATGGAGGCCATATTCTAGAGGTCCCTGTACTGTGCGACGTCACCGCTCGTTAAAACACCTCAGGTGGTCAAAATTTCTGGAGCCCTTCACTACAGCGTCCCTCATAGCTTGAGTCGTTTTGGGACGTTAAACCAAATAAACGAGACCACACCACACAAAACTAAAGAGCAAAATTACCAGTAGCGTCGACGCGTTCCCTCTTGTCAGTGATCTGTAAGGTCAAGCGGGCGTCATGCCCTTTCGGAAACAGCCGCTTTCTGCCCTTCACCCTCCCTCATGTTTTCCCTCCCCTGTGCTTTCGTTCGCTGGGACTCGCTCCTCCTCCACTTTTACATGCCGCAGAGAGAGAGACAAGTAGTGGAGGGCTCTGGAATAATTTTGACCACCTGGGGATCTTGCACTGAGACCGCAGGTGAGCTTCACTACGGCGCCTCTTTCTTCCCTTCTTTCTTCACTCCCTCCTTTATTCCTTCCATTACGGTTAGTTTCAAGTGTCCACCAAGATATGAGACACATACTGCGTCTTTTTCTTCCCCAGAAAACCCATTTTCTTTTGTCAGTGCAGGTTAAAGATCCCCAGGTGGTGGAAACTATTCCGGAGCCCTCCACTACGACACCTTATTCTTCTTTTCTGCTTTCACTCCCTCGTTTATTCCTTGCCTTCCAGCGCAATTCAGGTGTCCGCCGAGATGTGAGACAGATGTTGCGCCATTTCCTTTCTAGTAATAATATTAATTGGTTTTTTTGGGGGAAAGGAAATGGCGCAGTATCTGTCTCATATATCGTTGGACACCTGAACCGCGCCGTAAGGGAAGGGTAAAGGAGGGAGTGAAAGAAGAAAGGAAGAGAGAGGTGCCGTAGTGGAGGGCTCCGGAATAATTTCGACCACCTGGGGATCTTTAACGTGCACTGACATCGCACAGCACACGGGCGCCTTAGCGTTTTTCCTCCATAAAAACGCAGCCGCCGCGGTCGGGTTCGAACCCGGGAACTCCGGATCAGTAGTCGAGCGCCCTAAATACTGAGCCACCGCGGCGGGGCATTTCCTTTCTCCAAAAACCATTTTTTAGACAGCGGACTTGCAACTGACTTTAGCGGGTATTAATGCGCGTCACATGTGTGAATGGGCAATTACGGACGTGAAGCAACGGCGCAGTGAACAGCGCAGCAGCGCTTAGAGACGCACAATCTAATCCAGACACAGAGTGCCTCGACATTCGCGATGAGAGCACTGCCGTGGTTCAGGAGCAAGGGCCCCGTGTGGGTATGTCAGCTAGAGATGATGCGCATAAGCAATGCGCACAGGTTAGCATCTCTGCGATGGCGAAGAGGGTTCGTTAACAGGACGTGCTTTACAGCGTTCTTGGCTTGCAGCGTTAAACGCGAGCAAAACACAGCTCGATGTCATTGGGAAACAGGCCCGACAAGACTTCGGAGTTGGTTCCGTTTTTGTTTATGCGGGGTTAATGTCCCAAAGCAACTCGGGCTATGAGGGACGCTGTAGTGAAGGGCTCTGGAAATTTCGACCCCCTGGGGTCTTTAACGTGCTCTGACATCGGACACTACGGCCCCTACCATTTGATGTCTCATTCCGTTGGAGGCGAAATTCTATAGGCCCGTTGGCACTTGACACGAAGCATAGTTGGGAAGTGCGTGAATATCCCAAGGTTGTATCACGCAAATGTGATGCAATAAAACCTATTCAGCATTTCACAAACGCGAGAAAAAGAAAACTGTGCAAAAATGGCTAGCGCTCACAGTTGTCGCTTCAGGGATGAGCACTGGATGTATTTCAACCAAACATATTAATTTCAAAATTTTCCCTCCCCTTAAGATAGCGAGGAAGTCTGCCTAGTCTGCATAAAGGCAGAGTGCACAATAGAAACGCTCTTTTTTGCTCTCCACAGAACTCTTATGTGTCGCAATTTGGTGCCGCTAATCTGCAACAACCCAACTATAAGCTTTTGCTTGGAGGATGACTCACGCGGATCTGTTCACCTAGGTTCCAATAAAAAATGACGTACAAGGTCGAGCCAGCGCGCAATTATATGCATGGCTTCCTGCAAAGCAGTTATACAATCACGCCTTCTTGTAGCCGTGAGCAGTACTATTGAACAACTAACGCACAGAAAGAACTAGTAGAACAGGCGCAGACTTACCAATTGTTGCCGTTGGAGCGCAATGCTTCTCGAGGTTCGAGAGGCGCACGTGCACCGAGAGTGCGTGCCAGGTTTGTTCTGTTATGTCCGGAGGCTTGCGCTCTAATGTTTAGTCAGCGTTCATCTCAAGGAACAAGAATGGCAGGAAATCCACACACGAAGCGAAACTTCGCGACACACTACACCACCTCGTCCTCCAAAAAATAATACTTATGGCCCGCGATTAGCGCTCGCGCTGACTTCTCAGCGTCACGGTTCACTGACAGCAGCAGCTTCTTTGTCACGCTAGTCGTGAAGCATTGCACCGCATGCGGTGAAAGTCGGATTTCCAGGCGAACGCCGATTCCTCGAACTTAACCCCGAAATGCCTCGCCCGCGAGAAAGAGACGTTGGCTCGCGAGGAGCTTGGGCGCTACCAACACGATTCTTTGGGGGGGGGGGGGATGAATGATTTCTAGGCGAACGCTCGTCGAACTGCTTAACACGGAAACGCGTCGCCCGCGAGGAAGAGTTGAAAAGGACGCGCTTGCACGTGGGCATTTGCTTGCGAAAAGCTTGGACGCTACCAATACAATTCTCCGAGGGTAGAGGTACTAGAACTCGGAGACAGCTTTCTATGTCTATGCGATGGAAATCGTTTTTGTGATTGGGGCGGGGGGGGGGATGTCTGGTACTAGAACTCGGGGACAGCTTTCTGTGGTAATGCGATGGTTTGAACCTGACCACGGCGGCAGCGTTTCGATGGTGGCGAAATATGCTCGTGGGGTGTGCCATGACAGTGCACGTTTAAGATCCAAAGGTGGTCGAAATTATTCCAGAGCCCTCCACTACAGCACCTCTTTCTCCCTTTCTTCTTTCACTACCTTCTTTATTCCTTCCATTACAGCGCGTTTCAGGTGCCTGCCGACATGTAGCGGCTCTGTTCGGGTGTCCACCGAGATATGTGAGACAGGCGTCGACATTTCCTCAAACTGTCCAAGGGGCCAGGCGTCGCGCCAAACGGGCGATGGTATTCATGGATCCGTTAGCAACGCGGCAAGAAGCTGTCGCGTCTCACGGCAGTGTCATGCGGGACCCGCCGCGGTGGCTCAGTTGTTATGGCGCTCGGCTACTGATCCGGAGTTCCCGGGTTCGAACCCAACCGGGGCGGCTGCGTTTTTATGGGGGCAAAACAGTAAGGCGCCCGTGTGCTGTGCGATTTAATTGCACAATAAAGATACCGAGGTGGTCGAAACTATTCCTGAGCCCTCCACTATGGCACCCCTTTCTTCCACTCCCTCCCTTATTCCTTCCCTTACGGCCAGGTTCAGGTGTCCAACGGTATATGAGACAGATACTGCGCCATTTCCTTTCCCCCAAAACCAATTAGTATTATTGTCATGCGGCCGCACGGCAAGGTGGTAATGTAATGTAGGAAAGTTGAACGCGTCGCTATGGCGCAAGAAAACCGGACCGCGTACCCTCAGCGTGCAGAGACAGGCTCACCGAACGCCGCAACCATAATTTGTTACCATAGTCCCCGACCTGCTCTTTGCGAGAAACATTTTGCTTAACACTGACGCTGAGCGGAAGTGCATGAATTTTTTGCTAGCTCTTATACTGGCCATTCCCCACATTTAGCCGATGTGTATTTGTCTGATTGTCTGTCTGAAGACAGCTTTGATGACCGGCTGCTTAACTGCCCGCCGGGTGGTGGGCAACCTGCCTCGTATTTTCGGTGGGCTGGTAAGGAGCAGTAAACTCCCACCGCGTGAAGCGGCAGCTCAATTAATTGTGAGAGGCTACCCGGGAAGAGCAACCTGGTTCGCAACCCATGTCTGACCGATGGCAGCACCTGCGTTAGAAGGGGAGCAGCGCATTGGTTGAGCTCTGCACCACTGCATCAATGTGCCTGGAGTGGTAGGCACGCTCCGATTATTATATAAATGATGGGAATGACCAATTTTGATTATATGAACTTCAGCCCATTATCGCTTTCCGAAACTTCCATCCTCGAACAATGCATGTAATACATAGCGGCCATTCCTCGCATTTAGCCGGTTTCTGCCTGTCTGCCTGTCTCTCTCTGTCTGTGTCTCTGTCCGTCCGTCCGTCCGTTCGTCCGTTTTTTTAATTCAGTTTTGTAGCAGGCTGCTTACCTGCCCTCCAAGAGGTGGGCATCCTGTCCAGGTACCTTCAATCGATAAATTAATTAACAATAATCTCCATTGATTAATTCTATAAATACAAAAATTCATTGTGGTTTAGCTCCAGTACACGAGCGAAAGCTCCAAAGAGAAAGCTATGTTTGGCTGTAATTTTACTTGGTGAGGCGTTCGCTTTCCGTTGCCATAAACCTTGAATGGTCAGGAATATAATTGGGAAAGTCATACTCGGCCTGGCGCCGCCAATACACAGTCGAAACCGGCGGCTGGGTGCCCTTCGATAAAGTTCTAAAATGATTCGCGAATGGGAAATCCCACAAACAACGTTAACCAAGTTTTCTCCTATCCTTTCGACGAATTCGGATACCAACGTGTACATAACGAAACGATGACTAATTTGGTACCACCCGCATCCTTCTGCTACCCCCTGTTAGGCAGTCACGGCCCTCCGAAGGTCCCCCCTCATTAAGGTTTTGAGAACGAAAGGACGTCGGTTCGAGTTCCTCACATGAGCCGGGCTTCAAGTCGACTAACAACGTTGTGCGCCGAAAGGCACCAATTTGTTTGACATCCCACCAAACCCTCTGCGTAAAACGGATGGCCTAAAGTTTTCTCACCAATGGCGACCCCAAGTGGCGCCAGTCTCGGCATACACTCGTTTTCATATGGTACATATATAGAACGCCAGCATAGGGGGTGAACGAGCCATTGCCGGGTGGCTGGCCTGTTTGGTGACTCGGTGGTGCGGCCGCTCCAACTTCCGGCGTAGCTGAATTAGGTCATATCTAATGTCACGTGTTTGTGACGTCACGCTCTGGCCGTTGCATGCCTGGAGCTGGGTTTGCTCGCCCTGCTAGAGAAGTAAAGCTTTCGGCTTAAAAATACCCTATGCTCTTCGGTTTCTTATATATAACAAGCCCTTCATTGCCCTTCCCTTGTCTGCTTAATTTCTTAACGAGGGCATCGGTTTGGGAGCCTTGATTCCACAGAATCCGTATCTACCTGATATATGTGACAGAAGCCGAGGAGAATAAGAGATTTTGTTTAAATTGTGATGTCGATAAGTGATTAGTGAATTTTTATCTCTTACGGGTAACTGACGAGAAAATCAGAAGAAAAACAACCGCATGCTGTCGGCGGGAACCGAACCCACGACCTCTGAATTACGCGCCCAGTACTCTACAAACTGAGCTATGGCAACGGCTGTCACGCCTATTGCTTTCCAGAGTATTCAAGTTTACGTGTGACCTAACCTTGAGAGTCTTCACCAGCGCCACCCTCGTTCAAAAGTGGCGAACGTAGTACGTCCTGTATTACCGCTGGTGCGACGTGGAACGTCTTTGAACGGCGAGAGCGGAAGCTATGCGAGGACCTTCTGATGCATCCTATGGCATCAAGGCTACCAGAACCGAGGCCCTCGTTAAGCAATTAAGCAGAGAGAGTAGTGTAAATGAGGTTCTTGTTATTCATATGACAGAAGCCAACAGCCAAAGAAACCAAACAGCATATGATATTAAAACGAATGCTTTACTCGCCGCGAACATGCGATTTCGCCGGGCGGTGCTCCGAGCAGGCACATGACGTCACAACGCGCAATTCGCCTCGGATATTTCTCTCGCTTGCTCAATAGTCACTACTGCGCATGCGCCACTAGCAGCACCGAGTCACAAATGTTCCCCCACTGTGCAGCGCCGTGGCTTTCCTGAAAATCCAACTTGCAATTTTTCGTTTTCCCTTTCTTCTTTCTCTTCCTCCTTTATCCCTTCCTTTACGGCGCGTTTCGGGGGTCCACCGAGATATGTGAGACAGCCACTGTGACTTTTTTGCTCAAAAACCAAACAAACCAACTGAGTCGACGGCGTTCGTAGAGTTCATTGGCGTAGACAGCTATGCAAAGGTCGTTCATTTTCACGAAAGGAAAGACGAACAACCGGCTCCGTGGGTCAGTGGAGACCTCAATATCGCTTTTATGTACGTGGCGTTAGTGTCCAACTGCAAAAGCCTGCTATGTTTGTGTTTCGCACACAGGAGAGGCAGCGCATCCTTCCTGCTACCCTGGGAGGTGGCATAGTTAATGGTTGATTGCGAGAGATTGATAACAAAATGAACACCGTGGCATAGCTGTTGCTGCAACGCCACATGTCAGCCACAACGCTGCAATGCACTGAAGCTACATCTCTCTCTCACCACTGCCACACGTATCAAAGCACGAATGAGGCATCCGCAGATCCAGGGAGCCACTTACGCGCCCTTCCTTTCCTCCAAGCCATCGCCCTCTAGAACATGGTCAACGCCAGTGCCAATGAACACAGTGAACGCCGACGTCTTTCGCTTTGCATATGCTGGAGTAGCTGAGCTAATCCACATTAATTTTTTTAATCTGTGGTGTCGATCAATGAAGATCATTAGTAATTATTTTATAGCTTAAAGGTAATTGATTAGAAACGCAAAAGAAAAAAAACGCCACACTCTTGAAGACGTTGAAGTAATGAGCGTTAGCTGTTTGGTTTACTAGAATTGATATGAATGAGATTAAAAAGAGGTTTCAGCGGCCCGGCGTTCACGGAAGTATCCGAGTATGTCTGATCTTTTGGAGTTACTTCCCAGATCTTCTTCGGCCACGGCGTAACATGTCGATGGTTGGGGATCATCCATGTCTTTCTTCAAACATGCTGCGGTAGTGAACGTGTGGGTAAAAAGAGCGCATCTGAGAGGAGCTCCCGAGGCAGACGCCTCATTTCGGGTGAATGGAAGGAATATAAGAGCGTCCCCTTTAAAACGGGGTGGACTGCCACCACGCTTGGCTACGCATACACGCACGCCGCCTAGCGGTGCGATTAGGGTGCCTCAATGCCAGCGCCGGCACTCTAGGTCCGATCGACTTCTAGCGTAATCTATCGGATAAATAACGATGCAAAAAGTTGGGAGGGCACAACCAATTGTAATGGCCGCCGTCTTGAATTCTACATTCTGAAACTATGCCGCTATTTTGACCCCTGACGTCATACTCCCGGTGTATCACATCTGGCCATCATACTGGGCCGTTACAACATCATTTTCACGTGGTAGGTGGTTGTTTCTACAATGCTACTGTAGATGGCGCTACAAGTCTCAATGCAACTTGTTTTTTTTTCTAGTTGCTGCAACAAATGGCACTGTGATCTCGTGGCGGTAGCAGACCTCACGAAATCTAGAAACAGGAGTAATTGCTGCCACAGATGGCGCTATGGTCTAAGGGTAGTAGCAGACCCTACGAAATCTCGGAACGTGATGAGTCAGAGCTGAAGCTCTTAAAAAGAACCACATGCCCCCGGTGGGAACGGAATTCAAGACCTCCGAGTTACGTGTCCGCTGCTTTACCAATTGAGCTACCGACAACAAACTGAGGACAAATGCAAATGATGACAAACTGATTGTCATCTTGGTGCTTCTGTTCTTATTTTTTGTGCATACATGCATGTACTTTATAGATCATTTCTGTGTAATCTGTAAAATATCTGTATAATCTCTGTTTAATCTCTGTACAATTTTTTTATGTTTGCGCATGCTCACATAACAGTAGCATAAGGCTGTAATCTTTTCTTCTTGATGTGTTTATGCTTTCCGCTGCCACTGCATTTGGGTGCCAGGGATCCCTCAAGCCATCGTAGAACGTCTTTTACCATGGCCTCCCGTACACTCCGGTGTATGAATAAAAATATGGATGAATGAATGATTATACCAACTCTATATATTGCTCTAAAAAATATATTATTGTTACCGCTGTAATCTCACTACCGACGCGTATTGGCCGAATATTTGACCACCAAGGCTTCAAGGAACCACGCTCGGCACTGTTCAGAGATTTGCTAATCCTCCGGCGCAGTCGTGAGTAACTGGAGGAGAAGAAGCAATCTGGTGCGTGAGCAAACAAAGCCCCGAAGCACGGACATCTTGGTTACATCAGGCGATATTCATGTGAAACAGCAAAACCACAGGTTGCGAAGAACATTTGATGGCCCACAATTGTACCCTACCCTGGAGCATTGACGCCAGGCAATGCGAAACCAAAATGAGTTTCTTGGTGCAGTTGAAAGAGAGAGGCGCCACCTTGCCGTCGAAGGTATTGGAAGCGCGGTTGGGGCATGAATCAATGACGTACATTACAAAAAGGGGGGCACACTGCTATCCTCGGATGTGCAAAGTATATCTCGAGCTCCTCTAAAAGTTCAGATGGAAGGAAACCGTCAGCGCAGAGTTCCCAGAGCAACAGTGGACAGTTGCGCCAATCATTAACAAAAAGTTAGTACCTAGGATAACATCACTCATGCATCTCGGAAGAACTGAAAACTCCGCTGTAAAGACTGTTCCGCCGATGTAAATCACAGCACTGCATATCCCCATTGGGCAGAACTCACAGCACGCGCCACTAAGGTTCACATTGTTGTCCTAAAGAAACATAATTTTGCAGTCTTAGTGGGTTCTTCAGCGACAAACGTATAATAGAGACAGCTGCACTCGTATCCACTAAGGCCAATGGGGGCACACTATCCACAAGCACATGAACCGTGTTCCTCAACACAACTGGTGGAGGAATTCTTGCAGACAGCCCACAGTCTTCAGAGGCCTCACCTCCAGCGGCTATGCTGACTAGTTTCCCGACGAAGGCCATGAGGAACGTCGCCATGGTGACGAAGAACGGCGCGCAGGAGAGGAAGGCGTTGGTGAGAAACTTCGGTCGAAAACGGGAGAATGGCTGCGTTGTCCGTCGGGCAGAGGATAATCGCTCGAGGTCGAGTGCCATTGCCAACGAGAGTCGTAAGAACGCTTATCTGGTGGAGCAAGATGGACGGGACGCTCATACCGAGGCAATGGACAGCGTTGGCAGTAGCGAGCGATGTGCCCTCTATAGAGGGGATCAGGGCGAACAAGACCTTTTTCCCTAGAAGACTCCGACAAGTCAGGAAGCACTGAGTAACCACACGCGTCTTCAGGCCTTCTCGAAGGGCGCCTGAAAGAGCGGGCATATGGCCGTGAACGATGTTCGTAATCCGTATCGTGGTGCAATTCCAAGCCAGCCGAGCGTGAGTAGCATGACAGGAACGACCACGGCGACCGAACCTAGGGGTTAGGCCATCGAAGCAGGCACCAAGTTGTGCATTATTTACTCAAATTATACCGGGCGTCGAGGGGACTACGGAGGGAGGGAGACCCTTGAGAAACAGAAGCGCATAAGATGGCACGGATGGTGGACACCGTGCGTGGGGCTCGAATCGCAGAAGCTTCTTGCGATCGGTCTGTCGGGTCGTCGATGAAAGATACATAAAGCGCTCTTCAACGCTGTCCACATGACCCTTGCCAGCCGCCCAAATTTTGGCGTAATACGACGAGTCTTCAATGCCTCGAATGTGCGTAACTGCCGAATTACATCTGAGACGGCTTCCAAGTTATCTTTCGTCATCAGAAAATTGTAAAAGTCTTCTGCAATGTCGTTCGTCATTATCAGTAAGACGAGGACATCCAATATATAGGTTGTGCAAGCTTCTCCCAGTAACTGAACCCTTTGTTCGAACGTTTGTTCGGCCCGCTCCTGACGCCAAAACGCTGTCCCAATCCGGTAATGAATCGTTCACAGGCGATAATGGAGTCGCTGAGTGGGCACAGCGCACTGCACTTTGGCATGTTGCCTTATGCCTTGCTCTTCTGCTTTGCACAGGTTTCTCTGCTCCGTCCGTCCAAACTGACTCTTCAGCAGAATACCGCTACAGTCGACACATGCCTTCAAGATTATCTGACACCGGATGCGGGAGATGTTGTTTCCTGGTGGAATGATTATCTTCTTGAAACACCGCCCCCGTTTATTGGAACCTGCCCGGATCTTCTTTCAAAAGACCGACAGCCAGTCTTCAGTTTCAATGGGCAGAGCGGACCATACTTAAGCATGTTACCTTCCACCTCGCTCTTCTGCTTTGCACAGCTTGGTTGTTATTCTACAACAACTGGAAGTGACTGCCGCGGTCCTGCTGTACCTACGGCGCTGTGTTATCATTGTCGAAAACGCATTTTGTGTTTGCGCACTGCTTTTATGTGGTGACGTTGAATCTAACCCTGGACTTGATAATTCCAATGAAGACAGTTCAGAACTATTAAAGCAGTTGGTTGCAGCCTATTCCATGTTAATAGCTGAGATTGTAGCCCTCAGAACACGAATGGAGAATTTGGAAACAACAGTATCTGACTTAAGCGCACGCTTTGTGGACTTAGAAATACAAGCAATACAAGCAAATACAAGCAAAGTGTACTGATAACTTGAAACGCACAATTCGCGCTTTGCAGTCAAAATAGTCTCTACGGAAGATTACAGTAGACGTTCCAACTTATTCGTTTTTGGTGTAAGCAAAGAACCAGATGAGACAGAATCTGATATTAAACGAAGGACACTAAGTGAAATCTTCCCAGAAACACTGTCTACTGTACTTCTGTCGGCATAATTCTTCGTTTAGGGAATAACACTGTCAGCAAACCTGTGGTCATATTCTTCAAAGGTTACAATGAAAAGCAAAAATGCCTTAATACCGCACATAAGCAGAAAGGAAAAATATGCATCTATTCCGAGTGCCTACTCGAAGGAAGTGCTCAGGCAAAGGAAACGATTATGCAATAGCGGTAAAACTGAAAATGAAATGGAAGGTGACCATAATCAGAGATAAGTTGCTCGTTGCTGGCAAACTGTTTTCATGAGATGACATCACTAGCATATGGCTGAAACTGCCTCCCAGAGCACACGAAAGATTGAATGACGTTGTGCACGGAGTATGAAGGAATTAAGAATTATAAACACAAATGCGCGTAGCATAATCAACAAAAGCGAACAGCTTGAGGCACTTCTTGGCTGCAATCCACCTGTCGTCATCATCCCTGAGCCGTGGCTCGACGACAAAAAATATAATGAAGACGTTTTTCCTCCAACTTATCAAGTCTATCGACATGACAGAATATCAAAAGGTGGTGAAGTGGCGGCTCTGGTTAAGAACAATATTCATGCTACATTAACTTGTCAAATCGATGACCATGAAATCATCTTTCTTAAACTATATTTTAGGGGCCGTTCCATTCTTCTATTCCCTGTTTACCGAGCTCCAGATTTCCCTCGTATGTTTCTACGTGATTTTTCAGGACGCATGTTACTACTCAAACACAACAACGTGTTTCTTCTCGGTGATTTTAGCTTACCTGGCTTAATTAGGATTTGGAATTATTTAAATCACAACATTGCACAAATGCCGAACATTTATTTGATATTATGCTTATCATAGTTTTAAACAGGCAGTGGGACAAGCTACACGTATTCATGGCTCGTCTGCCTCCGTTCTTGGCTTGTTTTTTTGTGAGCCGTTCCCTTGAAATATTTTCTGTTTCAATCCATGAGGTATTGGGTGATCATGAGATGGTGCATTTCGGTTCTGATTTCGTTGCTGATAAATGTGGCGTACAGTCCAAATCCGTGCTTAAAAATATTTCTCGCGGGTCAGGGATGAGTGTGCATTAGATTGTTTAGATTTGTGTCTCAGCAGCTTTGACGGAACTTACACATCTGAACTCTGGTCTAAATTTAAAGTCATGTGCACATATTTTATCAGCCAGTTTATTCAAACAGGCAGAAGGAACTTCCAAATCTATTCATTGGATTACGCGAGGAATCTTACATCTCAAAAGAAAACTTCCAAGCTTAAGAAGCAGAGCGCCATTCGAATTAAGCAGGCTTCTTTGACAAAAGCTGTTGCAGCTGCTAAGCGATATTACTTTCAAAATGGTGCGCCAAATTTGATTCGTAACGCCCCCCAGACATTTTGGATTTTTTAAGGAAACAAAAAAAATCCCTGCCTGCGATGATGCATGAGGGCACGTTGCTCATCAACAAAAATGATATTGCTGACAAGTACACTTCATATTTTCACAGTGTGTTTTACCAACCTACAAATAATTTTAGAACTCGTAATTCTTGTTCCTAGTCTGTGCGCGATCTTCATTCACAAACTGGTATTTTCGCTATGCTATTGAATATTAAAACAAAAGCAACTTCTGTGCCGGACGAAATACCTAATTCATTTTACATCATTATGCTGAAATGGTTTCGCTCTATTGCCACCATTTTTCGTATTTCTCTTTTGTATTCAAGTCTACCACCCCATTGGAGGGTAGCCCGTGTCGTTCCCATACACAAAACAGGTGGTGCCGCATTTTTTAATAATTGCCGTCTCATATCGCTCACCTCTTCATGCTTAAAACTTCTTCAACATCTCATGGTCAATTACATTAAAACATTTCTTGATGACAACAAATTACCGGCTTCCCAGCATATATTTTGCAAAGGCTTTTCTACGCTCACCCAACTCCTATCCGTAATTCCCAATTTCGCTCAGGTTCTTGACAACTGCGGCCATTAGATGTCATATTGCAACATGTTAGGACAACTTATGGTTTAGTTCCGCTCGTTAAACTAACCCATAAACTGGAAGCTAGTGGTCTTCCTTTTTTATTGTTAACTTGGTTTCTGCTTATTTATCTAACCAATTTCAATATGCTATACGATCGATGGTCACCGTTCTAACAGACTTCTAGTCACTTATGGTGTCCTGTGGAAAAATGTGCTTGGGCCAGTGCTGTTTCTTATCTATATTAATGACATTACCGACATCATCACTCATCCTTTTCAAATTAGGTTGTTTGCCGACAATTATGTTCTGTTTAATGATGTTAAATATCTAGGTGACCAGATTTTACTTCATTATGTCCACATAATGTTAGTGAATGGTGCGTTAAATGAGAGGTGAAACTAAATTCTGAGAAGCCAGTACTTATGCGGATCAGTAATAAAAGAAAGAGACATTCCTTTTCATTTAATATTCCTACCCGGTACCTTTCAGAAGCCAAATCCAAGTACGTGGGAGCAACAGTAACGAATACCCTTAGCTGTAATAAACATATTAACAGTGTATGCTCTTCTTCGTTTCGCAATTTCTGTTTTCTTAGGCACAAGTTAAAACGAGCTTCTAACGTTAACCAATTGGCATATTAGGCGCGGTTCAGGTGTCCAAGGATATATGAGACAGATACTGCGCCATTTCCTTTCCCGAAAAAACCAATTATTATTAATTATTATGATTAGACCAAAACTTGAGTATGCATGCACATTTCGGGAACCTCACACAAAGAATAACATTAACGCCCTAGAAAAAATTCAGTGAAAAGATGTTCGGTTTATATTTTCTAAATATCGCGCCACTGACTCACCATCTGCTTTAATGCTTCTACATAATATACAGTCCTTTGAAGCTCGGCGCAGAATACTGAGGTTACGATTTCTCTTTGTACTAAAATATAACAAATTGTCAACGGATTCCGATTTGTATCTTCGACCGATAACGTCCAGGTCAGCAAGAAAGAAGCACACTGAATTGTTAAAACCTTACTTTGCCTGAACTAACATATTCAAATTTTCTTTATCCTCGCACCATTACCGAGTGGAATCAGCTTCCACCATCATGAATAGTACACATTGACGCCTTTGAAAAGGGCGTTCATTGAATTGTTTTTGGTGATGTTTTACCGCGTACTTTTTGTTTTGTGCTTATTGTGCCTCTCCTGCCTCGGCTTTTCACTGGGCCGCAGTATGCTCTAAATAAATGAATAGATCAACCAGAGCAAAGTCGTATGTGTAAGAAAGAAAACCACGTTGGTAAGCTATGCGGTGACGTCCCAACGGCTATAGCGGCTCAACCTTTGGTAGTGTTGCAACCACTCGTCGGCGTCCTCACCTGCTGCTCCTGCGAAACGGCGAAGCTTCTAATAGGGCTGCGAGGAACAGGTCCCTGTACCCACAGGCCGGCCTGCAGCTTGGATCGCAGCGTCAAGTCGTGCTGCAGATGGCTCTTCGGCCGGTTGCATGGAGCCAGTCAGTGGTTCCAGGCCGTAGAGGCGACTACTCCGACGAGGCCTCAGTTGCAGCTGCGCTGTTTGTTGCTGCGATCGTAACCCAGCAGCTCCACCAGAATCTTCGGACTGTAATCGCAGAGCCGAGACGTTCTAGCCGGCTTCTCAGCATTTAGTTTCATCTCTCATTTATCGCACCATTCACTAACATTATGTGGACATAATTAAGTAAAATCTGGTCACCTGGATATTAAACATCATTAAACAGAACATAATTGTCGGCAAACAACCTAAATTGAGCAGGATGAGTGATGTTGTCGGTAATGTCATTAATATAGATAAGAAACAGTAGTGGCCCAAGCACATTTTTCTATAGGACACCAGAAGTGACTGGAAGTCTGTTTAGAACAGTGACCATCGATCGTATAGCATAATAAAATTGGTTAGCTAAATAAGCAGAAACCAAGTTAACAATAAAAGAAGGAAGACCACTAGCTTCCAGTTTATGGGTTAGTTTAATGAGCGGAACTAAATCATTAGTTGTCTTAACATGATGAAATATGACATCTATTTGGTCGCAATTGTCAAAAACCTGAGCGAAATTGGGAATCAAGAATAGGAGTCGGGTGAGCGTAGAAAAGCCTTTGCAAAATATATGCTGGGAAGCCGGTAATTTGTTGTTGTCATCTAGAAATGTTTTAATGTAATTGGCCATGATATTGAAGAACTTTTAAGCATGAAGAGGTGAGCGATATGAGAGGGCAATTATTAAACAATGCGGCACCACCTGCTTTGTGTATGGGAACAACACGGGCTACCCTCCAATGGGGTGGTAGATTTGAAGACAAAACAGAAACACGAAAAATGATGGCAAGAGAGCGAAACCATTTCAGCATAATGATGTAAAATGAATTATGTATTTCGTCAGGCACAGAAGTTGCTTTTGTTTTGATATTCAATAGCATAGCAAAAATACCAGTTTGTGAATGAAGATCATGCACAGACTGGGAACAAGAATTACGAGTTCTAAAATTATTTGTAGGCTGGGAAAACACACTGTGAAAATATGAATTGTACTTGTCAGCAATATCATATTTGTTGATGAGCAACGTGCCCTCATGCATCATCGCAGGCAGCGATTTTTTTTTGTTTCCTTAAAAAATCCAAAATGTCTGGGGGGCGTTACGAATCAAATTTGGCGCACCGTTTTGAAAGTAATCTCGCTCAGCATCTGCAACAGCTTTTGTCAAACAAGCCTGCTTATTTCGAATGGTGCTCCGCTTCTTAAGCGTGGAAGTTTTCTTTTGAGATGTAAGATTCCTAGCGTAATCCAAGGATTAGATTTGGAAGTTCCTTCTGCCTGTTTGAATAAACTGACTGATAAAATGTGTGCACATGACTTTAAACTTAAACCAGAGTTGAGACGTGTAAGTTCCGTCAAAGCTGCTGAGACACAGATGTAAACAATCTAATGCACACTCATCCCTGACCCGCGAGAAATATTTTTAAGCACGGATTTGGACTGTACGACACATTTATCAGCAACGAAATCAGAACCGAAATACACCATCTCATGATCACCCAATACCTCATAGATTGAAACAGAAAACATTTCAAGGGAACGGCTCACAAAAAAACAAGCCAAGAACGGAGGCAGACGAGCCATGAATACGTGTAGCTTGTCCCACTGCCTGTTTAAAACTATGATAAGCATAATATCAAATAAATGTTTGGCATTTGTGCAATGTTGTGATTTAGATGAGGCCAAATCCTAATTAAGCCAGGTAAGTTAGAATCACCGAGAAGAAACACGTTGTTGTGTTTGAATAGTAACATGCGTCCCGACAAATCACGTGGAAACATAAGAGAGAAATCTGGAGCTCGGTAAACAGGGAATAGAAAAATAGAACGGACCCTAAAATATAGTTTAAGGGCACAGGGTAAGCCCTATACCTCCCATGCATTTTAGGCCATGTTGAGGTACATGTTTCTCACTAATAACAGTAGCCTAATAATACATATATCATTGTTTGCCAAATTTTGTGCTCTTTTTACTGAACTAGAATATTTGAAATGTGTTGAAAATTCGAGTTTTAATGAAATTTTTTCCGGTAGTACACAAATCTGGCCTTTCTTTGCGCATTTCGAAATTCATAACAGAATAACTGCTCAGTGAAATTGCTTAATTCTAGTTCAGTAGTTGGCAACACTTATGTAGATGATTGCAAACAAAATCAGCCGTCTGTCTTGAAAGGCATTGGAAATAATGGTACCTTTGTAAGAAAAAACACTGTTTTGAGATAATAGAGCGTAAAGAGAAAAAAGATGTGAAAAACAATTTTTTATTCGCAGAAACGCCTCCATAGTGATTGGTTTATTAGCCCCCTGCTGCGTAGTCACTGTCGCCGTCATTTTTTCGCTTTTCGGCTTGTCGTTTTGACTGTCGGGCCTCTTTTGTAAGCTGTCGTGTTGCTCGGTCCGCAAAGTACATGCGCTTATGGTCAGCTTCCCTCAGCCACTTGATGGTGTTGCTCCCTGGGTTCAATCCACACGCCTTCAAAACGTTGGCCCGTGCGATGCTACCATCATTAAATGAAAGAACAGCATCCAGTGTTGCCATCCGTAGGGTCCGAAGCCTAACAAACACATTCTCTGGCGCGCGTTCCCAAACAACATGGTTGAACGACTCATTTGCATTTTGAGTTCGCCCATGCAGGCACTTCTCTAGGAGCTCAGCCTTCGATAGCTCCCTATAAATGGGTTTGATAGCCTCCAAGACAGATGCAGGCAAACTCTCCTTGTGGAAAAATGGCTTGCCCTCTGACTGACTTCTGTTGAAGGCACACCACGTATCAGGTTCCTTTGGGCAAAGTCCATGGCATGGGTCATCGTCTGTGGCCGATAAGTGGAAGAAGGTTGTCCAAACGGCCTTTCGCATTTCATCCAGGTTTCCTACATTTCTTCTGATGGCCAAACCATAGTACGTCTGGAGCTTGTCTATTACTGCATCAGTCAGTCGGCCTCGGCCCGAGAGGCTCTTTCCATCAGAGAGTTTTCCTGCTTTGTTTCCTTTTTTTAGCCTTCGTAACCTTGTGTCCATCCTTTTTTGCACGTGCCCTATGCACTCAACCTTGGATATTTCAACGAAATCACCATATGGCATTTGTGCCTTCACAGCCATAAAAGCCTTGCTGTCACCATCCCCAAGGTATTTGACGTATCGAACGCCGTGAAGCTCCTCACTCCTGCCGAAAATTTTCAGTGCTCCTGCGACTTTCATTCCACCGCTGGTGCCTTGGTAGTTGCTTTGGCACACCTCTCTATGAAGGGGGTCACTGTTTGTACCCTTGATGCTGCACTTTGGACAACGTTTAGACAAAACCTCCACATCCAGCACTTTCCCAGAGTCTACACTGGTCGCAGAGACTATGCCGTTATTGGAAGTATGGCCTCGCTTCTGCCAGCTTCAATCGAGAGCAACTGCGATGTCTTTATCCCCCTCATTCAGCTGCACAGCTTCGTCAGCTGCCCTTTTCATCGACTCCTAAGCAGCAGCTTCGATGTGACCTAGAAGCTCTTGATTGTATTTCGCAAACTTTGTTGGCGGCTTAGGAAGGTTTAGCCTAGCACAGAGTATAATTCCTGCAGCCATTCCCTTACCAATGGACCTCAAGGCATACACTAACCTGAGGTTGGCTTCATAGAGGACAGAAGTAGTTTTCTTCGACGTCTCAAATCATTGTGTGGCACTACACACTTCACAGTTCAAACTGTAAACGCTTGCAACACCTACCCGTTTTGTCACAATTTCGATGAGCTCAACACTTCCACCGCACTCTCTGCACACACAAATCTGTGCAATTGCGGCACAAATGCCGTCCATGTCCATTAAGGCATATTGGCTGCTGCTCTGTAGCACATCCTCTTCCTGGAAGCACAGAGAAAATCTTGAAAGCTTCGATGTCGAGGAGCTGGCGCGTTCGGCGTTCGGGATCTCATTCGGTCGTGGAGATCCTTTTGCTTTTTCACGATGAGCGTAGCGGTTGCCGTGAAATTCACGCCTGATGAAGGCCTTCTTTGCCCTGGGCATCTCAACTTATCAGCAGCAACCAACACCGGCACAATTTACAATACTGATCGAAAGGAATAGCACTCGGACGCAGCTGCATAAAGGTTGCAGAAACGTGGAAAAAACGTGCAAAGCGTCTCAGGATTGTCTTGGCTAAAAAAGAGGAGCTGTACAATAGTTGCCAGACAATTTTTTATATGTAGCTGATTTTAGACAAGTTTTGAAATCAGGTGGTGGACTTTTTGGTTGAAAAAATTGACGTTAATCCTGAAAGGGGGCGTGGCCGCTCACTACTTGGTTTCGGAAAAAGCGTTTTTCAGCCGTAAATATGGCTTTCTGAGGAAAGTGCGATCATGGAACATGTGTAGAAAGAATTGAACTTCTAAAATTCCAAAAGAAAAAAAAAACGATTTTTTTCTAATTTTATCTTACCCTGTGCCCTTAAAAAAGATGATTTCATGATCATCGATTTGACAAGTTAAAGTCGCATGAATATTGTTTTTAACCATAGCCGCCACTTCACCGCCTTTTGATAATCTGTCACGTCGATAGGCTTGATAAGTTGGAGGAAAAACGTCTTCATTATATTGTCACGTAGTGGTGACGGCAGTCGAAGCAGCGATGAAGACGGACGAAAGGGTCTTCTAAAAGAAAACTGTTTATTGGGCTGACTTGCGCCCAAAATGGACTGAATCACTCGGCGGCGGCGAAGCGACAAGCGTGCTCGGCGGTCGTCGAACAGAATGCCGCCGCTGTCGGCCGTGCTCTATTTAAAGCTGATAGCGAACATTCGAGATAAAGAGCGCAAAGTTACTGGAACATTCCGGAACAACGTAGAATCAGCTCTGCCTGGCTGCGATCAATCGTGATAAATCTAGTCGCGTCTTGCGTCGCAAACAAAACGATAAAGTGGTGTGGCGGCAGATTTGAAAAACGAACAAACACGGCAAATATTCGCGGCATTACTCCCCTCTCAAAGAAGCATCGACCCGATGCATTGAAACAAATAATGCGACTAGTAAGGGAAAAAACGGATCTTGCGAAAATAGAGCATGGAAATGCAGCGGCCTTTAGCGCGCATAATACGGCTTCAGACGGACTACATGGACAACTTCTGGTCGTACGCGGCGTCGCTGGAATGCAGTCATTGCGTCAGGGATGACTTCATAATCCAGTTCACCAAGCCGACGAAGAACCTTGTACGGGCCGAAATAGCGGCGCAAAAGCTTTTCACTCAATCCACGGCGGCGAATGGGCGTCCACACCTAGACTTGGTCACCTGGCTTGTATTCCGCGTTGCGTCTTCGTAGGTTGTAGCGTCTTTCGTCGGACCGCTGCTGATCTTTGATCCGTAATCGGGCAAGCCTTCGAGCTTCTTCTGCGCGTTGAAGGTAGGCGGCAACGTCGACGCTCTCTTCTTCTGTAACGTTGGGCAGCATGGCGCCTAGCGTGGACGTAGCATCCCTGCCATGGACGAGCCTAAAAGGCGTCATTTGGGTGGTCTCCTGCACTCCGGTGTTGTAGGCGAAGACGACGTAAGGCAGGATGACATCCCAGGTTTTATGTTCGGCATCGACCTACATAGCGAGCATATCGGCGATGGTTTTGTTCAGGCGCTCGGTCAGTCCGTTGGTCTGCGGATGGTATGCAGTTGTCCTCCGGTGGCTGGTTTGGCTGTAGCGCAGGATGGGTTGCGTTAGTTCCGCCATAAATGCTGCTCCTCTGTCCGTGATGAGCACATCGGGGGCGCCGTTACGAAGAAGAATGCACTCCACGAAAAATTTGGAGACTTCTGATGCTGTTCCGTTCGGTAGGGCTTTCGCCTCGGCGTAGCGCGTTAGGTAGTCGGTCGCTATGATGATCGCCTTATTTCCAGATGTTGACGTTGGAAAAGGGCCAAGCAAGTCCATGACAATCTGCTGAAAGCGCCTTGAGGGAGGTTCAATGGGGATCAGAAATCCTGCTGGTCGTGTGGGAGGAGTCTTTTGTCGCTGACAATCTCGGCAGGTTTTCACATAGTGCGCGACATCGGCAGACAGTCGGGGCCAGTAATACTTGTCTTGAATGCTGTGGAGGGTGCGAGTAAACCCGAGATGTCCAGCTGTCGGCTCGTCGTGTGAAGCCTGTAGAACGTCTTCGCGGAGACAAGTAGGTAAAACAAGGAGGTAGGCTGTTTTGTTCGCTGTAAAGGTCTTCTTCACAAGGACCTCATTCTACACACAGAAGGAAGACAGTCCTCGCTTGAATGAAGCGGGGGGTGAAGAAACCTTGCCTTCCAGGTACTCGATGAGGCCATTTAGGTTGGGGTCCGAGCGTTGCTGCTGAGCACAAGAGATTGCGCTGATGGGTCCCAGGAAGTCGTCCTCATCGTCGTCCGGCGGCGGTGCATCTACAGGGGCTCGTGAGAGGCAATCGGCGTCAGAGTGATTGCGTCCGGACTTGTAGACGACGGTGACGTCAAACTCCTGGGGATGCAGACTCCATCGAGCGAGTCGGCCAGAGGGATCCTTCAAATTGGCAAGCCATCAGAGCGCGTGGTGGTCGCTGACCACCTTGAACGGCCGTCCGTAGAGGTAGGGGCGGAATTTCGACGTAGCCTAGATGATGGCAAGGCTCTCCTTCTCAGTTGTCGAATAGTTAGCCTCGGCCTTGGAAAGGGAACGACTAGCGTATGCGATGACTTTCTCCAGCCCGTCACTTTTTTCAACGAGAACGGCACCTAGGCCCACGCTGCTTGCGTCGGTATGAACTTCAGTATCGGAGTTTTCATCAAAATGCGCGAGGATTGGTGGGGACTGTAAACGACGCTGAAGTTCCTTAAAGGCTTCTGCTTGCGGCGCTTCCCATGTAAATGGCACGTCTGTTTTAGTCAGTTGGGTCAGGGGCTCGGCGATGTGCGAAACGTTTTTCACAAATCGTCGGTAATATGCGCACAGTCGGAGAAATTTGCCCACTGCTTTCTTATCGGCTGGCGGTGGAAACTGCTCAATAGCAGCTGTTTTCTGCGGGTCCGGGCGTACTCCCTCCTTGCTAACGATGTGGCCTAGAAACAGTAGCTCTTCGTAGGCAAAGTGGCACTTCTCTGCCTTCAAGGTTAGGCCAGACGACTTGATGGCGTCTAGTACTGTTCGAAGTCTTTTGAGGTGCTCTTCAAAGTTCGAGGTAAAGACAACGACGTCATCTAAATATACCAGACAAATTTGCCACTTCAGGCCTGCCAGCACTGTATCCATTACTCGCTGAAACGTCGCCGGTGCAGAACAGAGACCAACTGGCATCACCTTGAACTCAAAGAGCCCATCCGTAGTTATGAATGCAGTCTTCTCGCGATCTCTTTCGTCGACCTCAATTTGCCAGTAGCCGCTCTTGATGTCCATCAATGAGAAATATTTCGTGTTGCAGAGGCGGTCCAGTGTGTCGTCGATGCGGGGGAGGGGGTAGACATCCTTCTTTTTTATGTTGTTCAAGCGGCGGTAATCCACGCAGAATTGAAGTGCGCCGTCTTTCTTTCTCACTAGAACAACCGGTGCCGCCCATGGGCTGTTTGAAGGCTGGATGACGTCGTCGCGAAGCATTTCTTCGACTTGTTCCAGGATGGCTTGTCGTTCTCGCGGAGACACACGGTTGGGGCTTTGACGGAAAGGTCGGACGTGTTGATCCGTTATAATGCGATGCTTGGCAATTGGCGTCTGTCGCACCTTCGGCGATGTCGAAAACCACTCACTGTAGCTTTGAAGCAGATTGCGGATCTCATCTCGTCTGTTCCAGTGCAGGGCTGGATTGATGTCGAAAGTGGGCGAGTTCTCTTGGTCAGGCGAATCTTCTGCGGAGGGATCGGAGAGGGCGACGGAGTCTTGTACGTTGGATGTTTCGTCGAAGAAAGCAATCGTCGTTCCTCTGTTAACATGCCGGTATTCTTCGCTGAAGTTAGTCAGCAGTACTTCGGCCTGGCCATTGCGCAAATGTGCGATGCCTCTTGCGAGGCTGATTCCTCGGTCTAGGAGCAACTGCATGTTGCCCTCGATGATGGCTTCAGCGTTAATGGCTTTCGTGGCATCTACGGTCACGATAACGCTTGATCGGGGTGGGACGCTCACTTCTTCCTCCAGGACACTCAGGGCAACGTGATTTTCTCGAGTTTTCACCGAAGCGATGGCTTCGTCCGTCGAAAGCGTGATCAGCTTGGATCGCAGGTCGATGATCGCTTGATGCTCATCAAGGAAATCCATACCTAAGATCACTTCGCGGGAGCATTGCGGTAGCACAACAAAGGTCGCAGGATAGGTATGTCCTTTGACAGTCACTCGCGCTGTACATCGTCCTGATGGCGTAATGAGGTGGCCCCCTGCGGTGCGAATTTGTGGGCCGTCCCAAGCCATTGTGACTTTTCAGATGCGCAGCGAATGTTCCATTCATCACGGAGTAATCGGCACCTGTGTGGACTAGAGCGGTAACTTTTCGGCCGTCGATAGTCACTTCTAGGTCGGAGGTCCTGGCTCTTGCATTGCATGTCGCTCTCGGCGTCGGGTCACGGCTTCGTCGCGTATGCGAATCACGGGTTGGGCGTGTGGTCGAAGCTCCTCTGGGTGGCGGCGTCGATTTGAAGGTAGCTTGCGTCGTGGTCGAGGTTCTCATTGTGTGCGGTGTCGGTGCAGCGAGTGTCGGTTCTTCATGCGGCGTCGCGGGTGCAGCGTCTTCATGGGGCGTGGTCGGTGGAGGATCTTCGGCGTTTAGCTCGTGAGCAACCTCACCTCCAGAGGTTGCTGCCTTTAGTTTCCCCTACGGGGGCTGGGAGACCTTCCTCGTACCGCGGCTGCGTAGCTGCGGCGTGGCGACGCAGAGCGCGAGGTTGACGGCAATGGCCAGCGCGAAAAGCGGTTCGGCGTGTACTCTTCTCGACGCAGGTACTCGTCGATTTCCTGCGTACGTTGTCCGAAGTGTAATCGCACAGCCGAGACGTTCTAGCCGGTTCAAAATTCCAGGGACAATCGGCGAGCGGGAAGCAGGGTCGTCGTTGTTCTTTGCCTCACAAAATGGCACATCGTCCCAAAGAGGGTTGGCCATAACCAAACAGAGACTGCTTGTATTGCAAATTGCATGCGGAAAACATATGATGACCTGAAATCTTTGCAACTAAGTTTTCGAGACAGAGGTGGATGAGGGTGATTTGGGGGCCTAACAAGATAAAATTCGTGCAAGTGAATGACTACAAGAAAGGAGAAAAAACATGTAGAAATAGCAGAAAGGAAATAACCAAATAAGGGTTAAAAGGCAGTACGAAAGCGTATGCTGGCAGGCGTTTTCTTTATAGAAGAAAATTTTGAACAGCAGAGCAAACGTTTCTATTGATATATACAAGCATAGAAGCGCCAAGAGATAGAACAACCGCAGAAGACAGTAGGCAAGATATCTTTGAACGCAAGCAGCTGCTGCCGTGATGGTGGTGGAGGTCCAACTCCGACCCGGAAAGTGCCTCCTAGTTACCTGGGAGGAATGCGTGTGCGGGGTTCAGATAACAGTCACGGGTTGGGTGGGGTGCCACAAGCGTAGAAGCTGAGCCGCGGTGCGGGATATCAGGCCTTTGGCGAAATTTGATAGGGTGGATTTTGAGTCGGAGATAGTTTTGGTGGCAGAGGTGGAGGTAAAGGCGAGTGCAATGGCCGCTTCCTCTGCAATTTCCGATGAGTCTGTGGTGACGGATCCTGGTGTGATTAGGCGGGCCTGAGAAGTAGCGACGGCGAGAACCATGCGGGAGCCCGACGAGTACGCTGCCGCGTGAACCTAAGCTACCTCGAAACTGTTGCCATAGAGCTTGTGCAGTGCTTTGGCGCGGGCTGTTCTGTGTTCTCCGTCGTGCTCTGGGTGCATGTTCTTAAGTATTGGAAGGATGATGAGTTGGGAGCGTAGGTCTGGAGGTATGGCAACCCCTTCGGTAGTATGGGTGATCGAGGTGATGCCTAGCTGACAGAGTAGAGTGCGGCCTGCCGCGGTACTCGACAGGCGAGTCAGCTGTGCTGTTAGGGTGGCTTCCGCCAGCTCCTCAAACGTGTTGTGGGTACCGAGGTTGAGGAGCCGGTCATTTCCTTCCGCCCTCTTATCAAATCCTCTTATAGAAGTTAAAGGAATATAAATACCTCAGTGTTACCATAACTGGTAATCTAAGTTGGAACAGTCATATTGCCATAACATGCTCATCCTCCTACAGAAAACTTAGACTTCTTCGCCACAAACTTAAAAACGTTCCCTCCCGGATAAAGCAGTTACCATACTACTGCCTCATAAGATCTAAACTAGAGTATGCTTGCACAGTCTGGGACCCTTATACCAAAAAGAATATTGAGCATTGGAAGCTGTACAGCGGAAAGCCGTGCGCTTCATCTTTTCTAAATATCGCACATCTGACTCTCTTTACATTTTAATGAAAACAAAATGCCCTCCCACTACTGCAAAGACGTAAAAAATTTCAGAGACTAAAATTGTTATTTCCGCTGAAAAACAGCAAACTCGCCATGAGTTCTGATGTTAACATTGCACCCCTTGCAACTCGTCCCACAAGACATTATGCACAATCTTTAACGCCGTATCAATCTAAAATTAATGCCTTTAAAAATTCTTTTTATGCATGCACTATCGAGGAATGGAACAAGTTGCCTTCTGATATAAACATGTTCATAGGTTCCATTGACAAATTGTCGTCTACCTCGTAGTCGTGTTTCCTGTTTGTGCATGTTTGATTGTAAGAGTTAAATATGTCTCCTTGTGTTTTACTTACTTATGTTTCGTGCGATGAATTGATATTCAAAATGCTGTATTTTTTTCGCCCCTCCTGCCAGGGCCCTCTTAGGGCCTGCGGTATTTGCTAAATAAAATAAATAATAGAGGTGCTGGGGGGGTAGGCGGAGCGCAACCTTCATGCAACTCCTGAAAAGCGCGTTGATGCAGTCCCGCTCCTTCTGCTTTAGGGGAACGTACGGGAATGAGTACTCCGTGCGGCTCGTGATGTAAACATGTCTGAGGCGGAGAGTGTTCCGCTCTCGCAGACCCGCGCGCCGGTTCGCCACGCGCTGAACGAGACGGGTTGCTTGCTGAGCTTGGGTCTGGAGAGTTTGGATGGCATTGGCATGCGCACCATAAGATTGAAGGACGAGGCCCAAGATGTCAATCTTGGAGACCAAGAGAATGGAGTGATTTTCTAGAGTGAGTGAGATTGGAGGGTTAGCGGGGTCGTCCAGTGTGAGTTGGATCCTTGCTACATAAATCACGATGAGTGCGAGAGCGGGCACCAGTCTTGAAGTTGTTTATATGTTGAAATTGAAAATTGGATTTTTGAGGTAAGGAAATGGCACTGTAACTGTCTCACATCTCGGTGTGAACGTGAGCCGTGCCGCGAGAGAAGGGACGAAGGCGGGAGTGAAAGAAGAAGAGAAAAAGGTGCCCTAGCGGAGAGCACCGGAATAATTTCGGACGCCTGGGAATCTTTAACATCCACTGACATAGCACAGCGCACGTGTGGATATTCATGTCACCTCCGGGAACCCAGGCTTATATGTTCGCTTTCTCCGTTCTATTTAGCCTGTGTCAGTTTATTTGAACGTGATTACTCTTGATTTCTACCCTTATTAACTCTACTACGTCGGCGGCTAGTGCAGCTGCTGTTTGAAAGTCCCGCTGTCTTCCTAGCTTGTATTGTCAAACGCACCTTATAAGATTGTTTCGGGTCCAAGGGGACTGATTTGCGTCACATGTAGCTATTTATGTATACTGCGATACTCAAAACAGATTTAGCCATCCACAATGACTAACAATAACCAAATGTTGTTTACGCGGTTGATGTGTTAACGTTGCGGTATGCCTAAAGTGTTAAACAACTCCGCTTATTAATTATGCTCCAGCAAGAATATTTATTACGAAAACACTCCTTCACGAAGTCAAGCGAGCTAACCGAGTTTGTATGAAGCTTCGACAGGAAGATTACCTTGTCGAAACATAGAATTCCAACAGCGCATGGAGAAAAAAATATTGCCGCAACTGGGTTTGGAAGCCACGACAGCGCGAGCAGATGAACGTCAAAGGCCACGTTGCAAGAGCACTATGCTTTATTTTTAAGAAGAAGAGGAGGAACAACTTTAATAAAGTGAAGGGGAGTTGGGCGAGCTTATGGGTGGGGCCCTCTTTCCAAGGGTCCACTGGCTTAAGCTGCCCTGGGGACCTGTTGTACGAGGGCCCGTTGGTCTTCCACGTTCTCGCTGGTCAGCAGCGCCGCCCACTGCTTAAAAGACGTGTTTTCCGTCTGTAGAGTGATTTGGCCCCATATCCCGACGAAATCTGGAAGAGTGTAGGGCGGGCCTGGCGTCAGAGACAGGTGTCAGAGTATGATGTTTGCTATATGAGATGTAGTCTGTATAGATTTGGAAATCAGTCCGTCTGCATCTGCCGCCGAGAGACCGCATCTGGATTGTCTAATTTCTTATGAGGTGGAGGGATGTGTCTCCTTTGAAGACGCTGAAACTGGAGGCGTTCGCTATACCTAGAAGGAAGAGGGGTAAAAGCGGGCACGGTTTGTGGCCCCACTCGGTTGATGATGCCTCGAGCTAGAGCATGTGCCCTCTCATTTTCCTCCAGCCCCTCGTGGCCTGGGGTCCATGTGATTTGGTGGTGCTTGGTGAGGGGTGTAGTGCTCATGGTCCGCCTGATGTGCTTGGGAACTGAGCCTCTCAGGAAGTTTCGACACGCGTGATGCGAGTCTGTGATCACATGAGCGATTTGGCCTTGAGACTCGCAATGTCTAATGGCAATGGCCTCGGCGGTGGTCTCCGCGGCCGCTGGTGTTCGGCTCTCACAGAAGCAGTAAATAGAATGGAGAAGCGGTGATACACTGCCGCCACTGCGTACTTGTCATGGTCCGGGTATACTGCGGCGTCAACATTAACCCCGTTCGGGGAATTGGCTAGGCGTCCGCGTAGGTAGGATACTCGCCCTCGTCGTCTGCCGTTGTGAACGTCTTTAAGTATATGCTTCGGTATCGGGAACACGCTGATGCATTTCCTTACTGTTTTTCTAGCGAAGATTGAGCATCTAGTGCGCGGATGTCCGCAACTGAGCCTAGTCTGCGCAGGAGAGCTCGTCCAGCTTGGGAGGTCTGAGATGCGTGTTTGAGATGCACGGATGGCTTCTGGTAGTTCCGCAAAGGTGTTGAGGCTTCCTAGTGTGGTCAGACATTCCGTCCGTTGAAGTGTTTTTAGTAAGGTTAAGGGCTGTCTTGTATACACCCTTATGATGATGTCAACTTGCTGCTCCTGTCTTTTTGTTAGCGTGTGAAAGGGTAGTTCGTATGTGATTCGGCTAAACACCAGTGCTAGCACCAGCCGAAGAGTGTCTTCTCGCATTTTTTGGCGATGGTTAGTAATGCGGCTGATCATGCAAGCTATCATGTTTGCGGTGGTTATGAGAGTCTGGATGGTGTGGGTAACGCGGAGGTTGCTCTGTATCCAAAGACTAAGTATGCGGACCAGGCTTGAGCCTGTCCTTTTTGAAGACTGAAGTGTCACAAATCTTGCTCCTCTTCTTAGGCGTTGGCATCCCTACCTAAATGAAGGGTTTGCCGCCTTTGCATATATGTACTGCTACGGGCTTAAGGAAGAGGAGGAAGTAGAGGTGTATTTGGACTGATCGACTATGCTTATCTTGGAGTTTGGCTGCGTTATGCTTTGTGGAGCGGCTGCATATAAACTGCGCCCTCTTCTGCTCTTTGAGCATGAAGCATTGCGCCTTTGTTTGGGTAACCCAAAATGGCCAACAATGTTTTGTATCTTGCCGCATCTTGCTGCAAAGTTTCCCCTGCTGACGTTGCAAGCGTTCCTAAAGTTTTGCGTTTCGGAGTAGCATGTGTGCAAGTTGATCTTTCTTAGTCAGCCAGCGGAGTTCTTGGTGTCAGATATCCCGGGTTCAGACGCTCCAAATCTTTGGTTGAAATCTTGTTTGGCCGACTAAATATGCGAATACCTAAAATTGTTCCGGTGCGGTCCATCCCCTCATTTGTGGACATCATCTTAGAGCATATTTATCCACGAAATGCCAAATTACTGCCCTTCTCATTGTTAAACATGTTTCAAGACTAGTTGATGAACTTCCGCTCACATGTTTCGATTACGACTCATGCCGCGGTGTGTGAAGAAAAGCAAGTTTAGGCTTTTACCCCCGGCTTCCTTGATTAGTTTTTGTCTCTGTCATCCCGGGATCGGCGCGGCGAAATAGGCGCTTCATCTCCTCGACGTAACTGCGGACGGGCTCATTCGGAAGCTGGATCCTGGACTCAAGGAGTCGTTCGGCTCTTTCTTTCCTCACGACACTGGTGAATACCTTCAATAGTTCTCTCTTGAATAGCTCCCATGTCGTAAGGGACGACTCGTAGTTTTCGTACCACGTGCGTGCGGAGCCATCCAATGAGAAAAACACGTGTCCAATCTTTGCCGCATCATCCCACTTGTTGAATGACGCCACGCGCTCAAATTGGTCCAACCATTCTTCAGGGTCTTCGCCTAGGGATCCATTGAAAGTTGGCGGCACCCGCGGCTGCTGCAGTATGATCGGTGTCGACATCTTCGGCGAGGTTGCGGTACTCGTAGCAGCGCCTTTTCGCTGTCTGGTGCGGTCCGGCAGTTTCCCGATCTCAGGCTCCTCTCCCTGGAGACGTCGGCTGGCTCGCTGAGCTGCTAGTTCGTCCTCGGGGGTGAAGCGCTTAGGGCTGGGTTCACGACTTGAAGGGAGCGTCCGGAACATGGAAGGCTGCCCAGCACCTCCACCAGATGTCACGTAGTGGTGAGGGCAGTCGAAGCAGCCATGAAGACGGACGAAAGGGTCTTCTAAAAGAAAACTGTTTATTGGGCTGACTTGCGCCCAAAATGGACTGAATCACTCGGCGGCGGCGAAGCGACAAGCGTGGTCGGCGGTCGTCGAACAGAATGCCCGCCGCTGTCGGCCGTGCTCAATTTAAAGCTGATAGCGAACATTTGAGATAAAGAGCGCAAAGTCAATTACTAGAACATTCCGGAACAACGTAGAATCAGCTCTGCCTGGCTGCAATCAATCGAGATAAATCTAGTCGCGTCTTGCGTCACAAACAAAGCGATAAAGTGGTGTGGCGGCAGATTTGAAAAACGAACAAACACTGCAAATATTCGCGGCAATATTTTTTGTCGTCGAGCCACGGCTCAATGATGATGACGACACGTGGATTGCAGCCAATAAGTGCCTCAAGCTGTTCGCTTGTGTTGATTATGCTCCGCGCATTTATGTTTATAAGTCTTAATTCCTTCATACTCCGTGCACAACGTCATTCAATCTTTCGTGTGCTCTGGGGAGGCAGTTTCAGCCTTATGCTAGTGATAACATCTCACGAAATCAACTTGCCAGCAACGAGCAACTTATCTCTGATTATGGTCACCTTCCATTTCTTTTTCAGTTTTACCGCTATTGCATAATCGTTTCCTTTGCCTGAGCGTTTCCTTCGAGTAGGCACTCAGAATATATATTTTTCCTTTTGGCTTATGTGCGGTTTTAAGGCATTTTTGCTTTTCATTGTAACCTTTGAAGAATATGACCACAGGTTTGCTGACAGTGTTATTCCCTAAACGATGAATTATGCCGACAGAAGTACAATAGGCAGTGTTTCTGGGAAGATTTCACTTAGTGTCTGCCGTTTAAGATCAGATTCTGTCTCATCTGGTTCTTTGCTTACACCAAAAACGACTAAGTTGGAACATCTACTGTAATGTTCAATAGAGACTAATTTTGATTGCAAAGCGCGAATTGTGCGTTTCAAGTTGTCAGTACACTTTGCTTGTATTTCGAAGTCCACAAAGCGTGCGCTTAATTAAGATACTGTTGTTTCCAAATTCCCCATTCGTGTTCTGAGGGCTACAATCTCAGCTGTTAACATGGAATGAGCTGCAACCAACTGCTTTATAAGTTCTGAACTGTCTTCATTGGAATTATTAAGTCCAGGGTTAGATTCAACGTCACCACATAAAAGCAGTGCGCAAACAGAAAACGCGTTTTCGGCAATGACAACACAGCGCTGTGGGTACAGCAGGACCGCGGCAGTCACTTCCAGTTGTTGTAGAATAACAACCAAGCTGTGCAAAGCAGAAGAGCGAGGTGGAAGGCAACATGCCTAAGTATGGTCCGCTCTGCCCATTGAAACTGAAGCCTGGCTGTCGGTCTTTTGAAAGAAGATCCGGGCAGGTTCCAGTAAACGGTGGCGGTGTTTCAAGAAGATAATCATTCCACCAGGAAACACCTCCCGCATCCGGTGTCAGATAATCTGGAAGGCATGTGTCGAATGTAGCGGTATTCTGCTGAAGATTCAGTTTGGACGGACGGAGCAGAGAAACCTGTGCAAAGCAGAAGAGTTTGGCATAAGGCAACATGCCTAAGTACAGTGCGCTGTGCCTACTCAACGACTCCCTTATCGCCTGAGAACGCTTCATTACCGGATTGCGACAGCGTTTTGGCGTCGGAAGTGGGCCGAACAAACGTTTGAACAAAGGTTTCAGTTACTGGGAGAAGCTTGCACAACCTATATATTGGATGTCCTCATCTTAATGACAATGACGAACGGCTTTGCAGAAGACTTTTACAATTTTCTGATCACGAAAGATAACTTCAAAGCCGTTTCAGATGTAATTCGGCAGTTTCGCACATTCGAGGCATTGAAGACTCGTCGTATTACGCCAAAATATGGGCGGCTGGCAAGGGTCATGTGGACAGCGTTGATGAGCGCTTTATGTATCTTTCATCGACGACCAGACAGATCGATCGCAAGGAGCTTCTGCGATTCGAGCCCCACGCACGGTGTCCACCATCCGTGCCATCTTATGCGCTTCTGTTTCTCAATGGTCTCCCACCCTCCGCTGTCCTCTCGACGCCCGGAATAATTTGAGTAAATAATGCACACATTGGTGCCTGCCTCGGTGGCCTAACCCCTAGGTTCGGTGGCCCTGGTCGTTCCTCTCATGCTACTCACGGTCGGCTGGCTTGGAATTGCACTACGATACGGATTACGAACATCATTCACGGCCATATTCCCGCTCTTTCAGGCGCCCATCGAGAAAGCCTGAAGACGCGTGTGGTTACTCAGTGCTTTCTGACTCGTCGGAGTCTTCAAGGGAACAAGGTCTTGTTCGCCCTGATTCCCTGTGCCACCGCTGCGGCATAGAGGGCACATTTCTCGCTACTACCAACGCTGTCCATTGCCTCGGTACGAGCGTCCCGTCCATCCTGCTCCGCCATATAACGTTCTTACGACTCTCCTTGGCAGTGGCACTCGACCTCGAGCGATTATCCTCTGCCCGACGGACAACGCAGCCACTCTCCCGTTTTCGACCGAAGTTTCTCATCACGCCTTCCTCTCCTGCGCGCCGTTCTTCGTCACCATGGCGACGTTCCCCCTGGCCTTCGTCGGGAAACTAGTCAGCATAGCCGCTGGAGGTGAGGCCTCTGAAGACTGTGGGCTGTCTGCAAGAATTCCTCCACCAGTTTTGTTGAGGAACACGGTTCATGTGCTTTGGATAGTGTGCCCCCATTGGCCTTAGTGGATACGAGTGCAGCTGTCTCTATTATACGTTTGTCGCTGAAGAGCCTGCTAAGACTGCAAAATTATGTTTCTTTAGGACAACAATGTGAACCTCAGTGGCGCGTGCTGTGAGTTGTGCCCAATGGGGATATGCAGTACTGTGCTGTAAATCGGCGAAACAGTTTTTACTGCGGAACTTGCAGTGCTTCCGAGATGCATGCGTGATGTTATCCTAGGTACTAACTTTTTGTTAATGATTGGCGCAACTGTCGACTGTTGCTCTGGAGAACTCTGCGCTGACGGTTTCCTTCCGTCTGAACTTTTAGAGGAGCTCGAGATGTGTTTTGCGCATCCGAGGATAGCAGTGTGCCCCCCCCCCCCCTTTTTGTAATGTACGTCATTGATTCATGCCCCAACGGCGCTTCCAATACCTTCGACGCCAAGGTGGCGCCTCTCTCTTTCAACTGCACCAAGAAACTCATTTTGGTTTCGGATTGCCTGGCGTCAATGCTCCAGGGTAGGGTACAATTGTGGGCCATCAAATGTTCTTCGCAACCTGTGGTTTTGCTGTTTCACATGAATATCGCCTGATGTAACCAAGATGTCCGTGCTTCGGGGCTTTGTTTGCTCACGCACCAGATTGCTTCTTCTCCCGCCAGTTACTCAAGACTGCGCCGGAGGATTAGCAAATCTCTGAACAGGGCCGAGCGTGGTTCCTTGAAGCCTTGGTGGTCAAATATTCGGCCAATACGCGTCGGTAGTGAGATTACAGCGGTAACAATAATATATTTTTTAGAGCAATATATAGAGTTGGTATAATCATTCATTCATCCATATTTTTATTCATACACCGGAGTGTACGGGAGGCCATGGTAAAAGCCGTTCTACGATGGCTTGAGGGATCACTGGAACCCAAATTCAGTGGCAGCGGAAAGCATAAACACATCAAGAAGAAAAGATTACAGCCTTTTCTACTTTTATGTGAGCATGCGCAAAGATGAAAAAATTGTACGGAGATTATACAGAAATTATACAGATATTTTACAGATTACACAGAAAGGATCTATGAAGTATATACATGTATGCAGAAAAAAATAAGAACAGAAGCACCAAGATGACAATCAGTTTGTCTTCATTTGCATTTGTCCTCAGTTTGCTGTCGGTAGCTCAGTTGGTAAAGCACCGGACGCGCAACTCGGACGTCTTGGGTTCCGTTCCCACCGGGGGCATGTGGTTCTTTTTAAGAGCGTTAGCTCTGACTCATCACGTTCCGAGATTTCGTGGGGTCTGCTACTGCCTTTAGATTATAGCGCCATCTGTGGCAACAATTACTCCTGTTTCTAGATTTCGTTAGGTCTGCTACCGCCACGAGATCACAGTGCCATCTGTTGCAGCAACTAGAAAAAAAACAAGTCGCATTGAGACTTGTAGCGCCATCTACAATAGCATAGTAGAAACAACCACCTACCACGTGAAAATGATGCTGTAACGGCCCAGTATGGTGGCCAGATGTGAAACACCGTGAGTATGACGTCAGGGGACAAAATAGCGGCATAGTTTCAGAATCTAGAATTCTAGACGGCGGCCATTACAATTGGTTTTGCCCTCCCAACTCTTTGCATCGTTTTTTTATCCGATAGATGGCGCTAGAAGTCGATCGGACCTAGGGTGCCAGCGCTGGCATTGAGGCACCCTAATCGGACCGCTAGGCGGCGTGCGTGTATGCGTAGCCAAGCGTGGTGGCAGTCCACCCCGTTTTAAAGGGGATGCTCTTATATTCCTTCCATTCATCCGAAATGAGGCGTCTCCCTACGGAGCTCCTCTCAGATGCGCTCTTTTTACCCACACGTTCACTACCACAGTATGTTTGAAGAAATACATGGATGATCCCAAACCATCGACATGTTATGCCGTGGCCGAAGAAGATCTGGGAAATAACTCCAAGAGATCAGACATACTCGGATACTTCTGCGTACGCCGGGCCGCTGAAACCTCTCTTTAATCTCATTCATATCAATTCTAGTAAACCAAACAGCTAACGCTCATTACTTCAACGTCTTCAAGAGTGTGGCGTTTTTTTTCTTTTGCGTTTCTAATCAATTACATTTAAGCTATAAAATAATTACTAATAATCTTCACTGATCGACACCACAAATTAAAAAAATTAATGTGGATTAGCTCAGCTACTCCAGGATATGCAAAGCGAAAGATGTCGGCGTTCACTGTGTTCATTGGCATTGGCGTTGACAATGTTCTAGATGGCGATGGCTTGGAGGAAAGAAAGGGCACGTAAGTGGCTCACTGGATCTGCGGATGCCTCATTCGTGCTGTGATACGTGTGGCAGTGGTGAGAGAGAGATGTAGCTTGAATGCATTACAGCGTTGTGGCTGACATGTGGCATTGCAGCAACAACTACGCCACGGCGTTCATTTGGTTATCAATCTCTCGCAATGAACCATTAACTATGCCACCTCCCAGGGTGGCAGGAAGGATGCGCTGCCCCTCCTGTTTGCGAAACACTATCATAGCAGGCTTTGCAGTTGGACACTAACGCCACGAACATAAAAGCGATATTGAGGTCTCCACTGACCCACGGATCTGGTTGTTCGTCTTTCCTTTCGTGAAAATGAACGGTCTTTGCAAAGTTGTCAACGCCAATGAACTCTACGAACGCCGTCGACTCAGTTGTTTTGTTTGGTTTTTGAGAAAAAAATGGCACAGCGACTGTCAGACATATCTCGGTGGACCCCCGAAACGCTTCGTAAAGGAAGGAATAAAGCAGGGAGAGAAAGAAGAAAGAGAAAACAGAAAATTGCAAGTTAGATTTTCAGGAAAGCCACGGCGCTGCGCAGTGGTGGAACACCTGTGACTCGGTGCTGCTAGTGGCGCATGCGCAGTAGTGACTATTGAGCGAGCGAGAGAAATATCCGCGGCGATTTGCGCGTTTTGACGTCATGTGCCTCCTCGGAGCACCGCCCGGCGAAATCGCATGTTCGCGGCGAGTAAAGCATTCGCTTTAATATCATATGCTGTTTGGTTTCTTTGGCTGTTGGCTTCTGTCATATGAATAACGAGAACCTCATTTACACTACTCTTGTCTGCTTAATTGCTTAACGAGGGCCTCGGTTCTGGTAGCCTTGATGCCATAGGATGCATCAGAAGGTCCTCGCATAGCTTCCGCTCTCGCCGTTCAAAGACGTTCCACGTCGCACCAGCGGTAATACAGGACGTACTAGGTTCGCCACTTTTGAACGAGGGTGGCGCTGGTGAAGACTCTCAAGGTTAGGTCACACGTAAACTTCAATACTCCGGAAGGCAATAGGCGTGACAGCCGTTGCCATAGCTCAGTTCGTAGAATACTGGGCGCGTAATTCAGAGGTCGTGGGTTCGGTTCCCGCCGACAGCATGCGGTTGTTTTTCTTCTGATTTTCTCGTCAGTTACCCGTAAGAGATAAAATATTCACTAATCACTTATCGAAATTACAAATTAAACAAAATCTCCTATTCTCCTCGGCTTCTGTCACATATATCAGGTAGATACGGATTCTGTGGAATCAAGGCACCCAAACCGATGCCCTCGTTAAGAAATTAAGCAGACAAGGGAAGGGCAATGATGGGCTTGTTATATATAAGAAACAGAATAGCATAGGGTATTTTTAAGCCGAAAGCTTTACTTCCTTAGCAGGGCGAGCAAACCCTGCTCCAGCCATGCAACGGCCAGAGCATGACGTCACAAACACGTGACATTAGATATGACCTAATTCAGTGGCAGAGGCGGAGAGCGCACCTTTCCAGTAAGATTAAGGGTTGAATCTTGTAGCTTGCGCTACCAGAGAACAGAATGCAACCAAACTCAAGTATAGGTCTTCCGTAGGCTTTGTACAGTAACAATAACGTGTCGCGGCGCATCTCAAACTTTTTATTTGCGATTCTTGTCAGCTTGCCTAGAGCGCGTTCTCCTTGAAACGCATTTTTCTTTATATGAAGGCTCCAATCTAACACTAGGTGATATGTAACACCCAGATATTTTATGGATTCCACTTGTGGAATCTGGAGAGATCGATGGACTAATGAAATGTGCAAAAGCCTGTCTGGAGGAAATACCAAAACTCCGCATTTGTCTACATTCAGGGATAAATTATTACCCTGCAACCATACTCCAATAGCATCCAAATATCCCTGCAGAATGTGGTAAAGGGAGTGGATATCCCTGGCCGAGGCGAAAAAGCTATGTCATCTGCATACATAAAAACTGTTATAACAGGACGAATGGGGATGCCACAGACCAAAATATTAAAAAGCAGAGGGGATAGCACCGATCCTTGCGGCACACCTCTTGATTGATAATATGTATTTGAACATAGTGTTCCCTCGGCGCAGTAAAAGAATCTGTCCTTGAGAAATTGAGATATCCACGCATAAATTTAGGTTGGAGGATGTAATTGAGCAAGTCTGTTAAGTAAAATACTATGCTCTACACTGTCATAAGCCTTTGCTACATCAAGAGTGACCAAAGCTGAAACTTCTCTTCTGCGTAGAGAGCCGGATTCTGCTCTCTAGATCCACATGCGCGGACCATATAGAGCATACACGACGAAAGCCAATCTGGGCTGAGCTGAGACAGTTGATGTCATGAACATGTTTTGTGAGGCGACTGTGCACTATTCTTTCTATTAATTTGACTAAATCTGAAGTCAGCGGAATTGGCCGAATATTATCTAAGACGTATCCTTTTCCGACATCTTTCATTAATAAAATAATTTTCGCCGTCTTCCAAATGCTTGGAATCCATGCATTTTCCTGAGAAGCATTGACCATATCTAAGAGGGCGCTTGTAAACTATTGGGCTAAAATTTTAATCATACCAACAGTGACACCATCTGGTCCAGGAGCTGCAGGATGCAACATTTCCAGGACTGAGAGGAGCTGTGATGCGTCAACCCCGGTATAATCTGAAGAGGGTGAAATTGTGCACAAAGGGACGTTGCTCTGCGTCTGGAAGCGTAACGCCAATCCCTGAGCAATACACTCCAGGCTCTCCTGAGCCTTTTTTGGTGATAACACTGTTGAACTAGTGAGAAGAGGGACGACAGAACTCTTGTTACGTTCCATGAATCTATACAGGGCTTTCCGATGACGAGGATTTGAAAGATATGTGTTTAAATTTTAGTTGTTCTCCTCCTTGGCTTTTGCAATTGTTCTTTTGAAAGATGCAGAGAAGAATTTGTAATTTTACCAATTAGCCGGACTCTGGTTACAGGACAGCCTCTTCCAGGCCGCTTTTCTGCGACAATAGGCCTTCTCACATTCTTCTGTCCACCAAGGAGACGGCTGTTTATTAGAGGCTGCTGCGGGCACAGCGAATATTGAGTGGTCTATTGCATTTTGCAAAAATGAAACCGTCTGCTGAGCTGTGTCATCCCGGCTTGTATGAACTATAGAGGCAAGTGAGGCGGACATCAGATTTTTATAAATTTTGTGGTTGACAAATTTATGGGTTACACAACTAGTTTTAAGAGGAGATAACCGGATAGTAAAGTTATAGGAAAGTGATCACTAGACGTATCCGAATCCTCTGTCGACCAATCAGTCACATCTAGCCTACCTGCTGATAATGTTAAGTCAATGGCTGAGCGAGCAACCCCTCGCATAAAGGTTATTTCTCTAGAATTGCAGCAGCGTGCAGCATTTGCAGACAGGCACGACCATAGAAGCCTTCCGCAGGAATCAGTGCAACTTTCCCAGTCACTATGGTGAGAATTAAAATCTCCTGCGATGACTGCACTGTTTGTGCAAGTCGCCAAGCTGTCTAAACAGTCTGTCCTGTGTACATCTAAAGGAAAATAGACATTAGCACTTGTAATATCAGCACAATGCGGAAATGAAAGTTTGATCGCTAAAAGCTCACTGTAAGAGGGAATTTTCTTAGGGATAGATGCGTGATGACATAAATTTTTATATAGCATGGTTACCAACCCACCTCCCCTGCCAAACATTTCAATCTGATCTGAAAACTCGAAAGTTTCTCATTGAAAATGATTTATACGTTGATAACCACGTTTCTTGTAAAAGTACAATATCAGGCTTATGCTTGTGAATAACAATGTCTAGATCTGGAAGAGAAGACATGACGGAACGGCCATTCCATTGTAACACTTTGATACCTGCCATGATTATTGACCAGTTGAAGAGGCCGAAACCGCCTCTTTAAGGATATCAACAAGGGGATGAAGTTTGGGTGGTCCTTTTTAGCTTTCATCTGTAGAGAACTAGAATTAGATGGTGATGAGGAAGCACGGCGCTTCTGCGTAGGGCACGACATTTCGACATCTCTTGTGCAGATGTCACTGCGACATTCACTGCTAGGAACAGAGATGTTAGGTGTGACCTGGGGAGCATCAGAAGGTGATGTAGAGCGGCTAGCGCTAGCTGCAGAAGCTGAAACAGATGCAGACGTTGCTGCCAGGACGGGTGTTGATGGTGACGCAGACTGAACTGCAACAAACTGAGCCAACGCCTCAGAGAAAGTGTTTAGCATTCGCTAAACCAGATTATTAAGAGCTTTTTCTACTGTGGTCACAATTGAGGCAGCCAAGTTGGACTCAATGTCCCCAAACAGAAGCGCGCACACGACTAGCGTATGAATATTTTTTTCCTGTTAAGAACAGCGTAAGCATCGGCTCTTGAGCACCGCTTCTCTTTGATAATGTCCAACAAGCTACACTCTTCCCTACGTTTTGCGCAGTTGACATCATCAGCTGAGTGGTTGTTGCTGCAGAGGCAACAATGAGGCTGCTCTGGGGTGCAGTTATCAGCAGAATGACCTTGTCCACATAAACGGCAGCGGGTCTCCGACTTGCATGCTTTGCCGCTATGCCCGAAACGCCAACAGTTCGTGCATTGAAAAGGCGAGGTTCAAGAGGGTCCACACGGTATACAATCGGCCAGATTTTTAGTTCAGCAGGGCAGGAAGAGCCAGCAAAAGTTGTTATTACAGACTCAGTAGCAACGCGCGAGCCGTTTACCTCTCTACTGCAGCGGTATACTGAAAGGACCCCAACGCCTGCATCCTGAAATTCCTGTAGAATTTCTTGCGGGGACGATGCTGGGTCGACACCTCTTACGATAGCCTTGACACTAGCAAGCTGTTCGGGAATGAATGCTTTCACCGGCAGCGAGCTGAAAATTGTGCACTTAAGCAAGACTTCAACACAAGCGATGTCCGAGGACTTGCACACAATTCCTGGACGGCCAAAGGGACGCACTTCAGAGATCTGCAGGTATTGGGCAGTCAATGATCTTAGCTGCTGTTGAACTAGTTTTGGCGGTTTCATTTTGATCACACCCTAACCGATTTTGACGATAGCCACGGGAACCGCATCAATGCCATTTTTGTGGAAGGACTCAAGTGGCAGGCTTTGGGCTGCCAAGCTGGCAAACCAAGCTGCCGACCCTCCACCTGGGGAGGTCAACGACATCTCTCAGCAAAACGCGCTCTCAGGTTCACATGAACTGCGTCTTAAACTACGCCTTGGCCAAAACCCCCCAACGTAGTACGGGCTCACCAAGGATGAACAAGCCGGAACCACGAGAAGATGCAGAAAACAGCAGCGGCCAGCAAGAACACGTCAGCACCTACAACACTGGCGTCGTTCTCTTCGTCTTCGAAGCTAAGAAAGCATTCATTCGCTTCGCCGTCTCGATCACTTCTTCTTCTTCTTCACCCCACTTCACTTCACTTCTCAGCATTTCCACACACAGCCGGTCAGAAAGGCTTCCTCTTCCTCTTCACTCCGCCACGTCGACTCAAGCTTTAACCTTGAATAAAGGCGCATCTAGTGAATAAACTCTTCCGATGCTGAAGTCTCCGCGCTTTCGCTACATGTATCCTGGCCCAACAGATCTAGGCCATACGCAACTTTTGCTTACGACCTCCACACGAAAACTCAACCGTAATCGAATCCGACCGCGGCGGCAGCCTATCGGTGGAGGCGAAACGCAAATGCGCCCGTATTCTGTGCGATATCAGTGGACGTTAAAGATACCCAGGTGGTTGGAATTATTTCGGAGCCCGCCACTCTGGCACCTCTTCCTTTCTTCTTTCACTCCCTCATTCATCCCTTCTCTTGCGGCGCTGTTCAGGTGTCCGCTGATATGTGAGACAAATACTGCGCCATTTCCTCCCCCCCCAAAAAAAAAATTTAATTTTATCTTTATCGCGAAACAGACAGGGGAAAAAGAACGTGCTTCGCATTGTATGCAGGCGCCGTTATCATGCGTTATGCGGTTTGCACTTCAAACGAGGGCTTCGAATGACGTCAGCCCCTTTCGAAGCAGCTGCAAACCTGTTTACCGGAAGGCGTCGGAGGGTGTTCCTATTGTCACATGCGCTTTATAATCCATCATGTGGCTTTGATGCTTGTTTCGTGTTTTTTCTTAATGAAAACGAGTACTGAGCGGTATGTCTAATCCTGATTTTAATGGAGACATACCCTTTATTTATATTTTATTTTTAAAATTTATTTATATTAACTATAAATATATTATTTTTAATTCTGGTATATATAATTCTTTTTATTTTTTGTATCTATCTTTTTATGTTTTATATTACGACTGCTTTATGATCAGTATGACATACGATTTCTACGCTGTTGAGTGCTTTTCCACTCGGAGTAGCATTCAACTTTTAGCCTGGCGTTTTTTGCTTACGGCGCCGACGACACGAAAATTTCCTTCGATGATAGAGGTATACAGCTTCGCTGTAAAAAGATCCCCCGGTGGTAGAAATTAATCCGGTTGCCTCCACTACGGCATGCATTGCTTCTTATATTCTATCACTTCCTTCTTCATCCAATTCTTATGGCGCTTTTCGTCTGTACACCGAGATGTGAGACCGATACTGCGCCATTTCCTTCCTCAAAAACCAACTTTCAGTTTCTGTGGGTTTTTTTAGCTCTCTGCTCCTTCGGACGCTGGGTCTAAGGCTTCGCGGCGCTGCGGGGTCTCCCCATGGAGTCCACAGACACCGTGAACTAGAGAAGGCCTGTGTTCGGCGGTGACAATGAGCAACGAAGGGCAGGCGGCTCACGCTCACGATCACGGAGACGAACGCCATCCAGAGCAAGGTCGTCCAGCACCATTCGGCGAATGTAGGCCGAGATTGCTGACCTGCGGGACACGGTGAGGTGCCTGACGGCGGCGCTCATCACCACCTCGGAGAACCTCGAGTCCGTCATCGGAACCTTGGACGTGCCGCCGGCGGACCCACGCGTTCTAACTTTGAGGGACGCCATGGCGCTCGCTCACCAGACGCAGAACTACATGGCGGCTCCCTCCCCGCCATTTCTGGCCACCCCTGCGCTTTCTACCGCCTATGCTACACCTGGGAAACCGGCTGTGATGCCCTCTCCCCCTGATGCTGCTGCTGCGGGCTCACCGCGGACACCTGCAGCCGAAGGAGCATGTGCACACTGATTGACGAGCCTGTTCTCAGGAAACGGCGACGCTCAACGGGGTCCGAGGAGGAGAGGGACTCGGAAACCAAAAGGGACATTGCGAGGGCCAAGCGGGAAGCTCCACGCCCTCCCTCCCCTCTCCACCGTCACTGTTCTCTTTCCCTCCACACTCGAATGAGCAGGGCCTGCCCAGCACAAGCCCCATGGAGACCACCTCCGGCCTGCTGCTGATGCTGCTGCTGTTGCTGCTCAGGCGACGGCGTCTGGAAGAAAACCAAGTGCGACCTCACCAAATCGCGCCGCACGAGATCACGCTGCGGCTCGGGCCTCGTCTGCTGGCAGCGAGCGCACCCAACACCGCGGCGCGGCGCAACAATGCGCCGCAGAGAGCGCCGACGCTGATGCTGGGGCCAGTTTGATCCCGTGGCGCACCATCACTACCAAGGCGCAGCGGCGTCCGAGAGCTGCCCTGGAACGAGCCGCGGCTGCCGTGGAGGTCCCGTCCAGCCTTGTGGGGACGATGCTGTTTCGGCCGGCGAACGGGGTATCACCTTCACCAGAGAACAGGGCTGGGAGTTGGCCGAGGAGATCAGATCCCGCCCGGGCGTCCTCGCCGTCCGAGTACACATGCGGCGGAATGTGGTAGCAGTGGACGCGGGCAGCAGCGGTGCTCTCCAGACTCTGCTAGCCACAGCCATCATCCGCGGCGTGCCTGTCTGCGCCAAGGAGCCTCCTTCTCGGAACCAAAGCTCCGGCCTGGTTTTCGGTGTGGACGGGCGCAGGACGGCGGAGGAGCTGCTAGCGGCGGCGGAGTCAACGGTACCGATGGTGTCGGCGTCTCTGTCGGGCAGCACACTCGCTCTCCGTTTTGCGGCGCCGACACCCCCGGCGCTCATCACCATATTCAAGCGTAGGCTCGCGGTCCGCCCCTGCCATCCCCGGCCGCTTCAATGTGCCAAGAGCGCCAGCCCGGGGCATGCCACTGAGGTGTGTCGTGCTCCAGCCCGATACACGCGCTGCGGCGGTCCGCACGTGGTACCTGCGCGAGCAATAATAATAATAATAATAATTGGTTTTGGGAGGAAAGGAAATGGCGCAGTATCTGTCTCATATATCGTTGGACACCAGAACCGCGCCGTCAAGAAAGGGATAATGGAGGGAGTGAAAGAAGAAAGGAAGAAGAGGTGCCGTAGTGGAGGGCTCCGGAATAATTTAGACCACCTGGGGATCATTAACGTGCACTAACATCGCACAGCACACGGGCGCCTTAGCGTTTTTCCTCCATAAAAACGCAGCCGCCGCGGTCGGGTTCGAACCCGGGAACTCAGGATCAGTAGTCGAGCGCCCTAACCACTGAGCCACCGCGGCGGGTGCGCGAGCAAGCCCCGCTGCATTAAGCCCCGCTGCATTAACTGCGGGGGACGGCACGCAACCATTGCCCCAGCGTGCCCGCTCTGGCAGCGAGAGCTTCACGTGGCCACTTTAATGACCAAATCTTTGGCACCGATGTCCAGTCGGGTTGTCCGACCGTCGTCCAGGCTGAAACAGCGGCTCCAGCCCAGAAACATCAGCGGACGCCGCGCGCTCTTTCTTATGCGCAGGCCGTCAGGGGAACACCTCAGCAGCAGCAGCCACCAAAGCAACGAAAGCGCCGCCAGCGGCAGCGGCGATCCGGTTGCCCGGCGTCCCGTAGAGCGCGGCCCGAGCCTGCGGCCGTTTCTCATGGTCAGCCCCCTGACGCACAGGACACGGAGATCGCATGCCTAAAGCTGGCTTTGCGCGCCCTCAGCGCACTTTTCCCGGAGGGCACCGATGGACACCGGGCTTGCTTCGAAGCAGATAAGCCGCACAGATAAGCCAGCATGACGGCTAGCCGCCGGACTCCCTCCTGAATACCATCCATCCTGCACTGGAACGTGCGCTCACTTGCGGCGCGGTACGCCGACATGCGAGTTCGCATCGCACAGGATTCGCCGAAAGTTATCGCGCTGCATTATACGTACGTACGTTCACATGACGGGGAGCCCAAGATCCGGCTACCTGGCTACATTGGCTACCACTCCGCCACCACGTGTGAGGTACCCACCTGTGCCGCGGTGCCCTGTTGTGTCACATCTCATCGCCCCGGGAAATCAAGGTGCGCGATATATGCGCAGCAGGACGTCCAGCACAACGTCGTCGGCTCGGCGGCGGCGACATTTGACGCCCAGAAGTGCGTGGTGGTGTCAGTGCGCGTCGGTGGTGTTGACACGTCGGTGGCCAGTGTCTATGTGCGTACAGCTGTCGCGTGGAACGCGCTGTGTTTTCGTGCTGTGTCTTCGTGCTGTTCCCCGTGCCAAATCATCTGTGGTGATTTTAATGCCCACCATAGTGCGTGGGGCAGTGCATGCCACTCCCCGCGTGGAGACGACCTGCAGGACGCAGGAACACAGCTGGGACTCACCCCGTTGAACACCGGCCAGCCCACCTTTCGACGACGCCGAACAACCGGCTCCTGCATCGACGCTGCCTTCGCATCAAGAGGCATTGAGGCGACATGGCGCCGATCACTATCTCTCTTTGGCTCCGATCATTACTCCATCCTAATCGAACCCACTGCGTTGGAGGCGCGCCCCAAACGTGCCTACTCCATTACCAACTGGAGTGCGTTCCAGTGGGCGGTCGACGAGGCTGCGGCCACTGGCGCAGATTTCTTTACAAGTCTAGTCCGAATCGCTGTCGCAGCCACCAAACGAGCAGAGAAAATGGCAGGGCAGCCCACACCTGATATGAAGCTGCTCAATCTGCGCGAGAAGAGAGATCGCGCAGAGCGACGGGCGCGACGGACAGAGCCGCCGACTGAACTGTCTAGAACCGCTTCGACGCCGAAGCGCCCGCCACGCCAACAAGCTATACCGCCGGCAGTGGACTACACAATGCCAGGGGAAGATGTCAGCTCGCGGAGGCTGTTTGACACCCTGCAGCACATCACCGAACCAGAGGCAAACCGTCAACAGCTGGCCGCCCTCGCAGTCTCCGGCTGGCTCAGCTTTGTAGAGTTGGCAGAGCGGTTTGCCGATCGATTCGTGCGGCCCAGCTCCGCAAACGCATCTAACATAGCTGTTCTTGAGAGCCCCAGAATCGATGCCAGTCCCTCGCCCGTCGCCTCGGAAAGTCCATGTGATGCGCCGTTCACTGCGGCGGAACTGAACAATGCGCTGCAGCGCTGCCGCCGCTGCCGCTCGACGCCCGGACAGGACGGGGTGACATACCAGATGCTGCCAAACCTGGATGCGCAGCAACGACAGATCCTTCTGCAGCAGATCAACCTTTGTGGGAAAGTGGGGAGCTACCGGAGGATTGGCGAACCGCGGTCGTTTGTCCCATCCGAAAGGCAGGGCGCCCACCTATGAGGCTGAGCGGATACCGGCCAGTGGCATTAACATTGGCGGCAGGTAAGCTCATGGAGCATATGGCGTTGAAGCGTCTGAACGAGCGGGCTGCGGAGGCTGATTTGTTTGACGAGCAACAGATGGGTTTCCGCGGGATGCGGTGCACGGCTGATTCTATATCGGACGTTGTTACAGCGCTGGAGCATGCCAGGGCGACAGGCCAGGTTGCGTTGCTGCTACTACTGGACGTCTCGGGCGCTTTTGGCAACGTCACCGCGCACCAATTCTCACGGTGCTTGAGGGGGCCGGTGTGAGCGGGCGCCTTTTTCGATACGTTCATGGCTTCCTGAGCGGGCGCACCATGTGCGTACGAGTAGGGCGTAAGCTCTCCAAGTCTCGCCCGGTGGGCGTGTGCGTGCCGCAGGGCTCTGTCTTATCACCATTTCAGTTTAATGTGGCCATGTCGGTTGTGCCGGCCTCTCTCCCCGCAAGCGGCCGTCACCACGTGTACATGTCCATATATGCAGACAACATAGCTCTGTGGTGCCGGCGACCACCGGGCGAGGCGTTCTGCGTGCGGGGGTGCCTTCCGGGAGCCCTGACCGCAATCGACGCCAGCTTGCGCAGCCTTGGTCTGTCGCTGAGCGCGGACAAATCGGTGGCCATGGCCTGCGTATCGCGCTCGCGCGCGCACCTCTCGCCACTGTCACTGGACGGGACCCCGATTCCTTGGGGTAAATCGGTGCGGTACCTTCGCTTGGACATCGACTGGCGCCTTTCCTTCCGCCCCGCGGCGACCAAGGAATGTCTGCAGATGAAGAGGATCACCGCCGCCGTGCACATGCTCACCGCTCAAGGCCAGGGCATCTTCCAGCAAGCCGCGCTGCGGCTATACAATGCCGCAGCTTTAGGGGCGGTTCTCTTTGCGCTGCGGCTCGTCACGGCGCGCAAGCCGTGCTGGTAGAAACTCGAGCTCCAGCACCGCAAGTCCCTGCGCGTGTGCCTAGGCCTGCCCAAAAACGCGCAGTGCGCCGCAGCGTTGGCCGAGGCAGGAGCGTGGCCACTTGAGCTCCAAGCAGCGCGCAGGGCACTGAACCACATCGACCGGCTTCACCGCGCACCGGACGGTGGTTCGCTGCTGCAGCGTATGCGCTCACGCCCGCGCTCACGAATGGGCGTGGCGCTGCTCGAGTATGAGCAATTGACACAAGGCCCCCCCCCCCCCACAGCTCCTGCGCGCCCTTTCCTGCTGCCTCTGAGGTACAGCTAGAGATCGTCGGCATTGCGGGAAAGCGGAGCCCACCCTTCTGTGCTGTGCAGCAGCTGGCCAGAGCCATCATACACGAGGAGCTCCAGGACCATCTCCTCGTGTACACCGACGGCTCAGTGGGCCGCGACGGCTTCTCCCTTGCCGCGGCGGCTACCATCCCCGCCCTGCGACTGCACAGCCAGAAACAAGCAACCTTCCTGGGCTCCTCCACCACTGCGGAGTTGATGGGGATCATGCTCGGGCTGGACCTGCTGCTCACCCTCGGCCTTCCGCCGCCCAGGAGTGCTCTGCTGTGCGATTCCCGCCCCGCCCTCAACCGCCTGCAATCAAACGGCCGCGGCACCCAACTGGTGCAGGAAATTCGCTCGCGCATCGAGTGCATCCCGCAGTGAGGATGGGCTGTTCGTGCACAGTGAGTGTCCGGTCACTGCGGCATCGCCGGCAACGAAGATGCTTACGACCTCGCAACCGCTGCACAACAACTACCTGCCAGCGATCTGCCCCTTGCGCTGGAGGACGTGCGTGCGGCCATCCACGACCATCTCCGAAAGCAGCACCCCGACCCACGCATCGCAGGATGTGAGCGCATCGACAGTATCACCGCCTGTCGCGCACTTACACGGTCACAACGTGCAATGATCCTCCGCGCGCGCATTGGCTGCGTGTGGCCCGGGGAACGACGGGTGCGTCACGGAATCGCAACGAGTGATGTGTGTTACGGATGCGGTGCAGTGGAAGCACTATAACACCTGCTCCTTCATTGTGCACCGTTCGCCGATGCTCGTCGCAATATGCTAGCGGAATATAGGGCGCAGGGCACTCTACAAGACTCCTTCAAGACGTTATATTTGCCGCAGGGCAGTGCGCGCACTCGTGAGCGAACTTTGGTGAGCCTCTGTGCATTCCTCGAACACACGGGCTTGACGTGCCGTCTGTTCTCCGTCAGGTAGCTACACGGAGTGACCGAACGCTCCGCGAGTTCTGCTTGAACGATTAATAACTGCACGCCCCACTCCAGTTTTAGCTAACACAGTGCTGTGCGTGTGTGAGATTTAATTGCTCTAAAATGAACTAATCACGCGCACAACCTAAACACATTGCCTATTGTGTAAATAGTTTGTACATATTACTTCTCCCCTATCCTCTCTTCCTGTCCCCACACCTCTTTCATTTCATTTCTCCATTCTGCCTGCTATCTTTTATTTCCGCTGCCCCAGCTCAGGTGCTTCAGTCTCAATCGATGGCAGCCCCGCCGCGGTGGCTCTGTGGTTAGGGCGCTCGACTACTGATCCGAAGTTCCCGGGTTCGAACCCGACCGCGGCGGCTGCGTTTTTATGGAGGAAAAACGCTAAGGTGCCCGTGTGCTGTGCGATGTCACTGGAGGTTAAAGATCCCCAGGTGATCAAAATTATTCCGGAGCCCTCCACTACGGCACCTATTCTTCCTTTCTTCTTTCACTCCATCCTTTATCTCTTCCCTTACGGCGCGATTCAGGTGTCCAAAGATATATGAGACAGATACTGCGCCAGTTCCTTTCCCCAAAAGCCAATTATTATTATCGATGGCAGATGCCGGGGCTAGCAAAAATTTTGTCCTTTCTTTTACTATTATTTGAGTAGACAACCGCTACCACCACCAGTTCCTGTGGTGGATGTCTTCAGAATTTAGACCACGTTGGGATGTTTAACGTGCACTGACTTCGCAGAGCACACAGGTGCTTTTTGTGTTTCACCCGTGTGCAGTGTGACTGAACTCAGGGCACTGAAAAGAAAATCATTTTTTAGATCTCATTCTCGCAGGGTCCATGCTAATCTTCTCTGCATCAATCAAATTTTTGTGCATGTACTTTGGAAGTACTCCACCATTCGGATCCACAAAAACAACGTTTATATTTCTGAAGCGAAAGCTTCACTACGTTAGGTAAAGCTGATTTCGCCGCGCGTTGCCGGTTGACCTTCAAGTGAGCCAGAGGTCAAGTGTGGCTATAGGTCTTACCATATGTTCTCCACTATTTTGTCGCATCACTTGACCTTTGATTCTTGACCTTTGACGTTGACCTTTGACCTTTATATTCGCCGGTAGAGGAAGGTAGACAAGGCCGCAGCGTTCGTTGGGTGACCGACCTCTCTCTATTAACCATTAATATATCTGCCACCTGCCAGGGCGCAGGCCGGGAGCGCTGCCTTTCCAGTGTGTGAAACGCGCTCGTTACAGACGGCAAGCCGTGACTACTTGCCCGACACACCACAGCTTTCGATCTCTAACTGGGTTCAGAAGTATTTCAACCGTAGCTAATTATTTGTTATGCCTCACACATATTCTATTCACTTTTGTTCGACTAAATATTTCATGGGACGCGTCGGGAGGAACTTTGGAATTGAATGCCGAAGAGGTGGTGAAATATTTTCGCAATGGCCATGTCTAAGTTTCTTCTCTAACCTTGTGCTTTTTCTTCCCTTGTATATAGACCCGTTTGTCAGAGGAGGCTAATTGCAGCGGCTCTATTCGCGGTCCACCGCTGCTATATATACAGGTAAGGGTTATGAATGAATTAGATGGAGAAACGATGTTGAGTAAAAGCCGTGAACTGTATCTGCGAAATGTGTCGAAAGTTCCCTCTTATGCCTTGACAACTGCCACCAAACACTAAGGTGTTGCCTCCAGGCAGAAACTGTACCATCCACTTACATTAAGCCTTGCTACCACCAACCCCTTCTGCACCCTCTACAACTACCGTACCTTCACCCTCGCCCATAGCTTAGTGCAATGCCCGGCGTGTGAGCAGTTGGGTTAATGTAGCTGCCGCCCCTTCCTCTTCTCCAACCGAACTCTCCCTTCAGCTCCGATTCTAACTTAGGCATTAAAATGAGATCCTAGCCATTAAAATTCAACAACTAGAGACAAAACAGGACGGGCCACTCAGAGCCCATGCCCGAATCTGAGCCAGCTGAGCAGGATGATTATGCCTTGGGCTCCTCCGGCCTCACCAGCGTTTCGCGGCGGCCGGTCGGCACCGTGCTGGCCTAGCTACCTACTGTGGAGTGCCGTATAGCATTCTAGAGATCAAGGTAGAGGCTTTCCAGGGAAAAATTCTGGAAGCGATGCAAAGGAAGGTTTCCTTGGGCTAGTGTCCAGACTTCGTGAAGCAGGCTATCAAGAAAAGAACCTTGCACAGTTAACAATAATTGGTTTTTGGCGAAATGAAATGGCGCAGTATATGTCTCAACTTTCGTTGGATACCTGAAACGCGCCGTAAAGGAAGGGATAAAGGAGGGAGTGGAAGAAGAAAGGAAGAAAGAGGTGCCGTAGTGGAGGGCTCCGGAATAAGTTCGACCAGCTGGGGATCTTTAACATGCACTCACATCGCAGAGCACACGGGCGCCTTAGCGTTTCGCCTCCATAAAAATGCAGCCGCCGCGGTCGGGTTCAAAACCGGGAACTCCGGATCAGTAGCCGAGTGCCCTAACCACTGAGCCACCGCGACGGGTCCTTGCACGGTTAACAGAACGAATTTTGTGCAAGCTGAAGGTAAAGGCGGCACCTCGCCCTCCTGGGCCGCAGGAAGAGGCACGAAAGAAGGGCGTGCGCATCCCGTATCCACACGGTGTCTCACATCGTCTCAAGAAGATCGCTGCGCGGCAGAATGTGTAGGTGGAGTTCTCCGGCGAACATAAAGTTGGGAAGATATGCGCCGCAGTTCACAGGAAGGTGGAGGCAGACTCGTCCAGAAAAGATTTTCGGCAGTGCACAGTGCCACACGCAGAAAAATGAAACAGCAGCAAAAAAGGCGTCGTTTTTAAGGTTCTTGTGTTTTGCGGAACAATCTATTATGTGCTGGTGGTGAAAAGAATTTATCTATATATAGAGAGAGGTGGACGGGGAGAGGCCCCTAATGGGTCACGCCTCTTACAATAGAACGCGGAGTCCCTCATTCCGGGACCCCGTTGGTCCTGACTGCTGCGCAGGTCCGCCGAACCAGGGCCTGTTTGGCCCATAGTTCCAGGCAGCCGAGCAGAGTGGATTCAAGACACCTCTCGGGTAGGGGAAGGGGTGATGAGGGGAGAGAAGGATTTTGCCTGCATGCCCAAACCATGTGAAAGGTGTCGGCCACCTCCCCACCGGGCACAAAGTCTTCAACTGCACGCCAAAATTCAGGCGCTATAAACGGCTCGGTGCTCCCCGCCCACTGCCTAGTTGCCGTTTGGGAGGAAGAGGAAGACGACGCTGCTCGATCTGTTGTCACCTCAGCGTCGACAGTATGCTGCGCTGGTAACTCTAGACATCTCGAAAGCATATGACAGTGTCGAACATGGGCCTCTGATGTACAGACTACGGGCTCTGGGCTTGCCAAGTTATTTTGTGGAATGGGTGTCAGCTTTCCTGGCTGACAGAGAATTTTATTGTTGTCAACGCGGAGTTTCTACAAGGAAATTTCATCAATCTAGAGGTGTGCCTCAAGGTGCCGTTCTCTCCCCTGTTCTATTCAACCTCTTACTCAGTTCGATTCCAACTTCCCCTTTCGTGACTACGTACGTGTATGCAGACGATATAGCTTTCTTTGCGGCTGCGAGTGATTTACATTCTGTGTACATGATTTTACAGTCATATCTAAATTCCCTTGACCGATGGTTATCTGAATTACACTTAAGTCTTAATGTAAACAAGTGCGCTTTGTTACCTTTTCCGGTTACTCAACAGGTACACATTTCATTGTCTTATCGTCATCGTGTCATTCATCAGGTATGTTTCCTAAAGTATCTCGGGGTAACTTATGACTCCTCTCTCTCTTGGGGGTCACATATAGATCAGGTTGCTGCGAAAGGGATTCGGGCGGTAGGCCTCCTGCGAAGGATGAGTAGCCCTCGCCGCGGTATGCGCAGACATGCTCTTCTGCTGATTGACAAAATGTATATCCGGCCAATCTTGGAATTCGGTTGCGTTTTGTTTTCTGAAGCAGCTGCATACAAACTGCGCCCACTTCTGCTCTTAGAGCGAGAAGCTCTGCGCCTGTCTTTGGGTCTCCCTAAATACGTGGCAAACAATGTTTTGTATCGGGAAGCACGGGTGCCGTCTCTTACTGCAAGGTTTAGCCTTTTGACAGTACAAAGGTTTTTAAAGTTTTGTGACTCTGAGCAGCATGCATCCGAGTTGATCTTCCTTGGGCAGTGAGCGGAGTTCTTGGGTGTCGAATAGTCTCGCCTTCAAACTCCCCAAATCTGTTTCGTTGAATCTTTGCTGGGCCCACTCAACGTGCGAATACCTGAAATTGTTCCGGTGCTGTCCATCCCCGCAACTGTGTCTATCATCTACGATGACATTTATCCATGTAATGCAAAATTACTGCCTTTCTCATGGTTAAATGGTATGTTGCAGGGTTATTTGTCGACCTTCAGCTCACATGTTGCAATTGCGACTGATGGCTCGGTGTGTGCAGAAAAGGCAAGTTTAGGTATTTACTCCCAGTCCCTTGACTGGTCTTTTTCTCTCCGTCTCCAAGATGTCACTCCTATCTATCTGGCTGAGTTTCTAGCAGTGGTTCTCGCTCTGCGCAAGGTACCAATTTCTTTATCAGCAGTAATAATAATTACGGACTCGTTATCTTTATGAACTTCCCTCTCGGCGTCCACTGAATCGCAGCTCTTTCGGATACTAAAATTTCTGATCCCTCCACGCATCACATCAATTCGATTTCTTTGGGTTCCTGGGCACAGGGATCTTCTAATAAATGAATCAGCTGATGCTTTAGCGAAGGCAGCCCTGAGTGGACCGATTGTTGACCCGCTTCCAGCAACTGCTTACATCACGGCGGCACGCATTCGACGGTACACTGTAATGAACGAATTGGGCGCATCAGCGCTAACTTCCTTGGACGACTTCCAGCACCTACTGTTCCCTTGTAGAAGCTCAGTCTGGCGATCGCGCAATCTTGCAGTTTCCTTCACGAGGCTTCGTTGCCGGGTGCCGCAACTAAATTTTTACCTCTACAGGCCTGGTCTGGCGATCTCCCCATTGTGTCCGTATTGTGCGGAGCCGGAAACAATAGAGCACTTTCTTCTTTTTTTGCCGTCGCTACTCATCGATTAGGAGGCGACTATTAGAAGTTCCAATACAGAATCTCAGCTTGCGCCTGTCTTCTGCGGTTGTTCTGTCTCTAGGCGCTTCTATGCTTGGCCATACCAATGGGAATGTTTGCTCTGCCATTCAAAATTATCTCCTAGAATCAAAACGACTACCATCATGAGCTTTCGTCCTGCTCATCCCATTATCAGCTTCTGTATTTCGGTTTTTACAACCACTTATAGTAATCCCTACCCCTTCTTTGCCTAAATTTTAGTCTGTATGACCCCCCTAACCTCCTGCAACCACCTCGGCTACGGAAACTGTGCGATCCAAATTTTGGTAGGTCATCCCATGCTTGCCACATGCAACTGGTCATTTAAATAGTCACCGCCTGGTTATGGCCAATCCCCCTTGTGGGTATGTGCCATTGTGTGAGGTCAACAACAACAACAACTCAGTAATTTTGCCTTGTTTTCTTGTTATTAACTAGGTTATTTCCATCCTTGGAAGACGGCCGCGTCTTTAAGGCTGTACTGTCTCTACGGGAAGGGTACGACAGCTCCGGCGCCGGTATCCTTAAAGGGACAGCGCCATCCGAATAAGCCCAGTGGGGCGGAGGCGGCCATGGCATCACATGGCGGGGATCTGCCAGTCATCAGGGACGTCCAGCAGTGCAGTGCGTCATCATCGCTCAGTGGGGACGACTCAACTATTGTCGCCTCTTACGAGGAAGTGACTGACATGGCGGAAATGAACAACGATGGCTTCAAAGTGGTGAGTCAATGTAAGCAACGGACAGTCGGCATCCCAGTGATAGTTCAGCCAAAAGAGAAAGGTGTCGACTTCAGAGAGTGGAACCCTATCAGGCTGTTCGATGATATTAAAGTACTACTGGGATCTGCTCCGATTCGCAGTCGCTTCACAACGCAAGGGGCTCTTCATCTAGATATCTCAACGGAAGAGCAAGTAGACATTCGTCTGCGGTGCTCTCAGATCGGTGGCATACGAGTTCAAGCCCGGTTGCCACACTCCTACATGACTAACACATGTGTTATAAGGGGAGTACCAGTGTGGTATTCGGAAAGTGCCCTTCTTGACTACTTGAAACTGCAAGGAGTTCTGCACGTGCGACGGTTAATGCGCCGGGTGGAGCCTGGAAAACAACAATGGGCAGTGAAGCCTACAAACTCTATTGTGCTAACGTTTGCTCCCAACATCGAGCGCCCTGGAATAATTGACCTTGGTTTCACCAAACATGCAGTCCACGAGTTCGTTGAAACTCCTCCCCGGTGCTTCAGGTGCCACAGCTTAGGACATGTAGCGAGAGTTTGCAACAAAGATCAACGTTGCAAGCGGTGTGGTGGTGGCCATGATTACAAAGATTGCAAGGCAGATTTTGCTTGCGCTAATTGTGGAGGTGACAATCCAGCGAGTTTCAGTGGCTGCACATTCCGTGTAAGCGCCTTGCACCGTCGCAAGTCCTTCATTAGAGGCCCCAAACCACAACCTACTGTGAAGCCGATACATGGAAGTGAAGAGTTCCCTGCGCTCGAGTCGGAAGCTCGGGACGTGGTAGCAAGCGACGTCGCTGCACGACCTGATCCGAGCAAGTCGGCAACGGCCTCCGAGGGTGAGCTGGCTGTTCGATCTGCTTCTGCAAAAAGTGTCCATGTTCCTCAGCGACCAGATCACACCAAGATTCGACAACATGGAGGACATCCCCTTGCCTTAAAAGAGATGCAGACACCAGCTACCGTGGCCAAGAGTGGGTCCCAGTCCCCGTCTTTTGTCGAAGTGGTGCGCCAGTGCGTGCAGTAAAATAAGGAGCTCAAAACCCGGAATCTCTCTGACCTTCTATGCGTTTTGTTTGATGTCCGGCGTTCATATAGCCAAGCGATGCAGCCTGGCACTTTGAAGAACTTTATACAGCTGGTGCTTTTCATTGAGACCTTGATCACCGCCTTCGCAGAGAACTTCAACTCCTAGATGGCTAGTTTTCTTCAACCTGTTGCAACTAAAAACCCTAGAAAAGTGCCGTTTATCATGCAATGGAACTGCGCTGGGATTATAAGTCGATTAGATGAACTAAAATTGTTCTTGAAAGAGACCTGTGTTCCAGTACTGGCCCTCTCGGAGGCTGGCTTGCCAAGCGGGAGGTCTTTGCCTGGATACGTCGCTCACAAGAATTGCAGCATAAAGTTTTTTCCAGCAGGAAGTGCCGCCCTTTACATACGAAGGGAGATTCCTCATGTGGCTTTGAACGTCACCGATCTTTGCACCGACAGTATTGAGGTAGTGGCTGTGAGGATTCGGCTCGCCTTCCGAACTCTGTCCATTGCATTAGTATACGTGTCCCCGCGGAAGAAGGTCGATATGGCTTTGTTCCTCCAGCAACTTTGTGACCGCTGCCCAGCAAACAGAGTCATCTGCGGTGACTTCAACGCCCACCACCCTGCCTGGGGTGACAGGAACACAGATCCTCGCGGACGCCAACTTGTAGAAGTCATCGACAGTTTGGACCTTTGTGTCGCCAATGACGGAAGTCCCACTTTTTTTCGGCCTCCAACCTCACCCAAATCTATAGACCTAACCTTATATTCACCTGACGGCCGTGTGCAGTGGTCAACTAGAGCTGGCCGAATGGGAAGTGATCACTACCCGATATTTGTGTTTACTGCCGACTTCCATCTGCGTGGTCCTAAAATTTGCCATGTTGTTAATTGGGACAAATACAGGGAGCACTTAGCCTGTGTTTCCGGTGATGTGACAGACAAAATGATTTATGCTAAGATGGCTGCTACCACGGCGCTCAAGCTACCTGATCATTTTCCGACTCCGGATTTAAAACTCAGGAACCTCCACGCAGCGCGCAGAAGGGCGGAGCGACAACTGTTGCGGAAGAAGGACGATAGAGCCTTGAAGACAACTTTCAACAGGCTCAACTCTGCCATTAGACGTCATGCGAACAAGCTGTGTAGGTCCCAGTGGGCATCCTTTTGAGCTAGTTTGACTGTTTTCTTACCGATAACGAGAATTTGGCGTGTCGTTGGCAGTCTTGCTGGTGGCTCGCGTCCGAGTAAACCTTTCGAGGCGCTTGCATTGCGCACGCAGAAACATCTCGTGTGCTTGGCAGAGGAATTTGCGGATGCATTTGTAAATTCCAGACCAGGCATTCATCCCTGCGCTCTGCCTGCTACGTCTCCGTCTGTTATGGACGCCCCGTTCACACTTCGAGAACTACAGACAGCGCTCCGCAGCCTGCGGCGTCGCTGTGCACCAGGTCCTGACGGCATTACCAATCAAATGTTACAGAACCTGCCTCTGGAACACCGGAAGATGCTCTTAACCTATCTCAATCGAGTGTGGGAGACTGGTGACGTTCCCCCTTCATGGAAGGTGGCTTGTGTAGTCCCACTGCTGAAGGCCAGCAATGAGTTGACAGACGCGGCCTCGTATCGTCCTGTATCGCTGACGTCGTGTGTGGCTAAGCTCATGGAGAAGATGGCACGTAAGCGTTTGTCTTGGTAGCTTGAGGATAGAAGGGCACTCTACCAACATGCATGACTGGATTCCGCACAGGTTTAAGCGCGCAAGATAGCGTCCTGGACTTGATAAGCCACATTGAACATCAGAGTGCTTTTGGACTTTCAACACTAGCTATTTTCCTAGACGTATCCAAGGTTTATGATAGCATCCTCCAGAGCTCAATACTGAATAGTCTGCAGGTCATAGGCGTACAGGGCTATCTTCTGCGATTCATTCACTCATTTCTCAGTGATCGTAAATTTAGAGTGCGGTTAGGCAGTACAATGAGCTCCGAAAGGGCGGTATCGCGAGGGGTACCTCAGGGTAGTGTCCTGTCCCCAACGCTCTTTAATGTTGTCATGGCTGGTCTTCTCGCAAACGTGCAACAACATTGTAGGCATGTCCGTATGACGATATATGCAGACGACATTTGTCTTTGGTTAACCGGATATCAACATAAACGCTTAGCTCTATTAGCGCGACAGGCCGTGCTTTCGGTTAAAAGTTACCTTCAAGGTGTTGAGTTGACTCTCTCGGTGGAAAAATCTGGCTTCGTCCTGTTTCCAGGTAGGGGACGACGGTATGCGCGGCTGAGCATAGACCTTGATCAGTCTTGCCTTCGTCAGGTTAACCACATACGTTTTTTGGGCGTCACTATTGACTCACGTCTACAGTGGCGACGAGCTGTGGACTCGATTGTGTCTTCACTATCTTCGCGTCTCAATGTGCTTCGTAGAGTTGCTAGGGAGCAATGGGGAAACCATCCTGCTGCAATGATCAGGCTTCACGATGCCCTGATGACAAGTCGCATAATGTACCAGCTCCCTTTAATCTCCCCCTCGGTATCGCAGCTGGAACGCCTTGAGGTTTTGCACAGAATGGGACTAAGGAGGGCTCTCGGCGTTCCGCAGGCTGCTCCAAACAATGCAGTACTGTATAAGTCTCAATCGAAACCTCTTCTGCTAGCCGCTTCACAAAGACTTTTGCTGCAAATTGGCCGCCTCAGAGAGACCGTTGCAGGGAGAGCGCTTCTACAGCGCCTTCGAAAGAGATCTGAGTCCCGGGCGTACTTGGCTTTAAATACTCTTCGTTCTCTGGGTCTCGACCTTCGAGATCGACCTAAGACATTGAAGCCACCTTGGTCCTTTCCGAGCCTCGATTGTTCCTTGACAATTCCCCACGTTCGCGCTAAGCGGAATTCTCCTTTAGCGGCAATGCGTTTGCACGTACTGGAACATCTCGAGAGCGAATATGCCAGTCATCTTCAAATTTTTACAGACGGCTCGGTGGACAAGGTCAGAGGATCTAGTACAGCTGCTTTTCATATTCCTTCTTTGAATTATGATTGGTATGTTCGTTTTACTAAAGTAATGTCCTCCACAATGGCCGAAAGCGTTGTCATTGAGGCAGCTCTAAAGAAGCTACGGTGTTGTACGCCTCAACCTACTGTCATAATTACGGATTCAAAATCTGCCCTTCAAAGGTTAGAGTACGGGTTCCCCACTGATGCCTTGAGTCTTAGATCTCTACGTTTGGTGCAGAATCTACATAGCAAAGGCTTCTCTATACGCTTTCAATGGGTGCCCTTGCACATAGGTGTCTTAGGCAACGAGATAGCAGACAACTTGCCCATACAGCTCTCTCCGGGATTCCAGTACATGGAGTCCCTCATGAAGTCAAGGAAATGTTCAGAGATGTGGTGTTGTGCCACTTCAGTTCTTTGTGGGGCTCGCCTCATCAGCCATGTGTGACCAAGGGTCTCAAAAGGTACCAAGCCACCTTGCTGCACCGCGTTCGCACGGATTCTGCTCGTACGCCGGCGTGGATGTATAAGACTGGCCTAGCGTTGTCACCATTGTGTTCAACGTGTGGCCTGTGTGGTGACATAGAACATTACCTCTTGTGCTGTACTTTGTACAACGCGGAACGGGCTGTGTTATTCGGATCCCTCAAAAAGGCAGGAGTTCCTCACAGTTCTCTTCAGGACATATTTTTCCCGCGCGGGAGCCAGTCGAGTAGAAGGGATGCTTCTCGCCTTCTACTTTACCTGCAGGACACGGATTTGGCCTCCACATGGTGACCTCAGGAGTGTCTATTTGGGTTTTTGCGGACAGTGTTTCTGTGATTTCTATTTAAATGTCGCTACGGTGGAGCAATTGCCGGCAGAAACTGCAAGGCTTATCCCACCGGAAGTTTACAACCACTCAACTCAACTGCCTAGTTACCCCCGGAACCGATGCAAGTGCCGGCGGACCCGACACTCCATTGCTCTGACGTGCGTTTCACCGCCCTCGAAAATGCCCTCGCGCAGTTATCGACTGGTGATGGTAATAGTGTTTTTTGATTAAAATAATAGTAAAAAGGAAGGCAAAGATTTTTGCTAGCCCCAGCATCTGCCATCGATACTGAAGCACCTGAGCTGGGGTAGCGGAAATAAAGAATAACAGGCAGAATGGTGAACTGAAATGAAAGAGGCGAGGGGACATGAAGAGAGGAAAGGGGAGAAGTAATATATACAAACTGGGGTCCAGTTCTGGTCAAATCCAAGACAACGTGCTCAAGGCAGCTACGGCCACAGTTACGCCCGCCGCGACAGCCAACGCTAATGCCTGCAGCCAACTTCTCTCTCACACCACCGCCACGTACCTCAAAGCGCGATTGAGGGCGTCCCTTATTATTATTATTATTATTATTATTATTATTATTATTAATATTATTATTATTATTATTATTATTATTATTATTATTATTATTATTATCAGCCCCTCTTTATTCCTTCTCTTATGGCGTGATTCAGGTGTCCGCCGATGTGTGAGATAGATACTGCGCCACTTCCTTTTCCACAAAACAAATTTTTGTCCACTGACCCACTCCCACGCCGCGGTGGCTCAATGGTTAGGGCGCTCGGCTACTGAGCTGTAGTACTCGGGTTCGAACCCGACCGCGGCGGCAGCGTTTCGATGGATTCTGAACGCAAAGGCGCCCGTGTGCTGTGCGATGTCAGATGTGGGATACATTAGTATCCCTCCTCGTCCCCCGTGCCAGCGGCGACCGTGACTTTCACGCGCGCGCGCTACCTGGAATGTGGACACTGCGCCCCTAAAGCTTTGCACCCTCATCATCATCATCATCATCATCAAAACGTTTATTTCCACCGAAATGAATCTCTTTTTTGGACCCCCCGGCACGCAGGCCTAAGGGAGCCCTACTTAGGAGCCTCGCAACTAAGGTCTGGTGAAGACACATTGTCGCTTCACGGCCTCAGCCGCCAGGCGGATGGCTTGTCGCTGCTTAGCGGGGTCCTCGCTCCGCAGCAAGGTCTCCCAGGCTTCTCTATCTTCTATCTTTTGCTCGGCGCCCAGGCTTCCAGCACATTCCCATATGACATGGTCGAGAGTGCCCCTCTCCCCGCACGTTATACAATATTGGTCTTTCTCCTCTTTGGAGATTGTGATGTATACCCAGAAGGGGCTTATATGATTCCCCCCTTGCAATCTTCTGCACGCAATTGCCTCCTCTGTTGCGAGGGAACGGTCGGGCGGCGGATAGACCCTCCTGCTCAGCTTATAATGTTCCGTGATCTCGTGGTATGAAATTAGGCCATCTTTCATGTCTATGCGAGAGGGCTGCTCTGCGGCCGCCTGGTGATAGAGAGCTCGGGCAAGCTCGTGTGCAGCCTCATTTACTGCAATAGATTCATGCGCTGGGATCCATATTATCTCTATGTTACGTTCTATCGGCCTCGCCTCGAGGACGTGTTTGGCCTCTTCCGAGATTCTTCCTTTCGCGAAGTTTCTTACTGCAGTTTTGCTGTCAATTAAAATCGTCGTGGCCTTAGTACCGACGCAAGAGAGCGCTATCGCCAACTCTTCCGCCGCATTGGCATCTCTTGTGCGGCTCGAAGCCGCTACCGTTGGTACTCCTGCCCCGTCGACCACAGCGGATACAGCCGCCCCGTGCTGTCCGCACGCCGCGTCTACGTACGCCACCTGGTCTGCCGGTCGCTCCTTCAGCTTCCTCTCGTAGGCCTTAGCCCTATCTTCTCGCCTTTCCTCGTTATACACGGGGTGCATGTTCCGCGGCATAGGTGGGACGCATATCATGGCCCTGATTCCTGCCGGGATGTTTACCATCTTGTGCGTGCTACTTTCTGGCCGGATTCCTACCCATTCGAGTATTGTCCTGCCCGTTTCAGACTGGCCGAGCCGTTCTAATTGGGATATTCTCACCCTCTCTGCCAGCTCAACCCATCTGTTGTGTACCCCCATTTTTTCAAGCCGCTCCGTCGACGTAGATGTCGGGAGTCCAAGAGCTCGCTTGGCGCATTTCATCAATATTCTGTCTACCTTCTCTATTTCTGCCTTGTTCATGTTTAGGTACGGCGTCGCGTAGCAGATCCGACTTATTACGTACGCCTGCGACATTCTCAGGACATTCCTTTCTTTTAGTCCTCGCCCTTTTACCGCTACCGTCCTGAATATGCCTACCACTTGGTCTGCATATGTGGCTAATTTCTTTATGGTATTGGTGTTGTTTCCTTTCTTTTTGATAAACATGCCTAGGATCCACATTTCCTCGACCGTGGGCACCTCCAGGCCTCCCACCACCACTTTCCACCAACACTGATGTGACGTCACGACGGAGCGCTGCCTACTTCAGGAAAGTTGTTAACCATTACAAATTAGGACATAGGCTGGTACCCCCAGACCCAAAATTAAACAATAGAGAAGCTGTCCCGCGGAGGCGGCTACAAACCAATACATTTATTAACCACGTATGGGCTTATCACGTGACATCAGAGCTGAGGTCGCATGATCGACGCCCACATTGTAGGGCATCGATGGGGCGAGAGGGACCCTCGACTGCATAATTTGGGAGTGCCCAAATTCTCCCAGGGTGGGCAAAAATATTGACAGTAGAGAAGCAGTGTAGACCCTGCTAAGAAGCCCGGAACCTGAGCTCCAGCGCAACACAATCTATTAGGTGGAAGAGGCCTCTACCATTCAACGACTCCCAACCAACCTCTAACCGCCGACGCGCAAATCCCCGTCTCACAGGCCTGCGTGGCGGCGGCGGTGGTGGTGGTGGTAGTGGTTTTATTAAAAATAATAGCAAGAAGGAAGGAAAAGATTTTTGCTAGCCCCGGCATCTGCAATCGATACTGAAGCACCTGAGCTGGGGCAGCGGACACCTAGGATAGAAGGCAGAATGGAGAAATTAAATGAAAGAGGTGAGTGGACAGGAATAGAAGATAGGGGGAGAAGTAATATGTACAAACTCTTTACACAATAAGAAATGTGTCCAGGTTGTGCGCGTGATTAGTTCATTTTAGAGGAATTAAATCACACACGCGCACAGCACTGTGTTGGTTACAACTGGAGTGGGGCGTCCAGTTATTATTCGTTCAAGGTAGAACTCGCGGAGCGTTCGGTCACTGCGTATAACTACCTGACGGAGAACAGACGGGACGTCAAGCCCGTGTGTTCGAGGAATACACAGAGGCTCACCAAAGTTTGCTAACGAGTGCGCCCACTGCCCTGCGGCTACAATAGCGTCGTGATCGAGTCCGGTAGTATGAACCTGCGCCCTATAGGCCGCGAGCATATCGCGACGAGCATCGGCGAACGCGGCACAGTGAAGGAGCAGGTGTTCTAGTGTTTCCACTGCACCACACCCGTCACACACATCACTCGTCGCTATTCCGTAAGGCACCCGTCGTTCCCCGGGCCACACGCAGACAATGCGCGCGCAGAGGATCGTTGCACGTAGTGACCGTGTAAGTGCGCGACAGCCGGTGACACTCTCGATGCGCTCACCTCCCGCAAAGCATGGGTCGGGGTGCTACTCTCGGAGATGGTCATGGATGGCCGCACGCACGTCCTCCAGCGCAAGGGGCAGATCGCTGGCAGTAGTTGGTGTGCAGCGGTCGCGAGGTCGTCAGCTTCTTCGTTGCCTGCGATGCCGCATTGAGCGGGAACACACTGTGCACGCACGGCACAACCTCTCTGCGCGAGGCACTCGATGCGCGAGCGAATTTCCCGCACTAGTGGGGTACCGCGGCCGTTAGATTGCAGGCGGCTGAGGGCGGCGCGGTAGTCGCACAGCAGAGCACTCCTGGGCAGCGGAGGGCCGAGGGTGAGCAGCAGGTCCAGCCCGAGCCGGATCCCCATCAACTCCGCAGTGGTGGAGGAGCCCAGGGAGGTTGCGTGTTGCTGGCTGTGCAGTCGCAAGGCGGAGATGGTGGCCGCCGCAGCAAGGGAGCAGCTGTCGCGGGCCACTGAGCCGTCGGTGTACACGAGGAGATGGTCCTGGAGCTCCTCGTGTATGATGGCTCTGGCCAGCTGCTGCACAGCACAGAGTGGTGTGCTCCGCTTTCCCGCAATGCCGACGATCTCTCGCTGTACCTCAGAGGCAGCAGGCTAGGGCGCGCAGGAGCCGTAGGGGGGTCGGCCTTGTGTCAATTGCTAACACTCGAGCAGCGCCGCACCCATTCGTGAGCGCGGGTGCGAGCGCATACGCTGCAGCAGCGAGCCGCCGTCCGGTGCGTGGTGAAGCCGGTCGATGTGATTCAATGCCCTGCGCGCTGCTTGGAGCTCAAGTGGCCACGCTCCTGCCTAGGCCAGCGTTGCGGCGCAATGCAAGTTTTTGGGCAGGCCTAGGCACACGTGCAGGGACTTGCGTTGCTGAAGCTCGAGTTTCTTCCAGCTCGGCTTGCGCACCGTGACGAGCGACAGCGTATAGAGCATCGCCCCCAAAGCTGCAGCATTGTATAGCCGCAGCGCGGCTTGCTGGGAGATGCCCTGGCCTCGAGCGGTGAGCTTGTGCACGGCGGCGGTGATCCTCTTCATCTGCAGACAGGCCTTGGTCGCCGTGGGGCGGAAGGAAAGGCGCCAGTCGATGTCCAGGCTAAGGTGCCGCACCGATGTACGCCAAGGAATCGGAGTCCCGTCCAGTGACAGTGGAGCAAGGTGCGCACGCGAGCGCTAAGCGCAGGCCATGGCCACCGATTTGTGCGCTCAGCGAGAGACCAAGGCCGCGCAAGCTGGCGTCGATTGCGGTCAGGGCTCCCTGAAGGCACCCCCGCACGCGGAACGCCTCGCCCGGTGGTCCCGGCACCACAGAGCTATGTTGTCTGCATATATGGACATGTACACATGGTGTCGGCCGCTCGTGGGGAGGTAGGCCGGCACCACCGACATGGCCACATTAAACAGAAATGGTGATAGGACAGAGCCCTGCGGCACGCCCATGTTCACCGGGCGAGGCTTGGATAGCTTACCCCCTACTCGCACGCGCATGGTTCGCCCGCTCAGGAAGCCATCAACGTATCGCAAAAGGCGCCCGCTCATGCCAGCCCCCTCAAGCACCGCGAGAATTCGTGCGTGGTGAACGTTGTCAAAAGCACCCGTTCCGTCCAGTAGTAGCAGCAGCGCAACCTGGCCTGCCGCCCAGGCATGCTCCAGCGATGTAACACCGTCCGATATAGAATCAGCCGTGCACCGCATCCCACGGAAACCCGTCTGCCGCTCGTAAAACATATCAGCCTCCGCAGCCCGCTCGTTCAGGCGCTGCAACGTCATATGCTCTATGAGCTTACCTGCCGCCGATGTTAATGCCACTCCCCGGTATCCGCTCAGCTCCTTAGGTGGGCGCCCTGCCTTTCGGATGGGACAAACGACCGCGGTTTGCCAATTCTCCGGTAGCTCCCCGCATTCCCACACCAGGTTGATCTGCTGCAGGAGGGTCTGTCGTTGCTGCGCATCCAGGTTTGGCAGCATCTGGTATGTCACCCCGTCCGGTCCGGGCGCCGAGCGGCGGCGGCAGCGCTGCAGCGCATTGTTCAGTTCAGCCGCGGTGAACGGCGCATCACATGGACCTTCCGAGGCGACGGGCGAGGGACTGGCGTCGCTTCTGGGACTCTCAGGAGCAGCTATGTTAGCTGCCTTTGCGCGGATGGGCGGCGCGAATCGATCGGAAAAACGCTCCGCCAATTCTACAAAGCTGAGCCCGCTGGAGACTGCGAGGGCGGCCAGCGGTTGACGGTTTTCCTGTGGTTCGGTGATGCGCCGCAGGGTGTCAAACAGCCTCCTCGAGCTGACATCTTCCTCCATCCTTTGGCATAGTGAAGCCCACTGCCGGCGGTATAGCTTGTTGGCGTGGCGGGCGCTTCGGCGTCGAAGTGGTTCTAGACAGTTCAGTCGGTGGCTGTGTCTGTCCGTCGCGCCCGTCGCTCTGCGCGATCTCTCTTCTCGCGCATATTGAGCAGCTTCATATCAGGTGTGAGCTGCCCCGACAATTCCTCTGCTCGTTGGGTGGCTGCGACAGCGCTTCAGACTAGACTTGAAAAGAAATCTGCTCCAGTGGCCGCCGCCTCGTCGACCGCCCGCCTGAACGCACTCCAGTTGGTAATGGAGTAGGCACGTTTGGGGCGCGGCTCCAACGCAGTGGGTTCGATTAGGATGGAGTAATGATCCGAGCCAAAGAGGGATGGTGTTCGGCGCCATGTCGCCTCAATGCCTCTTGATGCGAAGGCAGCGTCGATGCAGGAGCCGGTTGTTCGGCGTCGTCGAAAGGTGGGCTCGCCGGTGTTCAAGGGGGTGAGTCCCAGCTGTATTGCTGCGTCGTGCAGGTCGTCTCCACGCGCGGAGTGGCGCACACTGCCCCACGCACTATGGTGGGCATTAAAATCACCACAGATGATTTCGCTCGGGGCACAGCACGAAGACACAGCACGAAAACACAGCGCGTTCCACACGACAGCTGGACGCACATAAACACTGGCCACCGACGTATCAACACCACCGACGCGCACTGTCACCACCACGCACTCCTGGGCGTCAGATGTGGCCGCCACCAATCCGACGAGGGTGTGCTGGACGTCCTGCCGCACATATATCGCGCACCTTGATTTCCCTGATCGATGAGATGTGCCACAAGAGCGCACTGCGGTACAGGTGGGCTCCTCGCACGTGGTGGCTGAGTGGTAGCCAATGTAGCCTGGTAGCCGCATCTGGGGCTCCCCGTCATGTGAACGTATGTACGTATCCTGCAGCGCGATAACTTCCGGCGAATCCTGTGCGATGCGAACTGGCATTTCGGCGTACCGCGCTGTAAGTGAGCGCACGTTCCACTGCAGGATGGATGGTATGCAGGAGGGAGTCCGGCGGCTAGCCGTCATGCTGGCTTATCTTTGCGGGAGCACCCTCTGCTTCGAAGCAAGCCCGGTGTACATCGGTGCCCTCCGGGAAAAGTGCGCTGAGGGCGCGCAATGCCAGCTTTAGGCACGCGATCTCCGTGTGCCGTGCGTCAGGGGGCTGACCATGAGAAGGGGCCGCAGGCTCGGGCCGCGCTGTACGGGACGCCGGGCAACCGGATGGCCGCCGCCGCTGCCAGTGCTGCCGTTACTTCGGTGGCTGCTGCTGCTGGGGTGCTCCGCTGACGGCGTGCGCATAAGAAAACGCGCGCGGTGCCTGCTGATGTTGCTGGGCTGGGGCCACTGTTTCAGCCTGGACGACGGCTCGGACAACCCGCTTGGACATCGGTGCCATGGATGTGGCCACTAAAGAGACCGCGTGAAGCTATCGCTTCCAGTGCGGGCACGATGGGTCAATGGCTGCGTGCCTTCCCCCCCCTCCATCGAATTTAATGCAGCGGGGCTTGCTCGCGCAGGTGCCAGGCTCGTGCGGATCGCCGCAGCGCATGCATCGGGCAGGAGCACGACACATCTCAGTGGCATGTCCCAGGCTGGCGCACTTGGCACAGTGTAGCGGCCGGGAATGGCAGGGCAGACCGCCAGCCTGCGCTTGAATATGGAGATGAACGCTGGTGGTGTCGGCGCCTAAAAACGGAGAGCGAATGTGCTGCCCGTCAGAGACGCCGATACCATCGGCACCATTGACTCCGCCGCCGCTAGCTGCTGCTCCGCCGTCCTGCGCCCGTCCACACAGAAGACTAGGCCGGAGCTTTGGTTCCGAGGAGGAGGCTCCTTGGCGAAGACCGGCACGCCGCGGATGACGGTTGTGGCTAGTAGGGCCTGGAAAACATCGCTGCTGCCCGCATCCACTGCCACTACAGTGCGCCACTTGTTTCACGGGACGGCGAGGACGCCCGGACCGATCTCCTCGGCCAACTCCCAGCCCTGTTCCCTGGAAAAGGCGGTGCCCCGGTTCGCCAGCCGAACAGCACCTTAGCCACCAGGCTGGACGAGAACTCCATGACAGCCGCGGCTCGCTCCAGGGCAGCTCTCCGACGCCGCTGCGCCTTGGTAGTGATGGTGCGCCACGGGACCACGCTGGTCCCAGAATCATCATCGCCGCTGTCTGCGGCGCATTGCTGCAGAGCGCCGCGGAATTTGGCGCGGTCGCTGCCAGCAGGCTAAGACCCAGCCGCAGCCTGGTCTCATGCGGCGGGATTTGGTGAGGTCGCACCCGGTTGTCCTCCGGACGCCGTCCCCCAGCAGCAACAACAGCAGGATCGGCAGCAGCCTGGAGGTGACCTCCATGGGCCTCGTGCTGGGCATGCCCTGCTGATTAGAGTATGGAGGAAGAGGAAACAGTGACGGTGGGGGGCTTAAGCGCTGTCCGTTTGGCCACCGTGATGTACCTGTTGGTTTCCGCGTCCCTCTCCTCCTCGGACTCCGTTGAGCGTAGCCGTTTCCTGAGAACAGACTCGTCCATCAGGGTGCACATGCTCTCCTCGGCTGCAGATGTCCGCGGTGAGCCCGCAGCAGCAGCATCAGGCGGAAAGGGCATCACAGCCGGTTCCCCGGGAGTAGCAATGGCGGAAGAAAGCGCAGGGGTGGCCAGAAATGGTGGGGAGGGAGCCGCCATGGAGTCCTGCGCCTGGTGAATGAGCGTCATGGCCTCCCTCAGGGCTAGAACGCGTGGGTCCGCCGGCGACATGTCTAAGGTCCCGATGATGGACTCGAGGTTCTCCGAGGTGGTGATGAGCGCTGTCGTCAGGCACCTCACCGTGTCCCGCTGATCAGTGATCTCGGCCTACATTCGCCGTATGGTGCAGGACGACCTTGCTCTGGATGGCGTTCGTCTCTGTGATCGTGAGCGTGAGCGGCCTGCCCTGCGTTGCTCAGTGTCACCGCCGAACGCAGGCCGTCGCTCGTTCATGGTGTCTGTGGCCTCCATGGGGAGACCCCGCAGCGCCGTGAAGCCTTAGGCCCAGTGTACGAAGGAGCGGAGAGCTAAGAACACGTCCGCTCGCTTCGAGCGCCAGCGGAAGAAAAAAAAGTGGAGCTGTAGAATGCCGATTTCCTGTGGATATACGAAGAAAGAAGAGAAACTGCCCAAAACATTTTCTGTTTTAAAGCGAAAACTATACTGGCCGCGAACTTGCGCATTTCGCCTTGACCGCACTCTGAGGAAGATCATCATCTCACAACGCGCACCTCACATATCTCGGTGGACACCCGAGTCACGTTTTCCTCTTTACCTCCCTCCTTTATACCTTACTTTACGGTGCGGTTCGGTTTTCTACCGAGATGTGTGAGACGGTTACTATGCTTGCTATCCTATATTTCCGCTGCCCCAGCTCAGGTGCATCAATATCGATGTCAGATGCCGGGGCTAGCAAAAATCTTTTTCTTCCTTTTTGCCATTCTTTTAATAAAAACAACTAACACCACCTACTATGCTTTGCGTGCTCGCCGCGCCATCTGGCATGAAGTTACACTGCGCGGCTTGCCGCCGCCGCCGTTTGGTATGACGTCACATCACGTTTCGCGTCGTTTGCGATCGCCTCCTCTAGCTTCGCCAGCTGTGCCGCGTCTGATAACATGTCGGAGGATTTGAAAGGAGAGGTCGCGTGCTCCGCAACCACAATTGTGTCGTCTTTAGTGCGACTACATAGCTAGACAACCAGACTAACCTGAATTTGCAATCAAGGTTAACCAAGGCTAACCATGCTATTCCTTTGCTTTCGCTACGTTTATCCTGGCATAGCCGAGCTAAGCCACTGCCAGTTTTCTTTTGGAACTGGGCTTTAGGCTTGGCTGAAAAGGGAAGGAAAAGGGCTTTTGACCCCGCCTCCTTCCTGTTCCTGCATAGCCGCTGCAGCATTGCCGAGAAAAGTAATTGAAGCAAGCCACTATCACGGCGTCCGATATAGTGCACCCTAGAATGAACTACGCACTATACCTCGGGAAGAGATTATTCGTTGTGACAGAATTTTGGGGAACGAAAAGGCGCATTATTTTCCCCGTCTGACAGCATGCTTTATGGCATAAAATTGTAATTTACAAATAAAGATACACTCAATAACGAAGGAATCCGCCGTGGTGGCTCAGTGGTTAAGGCGCTCGTCTACTGATCTGGAGTGCTCGGGTTCTAACCCGACCGCGGCGGCTGTGTTTCGATGCGGGCAAAACGCAAAAAAAATGGCTGTGGTTTAGCTCCGGTTAACCCTAGTTGAATTGTGAAAGCTTTGTTTCCACGGCACGTTGTTTACCCAGCTTATCAATGCGACGCTCTCGAGAACTCTAACTGGTCTCTTCCGCAGTTCGAGATTAACCCGCCGCGCTGGCTCAGTGGATAGGGCACTCGGCTACTCATCCGGAGTCCGCGGGTTCGAACCCAACCGCGGCGGCGGCGTTTCTATGGAGGCAAAATGTTAAGGCGCCCATGTGCTGTGCGATGTCAGGACACGTTAATGATCCCCAGGTTGGCGAAATTATTCCGGAGCCTTCCACTACGGCACCTCTATCTTCCTTTCTTCTTTCACTCCCTCCTTTATTCCTTCCCCTACGGCGCGGTTCAGGTGTCCAACGATATATAAGACGGGAAGTGCGCCATTTCATCTCCCAATAAAACCAACCAGCCAGTTGAAGAGTCACTCTGGGACGTGGCACGACCTATAACCGTATCTTCGTTACGACGCTTCTCGAGTTGTGTGGTGCTTTCTTCTGGAGTCTCTTGAGTGCGTTCTTTTTTCCTTCCTTGGTTCTGTCGTTGTTGCGTCTTCTTTGCGCTTTCCATAACGACTATAATACAGTGACGTTGCTGTTGCCGATAGGAAGACAAGGAAAGTTCACGGGCCTGCCTACTGGCTCAAGACGCGCCACGCTCGCTGCCGCGTGCTGAATATTCCCCGGGCCGATCCCGGAGGCAGTGCAGTACCGGGCCGGCCAGTGCCAGGGTGTTTCGCCATATTCCAAAAATAAGTTTAATATCTTGGGTCCAAGGACCCGCAGCAGATAATAAATCAGGTAATATGTCTGATGTTGCTGAGAGGAAGAAGGAAAAGGAACGTGCCCGGGCCTGCCTACTGGCTAAAGCCGAGCCACGCTCGCTGCCGCGATCAGAAAGTAGGAGGGGGTAAAGGATAGCAGAGTAAAGTGTGAAAGAAAAGACGCGCCGCGCTAATATCACCGGGGCCGATCTCCAAAAAATCAGGTATGAGGTGAAGCGCATATATATATATATATATATATATATATATATATATATATATATATATATATATATATATATATATATATATATATATATATATAGATTTAAGAGAAGTGGGCACTTCTACAAAGACCGCACCGCGGTTGAAACGTTGATAAATAAAAGTGTCTTTGTAGAAGTGCCCACTTCTCTTAAAACTTTATTCTGCGGAGCCAACGCAACCTACGTTCGCAACATATATATATATATATATATATATATATATATATATATATATATATATATATATATATATATATATATATATATATATATATATATATATCGCCGCAAAGCGCCACCTCCTCTACCGCAGCGCAGCACATCTTGTGGAGCTTGCGGCAAAAGGCACGCGTGTGCTGTGCGATGTGAGTGCATTTACGCCTAGGTAGTAAAAATTTTGTGGAAACCTTCGCTGCGGACGACGCGTACTCGAGCGGGTTGTCATCGGCTACCACCGCCATTATGGCGACAAGCAAGTAATCCCGCGTAATGTCACGGACGGCATCTAACTCGCTCCAGTCCCACTAATCGTACACGCGGCGTATAATCAAGCCAGAAGACCGGCCAGAGAAACGGCCCCGCAGGGAGACAACGGAAGAGCGAGGGAAGCGCGTTTCGGGAACGGTGCCGAAGATCAAGAGGATCGACGATACGTCGTTGCGGTCGTCGACACTGGCGGAACGCTTATCCACTCCGCCAGCTTAAGCTCCCGACACGCCGAAGAGGCCGATGAATTAGCCATTGCACTTGCCATATCTGATCACGGTTGCGGGGTCGTTGGTAGTGACTAGCGCACACCGATAAAAAAAATGCGCCAAGCGGAGAATATCCGCGGAAGCTTGCCGAATAATCAAGAACCTGAAACTCTCACCGGACAACAAGGTCGAACTTGTTTGGTTCCACCCAAACATGGGGGATGTTTCTCCGCACCTCACCAACCTCAGCGAGGCCGCTCACTCCGCCGCACGAGGACTCAGAAACCGTTCCGAAAAGAGCCATGGTGAAGACGTGGTGAGATATAGGCTGACAGGCTTCAATGAATAACCAAAGGTTTCTACCTGGCCCGCCGGGCCCTTCCTCCGCTTAGCAAAAAACTATTCAGAGCTCAGGCAGTCGCCTGGAGGCAATTAAAAACACGTACCCGAATCCGCTGCAATAAAGAGGAGGATCTACCCCAAATATATAACACCCCAACGTGCAAGGTCTGCAAGACAGATGTAGCCGTAATTGAACACATACTCTGGGAGTGTAAGGCACAGCTAACCAATGTTGATCCCCAAACCCTCTCGTCCAGGTGGTCCGCCGCTCTTCGTAGCACCAGTCTAAATGACCAACTCTAGGCTGTCCAGCACTCCCTCGAGGCGGCGAAGCGACAAGATCTCGACGACCCCACGTGGGAGTCCTAGGCTCGGTCGGACAAAAGCCTGGTGGACACTTATTATAATTGCTAGACACAAGTTATTATTCACTCACCACCAATGCGTCACCACTTTCTTCCTTTTTTATTTCGCTCCCTCCTTTATCCCTCCCTTAATGGTGCGGATAGGGCATCCACATAGATATAGAGACAGTTTTTGTCATTTCCTTTCCTCAAAATAAATTCTAAATTTATTTAACGCACCCTCTTCCATTCAGTGGTATCGGGCGGTTCTCATTTGCTAGCAGAGAATGGGTATATCACAATAGAGAAAAGTGTTTGTTCCTCTACCAAAGAGGAAAGAGATTATCTCCTTTCAACTACCACCACCTGCTTTGTCACACTAGCAGGGTCACAAGAATCGGCCGACACCGTGGGCCCGAAGGGAGTCCCTTCACCAAGGGACAGCTGCTTCGTTTTTTAGGTGTATCCGGCTATTGTGTAGACCACACAGACAGGAGAGGGAATGAAACGCCACTGGAATATGTTGTCGAAAACTGAGCAGCGACTCGCCGCGGTGGCTCACTGGTTAGGGCGCTCGGCTACTGATCCGGAGTTCCCGGGTTCGAACCCGACCGCGGCGGCAGCGTTTTTATGGAGGAAAAACGCTGAGGTGCCCGTGTGCTGTGCGATGTCAGTGCACGTTAAAGATCCCCAGGTGGTCGAAATTATTCCGGAGCCCTCCACTACGGACCTATTTGTTCCTTTCTTCTTTCACTCCCTCCTTTATTCCTTCCCTTACGGCGTGGTTCAGGTGTCCAAAGATATGAGACAGATATTGCGCCATTTCTTTTCCCCAAAAACCAATTATTATTATTATTATTATTATTATTATTATACTGAGCAGCACGCAGTGGTTGACTGGTGATGGCGCTCGGCTGCTGTCCCGAAAGACTCGGTTTCGATCCTGGCCATGGCGGTCGAATCCTGATGGAGGAGCAATTGTAAAGCCGCGTGTACTGTGCGATATCAGTGCACGTTAATGTACTCCAGGTGGCCGAAACTTGCGGAGCCCTTCACTACGGCGTCCCTCATAGCCTGAGTTGCTTTGAGACGTTAAAAAATCAACAAACCATAAACCAACATGAGAAGAAAATTTGCTGTCAATCCAATCTGCATACTTGAACAGGACCACTTGCGGAGCGAATTGCACGAAAGTGAAAGAATTACAAGGCACTGCGACAAATTACATACACCAGTATATGCCGGTTCCATTCTTAGAAGACAAATAAATTCTGGAAAACTTGAAGCTTCAAGGCCTTCCATTTGCGTCACTTTGATAGCACTAATTGGTGGGCGACTCGCACATGTTGATTGTGACCAGCTCATGAGGCAGGCAGAAAACTCTCTGCGCTTTAGTAGCCTTACTAAGGATACAGATCCCTGCTGCCCGATCAACGCCTGCGGGCAGAGCATGCCGACCTCTTTTGAGGCTATGCTGCAGCTAATTCTCTACACTATGGTTGGAAACCACGCAATACAGGCAACAAAATTAGTATGTGTGTGTCAGAAGCTTAAGGTTATTCGACAGTTTTGCAGCCAGCAACAGATATCGTTGCACAGTTTGTAGTAGTAGTGCTTTTTCAATGAATAATAAAAAGGAAGGAAAAGATTTTTGCTAGTCCCCGCATCTGCCATCAATACCAAAGCACTTGATCTCGGGCAGCGAAAATTATGGGTAGCAGGCAGAATGGAGAAATCGAATTAAGGCGGTGAAACGACAGGGAGAGAGGATAGGGGAGAAGTAATATACTCAAACTTTTTACACAATAGGCAATGTTTCCAGGTAAAATGGGTTCTTTGAATTAGATGAGCGCTTTCTTCGGAACAGTTTCGTGAGCATTGAGCTGCATTGGAACACAGCTGAGGCAGTTATCTAGCTGTCTGGTTAACTAATACCAAATAAGTAACTTTTAGGTAATAGTTTTCGGCTCCTTGTTGTGCTCAGAGGTTTGAAGCCTACCGTAAGCAAAATTCACATCAGTTTTTACATTTCACGAAAAAGCCCTTCTCGTCGCCGCTGCAACGACAACCATGCTGAAAGAAAGAGTGCTACCTGCGCCTGTTGTAAAAAGCGCCACCGGCCTCGAGAACAAAAATATGGGTAGCTTAGGGGCGTATGTACAGGCGTAACTATCAGACCTTGAAGAGAAGAAGGGTGTTTAGAAAGAAAGAGCCACTGAGAAAAAACTTGGGTTTCAGGAGCAGGAGGGGAAAGCTTTATTGTTTTCTGCAGTTCTGGGCCGTCTTTAGAGATGTTCTCATTTTCGTTGCATCCCGTGTAAATCCCTCATCCCAGCTCATAGTCAGCACGACGAAAGCCGAGCGAGCATCTGCACGTAACAAGCGATGCACAACTCTCAATGAAAAGTATTCCGTGGTCCAGACTGGCTGTAACACCAAGATTAAAATAACAAACGTAATCAACCTGAGAATGCGAGTGCGCATTTCAGGGGGCGCGAAGTAAATCGATCTTGTACGGCGCTAACTAACGCAAATTTCAATTTCGGCTGTCATGAACGGCATAAGCGATATTTCTCGCCGCGCATCTACCTTGCAGCAAGAAAAAGCCAGCACACAGCAAGCAAGGAGCGGCCTATCATCACAGGTTTCACACCGATTGCCTTTTGCGCGCATTAGAAGCAACATAATGCGGACGGTTTGCGGGCGGCGCGGCGGTGGAGGCAATTCTACCACCGGACGGCGCCGTGGGACGGCACTCGGCGTTGTACATGCACTGCATTGCAAATAACTAAGATATTTTCAAATGAAGCTTTATTCCGCTGACCACCACGTTACTTCGTTCGTAGAACGCAGGGGCCGTTGGTTTCCGTAACCGAGAACTGTGGCAAGCTGTGTGACAACGGCGGACCGTGGTTAGACTGCCAGTATAAAACAGATATAAAACAGTGCTGTAAATGGCTGTAGCGCGGCGTGGATGCGAACTAACTGTAAAAGGGAAAAAGTTTACAAGCGGTCAGAAAATGAAATGACCAAAAGAGAAATATTAACGGAATTACGTAATCTGTGTAGGCAGATTAAAGGTATGCTGCATACCGCAAGTTTCTCTCACAGAACAACCAAACTGGAGGAAACAAGCGGCACCGGGAGAACATTGCGCTGATCCTTCCTTCACCAAAGCATGGGATGGAACTTAGCAAGCGAACAAAGCCGGACGACCGGTCGACTTCCACGGATGGCGTCACTTCCGCCAGTTCTTCCTTTTTGGCGAGCACCCCCCCCCGTTCCCCCATCCGCCCAGGTCTTCTGGAAGCCACGTGGCATTTCACCAGCCATTTTGGCGCATTGCACAGACTGAATAGAGAACAAAATTTAATTGCATGATTTATAAGGTCCTTCCTTCCCAATCAGCTTCCCTGAAGAGAACTAGAGAAGAGGACAGAAAAAATAGAGGGAAAGTGAATACCTCCAACGCATGGTGCAAGCCTTTCAAAACGTTTGTAAAAGTTGACAAATGATTCATAGAAAATTACTTTTTGTGAAAGGAAATGGCGCAGTATCTGTCTCACGTTTCGGCTGTCACCTGGACCACGCCTTATGGGAAGGGATAAGTAGGGACTAAGAGAAGAAATGAAGAAAGAGGTGTCGTAGTGGAGGACCCCAGAATAATTTCGACCGCATAGGGATATTTATCGTGCACAGATATCGCACAGCAAAAGCGCGCCTTTAAGTTTCGCCTCCATCAAAACGCGGCCGCCACGGTCGGATTCCAACCGGGGTACTCCGGTACAGTACCCGAGTGCCCTCACCATTCAGCCGCCGCGGCTGGTGCTGCTGAGTATCGGTCGGCTATTAATGCGAGAATTTTTCTTGTCCTTAGGAAGCAAAAGGATTAACGCATGCCACTGAGCAAGCGAGAAACGCGCACATGCTGACGTTCTGCGGCCGCCCTCAGTGCACTCTTGCAGGCGCTGCATTGATTAGACAAGTTGTCGGACTAGTTGGTGGTGATCCATTCTTTTGTTGACAGCGCTTAAAAAACACGCACAGTGGACACAGAAGACGACTGTGACGTCGTCTTCTATGTCTTCTGCCCGTGTTGTTTAAGCGCTGTCAACAAAAGAAAGGCGATTCGTGCTCCCAGTACCAGATGGCCATACCGTCTATGGTCATATTGAGCGCAACGGAGTGCATACTTCGCCGCACACTGTTCTTGCTCATTCATGTTCAATGCGGCACTATACAACAAGCTATGCGTTTTGCTTCTGAAAGAGTACACAACCAAAGCGCGCGAAGAAAGCGTGCGCTTACGGTGGCTGATTACGCAGCATAAGACGCCTGCGCCTGTGAGAGCCTTTTATGATTAGTTGCTGATTGCTGTATCTCAGTGCCTACGAGGGTATGCTTTCCACTATGCCGACAAAAACCTACCGCCGCGGTGGCTCAGTGGTTAAGGCGCTCGTCTACTGAGCCGGAGTGCCCGGGTTCGAACCAGACCGCAGCTGCCGCGTTTCGTAAGGAGGCTGAGGCGAACGCGACGGCGCCCTTCGCCCGGGTTCGAACCAGACCGCAGCGGCCGCGTTTCGTATGGAGGCTGAGGCGAACGCGACGGCGCCCTTGGGCTGTGCGATGTTAGTGCACGCTAAAGAGCCCCAGGTGGTCGAAAGCATCCCGGAGCCCTTCACTACGGCACCTTTTTCTCTCTATCTTTAACTCTCACCTTCCCCCTCCCCTTACGAAACGGTTCCGTTGTCCACTGGCATTTTTGAGACAATTACGGCACCATTTTCTTCCCTCAAAAACCAAATTTGTTTGAGGCAGATACTGCGCCATTTCCTTTCCCCCAAGAAACCAATTATTATTTTTTCTTTCATTCTAAACGAAAAAGGGCCGCATTTTATGCGCTTGTTTCTACAATTATTTCGCTTCCTTTCCATCGGTTGGTCCTCCATCCATGCGGCAGTGAGCGAACTGAGCTGCGGAGGACGATTGAGATGATGAGGTTGATAATACCAAGTTTATATCAACCAGATAAGGAGGCCGCCTACTCCCCGTCCCCGGCACACAGGCCTGGGTGACGGGGGCTGGGACCTCCGCGGTTTGAAGCAGGCAAAGAGGCGTTGATTGCTCGCGGCTACTTCCGCCAGGCGGATGGCTTTTTGCTGTGATTCAGGTACCTTGCTCCTCAGGTTTCCCAAGCAGCACAATTGGCCCAACATTGGAACTGTATAGGCAAAGTTGGCCCTACAAAGGAGAGTGATGGGACCATCCTCTTGCAATACTGGGCCGATGACCTGTGCTGCTTGGGTTCTCTGTACAGTTTATATTTTCTTTAGCAGCGGATTTAAGTCGCGGCGTCACATGTCGCGACAGAAAGTGGCAGGCGTGTGAAAATGTGACGCTGGCAACAATCTTTTCAAAATATGAATCTTGGCGAATCCATGTCATCACCACCAGGGCCGCGCACTTACCTTTTTTCACAATTTAAGAGTTCCTTAAAGCTCAAGTCTACACTTATGGCGAGACAGTTACCGCACCTCGTCTTTCTCCATCACCTCCTCCTTACAGTATAGAAATAGGGAAAACGCTTCGCAAATAGAAATACGGTCCCACCAAATCAATACGTCGAAAACATATAAACTATGTGGTTGATTTCTATGCGAAATAAATGTAATGAACCAATGCCACAAATGTCTCTAGGGCTTAAACTTCTTAAAAGAGCGCTAAACAGTTTAAATCGGGCTGTAGAGAAATATTTGAAAAAAAGCTGGCCAGCTCATCTTGATTGCACATCCTCGCATATGCAAAAGATGGAATCTCCGCCGGATTTGCACTGACAGGCGACAGGAAAATTGTAAAAAGTTAATTATGAAAACTGTAAAATTAAATCTTATTGGAAAACAAATAAGCTACGGAATCAAATATTATCAGACAATAGCAAGCAACCGAACCTCAACGACCGAAGAGGTTTGTACACATTCGAATAAAGGCAAACTCCGAGGGGTGACCAAGAATTCTATACCCAAACTGGAGCTTTACTTGGGTGTCAATTGGTACGTATCGCGAAGAATACAATAGCCAATTTTTCACACAAAAACAGATCTAACAATCAATCACAATAAATATGCATAAGCACTGTCAACACACAAAACGTTGAAAAACGTAGAACTGAACTCTGATCAGCGTGGTCGCAAATCAATGAAGAAATTATTACAAATTAGCCAGAGGCATAAAAAAATCTGAGCATAATCTTCGAACAGACGATGATAAAATATTTACAAGATTGTGAACCGGGTATTTTCGACGGCAATAGAAAAAGTTTCGCGTAGTGTGCGCTATCAGAGGAATTTGAACACCAGGCGGCCGAAATTATGTCTGTGACCTCCACTGCATCGTCTTCGCCCTCACCAGTTCCGTCTCTTCCAATAACATTTCTACCATCACGCAATGCACACTCAGCAATCGACATGAAAAAGCAAAAGCAATCGACACTATCGACATAAAAAAGCAAAAAGGACGAACGCTAGTAAACCGGGAAGTAGCTGCTCACGCACTGCAATATACAGAATGAATAACTAGGGGCAGTAGATATGAAAAAAAATCAACAATGGCGCAAACCTCAATAACAGCAATTACACCAAATCACATAAAAACCGCACTTAAGATACATAAGTACAATCAAACTGAAAATATATTCTGGGTGCACGGACGCTTGAAACGAGGCATGTTGTAAGTAGGCTTCACCATGAGAGGAGCCGGCGGTGTAAAATCTCGTACACAATACGGCCGCGGAAGTACGGCATGTGCTTCTCCTTGAACAAAATCGGTGCATCCCGGGTGAGACACTCAGCGTACTGACACAGGAAGACGCCGGAGTCGAAGGTGTCCTTCTGGAGGGGCACATTGGATGGGTAAAAATACCAGCCGCTCCAGTCCAGGTCGCAGTCACGCCAGTGGCTCACCTTTTCCAGGTAGTCCGCCAAATCATCGATGATGTTGGCATGCTCATCGCGCGGACCCAGGCTGTCATAGATGACCATCTCGGGCGTGCAGAAATCCACCACGGCGAGACACCAGTGGGACGGGTCCTCGGAGTGCACGGGCACCAGTAGAATGTCGTAAGCGAAGAGGTCTTCGCCTTGCGTCCAGCGTTTCACGCCGTCAGGTCCACAGCTATGCAGCTTGGTGAAGAAAAAAGTACTGAACGCGTACACAGCCGGACCGCCTTGCCTCTTGGAGCGTTGCGCAATCATGGCCAGGTAAAAGTTCACAATATTGTCATTAAGTCCCTTGCCTTCTCCTAGCGTGGCTATGTCATGTCGAGTGATAGCCATAGAGAAGGCCTCGACCAGAACCTGTTCCGGTGGGCCCGGCTTCAGCGCTTCAGACACTTCTTCCTGCATGGCAGAAGTGAGTCGGCTACTATAGCTGACGTCTCCCTCGAGGTCGGCTGCGACGGTCATCGCCGCCATGTTTTCACTTCAGGTTTGCACAGGGGCGCTCAGGAGACAGGATCACTCTTCAAACAATCTGTTCTTGTCGACAGGTTGAAGCATCCCTCTGCAACTGAGAGGAGGCACAGAGCAGTCAGCGAACGTCACGGGGCTAGCGGCTGACTTAAACCAAAACTGCTGCTCGCTTTGAACGGTCAGCGTTCGTCTTACCTCGGAGGAGAAGACGCGCTGTTGCTTTTCGAACACCTCGTTGATGGTCAAACAGAATAGATAACTCTTCAAACTATCTGTCCCGATCAACAGGTGGAAGCGTCCCTCTGCAACTGACAGGAGACACAGGGCAGTCATGGAACGTCACGCGGCTAGCGGCTGACCTAAACCAAAACTGCTGCTCGCTTTGAACGGTCAGCGTTCGTCTTACCTCGGAGGAGAAGACGCGCTGTTGCTTTTCGAACACCTCGTTGATGGTCAAACAGAATAGATAACTCTTCAAACTATCTGTCCCGACCAACAGGTGGAAGCGTCCCTCTGCAACTGACAGGAGACACAGGGCAGTCATGGAACGTCACGCGGCTAGCGGCTTACTTAAACCAAAACTGCTGCTCGCTTTGAACGGTCAGCGTTCGTCTTACCTCGGAGGAGAAGACGCGCTGTGGCTTTTCGAACACCTCGTTGATGGTCAAACAAAGTGGATAACTCTTCAAACTATCTGCCCCTATCGACAGGTTGAAGCGTGCTTCTGCAACTGACAGGAGACACAGAGCAGTCAGCGAACGTCACGGGGCTAGCGGCTGACTTAAACCAAAACTGCTGCTCGCTTTGAACGGTCAGCGTTCGTCTTACCTCGTAGGTGCCGACGGGCTGTGGCTTTCGCAGCACCTCGTTAGTGCTCAAACAGACTGGATAACTCTTTAAACTATCTGTCCCGATCGACAGGTTGAAGCGTGCTTCTGCAACTGACAGGAGACACAGAGCAGTCAGGGAACGTCACGAGGCTAGCGGCTGACTAAAACCAAAACTGCTGCCCGCTTTGAACAGTCAGCGTTCGTCTTACCTCGTAGGTGCCGACGGGCTGTGGCTTTCGCAACACCTCGTTAGTGCTCAGACTGGATCAATCTTCAAAGAATGCGTCCTGAACGGCAGTTTGAGGCGTCCCTTTGCAACTGTCAGGAGACCCAGAGCTGTCAGCGAGGGTAACGGCGCTAGCGGACGACAAACGCAAAACTGCTGCCCGCTCTGCACGGTCAGCGTTCGTAATACCTAGGAGGTGTTGACAGGCTCTGGCTTTCCGAACACCTCGCCGATGGTCCAACAGTGGCCGACTGTTACACACGTGAAAGGCGACCCCGAGAAGGCACAACCGTCCTGAGACGCGCAAGGCGAGTGAAGCAAGTTTTGCGCACTCCTCTCAGAACCCCTCAACAAACGCTTCTGATATCGCCAAAGACCACAGTGCTGGTGTTTTTATATTTCATGGCTCAGGATTTCTTCCGGCCTGTTTGGTCGACGTCACTTCCTCCTGGTTGTTAAAAAATAAATATCGCAATATCGTGGCGGCCGCGTTTTGATGGAGGGGAAACGCAAAGGCGCCCGTGCGGTCTGCTATGTAAATGCCGCTAAAGTCACCAGGTGTTAGAAATTATATATTCCGGAGCCCTCCCCTACGGCCCCTATTTCTGTCTCTCTTCTCTCAGCCTCTCCTTTATCCCTTCCCTTTCGCCGCGCTTAAAGTTTCAGCCGAGGTGTGAGATACTGCCCGCTTTCCTTTCCCCAACAGCCAATTTATTCCCGCCGCCACAGATCATACAGCCTCTCCAGATTGGAAATACTTCGCGGTGGCAGCACCGCTTCTATTAGACAGCCCCGCGTTGCCACAGTACCTGCGTTTGTAAGCCGCATGTAAGAAATTGTGTTTTAAAAATGAAATTATCATAAATTGGTGTTCAAAGTTTAAATTGAAAAAAAATGAAAAGTGATTGTTTTTGAGGAAAGAAAATGCCGCTGTAAGTGCCTCAAAATTCTCGGTGGATACCTGAAGCGCGCCGTTATAAGGTAAAGCATAAAAAAGACGGTGAAGCGAAGAGAGAGGTGCTGTAGTGGAGGTCTCTGACATAATTTCGACCACCAGAGGATCTTTAACTTGCACTGACATTTCCCGGCACACGGCCGCCTTTACGTTGGCAATGTTGGTGGCAAAATATAAGTGCTTGAACCGGTTTCTTGTGTTCTACAATATTTAAAAAGAGTATATATAGGCATTATTTTTATTCTAATATCTTTAAGAAATATAAAATACTTAAAAAGCAAGACGTATATCTTTTGTAATGTAATATGAGAATAAGTGACAGTATAATGTGTATAAATAATAATAATAATAATAATATTAATAATAATAATAATAATAATAATAATATTAATAATATTCTTTGGGGAAAGGAAATGGCGCAGTATCTGTCTCATATATCGGCGGACCCCTGAACCACGTCGTAAGAGAAGTGTTAAAGGAGAGGGTGAAAGAAGAAAGGTAGATGCGCCGTAGTGGAGGGCTCGGTAATAATTTTGACCATCTGGGGTTCTTTAACGTGCACTGACATCGCACAGCAAACGGGCGCCTTAACGCTTTGCCTAGATAAAAACGCAGCCACAGGGGTCGAGTTCGAACCCGGGAGCACCAATCAGTAGCCGCGCGCCCTATCCACTGAGCCATCGGGGTGGGTAGCTAATGTGTATTTATTACACTTTTTAATGTTTGAAATATGAGAACAAGTGACAAGATAAAGCGTATATATAACACTTTTTAATGTTTGCCGACAACCAAAAGCGATTTCAAGCCTTTTTGTCGGACCCGCCGCGGTGGCTCAGTGTTTAGGCTCTCGACTACTAATCCGGAGTTCCGGGGTTCGAACCCGACCGCGGCGGTTGCGTTTTTATGGAGGAAAAACGCTAAGGCGCCCGTGTGCTGTGCGATGTCAGTGCCCGTTAAAGATCCCCAGGTGGTCGAAATTATTCCGGAGCCCTCCACTACGGCACCTCCTTCTTCCTTTCTTCTTTCACTCCCTCCCTTATCCCTTCCCTAACGGCGCGGTTCAAGTGTCTAACGATATATGAGACAGATACTGCGCCATTTACTTTCCCCAAAAAACCAATTATTATTATTATTATTATTTTTGTCGGCAGTTCAAAACGCATTTGAAATGAAAGCTTGCGAAACGCATCGCAGCACGATGTGGCTCTTCCCTCAGTTCGCTTAATCGCTTGCATGTAAAGAATGTGCCCCCCCCCATGCGTCTACAAAGGCTGTGCAACGCTCGGGCTTTCTCTGTGTGTGTGCGTGGGGGGGGGGGGTGCTGTAGAATGCCGATTTGCTGTGGATGTACGAAGGAAGAAGCGAAACTGCCGGAGACAATTTTTTTTCTTAAAGCGAAAGCTTTACTCGCTGTGAACTTGGGCATTTCGCTGTTTAAGCCCTCCGAGGAAGCACATCACGTCAAAACGCGCGCCTCACATATTTCTGTGGACACTCGAACCGCGTTTTCTTCGTTCCCTCACTTCTTTATTCCTTTATTTACAACGCGGTTCGAGTGTCCACTGAGCTATGTGAGACGGCTACTATGCTTTGTGTGCTCGCCGCGCCTTCTGGCATGATGTAACACTGCGCGGCTCGCCGCCGCTGCCGTTCGGTATGACGTCACACCGCGTTCCTCGTCGTTGCGCTCGCCTTCTCTCTGACCCCAGAACGCAAGTTTTGGCGGTGGAGTGGGCTGACAAAGTCGTCGAGGGCTATGTACTCTCGACCACTTAACGCGACCTCTTGCCAAGCTCTTCCCGGCGAATAAAATGTTTTACAATCAATCTCGCTTCACCAGCTTCGTCGCATGCCTGTTAACATGTCGGAGGGTTGAAAAGGAGAGCTCGCGAGCTCGCGTGGTCCACAACCACAGTTGTGTCGTCTTTAATGCGACAACATAGCTAGACAACCAGACTAACCTGGACTTGCAATCAAGATTAACCAAGACTAACCATGCTGAGCCCTAGCTTTCGCTGCGTATATCCTGTCATAGCCGAGCTAAGCCACTCCCAACTTTTCTTTCGGCAATGTGGTTTAAGCTTGGAAGGAAAGGAAAGGAAATGGGCTTTGTGCCCGTACCCTTTCTGTTCCTGCATAGCCGCTGGAGCATTGCCGAGAAAAGTAGTTCAAGCGGGCCACTATTACGGCCTCTGCTATAGTGCACCCTAGAATAAACTACGCTCTATACCTCGTGAAGACATTATTCGTTTTGACGAAAATTGAGGAACGAAAATGCGCATTTTTTTCTCGGGCGACAGCATGCTTTTTGGCATAAAATATTATTTTACAAATAAAGATACACTCAATAACGAAGGTAAGGAAGGAATCCGCCGGGGTGGCTCATTAGGTAATGCGCTCGTGTACTGATCCGGAGCATTAATTCGTAGTTCCCGGGTTCGAAACCGACCGCAACGGTTGCGTTTCGATGAAGGTGAAGCTCAAAATTTTGGCATTGGTTTAGCTCTGGTTAACCCTAGTTGAATTGCGAAACCTTTGTTTACTTGGCACGTCGTCTACGCAGCGTCTCATTCCGAAGCTCCTGAGCACTCAAACTGGTCTTTTACGCAGTTGAAGATTAACCCGCCGCGGTCACTCAGTGGTTAGTGCTCTCGGCTACTGATCGGAATTCCCAGGGTCGAACCCGACCGCGGCTGTTGCGTTTCTATGGAGGCAAAACGCTAAGGCGCCCGTGTGCTGTGCGATGTCAGCTCATGTTAATCTTCCCGAGGTAGTCGAAATTATACCGGAGCCCTCCACTACGGCACCTCTTTCTTCCTTTCTTCTTTCACTCCCTCCTTTGTCAGTTTCCTTACGGTGCGGTTCAGAGGTCCAACGATATATGGGACATATACTGCGCAATTTTATTTTCCATAAATCCAACCAACCAGTTGAACAGTCATTCCGGGACGTGGCATGACGTCTTCTAGCCGCATCTTCGTTACAACGCTTCTCGAGTTGCTCGGAGCGTTCTTCTGACGTCTCTTGAGCACGTTCTCGGTTCCTAGCTTCGTTCTGTCGTTGTTGCGTGTCTTTCGTGCTCTCCATAACGACTGCAATACACTGAAGTTGCTTTTCTGCTGGGAAGGAAAGGAAAGTGCACGGCCCGGCCTACTGGCTGAAGACTGGCCATGCTCGCTACCCCGTGCTGAAAGTAGGAGAGTTAAAGGATAGGAGAGCAAAGATAGAAAGAAAAGGCACCCGCTAATTTGCCCCGGGCCGATCCCGGATGCAGCGAATACCGGGCAGTTCGTGCCAGGGTGCTTCAAGGGAAGCACTGCGCCATGTTCCAAAAATATGTTTAATATATTGGGTCCAAGGACCCCAGCAGATATTATTCAGTTATGAGGCGATACGCATATATATATATATATATATATATATATATTGTAGTGTGGTAATCTTCATCGATATAACCACTGACATGCGTCGCGTGCTGCCGCTCTCAAGGACGAAGAAGTTGTTCGCTGCCTTGCTCTTTCGCCACGCCTGACGCTTCGCTGCGAGTCTCCCCTGAGCGGCTGGAATCATCTGGGTTCACCGAATAAACACACCCCTACAATATATATATATATATATATCAAAGTGATTTCTGGCAGCTGATTTGGTAAATATAATATAAAATCACCAAAATTGAAGAAACATAACAGGATTTAATTCACGACGTTTCGGCTGGAGGACCAGCCTTTTTCGAGTGTAGTACAGCGTTTGAAACACGTAGTTTTTATAGAGAATGCGCGAGGTACAACGTTTAGAAGTTTACAGCATAGCACTAGTTCAGAACACTTGGGGGGGAGGGAAGACACCAGGAAGAACATTTTTTTTTAACAAAGGAAGAGAGAGAATTGGTGCAGGTGTTCTGGAGAGGCCGATTTTTTTTAATAACAAAACAACAATAAGATTAAGATAATAAAAATATAAAAAGGGAGATTCTTTCCCACCACCTCAGGGCTGCCTTGAAAAGGCCCTCGAGGTGTCGCTCCTCTCAGGATTTTGGTGACAAGCGTGAAGGGCTCCACCCCGGTACAATAATAATAATAATAATAATTGGTTTTTGGGGGAAAGGAAATGGCGCAGTATCTGTCTCATATATCTTTGGACACCTGAACCGCGCCGTAAGGGAAGGGATAAGGGAGGGAGTGAAAGAAGAAAGGAAGAAAGGGGTACCGTAGTGGAGGGCTCCGGAATAATTTCGACCACCTGGGGATCTTTAACGTGCACTGACATCGCACAGCACACGGGCGCCTTAGCGTTTTTCCTCCATAAAAACGCAGCCGCAGCGGTCGGGTTCGAACCCGGGAACTCCGGATCAGTAGTCGAGCGCCCTAACCACTGGGCCACCGCGGCGGGGCCTGTACAAGGAGGAAGCTACATTCCAGAGAAACTGGTAGGGGGGAAGGAGGGGGAGTATAGAGGAATGCAAACGAGGCCTCTAATAAAGAAAAAAAGACGAAAAAAAGAAAAAAGAAAAAAAGGAAAGTAGTGAAAAAAGGAAAGAAGAGCCATTGTACAAGGCTTGGTAATATGCATTCAGAGAAGGGTGGTGGCAACACGAGAGAATACAAAATAGGACATTAAAAATGAAAAAAAAGAAAAAAAAAGAAGAAAGGGGGAGATTCTTTTGCACCACCTCAGGGCTGCTTTGGAAAGGGGTGAAGGGCGCATTTTGGTGACAAGCATGAAGGGCTTGACCCCTGTACATGCAGAAGGCAACATTCCAGAGGAACTGGTAGGGGGGAAGGCAGGGTTAAAGAGGAATGCCAAAGAGGCCTCTAAAAAAAGAAGAGAAAAAAGAAGCAAAAACACAAAGACAAAAAGAATAAGAGAAAGAAAGAAAATTAGGGGAAAAAAGGAAAGAAGAGCCATTGTACAAGACATGGAAATATCCATTCACACAAATGTTGTGGCAAAACGGGAGAAATCAAATAATACAAGTTCCTAATCAATCCTTAGAAGGGCACTCCATACACACGCATACAGATACAGACAAAAGACAAGGCCAACAATAAATCCAACACCAGAAGCGAACTGCAATGAGTCGGAAGTACAATCTACCGCAAGACAAATGACCATTCAGAGTAAACAATTCATCAATGTATGATGCGAAGACCGACATGACAGCAAAAAAATGAGGGGGGATAACAGTAATTGGGTGACAATATAATACAATGCGCGACAATACAAGATTACAATAATAATAAAAAGGGGAAAGAAAATAGCAGTAAATATGGGACAATGCAAGTGAAAAAAGGAAAACACGTCGGAAGGTATGCTTGTTATGCATGCTGCCGCCCGTTCTATGAGTCTGGGATAATTATTTTTGATAGTCTGGGATAATTATTTTTCCAGGAGTCTGGGATAACTATTTGTTACATCTATTGAGTGTGTAAGCATGATAGCCGGCCTACTGTTTCTTAATGCCGCGCGAGACTGTGTTAAATTTGTGAATCAGGTACGATTCACAGCTTTCGCGGTCATAATTTGTTTTGAACCCCGATTGGAGTACAATAGCTGTAAAGTTATCGAATGGGTGCCCAAGGCTGTTGATGTGTTTTGAAAGTGGGAGATTTGGCTGTGTCCGCCATGTGATCTGTGGTTGTTGATGCGAATTCTAAATGGTGTAACTGTCTGCCCTACGTACTGAGCTTTACAGGTGCCACATTCCAGGAGGTAGACAACATTAGCGCTGTCGCATGAAAAGTTACCTTTTATCTTAAATGAGAAGGATGACGCTGTGCTTTTAGCACTGGTTGTTGTTTTCATCATCGGACAGAGTTTGCACCTAGTTTTATGGCATTGCGCGGATCCTCTGAAGCTACGGTTGCCGATTGTAGACGATGTTATCATATCCCGGATGTTCCTTGCGCGCCTATACACAACACGTGGGAGATCAGGGATAACTTCTTTCATCTTTTCACTCTGTTGAAGGATGTTGTGGTGTTTTTTAAGAATTGTGCTAACATTGAGCATTGAAGCCGAATGGGTAAGGACCAGATTGAATTGATAGTCCGGGCGTGGCTGCTTTTTGCCATTTATGAGTTCGCGCCGGCCATGCTTTGAAGCTTTCTTGACTGAATCGTCGATGACTGACAATGGGCGCCTCTGTTGTGCTAGGTCCACACGGAGTTGCTCGCAGTTTGATTCAAAGTCGCCTTCTTTAAAGCAAATCCTACGGAAACGGAGGAACTGACTGTAAGCGATGGATGTTTTACAATGGCGAGTGTGACTGCTCTGGTAGTGCAGACACTGGTGACGGTCGGTGGGTTTTCTGTAGACTGTTGTCTCAAGTTTGTTATTCGTGATGGTCACCAGGACGTCAAGAAAATTCATTGTCCAGTATGAAGGCGACGACGAAAACGAGATGTTAGGATGAGTGCTGTTGAAGTCCGAAATAAACTTAGTGAGTTTTTCTTCACCATGTGTCCAGACCATAAATATGTCATCGATGAATCTTATGTAAAATATTGGTTTAAAGGGAAAATTGTCCAGGAATTTCGTCTCAAGCTCAGCCATGAATATATTAGCGTAATTTGGTTCAATTTTGGTTCCCATTGACGTTCCACTTATTTGCACGTAGTGCTGGCCATTAAACTCGAAGTTATTTAACTCAAGTATCAGTTTTAACATCTCTGCAAGTGTGCTGCCGTCAACCGGTTGTTTAGATTCTAAGCGCTCATAAGCATAGACGACTGAGAGAGAGAGAGACTCTTTAATGAAAAAACAGAGAATTTAGCCGGCGTTTCAATATCGCTGGCATGCTACTCTGCGTAGGGAGGGGAATTTGGGAGATAAAGACTGAAGGAGAGCAGCGTGAAGAGGTGGAAGGGGAAAAAAAGAAGATAAAATGCAGCCATGAAATGGGTACTAAGGATGCAGTGGCGAGTATTGATGTAGCCTATGGAATGATGGAGTGCATAGTCCGACAAATGGGCTGACGAAGTTCACTGCAAGAAGAATGCATGAAGATAACCTGCAAGTGAATTTAGAGCTTATCGAGATGTCCAATGTCTTTTAAATATGTTAAAAGAAAGCTCATTGCAAGTCTCTGTTGCCTGAAGCAGGCTAAGGGGCCTAAAACTTTGCCCATTGTTAGGGGCACTGGGCAGAGCTTCTGCATGCAATGTTCATAGTACGCACGCTCGTTAGCATACGCAGGGCATTCAAGCAGGATATGTTCCACAGTTTCTATCGAGGCACAGTTGTCACAATGCGGACTGTTCATTTGTCCAAAACGGTATCGCAGGCCATTTGTATATGCAGCATTCAGACGAAGTCGGTGATAAAGTGTTTCGAGTTGTCGAGGAATTCTGTTTGAGAGTCTTGATCTAAGATGTGGGTCGATTGAGTGAAGAAATTGGTGCTGATGTGTCGGCAAACTCCAAAGCCGATGCGTTTTTTCGTACGCAAAACTTTAAGCCATTTGGGACGCATCAGATTTCGTGAGAAAACTTCGAATGTATCTCTGATGTTGATGGTCCTTACGGGCCGCTTCATCTGCTTTTTCATTAGCCATAATGCCACAGTGAGCAGGCACCCACTGAAATGTTATGCAGTGGCCTGCGGCAATAGCTAAATGATGGATATACCTAATGTCCAGGGAAACTGGCTGGTGATTCGTTTTCTTCAGCAGGTTGGCCAGGATCTGCATAGATGCTTTTGAATCGGTGAAGGTAACCCAACGGCCGGCGGATCGGCGCAGGATGTAAGAAACAGCTTCCTTAATGCCGTGAAGCTCAGCTGTTGTAGAGGTGGTCCTCCGCTGCAGCCGGTAAGAAAGGGCATGGCCTGTTGAGGGCACATAAAGGCCACAAGAAGAAGTTTCTTTAGTAGTTGAACCATCGGTGAAGATATGAGTGTGCTGCGTATATTCTTCGATTAAGTAGGCGAGATTAGCTCGCAGAAGTGCTGCCTGTGGCATGCGGCTCTTTGCATTCACACCTGGAACAGACTTCTTCACCTTTAGAGGAGAGAGTGTCCATGGAGGAAAGGCCAGAGGGAGTAGTTTCTGTGGCTGATTAATAGTAGGAAGGGGCAGGAGCTGCACTGCCTGGCCAAAGCTAGAGTTGCTGTGAGTTAGGTGGACACGGTGTAGGAAGTGCTTCTTCCCTTGCAGGACATGGCGGAGATGGGCACGCATAGTTTCCTGGGCGGCAATTACCTCTAGTGGGAGACATCCTGCCTCCGCTACTGTTCCTGTTGCCGAGGAACCCTTCGGGAGGCCAAGACATATTCGCAGGCAGTTGTTCCGAGCGGCATTAAGAGTCTTATTGCTTAATGTAGATAATCTTTGAAGCACTGGTAGACAGTAGCGCAAGGTTCCTTCAACGTAGGCTTTTTCAAGCAGAAGCATTGATCGGCAGTTGCTACCCCACCTTGTTCCCGCCATGAACCTGAATACTTGCGATGCTGCAGTAATCCTCGCACGGAGGTTTTTGATCTGAGGTGACCATGACAGATTATAGTCGATTACAACACCCAAGAATCGCTGAGATCGTACATATGGCAGCGATCGTCCGCCTAGGAGCAGCGGATATCGGGTCATCGTTTTTCTTGTAAACGCCATTGCAACACTCTTTTCTGGCGAGAGACGAAGACCTCTGGAAGCCAGGTACATCGAAATGTGCAATAGTGCTCTCTGAAGACGTTGCTGGGTAATATAGCGCGAACGTGACGCGGTCCAGATGCAGATATCATCAGCATAAATTGTTATGCGGACCCCTCGCGGAAGGTGTCTTCTTATGTGAATAAGGACAATATCGAACAGGAGAGGGCTGAGCACCGCTCCCTGTGGTACGCCCCTCTCTACTGCGTGAAAGCGTGTTGGACCGTTTGGAGTGGTAATAAAACTTTGTCGTTCTTTTAAATAAAGCCCAATCCACTTCTATAGCCTTCCAACAAGGCCAAGACTGCCAAAGGCTGCGAGAATTGCATGATGAAAGACGGAGTCAAAAGCGGCCTTGATGTCTAGGAAAACGGCTGTTGGGATGTACCCAGCATGAAGGTACTCCTCAATTGATGAGACGAGGGCGATGATATTGTCAGTCGCAGACCTGTTTTGATGGAACCCGTTCATTTCTTGGGGGAACTCATTTCGGCTTTCTAGGAACCAAGTTATGCGCTTGCAGATCATGCGCTCCATGAGCTTACCTACGCAGCTCAGTAGGGCAATGGGCCGGAATGATGCGTAGCTTGTTGGCTGCTTACAGGGTTTCAAAACGGGCACGATTTTTGCCAGCTTCCATTCCGTGGGGACCTCACCAGCCATCCAGGAAGAATTGTAATACTCCAGGAGTCGAAGACGGGAGGTGTGGGGTAGCTTTGCAATGGCGTCATAGGTCACCTCTTCATGACCCGGAGACGTGTGCCTGTTTCTCTCCGCGATAGCTGTGGATAGTTCTTCCATAGTGAAAGGCAGGTCTAACGCTGGCACTGCCGCCTATGGGATGCCTGTTTGATCATCTGCGGAGAGTGTCGAATGCCCTGACCCTTCCTACCGCAGCTTGCAGTATTCTTCTGAGACATAGATTTTTGTTCGTGAAGGGAAAGTGCAGCGAAGGGGGGGAGTTGTTGAAGTGGCGTGCGCATACCTCTAACTATCCGCCAAATAATGGTTACTGGTTTGCGCACATCCAGCGTAGAACAAAAGTCACGCCACTTTTGCTGACTGAGTTTATCCATGTAGCGTCGAATGTGACGCTGTGCCCGTCGGCATGCACGTAGGTCACCGAGGCTTTTTGTGCGCAGAGCTTTCCTTTCAGCTCGCCTGCGTATAGCGCAAAGCCTTTGGAATGTGTCATCATTTGAAGGTAGGTTATCATTTTTAGCTGTAATTTGTGTACTCGCCCTCAGACAATACGCAATTGTCGATGCTAATTCCTCATTGCGAGCTGCCGCAGTAACTCCTCTGCTTACAGCGTCCTTGTATGCGTCCCAGTCTGTAGATTTTATAAGGAATTTCTTTGGGTTCCTCTGCACATGGAAAGCCGATATCAGGGTTGGGTAATGGTCGCTTCCACGTGTCTCCAAATCAGTGCACCAGCGAAAGTTGTGGGCGAATGAACTTGTGACAAATGTCACGTCGATGCTGCTGGTAGTCGTCGGGCCTCGGAGGTAGGTGATGCTGCCGTCATTTAATGGCTGAACTGAATGCTTAGAGAGAAGTTTTGCAAGCTTGGCACCTCGGGCACATGTATGTGAGCTGCCCCAAATTTCATTATGAGCATTAAGTCTCCCCAAATAATATGCGGAGAGGGCGTCCTTGCTATCAAGTCTTCAAGTCTCAAAGCATCAAATGGCGTGCCTGGCTCAAGATATACTCCAATCAGAGTGTACTGTTGTCCGGCAACAACTGTGACAGCGCATACGTATTCATTGTCGTTTTGAGGCGGGACATCAACCGGTGAGGCCGGGATATCCTTGCGAAAGCCAATCAGCATTCTGCTGACGTTATCTGGTCGTTGTGAATGATGGAAATAGTATCCATTGAGTCGGAAAGTTTCCTCGACGCGTGATTCACAGATGACTATGAAGGGGAAGCGGTACGCTCGCACGAGCTGTTGGAAATCTGAGTTTAGAACGTAGCCCGCGAGCGTTCCACTGGAAAATGGTGCATGTACGAAAGATGTTGTGGATTGTCAGCTGCGGTGAAGTTCTCGCTGTGGAAGCCATGATTACTGAAGTGTGGTATTACGCCCCTGCGCAGCATAGGAGACCGACACCAACGGCTCCATTGCAAGGACAGCTTCTACTTCTGGGAGTCCTCCTGACGAGGGGTTTGCACGGATAATAGCCTTGATGGCTGCAAACAGCATCGGAATCAGTAGGCATGTGACATCTTATTCAGAGCTTCCGGTTTGCTGCCTGCCGCTGATCTTCTTGTCATGTTGTGGCGCCCTAGGGTCAGAGCGAGCGACGCTGTTTGTCGGGTCTTGTGTAGTGCGTTGCAGTAGCTTTGATGGAGAAGAACCAACGGACTTCCCACGCTTCTTTTTTACCGCATCTGCGTAGGTCTTGTCAGCTGCTCTGCCACGATTTGCTGACTGATTCTCGGAAAGAGCTGCCGTAGTCGTGAAAACCACGTCGGGGTTAGGTGGTGGTTCATGGCGCTTAGGGGGTTTCCCTTGTGTTTGCTCTGCCGTGCGAGCAACTGTGGCTGCTTTCTTTTTATAACACCCTCCATAGGAAGCAGGGTGTGGGCCACCGCAGTTAGCGCATTTAGGTTGCGCTCTCGAAGTGCATTTTTTTTGCGAGTGGGGGCCACCACACACTTTGCAGCGCACGGGGCCGTTACAGTGTCTTGATATGTGGCCATGCCTCTGACATTTATAGCACTGAGTTGCTGCGCCGACGTATTCAGTTACAGGGTAACTACAGAACCCCAGCGTTACTCGTTTTGGTAGCGGCGCATCTTTTGCGAATTCCAATATAACTGTGCGACGGCGTACCTCTTTTATCTTTCCACCATCCTCAGGAGTGTAGGCGGTTAGCCTCCTTGCTGAGAGGACACCTTGGTCGCGTAGATACTCCTGCAGATCTTCGTCTGTGTAGGTGACAGGTACATCTTGTATTTTGCCATAGCTTGCCATGTAAGAGTATGGGACTCGGGCCTCTACAGCCATTCCAGCCAGCTTAGTTACCGTGAGCAGACGGTTGGCGGCGGGCAGCGTCGATACTGTAACCATCAGGCTCCCATCCTTGTGAATGCGATGGCTGAGGATTTTTCTTGAGCCGATGCTACAACCGCCGAAGCCACAATGTTGGGGTTGGCTTTCCATAGGCTTCCTCCTTCCTCAGTGGGCCTGAAAACTACAGGAACACCGGTAGCTCTCTTTTTCTTGTAGGGTACAACTGTAAATGATGCTTGGTCCATGTCCTCTGGATGGTCGGTCAGAGGCTCGTTGCTGGCTTGGTCGTCGCGCAGTCTCTTGTTTGGCGGGGCCTGGTCTGTAGCCGCAACTACAGGGGCCGCTGGACCCGCCGCTGGCGCTGCTGCCATCAGTGCAGCTTGGAGCTCAGCTGGCGGTGATGTTCCGTGTCGGCGTTGATACGGCGCACAGCGCCGAGGAGGTCGCTTGACGTGCTTTTGCCGGCGGCCAGGGACCCCCAGGTCGTCGCACGTCGAGGACACACGCCAAAAAGACTGGAAAACCTCTGAAGTGAGAAAATAAAGCCGAAAATTACGGACCGATGTCAGACAGCCGGCCCACTAATCGCCGTTTTCTAGACGACTGCGTTGATGCCATCAGCATGCGGTATATTGGTGTACAGCGAAGCGACATCCAGGGTCACTAGTAAGGAATCATCTGGAATGACTAAGTCGAGAATTTCACTCAAAAAATGTGCGGTGTCCTTAACATAGGAAATATATAAGGAAGAGATATCCCTGATGAGGCTGTCGACATAAGTCGAGATGTTTTCAGTAACGGTTCCAATTCCAGAGACAATTGGTCTTCCCGGATTATTTTCTTTATGTATCTATGGAAGAAGATAAAAACGTCCTGGACTTGAATGTAACGGAATTAGAGCTTTTGCGATCTTGTCCTCAATTTTCTTCTTTTTTGCCGAACCTAAATCAGATTCTGAAACTTTCTTATTATACTCTGGCGTAGGATCAGTAGGGAGAGCCTTGTAAAATGAGGAATCACTTAACTGTCTTTGGGCCTCATCAAGGTAATCCTTTTCATTCATAACTACGATGGCGCCACCTTTATCCGCTGGTTTTATTACGATGTCAGATCGGCTGTTTAGAGCCTGCAACGCATTGCGTTCAAGCATTGTGAGATTAGGGCGATAAGAGCGTCGTTTTTGAAATTCGGAAAGGATATCCTTTTGCACTGCCTTTATGTATAAATCTAGACACTTATCGCGCTGCGGAGGTGGTGTCCAATGAGTAATAGATCGAAGTTTTGGACCAGGATCTAATGTTTGAAGGTGACCGTGGTAGTATTCTCTCAGTCTAAGGTTTCGGGAGAAATTATCCAGATCTTTGTATAGTTGAACTTCATTAATTATACCGCTAGTGGGGCAAACATTGAGGCCCTTGGACAGCACCATGCACTCATCGTGTGACAATGTTACTGACGAGAAATTAACAACATTGTTTGGTGTAGATTAGGTGACTTTAAAGGTTGATTGACATGCGCCTGAATTGGGTGAACTGGTTCTTATATCTGATGCAGAGCTTGCATTGTCCCACAATTACTGCTATTTTGTTTCCCCTTTTTATTATTATTCTAATCTTGTATTCTCGAGCTTTGTATTATATTGTAACCCATTTACTGTTATCCCCCTCATTTTTTTGCGGTCATGTCGGTCTTCGCTTCATACATTGATGAATTGTTTACTCTGAATGGTCATTTGTCTTGCGGTAGATTGTACTTCCGACTCATTGCAGTTCGCTTCTGGTGTTGGATTTATTGTTAGCCTTGTCTTTTGTCTGTATCTGTATGCGTGTGTACGGAGTGCCCTTCTAAGGATTGATTAGAAACTTGTATTATTTGATTTCTGTCGTGTTGCCACAACCCTTGTCTGAATGGATAATTCCAAGCCTTGTACAATGGCTCTTCTTTCCTTTTTTCCCCTAATTTTCTTTCTTTTTCTTATTCTTTTTGTCTTTGTGTTTTTGTTCCTTTTTCTCTTCTTTTCTAAGAGGCCTCGTTGGCATTCCTCTTTACCCCCTCCCTTCCCCCTACCAGTACCTCTGGAATGTTGTCTTCTGCATGTACAGGGGACAAGCCCTTCACACTTGTCACCAAAATACGCCCTTCACCCCTTTTCCAAAGCAGCCCTGAAGTGGTGGAAAAGAATCTCCTTTTTTCTTTTTTTCTTTATATCTTTTTTTTAAATTTTTGATGTCCTATTTTGTATTCTCTCGTGTTGCCACCACCCTTCTCTGAATGCATATTACCAAGCTTTGAACAATGGCTCTTCTTTCCTTTTTTCACTACTTTCCTTTTTTCTTTTTTTCGTCTTTTTTTCTTTAATAGAGGCCTCGCTTGCATTCCTCTATACTCCCCCTCCTCCCCCCCCCCTTACCAGTTTCTTTGGAATGTAGCTTCCTCCTTGTAGACGGGTGGAGCCCTTCACGCTTGTCACCAAAATCCTGAGAGGAGCGACACCTCGAGGGCGTTTTTAAGGCAGCCGTGAGGTGGTGGGAAAGAATCTCCCTTTTTATACTTTTATTATCTTAATCTTATTGTTGTTTTGTTATTAAAAAAAAGCGGCCTCTCGGGAACACCGTCACCAATTCTCTCTCTTCCTTTGTTAAAAAAAAAGAAAAAAATGTTCTTCCTGATCTCTTCCCTCCCCCCCAAGTGTTCTGAACTCGTGCTATGCTGTAAACTTCTAAACTTTCTACCTCGCGCATTCTCTATAAAAACGGCGTGTTTCAAACGCTGTACTACACTCGAAAAAGGGTGGTCCTCCAGCCGAAATGTCGTGAATTAAATCCTGTTATGTTTCATGAATTTTTGGTGATTTTATATTATATATATATATATATATATATATATATATATATATATATATATATATATATATATATATATATATATATATATATACACCACCGCCAAGCGACCCCTTCTCTCCCTCAACAGCAGCACAGCACATCTGGAGGAGCGAGCGGCAACGGCAGCGACGTCGACGGCGGCGCCAGGTTTGCTTCCGCAGCTGGACACCTCCACTGCGGACAACGCATACTGGAGCCGCTCGTCATCGGCTAGCACCGTCAACATGGCGACAAGGAAATAATCCTGCGTAACGTCACGGATGGCATCTAAGTCGCTCCAGTCCCGCTAATCGTACACCCGGCGTATAATCAAGCCAGAAGACCGGCCAGAGAGGCGGCCCCGCTGGGAGTCTACGGAAGAGCTAGGGAAGTGCGTTTTGGGAACGGCGCCGAAGATCAAGAGGATGGACGATACGTCGTTGCGGTCGTCGACACTGGCGGAACGCTTATCCACTCCGCCAGCTTAAGCTCCCGACACGTCGAAGTGGCGGAGGAATTAGTAATTGCACTTGCCATATCTGATCACGATTGCGGGGTCGCTGTTAGTGAAGAGCGCACACCCATAAAGAATTGCGCCAAGCGGAGGATATACGTGGAAACTTGCCGAAAAAACAGGAACCTTAAGCGCTCACCGGACAACAAGGCCGAGCTAGTTGGGTTCCCCCCCACATGAGACACGTCTTTCCTTACCTCACCAACTTCAGCGAGGCCACTCACTCCGCCGCACAAGGGCTCGAAATCCATTCCAGAGAGAGCCATGGCGAAGACGGGGTGAGATAGAGGCTGACAGGCTTCAGTGAACTAGGCAAAGCCTTCTACCTGGCCTGCCGGGCCTTTCTTCCGCCTAGCAACAAGATATGCAGAGTTCAGGCAGTCGTCTGGAGGCAATTACAAAAACGTACCCGAATCCGCTTCAATTCTACCCGTGCAAGGTCAGCAAGACAGACGTAGCCGTACTTGAGCACATACTCTTGGAGTGAAAGGCACATCTAACCAAAGTTAATCCCGAAACCCTCTCGTCGTGGTGGTCCGCCGCTCTTCGTAGCACCAGCCTCAATGACCAACTCTGGTCCATCCAGCAGGCCCTCTCGATGTCCCCTAGTGGGAGGCCTATGTCCGGTCGGGCTAAGCCCTGCTGGGCACTATTATTATTATTATTATTGCTGCACACAAGTTATTACTCACTCACCTCCAGTGCGGCACCAGTTTGATCCTTGCTTCTTTCACTCCCTCCTTTATCCCTCCCCTATTGGCGCGGATAGGGTGTCCGCCTAGATATGGAGACAGTTGCTTTGTCAATTCCTTTCCTCAAAACAAATTTTGAGTTTTTTTTTTCAACGCACCCTCTTCAATCAGAGGTACCGGCCGGTTCTCATGCCGGTGCAGAGAATGGGTATCACAAAAGGAGAAATGTGTCTATTCCTCTACCAAAGAGGACCGAGATTACCTCCTTTCAACAACCACTACCTGCTGTGTCAAACAAGCAGGGTCATAAGAATCGGCCGACACCATGGGCCCGAAGGTAGTCCCTTCACCAGGGGAAAGCTGCTCGGTTATTTAGGTGCATCCGACTATTGTGCACAGGAAAGGGAATGAAAGGCCATACACGAGGAGCTCCACGAACATCTCGTGTACACCGACTGCTCAGTGGCCCGCGACAGCTGCTCCCGTGCAGCGGCGGCTACAATCCCCGCCCTGCGACTGCACAGCCAGCAACACGCAACCTTCCTGGGCTCCTCCACCACGGCGGAGTTATGGGGATCCGGCTCGGGCTAGACCTGCTGCTCACCCGCGGCCCTCCGCCGCCCAGGAGTGCTCTGGTGTGCGACTCCCGCGCCGCCCTCAGCCGCCTGCTATCTAGCGGCCGCGGTACCCCACTAGTGCGGGAAATTCGCTCGTGCATCGAGCGCCTCGCGCAGAGAGGATGTGCCGTGCGTGCACAGTGGGTGCCAGGTCACTGCGGCATCGCCGGCAACGAAGAAGCTGACGACCTCGCGACCGCTACACACCAACTACCTGCCAGCGATCTGCCCCTTGCGCTGGAGGACGTGCGTGCGGTCATCCACGACCATCTCCGGAAGCAGCACCCCGGCCCACGCATCGCAGGAGGTGAGTGCATCGACAGTATCACCGGCTGTCGCGCACTTACACGGTCACAACGCGCAATGATCCTCCGCGCGCGCATTGGCTGCATGTGGCTCAGGGAACGACGGGTCCGTCACGGAATCGTGACGAGTGATGTGTGTGACGGATGCGGTGCAGTGGAAACACTAAAACACTTGCTCCTTCACTGTGCCCCGTTCGCCGATGCTCGTCGCGATATGCTCGCGGCCTATAAGGCGCATGGCATACTACCGGACTCCATCAAGACGCTATTGTGGCCGCAGGGCAGTGCACGACTCGTGAGCGAATTTTGGTGAGCCTCTGTGCATTCTTCGAACACACGGGCTTGACGTCCCGTCTGTTCTCCATCAGGTAGTTACACGCTGTGACTGAACGCTCCGCGAGTTCTACCTTGAACTATTAAAAGCTGGACGCCCCACCCCAGTTGTAGCCAACATATTGCTGTGCGCGATTGTGATTTAATTCCTCTAAAATAAACTAATCACACGCACTACCTAGACGCATTTCTTATTGTGTAAATAGTTTGTGCATATTTTACCTCTCCCACTATCCTCTCTTCCTGTCCCCTCACCTCTTTCATTTCATTTCTCCATTCTGCCTGCTATCCTTTAATTTCGCTGCCCCTGCTCAGGAGCTTCAGAATCAATGGCAGATGCTGGGGTTAGCAAAAATCTTTTCCTTCCTTTTTACAATTATTTTAATAAAAAACCACTACCACTACCACCAGTGCCTTCCATGGTATGTTTTCCACTTTGCCGACAAAAACGTACCGCTGCGGAGGCTCAGTGCTTAGGGCGCTGGCCTACTGAGCCGGAGTACCTAGGTTCGAACCCGACCGCAGCGGCCCCGTTTCGATGGAGGCGAATGCGAAACGCAATGGGGCCCGTGTGCTGTGCGATTTTAGTGCACTGTAATGATCGCCAGGTGGTCGAAAGTATTCCCGAGCTCTTCACTACGGTACCTCTTTCTATCTTTCAATCCCTCTTTTACCTTTCTCTTACTACGCGGTTCCGGTGTCCACAAGCATATAAGTGAGACAATTACGGCTCCATTTGCTTCCCTGAAAAACCAATTGTGCAGCCTTTTCTTATTGTGTAAAAAGTTTGAACATATTACTTCTCCCCCTATCCTCTCTTCCTGCTTCCTCACCTCTTTCATTTAATTTCTCCGTTCTGCCTGCTATGCTCTATTTCCGCTGCCCCAGCTCAGATGCTTCAGTGTCGATGGTGGTGGTCCCCGTAAGGGACCGATCCTTACAAACACTAGGTGGAGGTCCCTAGTTTGGGACCCCAGTGGCGGTAGCCGCCGCCCGGGCGCGCCCGACTAAGGCTTGTTGGGCCTGTAAGTCGTGGCAGCCGAGCAGGGTCGCCTCCCAGTCCTCCCGGGTTGGGTTGGGGATGGGGGGAATGACCGGGTTGGAGGGGCAGGCCCGCACCATGTGATAGGTGTCCGAAGACACCGCGCTACAGTGCGGGCAGTTTCCGCTAAAGGAGGGGTCGAAATGTTTTAGGGCTGCAGGGCACAGCAATGTATTGGTGAAGAGGCGGAGAAGGAACCGCTCATCTGCCTTCTTGAGGCCTTTACATGGGCTAGGGTAAAGGCGATGGCTTTATTTCCGCTGCCCCAGCTCAGATGCTACAGTTTCGATGGCAGATGCCGGGTCTAGCAAAAATTTTTTTCTTCCTTTTTACTATTATTTTAATAAAAAAAACCAATACCACCACCACCTTTTCTTTCACTCTTGACGATAAAGGACTGCATTTTTAGGTGCTTTTCTCCGAAATTATTTCGCTTCCTTACCGTCGGTTGGTCCTCCTTCCATGCGGCAGTGAGTAAACTGAGCTGCGGATGACGACGATGATGATGATGAAGTTTATTTTCACCAGATAAGGAGGTCCTCTACTCCGCCCGCCGGCACGTAGGCTTGGTTGACGGGTGCCGGGTCCTCCGCGATTAGAAGCAGCCAAAGATGTCTTGACTCCTCGCGGCTACTTCCGCCAGGCGGATGGCTTCTTGCCGTGGTTCCGGGACCTTGATCACGAGCAGAGCTTCCCAGGTTTCTCTACAATTTATATTTTCTTTAGCTGCGGATTTAAGTTGTGACATCACAAGTCGTGAAAACTAATGGTAGAGGTGCAAAAGTGTGACGATGGCAAACAAGCTTTTCAAAGTATTACTCTTGGCGAATCCATTTGGTGACCACCAGGGCTGCGCACTTATCTTTCTTCACAGTTTTAGAGAGTTTCTTACAGCTCAGGTCTGCACTTATGGCGAGACAGTTTCCGCACCTCGGCCTTCTCCATCACCTCCTCATTACACTATAGTAATAGGGAAGAAGGCTAGGCAAATAAAATAACGGTCCCGCCTAATCGATAGGCTGACAATAAACTATGCCGCTTGATTCATATGCAGAATAAATGCAATGAATCAATGCCACAAATGTTTGTAATGCTTAAAAATGTCAGAATAGCGCTAACCAATTTAAATCCGGCTGCAGAAAAAGACTTGCAAAAAAGCTGGAGAGCTCATCTTGATTTCACAACCTCGCGTGTGCTAAAGATGGAATCTCGACCGGATCTGTACTGTCAGGCTACATAAAAATTGTAAAAAATATTTAATTATGAAAACTGAAAAATGTAAAATAAATTGTTAAATAAATAAGCTACAAAATCAAATATTATCAGCCATTAGCAAGCAACTGAACCTAAACGAAAGAGGAGTTTTGTCCACATTCGAATATACGCAAACTCCTTGGAGTGAGCAAGAATTTCCGCAAAATATGTAAAGCAAATGGAGCTTTATTTGGGTGTCAATTATTACGTATTGCGAATAATAAAATAGTCAATTTTTCGCAGCAAAACAGATCCAACAATCAATCCAAATAAATTTAGATATGCACTTTCAATGCAGTAAAATTGTATGCAAAACATAGAACTGAACTCTGACAGCGCGGTCGCAAATCAATGAAGAAATTATTACAAATTAGCAAGTAGAATACAAAATCTTTACATAATCTTGAAACAGTCCATGATGAAATATTTGCTAGAATGAGGCTCGGATATTCACCACGGTGATGGAAAAATTTTCGCGTAGTGTGAGCTGTCTGCGGAAGTTGAACACCAGGCGGTCGAAATTATATCCGAGCCCTCCGCTGCTCCGTCTTCGCCCCCACCAGTTCCGTCTCTTCCAATAACGTTTCTACCATCAACCAATCTACATTAAACAATCGGCAGTAATAAAAACTATTTGCACACAATCGACATGAAAAACTAATTGCGAGATGAAAAAACTACAAACACGAACGCTAGTGTGCCGACAAGCGGTTGCACAGGCCCTGAAATATACAGAATGAATACCCAGGGGCAGTAGATATGAAAAAAAATCAACAATGGTGCGAACCCCAATAAGAACAATTACACCAAATCACATATACTGGATACGCAGACGCTTGAACCGAGGCATGTTGTTACAAGTAGGCTTCAGCATGGAAGGAGCCTGTGATGTAAAATCTCGTACACAGTAAGATTGCGGAAGTGTGGTATGTGTTTCTGCTCGAACAAAGTCTGTGCGTCCCGGGTCAGGTACTGGGCGTAGCGACTCATAAAGACAGCCGAGTCTCTGGTGTTCTTCTGGAGCGGCACTATACGTGTGTACAAATGCGAGCCCCTCCAGTCCAGTTCACAGTCACGCAAGTGGCTCACCTCTTCCGGGTACTGCGCCAATGCGTCGATGCTTTCAGCATGCTCCTCGCGCTGGCCCAGGCTGTCGTATATGACCATCTCGGGCGTCCGGAAATCCACCACGGCGAGCACCCAGAGAGGGGTCTTGAGAGTGCATGGGCACCAGTAGATATCTTGCCGTAAGAGAAGAGGTCGGCGCCGTGCGTCCAGCGTTTTCTGTCGCCAGGTCCACAGCGATACAGTTTGGTGAAGAAAAATGTGCTGAACGCGTATACGCGCGGACCGTCTCGCCTCTCCGAGCGTTCCGCGATCATGGCCAGGTAAAAGTTCACGATATTGTCATAAAGCCACATTGCCTTCTCTTAGCATGGCTATGTCACATCGAGTGACAGCCATAGAGAAGGCCTCGACCAGAACCTGCTCCGGTGGGTCCCGCTTCAACACTTCAGACACTTCTTCCTGCATGGCAGAAGTGAGTCGGCTACAACGTTTGATGGCTCCCTCGATGTCGACTACGGCGGTTATCGCCTACATTTTGTCACTGCAGGTTTCCACAGGGGCGCTGAAGAGACTGGATCACTCTTCAAACAATCCGTCTTGAATGCCAGTTTGAAGCGTCCCTCTGCAACTGCCGTGAGACCCAGAGCAGTAAACGAACGTCACCGTGCTAGCGTCTGCTGCTCGCTCTTCACGGTAAGCGTTCGTCTTACCTCAGAGGTGCAGACGGGCTGTGGCTTTCCGAATACCTCGCCTATGGTCGAACAGTGGCCAACGGAGGAACGCGTGCAAGACGACTCCAAGAAGGCACAACCGTCCTTAGGCGCGCAAGGCGAGTGAAGCTAGTCTTGCGCACATCTCATGACTCCTCAACAAACTCTTCTGATATCACCAAATACGACAATGCCAGCGTTTCTACAGATCACTGCTCCGGGTGTGTTCCGGCTTTACTCTACGACATCACTTCGTCCCACTTGTCAAAAAAATATTAATAAGGATGACCTCAGGTAATCCAAGGTAATACAAAGCGGAGGATGTCGGCGTTCATTCTGTTGATTGTCGTTGGCGTTGACAATATTCTAGACGGCGATGGCTTTGAGGAAAGGAGCCGTGCACAACTGGCTCCCTGGACATGAGGACGCCTCATTGGCGCTTTGATAACATGTGGCGGTGGTGAGAGAGATGTGTGACCTCAATATATTAGCAATGACAGCGTTGAGGCTGACATACGGCACTTCAGCAATAGCTAGGCCACAGCGTTCATTTGATGATGAATCTCTTGCGATCAATCATTAACTGCATGCCACCTCCAAGTGGGCAGGGAGGGTGCGATGCCTATCCAGTGTGTGGAACGCAATCAAAGCAGGCTTATGCAGTTGGTGGCTCAGTGATTAGGGCGCTCGGCCACTGGTCCGGAGTTGCTGGGTTCGAACGCGACTTGGGCGGCTGCGTTTTTATGAAGACAAAACGCTCAGTCTCTTGCGTTCTTTGCGATGTCAGCGCACATTAATAGTGGTGGTGTTAGTGGTTTTATTAAAAATAATAGTAAAAAGGAAGGAAAACATTTTTGCTAGCCCCGGCATCGGCCATCGATACTGAAGCACCTGAGCTGGGGCAGCGGAAATAAAGGACAGCAGGCAGAATGGAGAAATGAAATGAAAGAGGTGAGGGGACAGGAATAGAGGACAGGGGGAGAAGTAATATGTACAAACTATTTACACAATAAGTAATGTGTCCAGGTTGTGCGCGTGATTAGTTCAGTTTAGAGGAATTAAATCACACACGCGCACAGCACTGTGTAGGTTACAACTGGAGTGGGGCGTCCAGTTATTAATCGTTCAAGGTAGAACTCGCGGAGCGTTCGGTCACTGCGTGTAACTACCTGACGGAGAACAGACGGAACGTCAAGCCCGTGTGTTCGAGGAATGCACAGAGGCTCACCAAAGTTCGCTCACGAGTGCGCGCACTGCCCTGCGGCCACAATAGCGTCTTGATGGAGTCTGGTAGTATGCCCTGCGCCCTATAGGCCGCGAGCATATCGCGACGAGCATCGGCGAACGCGGAGCAGCGAAGGAGCAGATGTTCTAGTGTTTCCACTGCACCGCATCCGTCACACACATCACTCATCGCGATTCCGTGCCGCACCCGTCGTTCCCCGGGCCACACGCAGCCAATGCGCGCGCGGAGGATCATTGCACGTTGCGACCGTGCAAGTGCGCGACAGCCCGTGACACTGTCGATGCGCTCACCTCCCGCGATGCGTGGGCCGGGTGCTGCTTTCGGAGATGGTCGTGAATGGCCGCACGCACGTCCTCCAGCGCAAGGGGCAGATCGCTGGCAGGTAGTTGGTGTGCAGCGGTCGCGAGGTCGTCAGCTTCTTCGTTGCCGGCGATGCCGCAGTGACCGGGCACCCACTGTGCACGCACGGCACAACCTCTCTGCGCGAGGCGCTCGATGCGCGAGCGAATTTCCCGCACTATTGGGGTACCGCGGCCGTTAGATTGCAGGCGGCTGAGGGCGGCGCGGGAGTCGCACAGCAGAGCACTCCTGGACGGCGGAGGGCCGAGGGTGAGCAGCAGGTCCAGCCCGAGCCGGATCCCCATCAACTCCGCCGTGGTGGAGGAGCCCAGGAAGGTTGACATTAATGGTCCCCAGGTGGTCGAATTCATTCTGGAGCCCTCCACTACGGCACCTCTTTCTTCCTTTCTTCTTTCACTACCACCTTTTTCCCTTCCCTTGCGGCGCGCTTAATAATAATAATAATAGTTGCTTTTTGGGGAAAGGAAATGTCTCAGTATCTGTCTCATTTATCGTTGGACACCTCAACCGCGCCGTAAGGTAAGGGATAAAGGAGGGTGTGAAAGAAGAAAGGGAGAGGTGCCGTAGTGGAGGGCTCCGGAATAATTTCGACCACCTGGGGATCTTTAACGTGCGCTGACATCGCACAGCACACGGGCGCCTTAGCGTTTTTCCTCCATAAAAATACAGCAGCCGCGGTCGGGTTTGAACCCGAGCGCGGTTCAGGTGTCCAACGATAAATGAAACAGATACTGCGCCATTTCCTTTCCGAAACAAAAACAATTATTATTGTTCTTTTCATTGACCCACGGAGCCGGTTGTGCGCCTTTTCTTTCGTCAAAATGAACAGCCTTTGCAAAGTTTTCAACACCTAAGAACTGTATGGGCGCCGTCGGCTCCTGTTTTGTTTGGCTTTTAGAAAAAGAAATATGACACAGTAACCGTCCCACATATCTCGGTGGACACCCGAACCACGTCATAAAGGAAGGGATTAAGGACATAGAGAAAGAAGAAAGAGAAAACTGAAAATTGAAAGTTGGATTTTGAGGAAAGGCGCAAAGCGGTGCAGCGGCGGAACACCTGTGGCTCGGTGCTACTAGTGGCGCATGTGAATAGCGACTATAGAGCGAGAGAGAAATATTCACGGCGAGGCGCGCGTTTTGACGTGATGTGCCGCCTCGTAGTACCACCGCGGCGAATTGGTAGGTTCGCGGCCAGTAAAGCGTTCGCTATAATATCACAATGTCACGGCGGCCGCGTTTCGATGGAGGCGAAACGCATAGGCGCCCGTGAGCCGTGCGATCTCAGTGCAGGTTAAAGATCCCCAGGCGGTCGAAGTTATTTTGGAGCCCTCCATTACGCCCCCTCATTCTCCCTTTCTTCTCTAATTCTCTTCTTTATCCCTTCAGTTTCGGCGCGGATGCGTTGCCGGTCCATATGCGAGACAGAAACTCCGCCATTTCCTTTCCTCCAGAACAAATTTAATTTAATTCTGCCATCTCAGCGCATGGATCCTCTTCACGTCCCTGCATTTCGCATATTGAACTCCCTCGCCGCACATCCGCCCCGCCACATGGAGCTCATATGGGTGCCTGCTCACTTCGGGAATCCCGGAAACGAGGCTGCCAACGTTTTAGCCCGAGGTTCTCTCAACCGGGCACCGGCGGCCTCCGATCTTGGGTTCTCACGGTTGCGCTTGCATTCGTTCAGTGAGCTGACGCAGGCCTGCAAAGCCGAGCGTCAACTGTGCCACCACCCCATCCCTCCCTCGACAATTATCATAAAACAGTTTGGAGGCGGCTCCAAACACGCACCTTACCTTCCCATTATATATGCTTGCGCCATCACCAAGTTCACACAAACCCCTCCTGTACCCTCTGCCACCACCCCAAAGCCAGTCTCGATCATATTCCTTTCCTCTGCCCGGCGAATCCTCCCCCGCGGGGCCTAGAGCACCTTACCACTGGGGAGGCTTTAGTGACCCTACTGGGCTCCGAGGACCCGGCCAAGCAAGCCATCGCCAGTTTCGTGAGCATTGAGCTGCATTGGAACACAGCTGAGGCAGTTATCTAGCTGTCTGGTTAACTAATACCAAATAAGTAACTTTTAGGTAATAGTTTTCGGCTCCTTGTTGTGCTCAGAGGTTTGAAGCCTACCGTAAGCAAAATTCATATCAGTTTTTACATTTCACGAAAAAGCCTTTCTCGTCGCCGCTGCAACGACAACCATGCTGAAAGAAAGAGTGCTACCTGCGCCTGTTGTAAAAAGCGCCACCCGCCTCGAGAACAAAAATATGGGTAGCTTAGGGGCGTATGTACAGGCGTAACAATCAGACCTTGAAGAGAAGAAGGGTGTTTAGAAAGAAAGCCACTGAGAAAAAAACTTGGGTTTCAGGAGCAGGAGGGGAAAGCTTTATTGTTTTCTGCAGTTCTGAGCCGTCTTTAAAGACGTTCTCTTTTTCGTTGCATCCCGTGTAAATCCCTCATCCCAGCTCATAGTCAGCACGACGAAAGCCGAGCGAGCATCTGCACGTAACAAGCGATGCACAACTCTCAATGAAAAGTATTCCGTGGTCCAGACTGGCTGTAACACCAAGATTAAAATAACAAACGTAATCAACCTGAGAATGCGAGTGCGCATTTCAGGGGGCGCGAAGTAAATCGATCTTGTACGGCGCTAACTAACGCAAATTTCAATTTCGGCTGTCATGAACGGCATAAGCGATATTTCTCGCCGCGCATCTACCTTGCAGCAAGAAAAAGCCAGCACACAGCAAGCAAGGAGCGGCCTATCATCACAGGTTTCACACCGATTGCCTTTTGCGCGCATTAGAAGCAACATAATGCGGACGGTTTGCGGGCGGCGCGGAGGTGGAGGCAATTCTACCACCGGACGGCGCCGTGGGACGGCACTCGGCATTGTACATGCACTGCATTGCAAATAACTAAGAGATTTTCAAATGAAGCTTTACTCCGCTGACCACCACGTTACTTCGTTCGTAGAACGCAGGGGCCGTTGGTTTCCGTAACCGAGAACTGTGGCAAGCTGTGTGACAACCGCGGACCGTGGTTAGACTGCCATTATAAAACAGATATAAAACAGTGCTGTAAATGGCTGTAGCGCGGCGTGGATGTGAACTAACTGTAAAAGGGAAAAAGTTTACAAGCGGTTAGAAAATGAAATGACCAAAAGAGAAATATTAACGGAATTACGTAATCTGTGTAGGCAGATTAAAGGTATGCTGCATACCGCAAGTTTCTCTCACAGAACAACCAAACTGGAGGAAACAAGCGGCACCGGGAGAACATTGCGCTGATCCTTCGTTCACCAAAGCATGGGATGGAACTTAGCAAGCGAACAAAGCCGCACAACCGGTCAACTTCCGCGGATGGCGTCACTTCCGCCAGTTCTTCCTTTTTGGCGAGCACCCCCCCCCCCCCCCCCGTTCCCCCATCCGCCCAGGTCTTCTGGAAGCCACGTGGCATTTCACCAGCCATTTTGGCGCATTGCACAGACTGAATAGAGAACAAAATTTAATTGCATGATTTATAAGGTCCTTCCTTCCCAATCAGCTTCCCTGAAGAGAACTAGAGAAGAGGACAGAAAAAAATAGAGGGAAAGTGAATACCTCCAACGCATGGTGCAAGCCTTTCAAAACGTTTGTAAAAGTCGACAAATGATTCATAGAAAATTACTTTTTGTGAAAGGAAATGGCGCAGTATCTGTCTCACGTTTCGGCTGTCACCTGGACCACGCCTTATGGGAAGGGATAAGTAGGGAGTAAGAGAAGAAATGAAGAAAGAGGTGTCGTAGTGGAGGACCCCAGAATAATTTCGACCGCATAGGGATATTTATCGTGCACAGATATCGCACAGCAAATGCGCGCCTTTAAGTTTCGCCTCCATCAAAACGCGGCCGCCGCGGTCGGATTCCAACCGGGGTACTCCGGTACAGTACCCGAGTGCCCTCACCATTCAGCCACCGCGGCTGGTGCTGCTGAGTATCGGTCGGCTATTAATGCGAGAATTTTTCTTGTCCTTAGGAAGCAAAAGGATTAACGCATGCCACTGAGCAAGCGAGAAACGCGCACATGCTGACGTTCTGCGGCCGCCCTCAGTGCACTCTTGCAGGCGCTGCATTGATTAGACAAGTTGTCGGACTAGTTGGTGGTGATCCATTCTTTTGTTGACAGCGCTTAAAAAACACGCACAGTGGACACAGAAGACGACTGTGACGTCGTCTTCTATGTCTTCTGCCCGTGTTGTTTAAGCGCTGTCAACAAAAGAAAGGCGATTCGTGCTCCCAGTACCAGGTGGCCATACCGTCTATGGTCATATTGAGCGCAACGGAGTGCATACTTCGCCGCACACTGTTCTTGCTCATTCATGTTCAATGCGGCACTATACAACAAGCTATGCGTTTTGCTTCTGAAAGAGTACACAACCAAAGCGCGCGAAGAAAGCGTGCGCTTACGGTGGCTGCTTTACGCAGCATAAGACGCCTGCGCCTGTGAGAGCCTTTTATGATTAGTTGCTGATTGCTGTATCACAGTGCCTTCGAGGGTATGCTTTCCACTATGCCGACAAAAACCTACCGCCGCGGTGGCTCAGTGGTTAAGGCGCTCGTGTACTGAGCCGGAGTGCCCGGGTTCGAACCAGACCGCAGCGGCCACGTTTCGTAAGAAGGCTGAGGCGAACGCGACGGCGCCCTTCGCCCGGGTTCGAACCAGACCGCAGCGGCCGCGTTTCGTATGGAGGCTGAGGCGAACGCGACGGCGCCCTTGGGCTGTGCGATGTTAGTGCACGCTAAAGAGCCCCAGGTGGTCGAAAGCATCCCGGAGCCCTTCACTAGCGCACCTTTTTCTCTCTATCTTTAACTCTCACCTTCCCCCTCCCCTTACGAAACGGTTCCGTTGTCCACTGGCATGTTTGAGACAATTACGGCCCCATTTTCTTCCCTCAAAAGCCAAATTTGTTTGAGGCAGATACTGCGCCATTTCCTTTCCCCCAAGAAACCAATTATTATTTTTTCTTTCATTCTAAACGAAAAAGGGCCGCATTTTATGCGCTTGTTTCTACAATTATTTCGCTTCCTTTCCATCGGTTGGTCCTCCATCCATGCGGCAGTGAGCGAACTGAGCTGCGGAGGACGATTGAGATGATGAGGTTGATAATACCAAGTTTATATCAACCAGATAAGGAGGCCGCCTACTCCCCGTCCCCGGCACGCAGGCCTGGTTGACGGGGGCTGGGACCTCCGCGGTTTGAAGCAGGCAAAGAGGCGTTGATTGCTCGCGGCTACTTCCGCCAGGCGGATGGCTTTTTGCTGTGATTCAGGTACCTTGCTCCTCAGGTTTCCCAAGCAGCACAATTGGCCCAACATTGGAACTGTATAGGCAAAGTTGGCCCTACAAAGGACCAGGATGGCACCATCCTCTTGCAATACTGGGCCGATGATCTGTGCTGCTTGGGTTCTCTGTACAGTTTATATTTTCTTTAGCAGCGGATTTAAGTCGCGGCGTCACATGTCGCGACAGAAAGTGGCAGGCGTGTGAAAATGTGACGCTGGCAACAATCTTTTCAAAATATGAATCTTGGCGAATCCATGTCATCACCACCAGGGCCGCGCACTTACCTTTTTTCACAATTTAAGAGAGTTCCTTAAAGCTCAAGTCTACACTTATGGCGAGACAGTTACCGCACCTCGTCTTTCTCCATCACCTCCTCCTTACAGTATAGAAATAGGGAAAACGCTTCGCAAATAGAAATACGGTCCCACCAGATCAATACGTCGAGAACATATAAACTATGTGGTTGATTCCTATGCGAAATAAATGTAATGAACCAATGCCACAAATGTCTCTAGGGCTTAAACTTCTTAAAAGAGCGCTAAACAGTTTAAATCGGGCTGTAGAGAAATATTTGAAAAAAAGCTGGCCAGCTCATCTTGATTGCACATCCTCGCATATGCAAAAGATGGAATCTCCGCCGGATTTGCACTGACAGGCGACAGGAAAATTGTAAAAAGTTAATTATGAAAACTGTAAAGTTAAATCTTATTGGAAAACAAATAAGCTACGGAATCAAATATTATCAGACAATAGCAAGCAACCGAACCTCAACGACCGAAGAGGTTTGTACACATTCGAATAAAGGCAAACTCCGAGGGGTGACCAAGAATTCTATAACCAAACTGGAGCTTTACTTGGGTGTCAATTGGTACGTATCGCGAAGAATACAATAGCCAATTTTTCACACAAAAACAGATCTAACAATCAATCACAATAAATATGCATAAGCACTGTCAACTCACAAAACGTTGAAAAACGTAGAACTGAACTCTGATCAGCGTGGTCGCAAATCAATGAAGAAATTATTACAAATTAGCAAGAGACATAAAAAAATCTGAGCATAATCTTCGAACAGACGATGATAAAATATTTACAAGATTGTGAACCGGGTATTTTCGACGGCAATAGAAAAAGTTTCGCGTAGTGTGCGCTATCAGAGGAAGTTGAACACCAGGCGGCCGAAATTATGTCTGAGACCTCCACTGCATAGTCTTCGCCCTCACCAGTTCCGTCTCTTCCAATAACATTTCTACCATCACGCAATGCACACTCAGCAATCGACATGAAAAAGCAAAAGCAATCGACACTATCGACATAAAAAAGCAAAAAGGACGAACGCTAGTAAACCGGGAAGTAGCTGCTCACGCACTGCAATATACAGAATGAATAACTAGGGGCAGTAGATATGAAAAAAAATCAACAATGGCGCAAACCTCAATAACAGCAATTACACCAAATCACATAAAAACCGCACTTAAGATACATAAGTACAATCAAACTGAAAATATATTCTGGGTGCACGGACGCTTGAAACGAGGCATGTTGTAAGTAGGCTTCACCATGAGAGGAGCCGGCGGTGTAAAATCTCGTACACAATACGGCCGCGGAAGTACGGCATGTGCTTCTCCTTGAACAAAATTGGTGCATCCCGGGTGAGACACTCAGCGTACTGACACAGGAAGACGCCGCAGTCGAAGGTGTCCTTCTGGAGGGGCACATTGGATGGGTAAAAATACCAGCCGCTCCAGTCCAGGTCGCAGTCACGCCAGTGGCTCACCTTTTCCAGGTAGTCCGCCAAATCATCGATGATGTTGGCATGCTCATCGCGCGGACCCAGGCTGTCATAGATGACCATCTCGGGCGTGCAGAAATCCACCACGGCGAGACACCAGTGGGACGGGTCCTCGGAGTGCACGGGCACCAGTAGAATGTCGTAAGCGAAGAGGTCTTCGCCTTGCGTCCAGCGTTTCACGCCGTCAGGTCCACAGCTATGCAGCTTGGTGAAGAAAAAAGTACTGAACGCGTACACAGCCGGACCGCCTTGCCTCTTGGAGCGTTGCGCAATCATGGCCAGGTAAAAGTTCACAATATTGTCATTAAGTCCCTTGCCTTCTCCTAGCGTGGCTATGTCATGTCGAGTGATAGCCATAGAGAAGGCCTCGACCAGAACCTGTTCCGGTGGGCCCGGCTTCAGCGCTTCAGACACTTCTTCCTGCATGGCAGAAGTGAGTCGGCTACTATAGCTGACGTCTCCCTCGAGGTCGGCTGCGACGGTCATCGCCGCCATGTTTTCACTTCAGGTTTGCACAGGGGCGCTCAGGAGACAGGATCACTCTTCAAACAATCTGTTCTTGTCGACAGGTTGAAGCATCCCTCTGCAACTGAGAGGAGGCACAGAGCAGTCAGCGAACGTCACGGGGCTAGCGGCTGACTTAAACCAAAACTGCTGCTCGCTTTGAACGGTCAGCGTTCGTCTTACCTCGGAGGAGAAGACGCGCTGTTGCTTTTCGAACACCTCGTTGATGGTCAAACAGAATAGATAACTCTTCAAACTATCTGTCCCGATCAACAGGTGCAAGCGTCCCTCTGCAACTGACAGGAGACACAGGGCAGTCATGGAACGTCACGCGGCTAGCGGCTGACCTAAACCAAAACTGCTGCTCGCTTTGAACGGTCAGCGTTCGTCTTACCTCGGAGGAGAAGACGCGCTGTTGCTTTTCGAACACCTCGTTGATGGTCAAACAGAATAGATAACTCTTCAAACTATCTGTCCCGACCAACAGGTGGAAGCGTCCCTCTGCAACTGACAGGAGACACAGGGCAGTCATGGAACGTCACGCGGCTAGCGGCTGACCTAAACCAAAACTGCTGCTCGCTTTGAACGGTCAGCGTTCGTCTTACCTCGTAGGTGCCGACGAGCTGTGGCTTTCACGACACCTCGTTAGTGCTCAAACAGATTGGATCACTCTTCAAACAATGCGTCCTGAACGGCAGTTTGAGCCGCCCCTCTGCAACTGACAGGAGACACAGAGCAGTCAGGGAACGTCACGGGGCTAGCGGCTTACTTAAACCAAAACTGCTGCTCGCTTTGAACGGTCAGCGTTCGTCTTACCTCGGAGGAGAAGACGCGCTGTGGCTTTTCGAACACCTCGTTGATGGTCAAACAAAATGGATAACTCTTCAAACTATCTGTCCCTATCGACAGGTTGAAGCGTGCTTCTGCAACTGACAGGAGACACAGAGCAGTCAGCGAACGTCACGGGGCTAGCGGCTGACTTAAACCAAAACTGCTGCTCGCTTTGAACGGTGAGCGTTCGTCTTACCTCGTAAGTGCCGACGGGCTGTGGCTTTCGCAACACCTCGTTAGTGCTCAAACAGATTGGATCACTCTTCAAACAGTGCGTCCTGCAGGAACGGCAGTTTGAGGCGTTCCTCTGCAACTGACAGGAGACACAGAGCAGTCAGGGAACGTCACGGGGCTAGCGGCTGACTTAAACCAAAACTGCTGCTCGCTTTGAACGGTCAGCGTTCGTCATACCTCGTAGGTGCCGACGGGCTGTGGCTTTCGCAGCACCTCGTTAGTGCTCAAACAGACTGGATAACTCTTTAAACTATCTGTCCCGATCGACAGGTTGAAGCGTGCTTCTGCAACTGACAGGAGACACAGAGCAGTCAGGGAACGTCACGAGGCTAGCGGCTGACTAAAACCAAAACTGCTGCCCGCTTTGAACAGTCAGCGTTCGTCTTACCTCGTAGGTGCCGACGGGCTGTGGCTTTTGCAACACCTCGTTAGTGCTCAGACTGGATCAATCTTCAAAGAATGCGTCCTGAACAGCAGTTTGAGGCGTCCCTTTGCAACTGTCAGGAGACCCAGAGCAGTCAGCGAGGGTAACGGCGCTAGCGGACGACAAACGCAAAACTGCTGCCCGCTCTGCACGGTCAGCGTTCGTATTACCTAGGAGGTGTTGACAGGCTCTGGCTTTCCGAACACCTCGCCGATGGTCCAACAGTGGCCGACTGTTACACACGTGAAAGGCGACCCCGAGAAGGCACAACCGTCCTGAGACGCGCAAGGCGAGTGAAGCAAGTTTTGCGCACTCCTCTCAGAACCCCTCAACAAACGCTTCTGATATCGCCAAAGACCACAGTGCTGGTGTTTTTATATTTCATGGCTCAGGATTTCTTCGGCCTGTTTGGTCGACGTCACTTCTTCCTGGTTGTCAAAAAATAAATATCGCAATATCGTGGCGGCCGCGTTTTGATGGAGGGGAAACGCAAAGGCGCCCGTGCGGTCTGCTATGTAAATGCCGCTAAAGTCACCAGGTGTTAGAAATTATATATTCCGGAGCCCTCCCCTACGGCCCCTATTTCTGTCTCTCTTCTCTCAGCCTCTCCTTTATCCCTTCCCTTTCGCCGCGCTTAAAGTTTCAGCCGAGGTGTGAGATACTGCCCGCTTTCCTTTCCCCAACAGCCAATTTATTCCCGCCGCCACAGATCATACAGCCTCTCCAGATTGGAAATACTTCGCGGTGGCAGCACAGCTTCTGAATTAGACAGCCCCGCGTTGCCACAGTACCTGCGTTTGTAAGCCGCATGTAAGAAATTTTGTTTTAAAAATGAAATTATCATAAATTGGTGTTCAAAGCTTAAATTGAAAAAAAATGAAAAGTGATTGTTTTTGAGGAAAGAAAATGCCGCTGTAAGTGCCTCAAAATTCTCGGTGGATACCTGAAGCGCGCCGTTATAAGGTAAAGCATAAAGAAGACGGTGAAGCGAAGAGAGAGGTGCTGTAGTGGAGGTCTCTGACATAATTTCGACCACCAGAGGATCTTTAACTTGCACTGACATTTCCCGGCACACGGCCGCCTTTACGTTGGCAATGTTGGTGGCAAAATATAAGTGCTTGAACCGGTTTTTTGTGTTCTACAATATTTAAAAAGAGTATATATAGGCATTATTTTTATTCTTATATCTTTAAGAAATATAAAATACTTAAAAAGCAAGACGTATATTTTTTGTAATGTAATATGAGAATAAGTGACAGTATAATGTGTATAAATAATAATAATAATAATAATAATAATAATAATAATAATAATAATAATATTCTTTGGGGAAAGGAAATGGCGCAGTATCTGTCTCATATATCGGCGGACCCCTGAACCACGTCGTAAGAGAAGTGTTAAAGGAGAGGGTGAAAGAAGAAAGGTAGATGCGCCGTAGTGGAGGGCTCGGTAATAATTTTGACCATCTGGGGTTCTTTAACGTGCACTGACATCGCACAGCAAACGGGCGGCTTAACGCTTTGCCTAGATAAAAACGCAGCCACAGGGGTCGAGTTCGAACCCGGGAGCACCAATCAGTAGCCGCGCGCCCTATCCACTGAGCCATCGGGGTGGGTAGCTAATGTGTATTTATTACACTTTTTAATGTTTGAAATATGAGAACAAGTGACAAGATAAAGCGTATATATAACACTTTTTAATGTTTGCCGACAACCAAAAGCGATTTCAAGCCTTTTTGTCGGACCCGCCGCGGTGGCTCAGTGTTTAGGGCGCTCGACTACTAATCCGAAGTTCCGGGGTTCGAACCCGACCACGGCGGTTGCGTTTTTATGGAGGAAAAACGCTAAGGCGCCCGTGTGCTGTGCGATGCCAGTGCCCGTTAAAGATCCCCAGGTGGTCGAAATTATTCCGGAGCCCTCCACTACGGCACCTCCTTCTTCCTTTCTTCTTTCACTCCCTCCCTTATCCCTTTCCTAACGGCGCGGTTCAAGTGTCTAACGATATATGAGACAGATACTGCGCCATTTACTTTCCCCAAAAAACCAATTATTATTATTATTATTTTTGTCGGCAGTTCAAAACGCATTTGAAATGAAAGCTTGCGAAACGCTTCGCAGCACGATGTGGCTCTTCCCTCAATTCGCTTAATCGCTTGCATGTAAAGAATGTGCCCCCCCCCCCCCCCCATGCATCTACAAAGGCTGTGCAACGCTCGGGCTTTCTCTGTGTGTGTGTGTGTGGGGGGGTGCTGTAGAATGCCGATTTGCTGTGGATGTACGAAGGAAGAAGCGAAACTGCCGGAGACAATTTTTTTTCTTAAAGCGAAAGCTTTACTGGCTGTGAACTTGGGCATTTCGCCGTTTCCGCCCTCCAAGGAAGCACATCACGTCAAAACGCGCGCCTCACATATTTCTGTGGACACTCGAACCGCGTTTTCTTCGTTCCCTCACTTCTTTATTCCTTTATTTACAGCGCGGTTCGAGTGTCCACTGAGCTATGTGAGACGGCTACTATGCTTTGTGTGCTCGCCGCGCCTTCTGGCATGATGTAACACTGCGCGGCTCGCCGCCGCTGCCGTTCGGTATGACGTCACACCGCGTTCCTCGTCGTTGCGCTCGCCTCCTCTCGCTTCACCAGCTTCGTCGCATGCCTCTTAACATGTCGGAGGGTTGAAAAGGAGAGCTCGCGAGATCGCGTGGTCCACAACCACAGTTGTGTCGTCTTTAATGCAACAACATAGCTAGACAACCAGACTAACCTGGGCTTGCAATCAAGATTAACCAAGACTAACCATGCTGAGCCCTAGCTTTCGCTGCGTATATCCTGTCATAGCCGAGCTAAGCCACTCCCAACTTTTCTTTCGGCAATGTGGTTTAAGCTTGGAAGGAAAGGGAAGGAAATGGGCTTTGTGCCCGTACCCTTTCTGTTCCTGCATAGCCGCTGGAGCATTGCCGAGAAAAGTAGTTCAAGCGGGCCACTATTACGGCCTCTGCTATAGTGCACCCTAGAATAAACTACGCTCTATACCTCGTGAAGACATTATTCGTTTTGACGAAATTTGAGGAACGAAAATGCGCATTTTTTTCTCGGGCGACAGCATGCTTTTTGGCATAAAATAGTATTTTACAAATAAAGATACACTCAATAACGAAGGTAAGGAAGGAATCCGCCGGGGTGGCTCATTAGGTAATGCGCTCGTGTCCTGATCCGTAGTATTGATCCGTAGTTCCCGGGTTCGAAACCGACCGCGACGGTTGCGTTTCGATGGAGGTGAAGCTCAAAATTTTGGCTTTGGTTTAGCTCTGGTTAACCCTAGTTGAATTGCGAAACCTTTGTTTACTCGGCACGTCGTCTACGCAGCGTCTCATTCCGAAGCTCCTGAGCACTCAAACTGGTCTTTTACGCAGTTGAAGATTAACCCGCCGCGGTCGCTCAGTGGTTAGGGCTCTCGCTACTGATCGGAATTCCCAGGGTCGAACCCGACCGCGGCGGTTGCGTTTCTATGGAGGCAAAACGCTAAGGCGCCCGTGTGCTGTGCGATGTCAGCTCATGTTAATCTTCCCCAGGTAGTCGAAATTATACCGGAGCCCTCCACTACGGCACCTCTTTCTTCCTTTCTTCTTTCACTCCCTCCTTTATCACTTTCCTTACGGTGCGGTTCAGAGGTCCAACGATATATGGGACAGATACTGCGCAATTTTATTTTCCATAAATCCAACCAACCAGTTGAACAGTCATTCCGGGACGTGGCATGACGCCTTCTAGCCGCATCTTCGTTACAACGCTTCTCGAGTTGCTCGGAGCGTTCTTCTGACGTCTCTTGAGCACGTTCTCTGTTCCTAGCTTCGTTCTGTCGTTGTTGCGTGTCTGTCGTGCTCTCCATAACGACTGCAATACACTGAAGTTGCTGTTCTGCTGGGAAGGAAAGGAAAGTGCACGGGCCGGCCTACTGGCTGAAGACTGGCCATGCTGGCCATATATATATATATATATATATATATATATATATATATATATATATATATATATATATATATATATACCAAAGTGATTTCTGGCAGCTGATTTGGTAAATATAATATAAAATCACCAAAATTGAAGAAACATAACAGGATTTACTTGACGACGTTTCGGCTGGAGGAACAGCCTTTTTCGAGTGTAGTACAGCGTTTGAAACACGCAGTTTTTATAGAGAATGCGCGAGGTACAACGTTTAGAAGTTTACAGCATAGCACTAGTTCAGAACACTTGGAGGGGAGGGAAGACACCAGGAAGAACATTTTTTTTAACAAAGGAAGAGAGAGAATTGGTGCAGGTGTTCTGGAGAGGCCGATTTTTTTTATAACAAAGAACAATAAGATTAAGATAATAAAAATATCAAAAGGGAGATTCTTTCCCACCACCTCAGGGCTGCCTTGAAAAGGCCCTCGAGGTGTCGCTCCTCTCAGGATTTTGGTGACAAGCGTGAAGGGCTCCACCCCGGTACAATAATAATAATAATAATAATTGGTTTTTGGGGGAAAGGAAATGGCGCAGTATCTGTCTCATATATCTTTGGACACCTGAACCGCGCCGTAAGGGAAGGGATAAGGGAGGGAGTGAAAGAAGAAAGGAAGAAAGGGGTACCGTAGTGGAGGGCTCCGGAATAATTTCGACCACCTGGGGATCTTTAACGTGCACTGACATCGCACAGCACACGGGCGCCTTAGCGTTTTTCCTCCATAAAAACGCAGCCGCAGCGGTCGGGTTCGAACCCGGGAACTCCGGATCAGTAGTCGAGCGCCCTAACCACTGGGCCACCGCGGCGGGGCCTGTACAAGGAGGAAGCTACATTCCAGAGAAACTGGTAGGGGGGAAGGAGGGGGAGTATAGAGGAATGCAAACGTGGCCTCTAATAAAGAAAAAAAGACGAAAAAAAGAAAAAAGAAAAAAGGAAAGTAGTGAAAAAAGGAAAGAAGAGCCATTGTACAAGGCTTGGTAATATGCATTCAGAGAAGGGTGGTGGCAACACGAGAGAATACAAAATAGGACATTAAAAATGAAAAAAAAAGAAAAAAAATAAAAAAGGGGGAGATTCTTTTGTACCACCTCAGGGCTGCTTTGGAAAGGGGTGAAGGGTGCATTTTGGTGACAAGCATGAAGGGCTTGACCCCTGTACATGCAGAAGGCAACATTCCAGAGGAACTGGTAGGGGGAAGGCAGGGGGTAAAGAGGAATTCCAAAGAGGCCTCTAAAAAAAGAAGAGAAAAAAGAAGCAAAAACACAAAGACAAAAAGAATAAGAAAAAGAAAGAAAATTAGGGAAAAAAAGGAAAGAAGAGCCATTGTACAAGACATGGAAATATCCGTTCACACAAGGGTTGTGTAAAAACGGGAGAAATCAAATAATACAAGTTCCTAATCAATGCTTAGAAGGGCACTCCATACACACGCATACAGATACAGACAAAAGACAAGGCCAACAATAAATCCAACACCAGAAGCGAACTGCAATGAGTCGGAAGTACAATCTACCGCAAGACAAATGACCATTCAGAGTAAACAATTCATCAATGTATGAAGCGAAGACCGACATGACAGCAAAAAATGTGGGGGAATAACAGTAAATGGGTGACAATATAATACAATGCGCGACAATACAAGATTAGAATAATAATAATTAAAAGGGGAAAGAAAATAGCAGTAAATGTGGGACAATGCAAGTGAAAAAAGGAAAACACCTCGGAAGCTATGCTTGTTATGCATGCTGCCGCCCGTTCTATGAGTCTGGGATAATTATTTTTGATAGTCTGGGATAATTATTATTCCAGGAGTCTGGGATAACTATTTGTTACATCTATTGAGTGTGTAAGCATGATAGCCGGCCTACTGTTTCGTTAATGCCGCGCGAGACTGTGTTAAATTTGTGAATAAGGTACGATTCACAGCTCTCGCGGTCATAATTTGTTTTGAACCCCGATTGGAGTACAATAGCTGTAAAGTTATCGAATGGGTGCCCAAGGTTGTTGATGTGTTTTGAAAGTGGGAGATTTGGCTGTGTCCGCCATGTGATCTGTGGTTGTTGATGCGAATTCTGAATGGTCTAACTGTCTGCCCTACGTACTGAGCTTTACAGGTGCCACATTCCAGGAGGTAGACAACATTAGCGCTGTCGCATGAAAAGTTACCTTTTATCTTAAATGAGAAGGATGACGCTGTGATTTTAGCACTGGTTGTTGTTGTCATCATCGGACAGAGTTTGCACCTAGTTTTATGGCATGGCGCGGATCCTCTGAAGCTACGGTTGCCGATTGTAGACGATGTTATCATATCCTGGATGTTCCTTGCGCGCCTATACACAACACGTGGGGGATCAGGGATAACTTCTTTCATCTTTTCACTCTGTTGAAGGATGTTGTGGTTTTTTTTAAGAATTGTGCTAACATTGAGCATTGAAGCCGATTGGGTAAGGACCGGATTGACTTGATAGTCCGGGCGTGGCTGCTTTTTGCCATTCATGAGTTCGCGCCGGTCATGCTTCGAAGCTTTCTTGACTGAATCGTCGATGACTGACAATGGGTGCCTCTGTCGTGCTAGGTCCACACGGAGTTGCTCGCAGTTTGATTCAAAGTCGCCTACTTTAAAGCAAATCCTACGGAAACGGAGGAACTGACTGTAAGCGATGGATGTTTTACAATGGTGACTGCTCTGGTAGTGCAGATACTGGTGACGCTCGGTGGGTTTTCTGTAGACTGTTGTCTCAAGTTTGTTATTCGTGATGGTCTCCTGGACGTCAAGAAAATTCATTGTCGAGGATGAAGGCGACGACGAAAACGAGATGTTAGGATGAGTGCTGTTGAAGTCCGAAATAAACATAGTGAGTTTTTCTTCACCATGTGTCCAGACCATAAATATGTCATCGATGAATCTTCTGTAAAATATTGGATTAAAGGAAAAATTGTTCAGGAATTTCGTCTCAAGCACAGCCATGAATATATTAGCGTAATTTTGTTCAATTTTGGTTCCCATTGACGTTCCACTTGTTTGCACGTAGTGCTGGCCATTAAACTCGAAGTTATTTAACTCAAGTATCAGTTTTAACATCTCTGCAAGTGTGCTGTCGTCAACCGGTTGTTTAGATTCTAAGCGCTCATAAGCATAGACGACTGAGAGAGAGACAGAGAGAGACTCTTTAATGAAAAAACAGAGAATTTAGCCGGCGTTTCAATATCGCTTTCATGCTACTCTGCGTAGGGAGGGGAATTTGGGAGATAAAGACTGAAGGAGAGCAGCGTGAAGAGGTGGAAGGGGAAAAAAAGAAGATAAAATGCAGCCACGAAATGGGTACTAAGGATGCAGTGGCGAGTATTGATGTAACCTATGGAATGATGGAGTGCATAGTCCGACAAATGGGCTGACGAAGTTCACTGCAAGAAGAATGCATGAAGGTAACCTGCAAGTGAATTTAGAGCTTATCGAGATGTCCAATGTCTTTTAAATATGTTAAAAGAAAGTTCATTGCAAGTCTCTGTTGCCTGAAGCAGGCTAAGGGGCCTAAAACTTTGCCCATTGTTAGGGGCACTGGGCAGAGCTTCTGCATGCAATGTTCATAGTACGCACGCTCGTTAGCATACGCAGGGCATTCAAGCAGGATATGTTCCACAGTTTCTATCGAGCCACAGTTGTCACAATGCGGACTGTTCATTTGTCCAAAACGGTATCGCAGGCCGTTTGTATATGCACCATTCAGACGAAGTCGGTGATAAAGTGTTTCGAGTTGTCGAGGAATTCTGTTTGAGAGTCTTGATCTAAGATGTGGGTCGATTGAGTGAAGAAATTGGTGCTGATGTGTCGGCAAACTCCAAAGCCGATACGTTTTTTCGTACGCAAAACTTTAAGCCATTTGGGACGCATCAGATTTCGTGAGAAAACTTCGAATGTATCTCTGATGTTGATGGCCTTTAGGCCGCTTCAACTGCTTTTTTATTAGCCATAATGCCACGGTGAGCAGGCACCCACTGAAATGTTATGCAGTGGCCTGCGGCAATAGCTAAATGATGGATATACCTAATGTCCAGGGAAACTGGCTGGTGATTCGTTTTCTTCAGCAGGTTGGCCAGGATCTGCAGAGATGCTTTTGAATCGGTGAAGGTAACCCAACGGCCGGCGGATCGGCGCAGGATATAAGAAACAGCTTCCTTAATGCCGTGAAGCTCAGCTGTTGTAGAAGTGGTCCTCCGCTGCAGCCGGTAAGAAAGGGCATGGCCTGTTGAGGGCACATAAAGGCCACAAGAAGTTTCTTTAGTAGTTGAACCATCGGTGAAGATATGAGTGTGCTGCGTATATTCTTCGATTAAGTAGGCGAGAGTAGCTCGCAGAAGTGCTGCCTGTGGCATGCGGCTCTTTGCATTCACACCTGGAACAGACTTCTTCACCTTTAGAGGAGAGAGTGTCCATGGAGGAAAGGCCAGAGGGAGTAGTTTCTGTGGCTGAATAATAGTAGGAAGGAGCAGGAGCTGCACTGCCTGGCCAAAGCTAGAGTTGCTGTGAGTTATGTGGATACGGTGTAGGAAGTGCTTCTTCCCTTGCAGGACATGGCGGAGATGGGCACGCATAGTTTCCTGGGCGGCAATTACCTCTAGTGGGAGACATCCTGCCTCCGCTACTGTTCCTGTTGCGGAGGAACCCTTTGGGAGGCCAAGACATATTCGCAGGCAGTTGTTCCGAGCGGCATTAAGAGTCTTATTGCTTGATGTAGATAATCTTTGAAGCACTGGTAGACAGTAGCGCAAGGTTCCTTCAACGTAGGCTTTTTCAAGCAGAAGCATTGATCGGCAGTTGCTACCCCACCTTGTTCCCGCCATGAACCTGAATACTTGCGATGCTGCAGTAATCCTCGCACGGAGGTTTTTGATCTGAGGTGACCATGACAGATTATAGTCGATTTCAACACCCAGGAATCGCTGAGATCGTACATATGGCAGCGATCGTCCGCCTAGGAGCAGCGGATATCGGGTCATCGTTTTTCTTGTAAACCCCATTGCAACACTCTTTTCTGGCGAGAGACGAAGACCTCTGGAAGCCAGGTACATCGAAATGTGCAATAGTGCTCTCTGAAGACGTTGCTGGGTAATATAGCGCGAACGTGACGCGGTCCAGATGCAGATATCATCAGCATAAATTGTTATGCGGACCCCTCGCGGAAGGTGTCTTCTTATGTGAATGAGGACAATATTGAACAGGAGAGGGCTGAGCACCGCTCTCTTTGGTACGCCCCTCTCCACTGCGTGAAAGCGTGTTGGACCGTTTGGAGTGGTAATAAAAATTTGTCGTTCTTTTAAATAATGCCCAATCCACTTGTATAGCCTTCCAACAAGGCCAAGACTGCCAAAGGCTGCGAGAATTGCATGATGAAAGACGGAGTCAAAAGCGGCCTTGATGTCTAGGAAAACGGCTGTTGGGATGTACCCAGCATGAAGGTACTCCTCAATTGATGAGACGAGGGCGATAATATTGTCAGTCGCAGACCTGTTTTGACGGAACCCGTTCATTTCTTGGGGGAACCCATTTCGGCTTTCTAGGAACCAAGTTATGCGCTTGCAGATCATGCGCTCCATGAGCTTACCTACGCAGCTCAGTAGGGCAATGGGCCGGAATGATGCGTAGCTTGTTGGCTGCTTACAGGGTTTCAAAACGGGCATGATTTTTGCCAGCTTCCATTCCGTGGGGACCTCACCAGCCATCCAGGAAGAATTGTAATACTCCAGGAGTCAAAGACGGGAGGTGTGGGGTAGCTTTGCAATGGCGTCATAAGTCACCTCATCATGACCCGGAGACGTGTGCCTGTTTCTCTCCGCGATAGCTGTGGATAGTTCTTCCATAGTGAAAGGCAGGTCTAACGCTGGCACTGCCGCCTTTGGGATGCCTGTTTGACCATCTGCGGAGAGTGTCGAATGCCCTGACCCTGCCGACCGCAGCTTGCAGTATTCTTCTGAGACTTATAGATTTTTGTTCGTGAAGGGAAAGTGCAGCGAAGGGGGGGAGTTGTTGAAGTGGCGTGCGCATACTTCTAACTATCCGCCAAATATTGGTTACTGCTTTGCGCACATCCAGCGTAGAACAAAAGTCACGCCACTTTTGCCGACTGAGTTTATCCATGTAGCGTCGAATGTTACGCTGTGTCCGTCGGCATGCACGTAGGTCACCGAGGATTTTTGTGCGCAGAGCTTTCCTTTCAGCTCGCCTGCGTATAGCGCAAAGCCTTTGGAATGTGTCATCATTTGAAGGTAGGTTATCATTTTTAGCTGTAATTTGTGTACTCGCCCTCAGACCATACGCAATTGTCGATGCTAATTCCTCATTGCGAGCTGCCGCAGTAACTCCTCTGCTTACAGCGTCCTTGTATGCGTCCCAGTCTGTAGATTTTATAAGGAATTTCTTTGGGTTCCTCTGCACTTGGAAAGCCGATATCAGGATTGGGTAATGGTCGCTTCCACGTGTCTCCAAATCAGTGCACCAGCGAAAGTTGTGGGCAAATGAACTTGTGACAAATGTCACGTCGATGCTGCTGGTAGTCGTCGGGCCTCGGAGGTAGGTGATGCTGCCGTCATTTAATGGCTGAACTGAATGCTTAGAGAGAAGTTTTGCAAGCTTGGCACCTCGGGCACATGTATGTGAGCTGCCCCAAATTTCATTATGAGCATTAAGTCTCCCCAAATAATATGCGGAGAGGGCGTCCTTGCTATCAAGTCTTCAAGTCTCAAAGCATCAAATGGCGTGCCTGGCTCAAGATATACTCCAATCAGAGTGTACTGTTGTCCGGCAATAACTGTGACAGCGCATACGTATTCATTGTCGCTGTGAGGCGGGACATCAACCGGTGAGGCCGGGATATCCTTGCGAAAGCCAATCAGCAATCTGCTGACGTTATCTGGTCGTTGTGAATGATGGAAATAGTATCCATTGAGTCGGAAAGTTTCCTCGACGCGTGACTCACAGATGACTATGAAGGGGAAGCGGTACACTCGCAGGAGCTGTTAGAAATCTGTGTTTAGAACGTAGCCCGCGAGCGTTCCACTGGAAAATGGTGCATGTACGAAAGATGTTGTGGATTGTCAGCTGCGGTGAAGTTCTCGCTGTATAAGCCATGATAACTGAAGTGTGGTATTACGGCCCTGGGCAGCATAGGAGACCGACACCAACGGCTCCATTGCAAGGACAGCTTCTACTTCTGGGAGTCCTCCTGACGAGGGGTTTGCACGGATAATAGCCTTGATGGCTGCAAACAGCATCGGAATCAGTAGGCGTGTGACATCTTGTTCAGAGCTTCCGGTTTGCTGCCTGCCGCTGATCTTCTTGTCATGTTGTGGCGCCCTAGGGTCAGAGCGAGCGACGCTGTTTGTCGGGTCTTGTGTAGTGCGTTGCAGTAGCTTTGATGAAGGAGAAGAACCAACGGACTTCCCACGCTTCTTTTTTACCGCATCTGCGTAGGTCTTGTCAGCTGCTCTGCCACGCTGTGCTGACTGATTCTCGGAAAGAGCTGCCGTAGTCGTGAAAACCACGTCGGGGTTAGGTGGTGGTTCATGGCGCTTAGGGGGTTTTCCTTGTGTTTGCTCTGCCGTGCGAGCAACTGTGGCTGCTTTCTTTTTATAACACCCTCCATAGGAAGCAGGGTGTGGGCCACCGCAGTTAGCGCATTTAAGTTGCGCTCTCGAAGTGCATTCTTTTTGCGAGTGGGGGCCAGCACACACTTTGCAGCGCACGGGGCCGTTACAGTGTCTTGATATGTGGCCATGCCTCTGACATTTATAGCACTGAGTTGCTGCGCCGACGTATTCAGTTACAGGGTAACTACAGAACCCCAGCGTTACTCGTTTTGGTAGCGGCGCATCTTTTGCGAATTCCAATATAACTGTGCGACGGCGTACCTCTTTTATCTTTTCACCATCCTCAGGAGTGTAGGCGGTTAGCCTCCTTGCTGAGAGTACACCTTGGTCGCGTAGATATTCCTGCAGATCACCGTCTGTGTAGGTGACAGGTACATCTTGTATTTTGCCATAGCTTGCCATGTAAGAGTATCGGGCTCGGGCCTCTACAGCCACTCCAGCCAGCTTAGTTACCGTGAGCAGACGGTTGGCGGCGGGCAGCGTCGATACTGTAACCATCAGGCTCCCATCCTTGTGAATGCGATGGCTGAGGACTTTTTCTTGAGCCGATGCTACAACCGCCGAAGCCACAATGTTGGGGTTGGCTTTCCATAGGCTTCCTCCTTCCTCAGTGGGCCTGAAAACTACAGGAACACCGCTAGCTCTCCTTTTCTTGTAGGATACAACTGTAAATGATGCTTGGTCCATGTCCTCTGGATGGTCGGTCAGAGGCTCGTTGCTGGCTTGGTCGTCGCGATGTCTCTTGTTTGGCGGGGCCTGGTCTGTAGCCGCAACTACAGGGGCCGCTGGACCCGCCGCTGGCGCTGCTGCCATCAGTGCAGCTTGGAGCTCAGCTGGCGGTGATGTTCCGTGTCGGCGTGATACGGCGCACAGCGCCAAGGAGGTCGCTTGACGTGCTTTTGCCGGCGGCCAGGGACCCCCAGGTCGTCGCACGTCGAGGACACACGCCAAAAAGACTGGAAAACCTCTGAAGTGAGAAAATAAAGCCGAAAATTACGGACCGATGTCAAGCAGCCGGCCCACTGATCGCCGTCTTCTAGACGACTGCGTTGATGCCATCAGCATGCGGTATATTGGTGTACAGCGAAGCGACATACAGGGTCACTAGTAAGAAATCATCTGGAATGACTAAGTCGAGAATTTCACTCAAAAAATGTGCGGTGTCCTTAACATAGGAAATATATAAGGAAGAGATATCCCTGATGAGGCTGTCGACATAAATCGAGATGTTTTCAGTAACGGTTCCAATTCCAGAGACAATTGGTCTTCCCGGATTATTTTCTTTATGTATCTTTGGAAAAAGATAAAAACGTCCTGGACTTGAATGTAACGGAATTAGAGCTTTTGCGATCTTGTCCTCAATTTTCTTCTTTTTTGCCGAACCTAAAATAGATTCTGAAACTTTCTTATTATACTCTGGCGTAGGATCAGTAGGGAGAGCCTTGTAAAATGAGGAATCACTTAACTGTCTTTGGGCCTCATCAAGGTAATCCTTTTCATTCATAACTACGATGGCGCCACCTTTATCCGCTGGTTTTATTACGATGTCAGATCGGCTGTTTAGAGCCTGCAACGCATCGCGTTCAAGCATTGTGAGATTAGGGCGATAAGAGCGTCGTTTTTGAAATTCGGAAAGGATATCCTTTTGCACTGCCTTTATGTATAAATCTAGACACTTATCGCGCTGCGGAGGTGGTGTCCAATGAGTAATAGATCGAAGTTTTGGACCAGGATCTAATGTTTGGAGGCGACCGTGGTAGTATTCTCTCAGTCTAAGGTTTCGGGAGAAATTATCCAGATCTTTGTAAAGTTAAAGTTCATTAAATATACCGCTAGTGGGGCAAACATTGAGGCCCTTGGACAGCACCATGCACTCATCGTGTGACAAAGTTTCTGACGAGAAATTAACAACATTGTTTGGTGTAGATTTGGTGACTTTAAAGGTTGATTGACATGCGCCTGAATTGGGTGAACTGGTTCTTATATCTGATGCAGAGGTTGCATTGTCCCACAATTACTGCTATTTTGTTTCCCCTTTTTATTATTATTCTAATCTTGTATTCTCGCGCATTGTATTATATTGTCACCCATTTACTGTTATCCCCCTCATTTTTTTGCGGTCATGTCGGTCTTCGCTTCATACATTGATGAATTGTTTACTCTGAATGGTCATTTGTCTTGCGGTAGATTGTACTTCCGACTCATTGCAGTTCGCTTCTGGTGTTGGATTTATTGTTAGCCTTGTCTTTTGTCTGTATCTGTATGCGTGTGTACGGAGTGCCCTTCTAAGGATTGATTAGGAACTTGTATTATTTGATTTCTCTCGTGTTGCCACAACCTTTGTCTGAATGGATAATTCCAAGTCTTGTACAATGGCTCTTCTTTCCTTTTTCCCGTAATTTTCTTTCTTTTTCTTATTCTTTTTGTCTTTGTGTTTTTGTTCCTTTTTTCTCTTCTTTTCTAAGAGGCCTCGTTGGCATTCCTCTTTACCCCCTCCCTTCCCCCTACCAGTACCTCTGGAATGTTGTCTTCTGCATGTACAGGGGACAAGCCCTTCACGCTTGTCACCAAAATACGCCCTTCACCCCTTTTCCAAAGCAGCCCTGAAGTGGTGGAAAAGAATCTCCTTTTTTTCTTTTTTTTCTTTTTAACTTTTTTTTTAAATTTTATAATGTCCTATTTTGTATTCTCTCGTGTTGCCACCACCCTTCTCTGAATGCATATTACCAAGCTTTGAACAATGGCTCTTCTTTCCTTTTTTCACTACTTTCCTTTTTTCTTTTTTTCGTCTTTTTTTCTTTATTAGAGGCCTCGTTTGCATTCCTCTATACTCCCCCTCCTCCCCCCCTTACCAGTTTCTTTGGAATGTAGCTTCCTCCTTGTACAGGGGTGGAGCCCTTCACGCTTGTCACCAAAATCCTGAGAGGAGCGACACCTCGAGGGCGTTTTTAAGGCAGCCCTGAGGTGGTGGGAAAGAATCTCCCTTTTTATATTTTTATTATCTTAATCTTATTGTTGTTTTGTTATTAAAAAAAAAACGGCCTCTTCGGAACACCTGCACCAATTCTCTCTCTTCCTTTGTTAAAAAAAAGAAAAAAAATGTTCTTCCTGATCTCTTCCCTCCCCCCCAAGTGTTCTGAACTCGTGCTATGCTGTAAACTTCTAAACTTTGTACCTCGCGCATTCTCTATAAAAACGGCGTGTTTCAAACGCTGTACAACACTCGAAAAAGGCTGGTCCTCCATCCGAGACGTCGTGAATTAAATCCTGTTATGTTAAATCCTGTTAGGCCCAGTGTACGAAGGAGCGGAGAGCTAAAAACACGTCCGCTCGCTTCGAGCGCCAGCGGAAGAAAAAAAAGGGGGGCTGTAGAATGCCGATTTCCTGTGGATATACGAAGAAAGAAGAGAAACTGCCCAAAACATTTTGTGTTTTAAAGCGAATACTATACTGGCCGCGAACTTGCGCATTTCGCCTTGACCGCACTCTGAGGAAGATCATCATCTCACAACGCGCACCTCACATATCTCGGTGGACACCCGAGTCACGTTTTCCTCTTTCCCTCCCTCCTTTATTCCTTACTTTACGGTGCGGTTCGGTTTTTTACCGAGATGTGTGAGACGGTTACTATGCTTGCTATCCTATATTTCCGCTGCCCCAGCTCAGGTGCATCAATATCGATGTCAGATGCCGGGGCTAGCAAAAATCTTTTTCTTCCTTTTTCCCATTCTTTTAATAAAAACCACTAACACCACCTACTATGCTTTGCGTGCTCGCCGCGCCATCTGGCATGAAGTTACACTGCGCGGCTTGCCGCCGCCGCCGTTTCGTATGACGTCACATCACGTTTCGCGTCGTTTGCGATCGCCTCCTCTAGCTTCGCCAGCTGTGCCGCAAGTCTGATAACATGTCGGAGGATTTGAAAGGAGAGGTCGTGTGCTCCACAACCACAATTGTGTCGTCTTTAGTGCGACTACATAGCTAGACAACCAGACTAACATGAATTTGCAATCAAGGTTAACCTAGGCTAACCATGCTATGCCTTAGCTTTCGCTACGTTTATCCTGGCATAGCCGAGCTAAGCCACTGCCAGTTTTCTTTTGGAACTGGGCTTTAGGCTTGGCTGAAAAGGGAAGGAAAAGGGCTTTTGACCCCGCCTCCTTCCTGTTCCTGCATAGCCGCTGCAGCATTGCCGAGAAAAGTAATTGAAGCAAGCCACTATCACGGCGTCGGATATAGTGCACCCTAGAATGAACTACGCACTATACCTCGGGAAGAGATTATTCGTTGTGCCAGAATTTTGGGGAACGAAAAGGCGCATTATTTTTCCCGTCTGAGAGCATGCTTTATGGCATAAAATTGTAATTCACAAATAAAGATACACTCAATAACGAAGGAATCCGCCGCGGTGGCTCAGTGGTTAAGGCGCTCGTCTACTGATCTGGAGTGCTCGGGTTCTAACCCGACCGCGGCGGCTGTGTTTCGATGTGGGCAAAACGCAAAAAAAAATGGCTGTGGTTTAGCTCCGGTTAACCCTAGTTGAATTGTGAAAGCTTTGTTTCCACGGCACGTTGTTTACCCAGCGTATCAATGCGACGCTCTCGAGAACTCAAACTGGTCTCTTCCGCAGTTCGAGATTAACCCGCCGCGCTGGCTCAGAGGATAGGGCACTCGGCTACTCATCTGGAGTCCGCGGGTTCGAACCCGACCGCGGCGGCGGCGTTTCTATGGAGGCAAAATGTTAAGGCGCCCATGTGCTGTGCGATGTCAGGACACGTTAATGATCCCCAGGTGGGCGAAATTATTCCGGAGCCTTCCACTACGGCACCTCTATCTTCCTTTCTTCTTTCACTCCCTTCTTTATTCCTTCCCCTACGGCGCGGTTCAGGTGTCCAACGATATATAAGACGAGAAGTGCGCCATTTCCTCTCCCAATAAAACCAACCAGCCAGTTGAAGAGTCACTCTGGGACGTGGCACGACCTCTAACCGTATCTTCGTTACGACGCTTCTCGAGTTGTGTGGTGCTTTCTTCTGGAGTCTCTTGAGTGCGTTCTTTTTTCCTTGCTTGGTTCTGTCGTTGTTGCGTCTCCTTTGCGCTTTCCATAACGACTATAATACAGTGACGTTACTGTTGCCGATAGGAAGACAAGGAAAGTTCACGGGCCTGCCTACTGGCTCAAGACGCGCCACGCTCGCTGCCGCGTGCTGAATATTCCCCGGGCCGATCCCGGAGGCAGTGCAGTACCGGGCCGGCCAGTGCCAGGGTGTTTCGCCATATTCCAAAAATAAGTTTAATATCTTGGGTCCAAGGACCCGCAGCAGATAATAAATCAGGTAATATGTCTGATGTTGCTGAGAGGAAGAAGGAAAAGGAACGTGCCCGGGCCTGCCTACTGGCTAAAGCCGAGCCACGCTCGCTACCGCGCGCAGAAAGTAGGAGGGGGTAAAGGATAGCAGAGTAAAGTGTGAAAGAAAAGACGCGCCGCGCTAATATCACCGGGGCCGATCTCCAAAAAATCAGGTATGAGGTGAAGCGCATATATATATATATATATATATATATATATATATATATATATATATATATATATATATATATATATATATATATATATATATATATATATATATATATATATATATATATATAGATTTAAGAGAAGTGGGCACTTCTACAAAGACACTTTTATTTATCAACGTTTCGACCGCGGTGCGGTCTTCTTCCGGACCGCACCGCGGTCGAAACGTTGATAAATAAAAGTGCCTTTGTAGAAGTGCGCACTTCTCTTAAATCTTTATTCTGCGGAGCCAAGGCAACCTACGTTCGCAATATATATATATATATATATATATATATATATATATATATATATATATATATATATATATATATATATCGCCGCAAAGCGCCACCTCCTCTACCGCAGCGCAGCACATCTTGTGGAGCTTGCGGCAAAAGGCACGCGTGTGCTGTGCGATGTGAGTGCATTTACGCCTAGGTAGTAAAAATTTTGTGGAAACCTTCGCTGCGGACGACGCGTACTCGAGCGGGTTGTCATCGGCTATCACCGCCATTATGGCGACAAGCAAGTAATCCCGCGTAATGTCACGGACGGCATCTAACTCGCTCCAGTCCCGCTAATCGTACACCCGGCGTATAATCAAGCCAGAAGACCGGCCAGAGAGGCGGCCCCGCTGGGAGTCTACGGAAGAGCGAGGAAAGCGCGTTTCGGGAACGGTGCCGAAGATCAAGAGGATCGACGATACGTCGTTGCGGTCGTCGACACTGGCGGAACGCTTATCCACTCCGCCAGCTTAAGCTCCCGACACGCCGAAGAGGCCGATAAATTAGCCATCGCACTTGCCATATCTGATCACGGTTGCGGGGTCGTTGTTAGTGACTAGCGCACACCGACTAAAAAATGCGCCAAGCGGAGAATATCCGCGGAAGCTTGCCGAATAATCAAGAACCTGAAACGCTCACCGGACAACAAGGTCGAACTTGTTTGGTTCCACCCAAACATGGGGGATGTTTCTCCGCACCTCACCAACCTCAGCGAGGCCGCTCACTCCGCCGCACGAGGACTCAGAAACCGTTCCGAAAAGAGCCATGGTGAAGACGTGGTGAGATATAGGCTGACAGGCTTCAATGAATAACCAAAGGTTTCTACCTGGCCCGCCGGGCCCTTCCTCTGCTTAGCAAAAAACTATTCAGAGCTCAGACAGTCGCCAGGAGGCAATTAAAAACACGTACCCGAATCCGCTGCAATAAAGAGGAGGATCTACCCCAAATATATAACACCCCAACGTGCAAGGTCTGCAAGACAGATGTAGCCGTAATTGAACACATACTCTGGGAGTGTAAGGCACAGCTAACCAATGTTGATCCCCAAACCCTCTCGTCCAGGTGGTCCGCCGCTCTTCGTAGCACCAGTCTAAATGACCAACTCTAGGCTGTCCAGCACTCCCTCGAGGCGGCGAAGCTACAAGATCTCGACGACCCCACGTGGGAGTCCTAGGCTCGGTCGGACAAAAGCCTGGTGGACACTTATTATAATTGCTAGACACAAGTTATTATTCACTCACCACCAATGCGTCACCACTTTCTTCCTTTTTTATTTCGTTCCCTCCTTTATCCCTCCCTTAATGGTGCGGATAGGGCATCCACATAGATATAGAGACAGTTTTTGTCATTTCCTTTCCTCAAAATAAATTCTAAATTTATTTAACGCACCCTCTTCCATTCAGTGGTATCGGGCGGTTCTCATTTGCTAGCAGAGAATGGGTATATCACAATAGAGAAAAGTGTTTGTTCCTCTACCAAAGAGGAAAGAGATTATCTCCTTTCAACTACCACCACCTGCTTTGTCACACTAGCAGGGTCGCAAGAATCGGCCGACACCGTGGGCCCGAAGGGAGTCCCTTCACCAAGGGACAGCTGCTTCGTTTTTTAGGTGTATCCGGCTATTGTGTAGACCACACAGACAGGAGAGGGAATGAAACGCCACGGGAATATGTTGTCGAAAACTGAGCAGCGACTCGCCGCGGTGGCTCACTGGTTAGGGCGCTCGGCTACTGATCCGGAGTTCCCGGGTTCGAACCCGACCGCGGCGGCAGCGTTTTTATGGAGGAAAAACGCTAAGGTGCCCGTGTGCTGTGCGAAGTCAGTGCACGTTAAAGATCCCCAGGTGGTCGAAATTATTCCGGAGCCCTCCACTACGGACCTATTTGTTCCTTTCTTCTTTCACTCCCTCCTTTATTCCTTCCCTTACGGCGTGGTTCAGGTGTCCAAAGATATGAGACAGATATTGCGCCATTTCTTTTCCCCAAAAACCAATTATTATTATTATTATTATTATTATTATACTGAGCAGCACGCAGTGGTTGACTGGTGATGGCGCTCGGCTGCTGTCCCGAAAGACTCGGTTTCGATCCTGGCCATGGCGGTCGAATCCTGATGGAGGAGAAATTGTAAAGCCGCGTGTACTGTGCGATATCAGTGCACGTTAATTTACTCCAGGTGGCCGAAATTTGCGGAGCCCTTCACTACGGCGTCCCTCATAGCCTGAGTCGCTTTGAGACGTTAAAAAATCAACAAACCATAAACCAACATGAGAAGAAAATTTGCTGTCAATCCAATCTGCATACTTGAACAGGACCACTTGCGGAGCGAATTGCACGAAAGTGAAAGAATTACAAGGCACTGCGACAAATTACATACACCAGTATATGCCGGTTCCATTCTTAGAAGACAAATAAATTCTGGAAAACTTGAAGCTTCAAGGCCTTCCATTTGCGTCACTTTGATAGCACTAATTGGTGGGCAACTCGCACATGTTGATTGTGACCAGCTCATGAGGCAGGCAGAAAACTCTCTGCGCTTTAGTAGCCTTACTAAGGATACAGATCCCTGCTGCCCGATCAACGCCTGCGGGCAGAGCATGCCGACCTCTTTTGAGGCTATGCTGCAGCTAATTCTCTACACTATGGTTGGAAACCACGCAATACAGGCAACAAAATTAGTATGTGTGTGTCAGAAGCTTAAGGTTATTCGACAGTTTTGCAGCCAGCAACAGATATCGTTGCACAGTTTGTAGTAGTAGTGCTTTTTCAATGAATAATAAAAAGGAAGGATAAGATTTTTGCTAGTCCCAGCATCTGCCATCAATACCAAAGCACTTGATCTCGGACAGCGAAAAAATGGGTAGCAGGCAGAATGGAGAAATCGAATTAAGGCAATGAAACGACAGGGAGAGAGGATAAGGGAGAAGTAATATACTCAAACTTTTTACACAATAGGCAATGTTTCCAGGTAAAATGGGTTTTTTGAACTAGATGAGCGCTTTCTTCGGAACAGTTTCGTGAGCATTGAGCTGCATTGGAACACAGCTGAGGCAGTTATCTAGCTGTCTGGTTAACTAATACCAAATAGGTAACTTTTAGGTAATAGTTTTCGGCTCCTTGTTGTGCTCAGATGTTTGAAGCCTACCGTAAGCAAAATTCATATCAGTTTTTACATTTCACGAAAAAGCCCTTCTCGTCGCCGCTGCAACGACAACCATGCTGAAAGAAAGAGTGCTACCTGCGCCTGTTGTAAAAAGCGCCACCGGCCTCGAGAACAAAAATATGGGTAGCTTAGGGGCGTATGTACAGGCGTAACTATCAGACCTTGAAGAGAAGAAGGGTGTTTAGAAAGAAAGAGCCAGTGAGAAAAAAACTTGGGTTTCAGGAGCAGGAGGGGAAAGCTTTATTGTTTTCTGCAGTTCTGGGCCGTCTTTAAAGACGTTCTCTTTTTCGTTGCATCCCGTGTAAATCCCTCATCCCAGCTCATAGTCAGCACGACGAATGCCGAGCGAGCATCTGCACGTAACAAGCGATGCACAACTCTCAATGAAAAGTATTCCGTGGTCCAGACTGGCTGTAACACCAAGATTAAAATAACAACCGTAATCAACCTGAGAATGCGTGTGCGCATTTCAGGGGGCGCGAAGTAAATCGATCTTGTACGGCGGTAACTAACGCAAATTTCAATTTCGGCTGTCATGAACGGCATAAGCGATATTTCTCGCCGCGCATCTACCTTGCAGCAAGAAAAAGCCAGCACACAGCAAGCAAGGAGCGGCCTATCATCACAGGTTTCACACCGATTGCCTTTTGCGCGCATTAGAAGCAACATAATGCGGATTGTTTGCGGGCGGCGCGGCGGTGGAGGCAATTCTACCACCAGACGGCGCCGTGGGACGGCACTCGGCGTTGTACATGCACTGCATTGCAAATAACTAAGATATTTTCAAATGAAGCTTTACTCCGCTGACCACCACGTTACTTCGTTCGTAGAACGCAGGGGCCGTTGGTTTCCGTAACCGAGAACTGTGGCAAGCTGTGTGACAACGGCGGACCGTGGTTAGACTGCCAGTATAAAACAGATATAAAACAGTGCTGTAAATGGCTGTAGCGCGGCGTGGATGTGAACTAACTGTAAAAGGGAAAAGTTTACAAGCGGTCAGAAAATGAAATGACCAAAAGAGAAATATTAATGGAATTACGTAATCTGTGTAGGCAGATTAAAGGTATGCTGCATACCGCAAGTTTCTCTCACAGAACAACCAAACTGGAGGAAACAAGCGGCACCGGGAGAACATTGCGCTGATCCTTCGTTCACCAAAGCATGGGATGGAACTTAGCAAGCGAACAAAGCCGGACGACCGGTCGACTTCCGCGGATGGCGTCACTTCCGCCAGTTCTTCCTTTTTGGCGAGCACCCCCCCCCCCCGTTCCCCCATCCGCCCAGGTCTTCTGGAAGCCACGTGGCATTTCACCAGCCATTTTGGCGCATTGCACAGACTGAATAGAGAACAAAATTTAATTGCATGATTTATAAGGTCCTTCCTTCCCAATCAGCTTCCCTGAAGAGAACTAGAGAAGAGGACAGAAAAAATAGAGGGAAAGTGAATACCTCCAACGCATGGTGCAAGCCTTTCAAAACGTTTGTAAAAGTCGACAAATGATTCATAGAAAATTACTTTTTGTGAAAGGAAATGGCGCAGTATCTGTCTCACGTTTCGGCTGTCACCTGGACCACGCCTTATGGGAAGGGATAAGTAGGGACTAAGAGAAGAAATGAAGAAAGAGGTGTCGTAGTGGAGGACCCCAGAATAATTTCGACCGCATAGGGATATTTATCGTGCACAGATATCGCACAGCAAAAGCGCGCCTTTAGGTTTCGCCTCCATCAAAACGCGGCCGCCGCGGTCGGATTCCAACCGGGGTACTCCCGAGTGCCCTCACCATTCAGCCACCGCGGCTGGTGCTGCTGAGTATCGGTCGGCTATTAATGCGAGAATTTTTCTTGTCCTTAGGAAGCAAAAGGATTAACGCATGCCACTGAGCAAGCGAGAAACGCGCACATGCTGACGTTCTGCGGCCGCCCTCAGTGCACTCTTGCAGGCGCTTCATTGATTAGAAAAGTTGTCGGACTAGTTGGTGGTGATCCATTCTTTTGTTGACAGCGCTTAAAAAACACGCACAGTGGACACAGAAGACGACTGTGACGTCGTCTTCTATGTCTTCTGCCCGTGTTGTTTAAGCGCTGTCAACAAAAGAAAGGCGATTCGTGCTCCCAGTACCAGGTGGCCATACCGTCTATGGTCATATTGAGCGCAACGGAGTGCATACTTCGCCGCACACTGTTCTTGCTCATTCATGTTCAATGCGGCACTATACAACAAGCTATGCGTTTTGCTTCTGAAAGAGTACACAACCAAAGCGCGCGAAGAAAGCGTGCGCTTACGGTGGCTGATTACGCAGCATAAGACGCCTGCGCCTGTGAGAGCCTTTTATGATTAGTTGCTGATTGCTGTATCTCAGTGCCTTCGAGGGTATGCTTTCCACTATGCCGACAAAAACCTACCGCCGCGGTGGCTCAGTGGTTAAGGCGCTCGTCTACTGAGCCGGAGTGCCCGGGTTCGAACCAGACCGCCGCGGCCGCGTTTCGTAAGGAGGCTGAGGCGAACGCGACGGCGCCCTTCGCCCGGGTTCGAACCAGACCGCAGCGGCCGCGTTTCGTATGGAGGCTGAGGCGAACGCGACGGCGCCCTTGGGCTGTGCGATGTTAGTGCACGCTAAAGAGCCCCAGGTGGTCGAAAGCATCCCGGAGCCCTTCACTACGGCACCTTTTTCTCTCTATCTTTAACTCTCACCTGCCCCCTCCCCTTACGAAACGGTTCCGTTGTCCACTGGCATGTTTGAGACAATTACGGCCCCATTTTCTTCCCTCAAAAACCAAATTTGTTTGAGGCAGATACTGCGCCATTTCCTTTCCCCCAAGAAACCAATTATTATTTTTTCTTTCATTCTAAACGAAAAAGGGCCGCATTTTATGCGCTTGTTTCTACAATTATTTCGCTTCCTTTCCATCGGTTGGTCCTCCATCCATGCGGCAGTGAGCGAACTGAGCTGCGGAGGACGATTGAGATGATGAGGTTGATAATACCAAGTTTATATCAACCAGATAAGGAGGCCGCCTACTCCCCGTCCCCGGCACGCAGGCCTGGTTGACGGGGGCTGGGACCTCCGCGGTTTGAAGCAGGCAAAGAGGCGTTGATTGCTCGCGGCTACTTCCGCCAGGCGGATGGCTTTTTGCTGTGATTCAGGTACCTTGCTCCTCAGGTTTCCCAAGCAGCACAATTGGCCCAACATTGGAACTGTATAGGCAAAGTTGGCCCTACAAAGGACCAGGATGGCACCATCCTCTTGCAATACTGGGCCGATGACCTGTGCTGCTTGGGTTCTCTGTACAGTTTTTATTTTCTTTAGCAGCGGATTTAAGTCGCGGCGTCACATGTCGCGACAGAAAGTGGCAGGCGTGTGAAAATGTGACGCTGGCAACAATCTTTTCAAAATATGAATCTTGGCGAATCCATGTCATCACCACCAGGGCCGCGCACTTACCTTTTTTCACAATTTAAGAGAGTTCCTTAAAGCTCAAGTCTACACTTATGGCGAGACAGTTACCGCACCTCGTCTTTCTCCATCACCTCCTCCTTACAGTATAGAAATAGGGAAAACGCTTCGCAAATAGAAATACGGTCCCACCAGATCAATACGTCGAGAACATATAAGCTATGTGGTTGATTCCTATGCGAAATAAATGTAATGAACCAATGCCACAAATGTCTCTAGGGCTTAAACTTCTTAAAGGAGCGCTAAACAGTTTAAATCGGGCTGTAGAGAAATATTTGAAAAAAAGCTGGCCAGCTCATCTTGATTGCACATCCTCGCATATGCAAAAGATGGAATCTCCGCCGGATTTGCACTGACAGGCGACAGGAAAATTGTAAAAAGTTAATTATGAAAACTGTAAAGTTAAATCTTATTGGAAAACAAATAAGCTACGGAATCAAATATTATCAGACAATAGCAAGCAACCGAACCTCAACGACCGAAGAGGTTTGTACACATTCGAATAAAGGCAAACTCCGAGGGGTGACCAAGAATTCTATAACCAAACTGGAGCTTTACTTGGGTGTCAATTGGTACGTATCGCGAAGAATACAATAGCCAATTTTTCACACAAAAACAGATCTAACAATCAATCACAATAAATATGCATAAGCACTGTCAACACACAAAACGTTGAAAAACGTAGAACTGAACTCTGATCAGCGTGGTCGCAAATCAATGAAGAAATTATTACAAATTAGCAAGAGGCATAAAAAAATCTGAGCATAATCTTCGAACAGACGATGATAAAATATTTACAAGATTGTGAACCGGGTATTTTCGACGGCAATAGAAAAAGTTTCGCGTAGTGTGCGCTATCAGAGGAAGTTGAACACCAGGCGGCCGAAATTATGTCTGAGACCTCCACTGCATAGTCTTCGCCCTCACCAGTTCCGTCTCTTCCAATAACATTTCTACCATCACGCAATGCACACTCAGCAATCGACATGAAAAAGCAAAAGCAATCGACACTATCGACATAAAAAAGCAAAAAGGACGAACGCTAGTAAACCGGGAAGTAGCTGCTCACGCACTGCAATATACAGAATGAATAACTAGGGGCAGTAGATATGAAAAAAAATCAACAATGGCGCAAACCTCAATAACAGCAATTACACCAAATCACATAAAAACCGCACTTAAGATACATAAGTACAATCAAACTGAAAATATATTCTGGGTGCACGGACGCTTGAAACGAGGCATGTTGTAAGTAGGCTTCACCATGAGAGGAGCCGGCGGTGTAAAATCTCGTACACAATACGGCCGCGGAAGTACGGCATGTGCTTCTCCTTGAACAAAATCGGTGCATCCCGGGTGAGATACTCAGCGTACTGACACAGGAAGACGCCGCAGTCGAAGGTGTCCTTCTGGAGGGGCACATTGGATGGGTAAAAATACCAGCCGCTCCAGTCCAGGTCGCAGTCACGCCAGTGGCTCACCTTTTCCAGGTAGTCCGCCAAATCATCGATGATGTTGGCATGCTCATCGCGCGGACCCAGGCTGTCATAGATGACCATCTCGGGCGTGCAGAAATCCACCACGGCGAGACACCAGTGGGACGGGTCCTCGGAGTGCACGGGCACCAGTAGAATGTCGTAAGCGAAGAGGTCTTCGCCTTGCGTCCAGCGTTTCACGCCGTCAGGTCCACAGCTATGCAGCTTGGTGAAGAAAAAAGTACTGAACGCGTACACAGCCGGACCGCCTTGCCTCTTGGAGCGTTGCGCAATCATGGCCAGGTAAAAGTTCACAATATTGTCATTAAGTCCCTTGCCTTCTCCTAGCGTGGCTATGTCATGTCGAGTGATAGCCATAGAGAAGGCCTCGACCAGAACCTGTTCCGGTGGGCCCGGCTTCAGCGCTTCAGACACTTCTTCCTGCATGGCAGATGTGAGTCGGCTACTATAGCTGACGTCTCCCTCGAGGTCGGCTGCGACGGTCATCGCCGCCATGTTTTCACTTCAGGTTTGCACAGGGGCGCTCAGGAGACAGGATCACTCTTCAAACAATCTGTTCTTGTCGACAGGTTGAAGCATCCCTCTGCAACTGAGAGGAGGCACAGAGCAGTCAGCGAACGTCACGGGGCTAGCGGCTGACTTAAACCAAAACTGCTGCTCGCTTTGAACGGTCAGCGTTCGTCTTACCTCGGAGGAGAAGACGCGCTGTTGCTTTTCGAACACCTCGTTGATGGTCAAACAGAATAGATAACTCTTCAAACTATCTGTCCCGATCAACAGGTGGAAGCGTCCCTCTGCAACTGACAGGAGACACAGGGCAGTCATGGAACGTCACGCGGCTAGCGGCTGACCTAAACCAAAACTGCTGCTCGCTTTGAACGGTCAGCGTTCGTCTTACCTCGTAGGTGCCGACGAGCTGTGGCTTTCACGACACCTCGTTAGTGCTCAGATTGGATCACTCTTCAAACAATGCGTCCTGAACGGCAGTTTGAACCGCCCCTCTGCAACTGACAGGAGACACAGAGCAGTCAGGGAACGTCACGGGGCTAGCGGCTTACTTAAACCAAAACTGCTGCTCGCTTTGAACGGTCAGCGTTCGTCTTACCTCGTAGGTGCCGACGAGCTGTGGCTTTCACGACACCTCGTTAGTGCTCAAACAGATTGGATCACTCTTCAAACAGTGCGTCCTGCAGGAACGGCAGTTTGAGGCGTCCCTCTGCAACTGACAGGAGACACAGAGCAGTCAGGGAACGTCACGGGGCTAGCGGCTGACTTAAACCAAAACTGCTGCTCGCTTTGAACGGTCAGCGTTCGTCATACCTCGTAGGTGCCGACGGGCTGTGGCTTTCGCAGCACGTCGTTAGTGCTCAAACAGACTGGATAACTCTTTAAACTATCTGTCCCGATCGACAGGTTGAAGCGTGCTTCTGCAACTGACAGGAGACACAGAGCAGTCAGGGAACGTCACGAGGCTAGCGGCTGACTAAAACCAAAACTGCTGCCCGCTTTGAACAGTCAGCGTTCGTCTTACCTCGTAGGTGCCGACGGGCTGTGGCTTTCGCAACACCTCGTTAGTGCTCAGACTGGATCAATCTTCAAAGAATGCGTCCTGAACGGCAGTTTGAGGCGTCCCTTTGCAACTGTCAGGAGACCCAGAGCAGTCAGCGAGGGTAACGGCGCTAGCGGACGACAAACGCAAAACTGCTGCCCGCTCTGCACGGTCAGCGTTCGTATTACCTAGGAGGTGTTGACAGGCTCTGGCTTTCCGAACACATCGCCAATGGTCCAACAGTGGCCGACTGTTACACACGTGAAAGGCGACCCCGAGAAGGCACAACCGTCCTGAGACGCGCAAGGCGAGTGAAGCAAGTTTTGCGCACTCCTCTCAGAACCCCTCAACAAACGCTTCTGATATCGCCAAAGACCACAGTGCTGGTGTTTTTATATTTCATGGCTCAGGATTTCTTCCGGCCTGTTTGGTCGACGTCACTTCCTCCTGGTTGTCAAAAAATAAATATCGCAATATCGTGGCGGCCGCGTTTTGATGCAGGGGAAACGCAAAGGCGCCCGTGCGGTCTGCTATGTAAATGCCGCTAAAGTCACCAGGTGTTAGAAATTATATATTCCGGAGCCCTCCCCTACGGCCCCTATTTCTGTCTCTCTTCTCTCAGCCTCTCCTTTATCCCTTCCCTTTCGCCGCGCTTAAAGTTTCAGCCGAGGTGTGAGATACTGCCCGCTTTCCTTTCCCCAACAGCCAATTTATTCCCGCCGCCACAGATCATACAGCCTCTCCAGATTGGAAATACTTCGCGGTGGCAGCACCGCTTCTGAATTAGACAGCCCCGCGTTGCCACAGTACCTGCGTTTGTAAGCCGCATGTAAGAAATTTTGTTTTAAAAATGAAATTATCATAAATTGGTGTTCAAAGCTTAAATTGAAAAAAATGAAAAGTGATTGTTTTTGAGGAAAGAAAATGCCGCTGTAATTGCCTCAAAATTCTCGGTGTATACCTGAAGCGCGCCGTTATAAGGTAAAGCATAAAAAAGACGGTGAAGCGAAGAGAGAGGTGCTGTAGTGGAGGTCTCTGACATAATTTCGACCACCAGAGGATCTTTAACTTGCACTGACATTTCCCGGCACACGGCCGCCTTTACGTTGGCAATGTTGGTTGCAAAATATAAGTGCTTGAACCGGTTTCTTGTGTTCTACAATATTTAAAAAGAGTATATATAGGCATTATTTTTATTCTTATATCTTTAAGAAATATGAAATACTTAAAAAGCAAGACGTATATTTTTTGTAATGTAATATGAAAATAAGTGACAGTATAATGTGTATAAATAATAATAATAATAATAATAATAATAATAATAATAATAATAATAATAATAATAATAATAATAATAATATTCTTTGCGGAAAGGAAATGGCGCAGTATCTGTCTCATATATCGGCGGACCCCTGAACCACGTCGTAAGAGAAGTGTTAAAGGAGAGGGTGAAAGAAGAAAGGTAGATGCGCCGTAGTGGAGGGCTCGGTAATAATTTTGACCATCTGGGGTTCTTTAACGTGCACTGACATCGCACAGAAAACGGGCGGCTTAACGCTTTGCCTAGATAAAAACGCAGCCACAGGGGTCGAGTTCGAACCCGGGAGCACCAATCAGTAGCCGCGCGCCCTATCCACTGAGCCATCGGGGTGGGTAGCTAATGTGTATTTATTACACTTTTTAATGTTTGAAATATGAGAACAAGTGACAAGATAAAGCGTATATATAACACTTTTTAATGTTTGCCGACAACCAAAAGCGATTTCAAGCCTTTTTGTCGGACCCGCCGCGGTGGCTCAGTGTTTAGGGCGCTCGACTACTAACCCGGAGTTCCGGGGTTCGAACCCGACCGCGGCGGTTGCGTTTTTATGGAGGAAAAACGCTAAGGCGCCCGTGTGCTGTGCGATGCCAGTGCCCGTTAAAGATCCCCAGGTGGTCGAAATTATTCCGGAGCCCTCCACTACGGCACCTCCTTCTTCCTTTCTTCTTTCACTCCCTCCCTTATCCCTTTCCTAACGGCGCGGTTCAAGTGTCTAACGATATATGAGACAGATACTGCGCCATTTACTTTCCCCAAAAAACCAATTATTATTATTATTATTTTTGTCGGCAGTTCAAAACGCATTTGAAATGAAAGCTTGCGAAACGCTTCGCAGCACGATGTGGCTCTTCCCTCAATTCGCTTAATCGCTTGCATGTAAAGAATGTGCCCCCCCCCCATGCGTCTACAAAGGCTGTGCAACGCTCGGGCTTTCTCTGTGTGTGTGTGTGGGGGGGGTGCTGTAGAATGCCGATTTGCTGTGGATGTACGAAGGAAGAAGCGAAACTGCCGGAGACAATTTTTTTTCTTAAAGCGAAAGCTTTACTGGCTGTGAACTTGGGCATTTCGCCGTTTCCGCCCTCCAAGGAAGCACATCACGTCAAAACGCGCGCCTCACATATTTCTGTGGACACTCGAACCGCGTTTTCTTTGTTCCCTCACTTCTTTATTCCTTTATTTACAGCGCGGTTCGAGTGTCCACTGAGCTATGTGAGACGGCTACTATGCTTTGTGTGCTCGCCGCGCCTTCTGGCATGATGTAACACGGCGCGGCTCGCCGCCGCTGCCGTTCGGTATGACGTCACACCGCGTTCCTCGTCGTTGCGCTCGCCTCCTCTCGCTTCAAAAGCTTCGTCGCATGCCTCTTAACATGTCGGAGGGTTGAAAAGGAGAGCTCGCGAGCTCGCGTGCTCCACAACCACAGTTGTGTCGTCTTTAATGCAACAACATAGCTAGACAACCAGACTAACCTGGGCTTGCAATCAAGATTAACCAAGACTAACCATGCTGAGCCCTAGCTTTCGCTGCGTATATCCTGTCATAGCCGAGCTAAGCCACTCCCAACTTTGGAAGGAAAGGGAAGGAAATGGGCTTTGTGCCCGTACCCTTTCTGTTCCTGCATAGCCGCTGGAGCATTGCCGAGAAAAGTAGTTCAAGCGGGCCACTATTACGGCCTCTGCTATAGTGCACCCTAGAATAAACTACGCTCTATACCTCGTGAAGACATTATTCGTTTTGACGAAATTTGAGGAACGAAAATGCGCATTTTTTTCTCGGGCGACAGCATGCTTTTTGGCATAAAGTAGTATTTTACAAATAAAGATACACTCAATAACGAAGGTAAGGAAGGAATCCGCCGGGGTGGCTCATTAGGTAATGCGCTCGTGTCCTGATCCGGAGTATTGATCCGTAGTTCCCGGGTTCGAAACCGACCGCGACGGTTGCGTTTCGATGGAGGTGAAGCTCAAAATTTTGGCTTTGGTTTAGCTCTCGTTAACCCTAGTTGAGTTGCGAAACCTTTGTTTACTCGGCACGTCGTCTACGCAGCGTCTCATTCCGAAGCTCCTGAGCACTCAAACTGGTCTTTTACGTAGTTGAAGATTAACCCGCCGCGGTCGCTCAGTGGTTAGGGCTCTCGCTACTGATCGGAATTCCCAGGGTCGAACCCGACCGCGGCGGTTGCGTTTCTATGGAGGCAAAACGCTAAGGCGCCCGTGTGCTGTGCGATGTCAGCTCATGTTAATCTTCCCCAGGTAGTCGAAATTACACCGGAGCCCTCCACTACGGCACCTCTTTCTTCCTTTCTTCTTTCACTCCCTCCTTTATCACTTTCCTTACGGTGCGGTTCAGAGGTCCAACGATATATGGGACAGATACTGCGCAATTTTATTTTCCATAAATCCAACCAACCAGTTGAACAGTCATTCCGGGACGTGGCATGACGTCTTCTAGCCGCATCTTCGTTACAACGCTTCTCGAGTTGCTCGGAGCGTTCTTCTGACGTCTCTTGAGCACGTTCTCTGTTCCTAGCTTCGTTCTGTCGTTGTTGCGTGTCTTTCGTGCTCTCCATAACGACTGCAATACACTGAAGTTGCTGTTCTGCTGGGAAGGAAAGGAAAGTGCACGGGCCGGCCTACTGGCTGAAGACTGGCCATGCTCGCTACCCCGTGCTGAAAGTAGGAGAGTTAAAGGATAGGAGAGCAAAGATAGAAAGAAAAGGCACCCGCTAATTTGCCCCGGGCCGATCCCGGATGCAGCGAATACCGGGCAGTTCGTGCCAGGGTGCTTCAAGAGAAGCACTGCGCCATGTTCCAAAAATATGTTTAATATATTGGGTCCAAGGACCCCAGCAGATATTATTAAGTTATGAGGCGATACGCATATATATATATATATATATATATATATATATATATATATATATATATATATATATATATATATATATATATATACAGACAAGTGAAAGGAAATGAGGGGCCCGTTTGACAAATTTATGAAGGGAGCCAACAGTCACCGAAACCAAGGTGCATAGGGGAACGTTAATTTTTTTTTTATTTTTTTATTAATGTGTTATGCTTATCAGTGGGATAATAATACTTAGATTAATAAATCGCTTAAAGAAAATTACTTATAAAGCAGCAGAAAAAACAACCATGCCGCCGGTGGGATCCGAACGCACGACCTCCGAATATCGCGTCCGGTGCTCTTACCAACTGAGCTACGGCGACGGCTGTCCAATCTGCTGCTCTCGTGGGAATTTATGTTTACTGGGTGTAAGCGAGCCTTGAGAGTGTTCACCAGCGCCACCCTATATATATATATATATATATATATATATATATATATATATATATGTACCAAAGTGATTTCTGGCAGCTGATTTGGTAAATATAATATAAAATCACCAAAATTGAAGAAACATAACAGGATTTACTTGACGACGTTTCGGCTGGAGGACCAGCCTTTTTCGAGTGTAGTACAGCGTTTGAAACACGCAGTTTTTATAGAGAATGCGCGAGGTACAACGTTTAGAAGTTTACAGCATAGCACTAGTTCAGAACACTTGGAGGGGAGGGAAGACACCAGGAAGAACATTTTTTTTAACAAAGGAAGAGAGAGAATTGGTGCAGGTGTTCTGGAGAGGCCGATTTTTTTTAATAACAAAAGAACAATAAGATTAAGATTAAGATAATAAAAATATCAAAAGGGAGATTCTTTCCCACCACCTCAGGGCTGCCTTGAAAAGGCCCTCGAGGTGTCGCTCCTCTCAGGATTTTGATGACAAGCGTGAAGGGCTCCACCCCGGTACAAGGAGGAAGCTACATTCCAGAGAAACTGGTAGGGGGGAAGGAGGGGGAGTATAGAGGAATGCAAACGTGGCCTCTAATAAAGAAAAAAAGACGAAAAAAAGAAAAAAGAAAAAAAGGAAAGTAGTGAAAAAAGGAAAGAAGAGCCATTGTACAAGGCTTGGTAATATGCATTCAGAGAAGGGTGGTGGCAACACGAGAGAATACAAAATAGGACATTAAAAATGAAAAAAAAAAGAAAAAAAGAAAAAGGGGGAGATTCTTTTGCACCACCTCAGGGCTGCTTTGGAAAGGGGTGAAGGGCGCATTTTGGTGACAAGCATGAAGGGCTTGACCCCTGTACATGCAGAAGGCAACATTCCAGAGGAACTGGTAGGGGGGAAGGCAGGGGGTAAAGAGGAATGCCAGAGAGGCCTCTAAAAAAAGAAGAGAAAAAAGAAGCAAAAACACAAAGACAAAAAGAATAAGAAAAAGAAAGAAAATTAGGGAAAAAAAGGAAAGAAGAGCCATTGTACAAGACATGGAAATATCCATTCACACAAGGGTTGTGTAAAAACGGGAGAAATCAAATAATACAAGTTCCTAACCAATCCTTAGAAGGGCACTCCATACACACGCATACAGATACAGACAAAAGACAAGGCCAACAATAAATCCAACACCAGAAGCGAACTGCAATGAGTCGGAAGTACAATCTACCGCAAGACAAATGACCATTCAGAGTAAACAATTCATCAATGTATGAAGCGAAGACCGACATGACAGCAAAAAATGTGGGGGAATAACAGTAAATGGGCGACAATATAATACAATGCGCGACAATACAAGATTAGAATAATAATAAAAAGGGGAAAGAAAATAGCAGTAAATGTGGGACAATGCAAGTGAAAAAAGGAAAACACCTCGGAAGCTATGCTTGTTATGCATGCTGCCGCCCGTTCTATGAGTCTGGGATAATTATTTTTGATAGTCTGGGATAATTATTATTCCAGGAGTCTGGGATAACTATTTGTTACATCTATTGAGTGTGTAAGCATGATAGCCGGCCTACTGTTTCGTTAATGCCGCGCGAGACTGTGTTAAATTTGTGAATAAGGTACGATTCACAGCTCTCGCGGTCATAATTTGTTTTGAACCCCGATTGGAGTACAATAGCTGTAAAGTTATCGAATGGGTGCCCAAGGTTGTTGATGTGTTTTGAAAGTGGGAGATTTGGCTGTGTCCGCCATGTGATCTGTGGTTGTTGATGCGAATTCTGAATGGTCTAACAGTCTGCCCTACGTACTGAGCTTTACAGGTGCCACATTCCAGGAGGTAGACAACATTAGCGCTGTCGCATGAAAAGTTACCTTTTATCTTAAATGAAAAGGATGACGCTGTGATTTTAGCACTGGTTGTTGTTGTCATCATCGGACAGAGTTTGCACCTAGTTTTATGGCATGGCGCGGATCCTCTGAAGCTACGGTTGCCGATTGTAGACGATGTTATCATATCCCGGATGTTCCTTGCGCGCCTATACACAACACGTGGGGGATCAGGGATAACTTCTTTCATCTTTTCACTCTGTTGAAGGATGTTGTGGTTTTTTTTAAGAATTGTGCTAACATTGAGCATTGAAGCCAATTGGGTAAGGACCGGATTGGCTTGGTAGTCCGGGCGTGGCTGCTTTTTGCCATTTATGAGTTCGCGCCGGTCATGCTTCGAAGCTTTCTTGAGTGAATCGTCGATGACTGACAATGGGTGCCTCTGTCGTGCTAGGTCCACACGGAGTTGCTCGCAGTTTGATTCAAAGTCGCCTTCTTTAAAGCAAATCCTACGGAAACGGAGGAACTGACTGTAAGCGATGGATGTTTTACAATGGTGACTGCTCTGGTAGTGCAGATACTGGTGACGCTCGGTGGGTTTTCTGTAGACTGTTGTCTCAAGTTTGTTATTCGTGATGGTCTCCTGGACGTCAAGAAAATTCATTGTCGAGGATGAAGGCGACGACGAAAACGAGATGTTAGGATGAGTGCTGTTGAAGTCCGAAATAAACATAGTGAGTTTTTCTTCACCATGTGTCCAGACCATAAATATGTCATCGATGAATCTTCTGTAAAATATTGGTTTAAAGGAAAAATTGTTCAGGAATTTCGTCTCAAGCACAGCCATGAATATATTAGCGTAATTTGGTTCAATTTTGGTTCCCATTGACGTTCCACTTATTTGCACGTACTGCTGGCCATTAAACTCGAAGTTATTTAACTCAAGTATCAGTTTTAACATCTCTGCAAGTGTGCTGTCGTCAACCGGTTGTTTAGATTCTAAGCGCTCATAAGCATAGACGACTGAGAGAGAGACAGAGAGAGACTCTTTAATGAAAAAACAGAGAATTTAGCCGGCGTTTCAATATCGCTGGCATGCTACTCTGCGTAGGGAGGGGAATTTGGGAGATAAAGACTGAAGGAGAGCAGCGTGAAGAGGTGGAAGGGGAAAAAAAAGAAGATAAAATGCAGCCATGAAATGGGTACTAAGGATGCAGTGGCGAGTATTGATGTAACCTATGGAATGATGGAGTGCATAGTCCGACAAATGGGCTGACGAAGTTCACTGCAAGAAGAATGCATGAAGGTAACCTGCAAGTGAATTTAGAGCTTATCGAGATGTCCAATGTCTTTTAAATATGTTAAAAGAAAGTTCATTGCAAGTCTCTGTTGCCTGAAGCAGGCTAAGGGGCCTAAAACTTTGCCCATTGTTAGGGGCACTGGGCAGAGCTTCTGCATGCAATGTTCATAGTACGCACGCTCGTTAGCATACGCAGGGCATTCAAGCAGGATATGTTCCACAGTTTCTATCGAGCCACAGTTGTCACAATGCGGACTGTTCATTTGTCCAAAACGGTATCGCAGGCCGTTTGTACATGCACCATTCAGACGAAGTCGGTGATAAAGTGTTTCGAGTTGTCGAGGAATTCTGTTTGAGAGTCTTGATCCAAGATGTGGGTCGATTGAGTGAAGAAATTGGTGCTGATGTGTCGGCAAACTCCAAAGCCGATACGTTTTTTCGTACGCAAAACTTTAAGCCATTTGGGACGCATCAGATTTCGTGAGAAAACATCGAATGTATCTCTGATGTTGATGGCCCTTAGGCCGCTTCATCTGCTTTTTCATTAGCCATAATGCCACGGTGAGCAGGTACCCACTGAAATGTTATGCAGTGGCCTGCGGCAATAGCTAAATGATGGATATACCTAATGTCCAGGGAAACTGGCTGGTGATTCGTTTTCTTCAGCAGGTTGGCCAGGATCTGCAGAGATGCTTTTGAATCGGTGAAGGTAACCCAACGGCCGGCGGATCGGCGCAGGATGTAAGAAACAGCTTCCTTAATGCCATGAAGCTCAGCTGTTGTAGAGGTGGTCCTCCGCTGCAGCCGGTAAGAAAGGGCATGGCCTGGTGAGGGCACATAAAGGCCACAAGAAGTTTCTTTAGTAGTTGAACCATCGGTGAAGATATGAGTGTGCTGCGTATATTCTTCGATTAAGTAGGCGAGAGTAGCTCGCAGAAGTGCTGCCTGTGGCATGCGGCTCTTTGCATTTACACCTGGAACAGACTTCTTCACCTTTAGAGGAGAGAGTGTCCATGGAGGAAAGGCCAGAGGGAGTAGTTTCTGTGGCTGATTAATAGTAGGAAGGGGCAGGAGCTGCACTGCCTGGCCAAAGCTAGAGTTGCTGTGAGTTAGGTGGATACGGTGTAGGAAGTGCTTCTTCCCTTGCAGGACATGGCGGAGATGGGCACGCATAGTTTCCTGGGCGGCAATTACCTCTAGTGGGAGACATCCTGCCTCCGCTACTGTTCCTGTTGCGGAGGAACCCTTTGGGAGGCCAAGACATATTCGCAGGCAGTTGTTCCGAGCGGCATTAAGAGTCTTATTGCTTGATGTATATAATCTTTGAAGCACTGGTAGACAGTAGCGCAAGGTTCCTTCAACGTAGGCTTTTTCAAGCAGAAGCATTGATCGGCAGTTGCTACCCCACCTTGTTCCCGCCATGAACCTGAATACTTGCGATGCTGCAGTAATCCTCGCACGGAGGTTTTTGATCTGAGGTGACCATGACAGATTATAGTCGATTACAACACCCAGGAATCGCTGAGATCGTACATATGGCAGCGATCGTCCGCCTAGGAGCAGCGGATATCGGGTCATCGTTTTTCTTGTAAACGCCATTGCAACACTCTTTTCTGGCGAGAGACGAAGACCTTTGGAAGCCAGGTACATCGAAATGTGCAATAGTGCTCTCTGAAGACGTTGCTGGGTAATATAGCGCGAACGTGACGCGGTCCAGATGCAGATATCATCAGCATAAATTGTTATGCGGACCCCTCGCGGAAGGTGTCTTCTTATGTGAATGAGGACAATATTGAACAGGAGAGGGCTGAGCACCGCTCTCTTTGGTACGCCCCTCTCCACTGCGTGAAAGCGTGTTGGACCGTTTGGAGTGGTAATAAAAATTTGTCGTTCTTTTAAATAATGCCCAATCCACTTGTATAGCCTTCCAACAAGGCCAAGACTGCCAAAGGCTGCGAGAATTGCATGATGAAAGACGGAGTCAAAAGCGGCCTTGATGTCTAGGAAAACGGCTGTTGGGATGTACCCAGCATGAAGGTACTCCTCAATTGATGAGACGAGGGCGATAATATTGTCAGTCGCAGACCTGTTTTGACGGAACCCGTTCATTTCTTGGGGGAACCCATTTCGGCTTTCTAGGAACCAAGTTATGCGCTTGCAGATCATGCGCTCCATGAGCTTACCTACGCAGCTCAGTAGGGCAATGGGCCGGAATGATGCGTAGCTTGTTGGCTGCTTACAGGGTTTCAAAACGGGCACGATTTTTGCCAGCTTCCATTCCGTGGGGACCTTACCAGCCATCCAGGAAGAATTGTAATACTCCAGGAGTCGAAGACGGGAGGTGTGGGGTAGCTTTGCAATGGCGTCATAGGTCACCTCATCATGACCCGGAGACGTGTGCCTGTTTCTCTCCGCGATAGCTGTGGATAGTTCTTCCATAGTGAAAGGCAGGTCTAACGCTGGCACTGCCGCCTTTGGGATGCCTGTTTGACCATCTGCGGAGAGTGTCGAATGCCCTGACCCTGCCGACCGCAGCTTGCAGTATTCTTCTGAGACTTATAGATTTTTGTTCGTGAAGGGAAAGTGCAGCGAAGGGGGGGAGTTGTTGAAGTGGCGTGCGCATACTTCTAACTATCCGCCAAATATTGGTTACTGCTTTGCGCACATCCAGCGTAGAACAAAAGTCACGCCACTTTTGCTGACTGAGTTTATCCATGTAGCGTCGAATGTTACGCTGTGCCCGTCGGCATGCACGTAGGTCACCGAGGCTTTTTGTGCGCAGAGCTTTCCTTTCAGCTCGCCTGCGTATAGCGCAAAGCCTTTGGAATGTGTCATCATTTGAAGGTAGGTTATCATTTTTAGCTGTAATTTGTGTACTCGCCCTCAGACAATACGCAATTGTCGATGCTAATTCCTCATTGCGAGCTGCCGCAGTAACTCCTCTGCTTACAGCGTCCTTGTATGCGTCCCAGTCTGTAGATTTTATAAGGAATTTCTTTGGGTTCCTCTGCACTTGGAAAGCCGATATCAGGATTGGGTAATGGTCGCTTCCACGTGTCTCCAAATCAGTGCACCAGCGAAAGTTGTGGGCGAATGAACTTGTGACAAATGTCACGTCGATGCTGCTGGTAGTCGTCGGGCCTCGGAGGTAGGTGATGCTGCCGTCATTTAATGGCTGAACTGAATGCTTAGAGAGAAGTTTTGCAAGCTTGGCACCTCGGGCACATGTATGTGAGCTGCCCCAAATTTCATTATGAGCATTAAGTCTCCCCAAATAATATGCGGAGAGGGCGTCCTTGCTATCAAGTCTTCAAGTCTCAAAGCATCAAATGGCGTGCCTGGCTCAAGATATACTCCAATCAGAGTGTAATGTTGTCCGGCAATAACTGTGACAGCGCATACGTATTCATTGTCGCTGTGAGGCGGGACATCAACCGGTGAGGCCGGGATATCCTTGCGAAAGCCAATCAGCAATCTGCTGACGTTATCTGGTCGTTGTGAATGATGGAAATAGTATCCATTGAGTCGGAAAGTTTCCTCGACGCGTGATTCACAGATGACTATGAAGGGGAAGCGGTACACTCGCAGGAGCTGTTGGAAATCTGTGTTTAGAACGTAGCCCGCGAGCGTTCCACTGGAAAATGGTGCATGTACGAAAGATGTTGTGGATTGTCAGCTGCGGTGAAGTTCTCGCTGTGGAAGCCATGATTACTGAAGTGTGGTATTACGGCCCTGCGCAGCATAGGAGACCGACACCAACGGCTCCATTGCAAGGACAGCTTCTACTTCTGGGAGTCCTCCTGACGAGGGGTTTGCACGGATAATAGCCTTGATGGCTGCAAACAGCATCGGAATCAGTAGGCGTGTGACATCTTGTTCAGAGCTTCCGGTTTGCTGCCTGCCGCTGATCTTCTTGTCATGTTGTGGCGCCCTAGGGTCAGAGCGAGCGACGCTGTTTGTCGGGTCTTGTGTAGTGCGTTGCAGTAGCTTTGATGAAGGAGAAGAACCAACGGACTTCCCACGCTTCTTTTTTACCGCATCTGCGTAGGTCTTGTCAGCTGCTCTACCACGCTGTGCTGACTGATTCTCGGAAAGAGCTGCCGTAGTCGTGAAAACCACGTCGGGGTTAGGTGGTGGTTCATGGCGCTTAGGGGGTTTTCCTTGTGTTTGCTCTGCCGTGCGAGCAACTGTGGCTGCTTTCTTTTTATAACACCCTCCATAGGAAGCAGTGTGTGGGCCACCGCAGTTAGCGCATTTAAGTTGCGCTCTCGAAGTGCATTCTTTTTGCGAGTGGGGGCCAGCACACACTTTGGAGCGCACGGGGCCGTTACAGTGTCTTGATATGTGGCCATGCCTCTGACATTTATAGCACTGAGTTGCTGCGCCGACGTATTCAGTTACAGGGTAACTACAGAACCCCAGCGTTACTCGTTTTGGTAGCGGCGCATCTTTTGCGAATTCCAATATAACTGTGCGACGGCGCACCTCTTTTATCTTTCCACCATCCTCAGGAGTGTAGGCGGTTAGCCTCCTTGCTGAGAGTACACCTTGGTCGCGTAGATATTCCTGCAGATCTTCGTCTGTGTAGGTGACAGGTACATCTTGTATTTTGCCATAGCTTGCCATGTAAGAGTATGGGGCTCGGGCCTCTACAGCCACTCCAGCCAGCTTAGTTACCGTGAGCAGACGGTTGGCGGCGGGCAGCGTCGATACTGTAACCATCAGGCTCCCATCCTTGTGAATGCGATGGCTGAGGACCTTTTCTTGAGCCGATGCTACAACCGCCGAAGCCACAATGTTGGGGTTGGCTTTCCATAGGCTTCCTCCTTCCTCAGTGGGCCTGAAAACTACAGGAACACCAGTAGCTCTCCTTTTCTTGTAGGATACAACTGTAAATGATGCTTGGTCCATGTCCTCTGGATGGTCGGTCAGAGGCTCGTTGCTGGCTTGGTCGTCGCGCAGTCTCTTGTTTGGCGGGGCCTGGTCTGTAGCCGCAACTGCAGGGGCCGCTGGACCCGCCGCTGGCGCTGCTGCCATCAGTGCAGCTTGGAGCTCAGCTGGCGGTGATGTTCCGTGTCGGCGTTGATACGGCGCACAGCGCCGAGGAGGTCGCTTGACGTGCTTTTGCCGGCGGCCAGGGACCCCCAGGTCGTCGCACGTCGAGGACACACGCCAAAAAGACTGGAAAACCTCTGAAGTGAGAAAATAAAGCCGGAAATTACGGACCGATGTCAAGCAGCCGGCCCACTAATCGCCGTCTTCTAGACGACTGCGTTGATGCCATCAGCATGCGGTATATTGGTGTACAGCGAAGCGACATCCAGGGTCACTAGTAAGAAATCATCTGGAATGACTAAGTCGAGAATTTCACTCAAAAAATGTGCGGTGTCCTTAACATAGGAAATATATAAGGAAGAGATATCCCTGATGAGGCTGTCGACATAAATCGAGATGTTTTCTGTAACGGTTCCAATTCCAGAGACAATTGGTCTTCCCGGATTATTTTCTTTATGTATCTTTGGAAGAAGATAAAAACGTCCTGGACTTGAATGTAACGGAATTAGAGCTTTTGCGATCTTGTCCTCAATTTTCTTCTTTTTTGCCGAACCTAAAATAGATTCTGAAACTTTCTTATTATACTCTGGCGTAGGATCAGTAGGGAGAGCCTTGTAAAATGAGGAATCACTTAACTGTCTTTGGGCCTCATCAAGGTAATCCTTTTCATTCATAACTACGATGGCGCCACCTTTATCCGCTGGTTTTATTACGATGTCAGATCGGCTGTTTAGAGCCTGCAACGCATTGCGTTCAAGCATTGTGAGAGTAGGGCGATAAGAGCGTCGTTTTTGAATTTCGGAAAGGATATCCTTTTGCACTGCCTTTATGTATAAATCTAGACACTTATCGCGCTGCGGAGGTGGTGTCCAATGAGTAATAGATCGAAGTTTTGGACCAGGATCTAATGTTTGGAGGCGACCGTGGTAGTATTCTCTCAGTCTAAGGTTTCGGGAGAAATTATCCAGATCTTTGTAAAGTTAAAGTTCATTATATATACCGCTAGTGGGGCAAACATTGAGGCCCTTGGACAGCACCATGCACTCATCGTGTGACAAAGTTTCTGACGAGAAATTAACAACATTGTTTGGTGTAGATTTGGTGACTTTAAAGGTTGATTGACATGCGCCTGAATTGGGTGAACTGGTTCTTATATCTGATGCAGAGGTTGCATTGTCCCACAATTACTGCTATTTTGTTTCCCCTTTTTATTATTATTCTAATCTTGTATTCTCGCGCATTGTATTATATTGTCACCCATTTACTGTTATCCCCCTCATTTTTTTGCGGTCATGTCGGTCTTCGCTTCATACATTGATGAATTGTTTACTCTGAATGGTCATTTGTCTTGCGGTAGATTGTACTTCCGACTCATTGCAGTTCGCTTCTGGTGTTGGATTTATTGTTGGCCTTGTCTTTTGTCTGTATCTGTATGCGTGTGTACGGAGTGCCCTTCTAAGGATTGATTAGGAACTTGTATTATTTGATTTCTCTCGTGTTGCCACAACCTTTGTCTGAATGGATAATTCCAAGTCTTGTACAATGGCTCTTCTTTCCTTTTTCCCGTAATTTTCTTTCTTTTTCTTATTCTTTTTGTCTTTGTGGTTTTGTTCCTTTTTTCTCTTCTTTTCTAAGAGGCCTCGTTGGCATTCCTCTTTACCCCCTCCCTTCCCCCTACCAGTACCTCTGGAATGTTGTCTTGTGCATGTACAGGGGACAAGCCCTTCACGCTTGTCACCAAAATACGCCCTTCACCCCTTTTCCAAAGCAGCCCTGAAGTGGTGGAAAAGAATCTCCTTTTTTTCTTTTTTTTCTTTTTAACTTTTTTTAATTTTTTAATGTCCTATTTTGTATTCTCTCGTGTTGCCACCACCCTTCTCTGAATGCATATTACCAAGCTTTGAACAATGGCTCTTCTTTCCTTTTTTCACTACTTTCCTTTTTTCTTTTTTTCGTCTTTTTTTCTTTATTAGAGGCCTCGTTTGCATTCCTCTATACTCCCCCTCCTCCCCCCCTTACCAGTTTCTTTGGAATGTAGCTTCCTCCTTGTACAGGGGTGGAGCCCTTCACGCTTGTCACCAAAATCCTCAGAGGAGCGACACCTCGAGGGCGTTTTTAAGGCAGCCCTGAGGTGGTGGGAAAGAATCTCCCTTTTTATATTTTTATTATCTTAATCTTATTGTTGTTTTGTTATTAAAAAAAGCGGCCTCTCCGGAACACCTGCACCAATTCTCTCTCTTCCTTTGTTAAAAAAAAAGAAAAAAATGTTCTTCCTGATCTCTTCCCTCCCCCCCAAGTGTTCTGAACTCGTGCTAAGCTGTAAACTTCTAAACTTTGTACCTCGCGCATTCTCTACAAAAACGGCGTGTTTCAAACGCTGTACAACACTCGAAAAAGGCTGGTCCTCCATCCGAAACGTCGTGAATTAAATCCTGTTATGTTTCATCAATTTTTGGTGATTTTATATTATATATATATACACCACCGCCAAGCGACCCCTTCTCTTCTCAATAGCAGCACAGCACATCTCGAGGAGCGAGCGGCAACGGCAGCGACGTCGACGGCGGCGCCAGATTTGCTTCCGCAGCAAAAGGCGCGCGTGTGCATTGCGGTGTCAGTGCACGTTCGCCTAGGTGCACGAAACTATTCTGGACACCTGCACTGCGGACAACGCATACTGGAGCCGCTCGTCATCGGCTAGCACCGTCAACATGGCGACAAGGAAATAATCCTCCCTAACGTCACGGATAGCATCTAAGTCGCTCCAGTCCCGCTAATCGTACACCCGGGGTATAATCAAGCCAGAAGACCGGCCAGAGAGGCGGCCCCGCTGGGAGTCTACGGAAGAGCGAGGGAAGCGCGTTTCGGGAACGGCGCCGAAGATCAAGAGGATGGACGATACGTCGTTGCGGTCGTCGACACTGGCGGAACGCTTATCCACTCCGCCAGCTTAAGCTCCCGACACGTCGAAGTGGCGGAGGAATTAGTAATTGCACTTGCCATATCTGATCACGATTGCGGGGTCGCTGTTAGTGAATAGCGCACACCCATAAAGAATTGCGCCAAGCGCAGGATATCCGTGGAAACTTGCCGAAAAAACAGGAACCTTAAGCGCTCAACGGACAACAAGGCCGAGCTAGTTGGGTTCCCCCCCACATGGGACACGTCTTTCCGTACCTCACCAACTTCAGCGAGGCCACTCACTCCGCCGCACAAGGACTCGAAATCCATTCCATAGAGAGCCATGGTGAAGACGGGGTGAGATAGAGGCTGACAGGCTTCAGTGAACTAGACAAAGCCTTCTACCTGGCCTTCCGGGCCTTTCTTCCGCCTAGCAACAAGATATGCAGAGTTCAGGCAGTCGTCTGGAGGCAATTACAAAAACGTACCCGAATCCGCTTCATTTCTACCCGTGCAAGGTCAGCAAGACAGACGTAGCCGTACTTGAGCACATACTCTTGGAGTGAAAGGCACATCTAACCAAAGATAATCCCGAAACCCTCTCTTCGTGTTGGTCCGCCGCTCTTCGTAGCACCAGCCTCAATGACCAACTCTGGTCCATCCAGCAGGCCCTCTCATGTCCCCTAGTGGGAGGCCTATGCATGGTCGGGCTAAGCCCTGCTGGGCACTATTATTATTATTATTATTGCTGCACACAAGTTATTACTCACTCACCTCCAGTGCGGCACCACTTTGATCCTTGCTTCTTTCACTCCCTCCTTTATCCCTCCCCTATTGGCGCGGATAGGGTGTCCACCTAGATATGGAGACAGTTGCTTTGTCAATTCCTTTCCTCAAAACAAATTTTCAGTTTTTTTTTCAACGCACCCTCTTCGTTCAGAGGTACCGGCCGGTTCTCATGCCGGTGCAGAGAATGGGTATCACAAAGGAGAAATGTGTCTATTCCTCTACCAAAGAGGACCGAGATTACCTCCTTTCAACTACCACTACCTGCTGTGTCAAACTAGCAGGGTCATAAGAATCGGCAGACACCATGGGCCCGAAGGTAGTCCCTTCACCAGGGGAAAGCTGCTTGGTTATTTAGGTGCATCCGACTATTGTGCACAGGAGAGGGAATGAAAGGCCATACACGAGGAGCTCCACGAACATCTCGTGTACACCGACTGCTCAGTGGCCCGCGACAGCTGCTCCCGTGCAGCGGCGGCTACAATCCCCACCCTGCGACTGCACAGCCAGCAACACGCAACCTTCCTGGGCTCCTCCACCACGGCGGAGTTATAGGGATCCGGCTCGGGCTAGACCTGCTGCTCACCCACGGCCCTCCGCCGCCCAGGAGTGCTCTGGTGTGCGACTCCCGCGCCGCCCTCAGCCGCCTGCTATCTAGCGGCCGCGGTACCCCACTAGTGCGGGAAATTCGCTCGCGCATCGAGCGCCTCGCGCAGAGAGGATGTGTCGTGCGTGCACAGTGGGTGCCCGGTCACTGCGGCATCGCCGGCAACGAAGAAGCTGACGACCTCGCGACCGCTACACACCAACTACCTGCCAGCGATCTGTCCCTTGCGCTGGAGGACGTGCGTGCGGTCATCCACGACCATCTCCGGAAGCAGCGCCCCGGCCCACGCATCGCGGGAGGTGAGTGCATTGACAGTATCACTGGCTGTCGCGCACTTACACGGTCACAACGCGCAATGATCCTCCGCGCGCGCATTGCCTGCATGTGGCTCAGGGAACGACGGGTCCGTCACGGAATCGTGACGAGTGATGTGTGTGACGGATGCGGTGCAGTGGAAACACTAAAACACTTGCTCGTTCACTGTGCCCCGTTCGCCGATGCTCGTCGCGATATGCTCGCGGCCTATAAGGCGCATGGCATACTACCGGACTCCATCAAGATGCTATTGTGGCCGCAGGGCAGTGCACGCACTCGTGAGCAAATTTTGGTGAGCCTCTGTGCATTCTTCGAACACACGGGCTTGACGTCCCGTCTGTTCTCCATCAGGTAGTTACACGCTGTGACTGAACGCTCCGCGAGTTCTACCTTGAACTATTAAAAGCTGGACGCCCCACCCCAGTTGTAGCCAACATATTGCTGTGCGCGATTGTGATTTAATTCCTCTAAAATAAACTAATCACACGCACTACCTAGACGCATTTCTTATTGTGTAAATAGTTTGTGCATATTTTACCTCTCCCACTATCTTCTCTTCCTGTCCCCTCACCTCTTTCATTTCATTTCTCCATTCTGCCTGCTATCCTTTATTTTCTCTGCCCCTGCTCAGGAGCTTCAGAATCAATGGCAGATGCTGGGGTTAGCAAAAATCTTTTCCTTCCTTTTTACTATTATTTTAATAAAAAACCACTACCACTAGCACCTGTGCCTTCCATGGTATGTTTTCCACTTTGCCGACAAAAACGTACCGCTGCGGAGGCTCAGTGCTTAGGGCGCTGGCCTACTGAGCCGGAGTACCTAGGTACCCTGCTATCCTTGATTCTTCGGTGGGCGTTCGAAGCGAGCGGACGTGTTTTTTGGCTCTCTGCTCCTTCGGACGCTGGGCCTAAGGCTTCGCGGCGTTGCGGGGTCTCCCCATGGAGGCCACAGACACCGTGAACGAGCGAAGGCCTGTGTTTGGCGGTGACAATCAGCAACGCAGGGCAGGCCGCTCTCGCTCACGATCACGGAGACGAACGCCGTCCAGAGGAAGGTCGTCCAGCACCATTCGGCGAATGCAGGCCGAGATCGCTGATCTGCGGGACACGGTGAGGTGCCTAACGGCGGCGCTCATCACCACCTCGGAGAACCTTGAGTCCGTCATCGGGACCTTGGACGTGTCGCCGGCGGACCCACGCGTTCTAGCCTTGCGGGACGCCATGGCGCTCGCTCACCAAACGCAGAACTCCATGGCGGCTCCCTCCCCACCATTTCTGGCCACCCCTGCGCTTCCTGCCGCCTTTGCTTATCCTGGGGAACCGGCTGTGATGCCCTCTCCCCCTGATGCTGCTGCTGCGGGCTCACCGCGGACACCTGCAGCCGAGGAGAGCATGTGCACCCCAATGGACGAGTCTGCTCTCCGGAAACGGCGACGCTCAACGGGGTCCGAGGAGGAGAGGGACTCGGAAACCAAAAGGGACATCGCGGTGGCCAAGCGGGAAGCTCGAAGGCCCCCCACCGTCACTGTTCCCTCTCCCTCCACACTCGAAGGAGCAGGGCCTTCCCAGCAGGAGCCCCATGGAGCCCACCTCCGGCCTGCTGCTGATGCTGCTGCTGTTGCTGCGGGGCCGACGGCGTCCGGAAGAAAAACGGGTGCGACCTCACCAAATCCCGCCGCACGAGACCAGGCTGCGGCTGGGGCTTCGTCTGCTGGCACCGAGCGCGCCCAACTCCGCGGCGCGCCGCAGCAATGCCCCGCAGGCAGCGGCGACGCTGATGCTGGGGCCAGCCTGGTCCCGTGGCGCATTATCACTACCAAGGCGGAGCGGCGTCGGAGAGCTGCCCTGGAGCGAGCCGCGGCTGCCGTGGAGGTCCCGTCCAGCCTGGTGGGGACGGTGCTGTTTCGGCCGGCGAACCGGGGCACCGCCTTCACCAGGGAACAGGGCTGGGAGTTGGCCGAGGAGATCGGATCCCGCCCGGGCGTCCTCGCCGTCCGGGTAAACATGCGGCGGAATGTGGTGGCAGTGGACGCGGGGAGCAGCGATGCTCTCCAGGCCCTGCTAGCCACGGCCGTCATCCGCGGCGTGCCTGTCTGCGCCAAGGAGCCTCCTCCTCGGAATCAAAGCTCCGGCCTGGTCTTCGGTGTGGACGGGCGGAGGACGGCGGAGGAGCTGCTAGCGGCGGCGGAGTCAACGGTACCGATGGTGTCGGCGTCTCTGTCGGGCAGCACACTCGCTCTCCGTTTTGCGGCGCCGACACCCCCGGCGTTCATCACCATATTCAAGCGCAGGCTCGCGGTCCGCCCCTGCCGTCCCCGGCCGCTCCAGTGTGCCAAGTGCGCCAGCCTGGGGCATGCCACTGAGGTGTGTCGTGCTCCTGCCCGATGCACGCGCTGCGGCGGGCCACACGAGCCTGGTACCTGCGCGAGCAAGCCCCGCTGCATTAACTGCGGGGGGCGGCACGCAGCCAATGACCCAGCGTGCCCGCACTGCCAGCGAGAGCGTCACGTGGCCACTTTAATGGCCACATCCATGGCCCCGATGTCCAGGCGGGTTGTCAGAGCCGTCGTCCAGGCTGAGACAGCGGCCCCAGCCAAGCAACATCAGCAGACGCCGCGCGCTCTTTCTTATGCGCAGGTCGTCAGGGGAACACACCAGCAGCAGTAGCAGCAGCAGACACAGAAGCAACGGCAGTGCCGGCAGCGGCAGCGGCGATCCGGTTGCCCGGCGTCCCGTACAGCGCGGCCCGAGCCTGCGGCCGCTTCTCACGGCCAGCCCCCTGACGCACGGGACGCGGAGATCGCGAGCCTAAAGCTGGCGTTGCGCGCCCTCAGCGCACTTTTTCCGGAGGGCACCGATGGACACCGGGCTTGCTTAGAAGCAGCGGGTGCTCCCGCACAGATAAGCCAGCATGATGGCTAGCCGCCGGACTCCCTCCCGCATACCATCCATCCTGCAGTGGAACGTGCGCTCGCTTGCGGCGAGGTACGCCGAAATGCGAGTTCGCATCGCGCAGGATTCGCCGGAAGTTATCGCGCTGCAGGAGACGTACGTACGTTCACATGACGGGGAGCCCCAGATGCGGCTACCTGGCTACATTGGCTACCACTCAGCCACCACGTGCGAGGAACCCACCTGTGCTGCAGTGCCCTGTTGTGTCACATCTCATCGCCCCGGGAAATCAAGATGCGCGATATACGTGCGGCAGGACGTCCAGCACACCCTCGTCGGCGGCGACATCTGACGCCCAGGAGTGCGTGGTGGTGACAGTGCGCGTCGGTGGTGTTGACACGTCGGTGGCCAGTGTTTATGTGTGTCCAGCTGTCGCATGGAACGCACTGTGTTTTCGTGCTGTGTCTTCGTGCTGTGCCCCGCGCCAAATCATCTGTGGTGATTTTAACGCCCACCATAGTGCGTGGGGCAGTGCGCGCCACTCCGCGCGGGGAGACGACCTGCACGACGCAGCAACGCAGCTGGGACTCACCCCCTTGAACACCGGCGAACACACCGGTGCGTCACGGAATCGCGACGAGTGATGTGTGTGACGGATGCGGTGCAGTGGAAACACTAGAACATCTGCTCCTTCGCTACTCCGCGTTCGCCGATGCTCGTCGCGAGATGCTCGCGGCCTATAGGGCGCAGGGCATACTACCAGACTCCATCAAGACGCTATTGTGGCCGCAGGGCAGTGCGCGCACTCGTGAGCGAACTTTGGTGAGCCTCTGTGCATTCCTCGAACACACGGGCTTGACGTCCCGTCTGTTCTCCGTCAGGTAGTTACACGCAGTGACCGAACGCTCCATGAGTTCTACCTTGAACGATTAATTACTGGACGCCCCACTCCAGTTGTAACCTACACAGTGCTGTGCGCGTGTGTGATTTAATTCCTCTAAAATGAACTAATCACGCGCACAACCTGGACACATTACTTCTTGTGTAAATAGTTTGTACATATTACTTCTCCCCCTGTCCTCTATTCCTGTCCCCTCACCTCTTTCATTTCATTTCTCCATTCTGCCTGCTGTCCTTTATTTCCGCTGCCCCAGCTCAGGAGCTTCAGAATCAATGGCAGATGCTGGGGTTAGCAAAAATCTTTTCCTTCCTTTTTACTATTATTTTAATAAAAAACCACTACCACTACCACCAGGGCCTTCCATGGTATGTTTTCCACTTTGCCGACAAAAACGTACCGCTGCGGAGGCTCAGTGCTTAGGGCGCTGGCCTACTGAGCCGGAGTACCTAGGTTCGAACCCGACCGCAGCGGCCCCGTTTCGATGGAGGCGAATGCGAAACGCAATGGGGCCCGTGTGCTGTGCGATTTTCGTGCACTGTAATGATCGCCAGGTGGTCGAAAGTATTCCCGAGCTCTTCAACACGGTACCTCTTTCTATCTTTCAATCCCTCTTTTACCTTTCTCTTACTACGCGGTTCCGGTGTCCACAAGCATATAAGTGAGACAATTATGGCTCCATTTGCTTCCCTCAAAAACCAATTTTGCAGAATTTTCTTATTGTGTAAAAAGTTTGAACATATTACTTCTCCCCCTATCCTCTCTTCCTGCTTCCTCACCTCTTTCATTTAATTTCTCCGTTCTGCCTGCTATGCTTTATTTCCGCAGCCCCAGCTGAGATGCTTCAGTGCCGATGGTGGTGGTGGTGAAAACATTTATTCAGAACGGACAGAAGGTGTTTGGATCAGCCCGTAAGGGACCGATCCTTACAAACACTAGGTGGAGGTCCCTAGTTTGGGACCCCAGTGGCGGTAGCCGCCGCCCGGGCGCGCCCGACTAAGGCTTGTTGGGCCTGTAAGTCGTGGCAGCCGAGCAGGGTCGCCTCCCCGTCCTCCCGGGTTGGGTTGCGGATGGGGGGAATGACCGGGTTGGAGGGGCAGGCCCACACCATGTGATAGGTGTCCGAAGACACCGCGCTACAGTGCGGGCAGTTGCCGCTAAGGGAGGGGTCGAAATGATTTAGGGCTGCAGGGCACAGCAATGTATTGGTGAAGAGGCGGAGAAGGAGCCGCTCATCTGCCTTCTTGAGGCCTTTACATGGGCTAGGGTAAAGGCGATGGCTTTATTTCCGCTGCCCCGGCTCAGATGCTTCAGTTTCGATGGCAGATGCCGGGTCTAGCAAAAATCTTTTTCTTCCTTTTTACTATTATTTTAATAAAAAAAACCAATACCACCACCACCTTTTCTTTCACTCTTGACGATAAAGGGCTGCATTTTTAGGTGCTTTTCTCCGAAATTATTTCGCTTCCTTACCGTCGGTTGGTCCTTCTTCCATGCGGCAGTGAGTAAACTGAGCTGCGGATGACGACGATGATGATGATGAAGTTTATTTTCACCAGATAAGGAGGTCCTCTACTCCGCGCGCCGGCACGTAGGCTTGGTTGACGGGTGCCGGGTCCTCCGCGATTAGAAGCAGCCAAAGATGTCTTGACTCCTCGCGGCTACTTCCGCCAGGCGGATGGCCTGTTGCCGTGGTTCCGGGACCTTGATCAGGAGCAGAGCTTCCCAGGTTTCTCTACAATTTATATTTTCTTTAGCTGCGGATTTAAGTTGTGACATCACAAGTCGCGAAAACTAATGGTAGAGGTGCAAAAGTGTGACGATGGCAAACAAGCTTTTCAAAGTATTACTCTTGGCGAATCCATTTGGTGACCACCACGGCTGCGCACTTATCTTTCTTCACAGTTTTAGAGAGTTTCTTACAGCTCAGGTCTGCACTTATGGCGAGACAGTTTCCGCACCTCGGCCTTCTCCATCACCTCCTCATTACACTATAGTAATAGGGAAGAAGGCTAGGCAAATAAAAAAACGGTCCCGCCTAATCGATGGGCTGACAATAAACTATGCCGCTTGATTCATATGCAGAATAAATGCAATAAATCAATGCCACAAATGTTTGTAATGCTTAAAAATGTCAGAATAGCGCTAACCAATTTAAATCCGGCTGCAGAAAAAGACTTGCAAAAAAGCTGGAGAGCTCATCTTGATTTCACAACCTCGCGTGTGCAAAAGATGGAATCTCGACCGGATCTGTACTGTCAGGCTACATAACAATTGTAAAAAATATTTAATTATGAAAACTGTAAAATGTAAAATAAATTGTAAAATAAATAAGCTACAAAATCAAATATTATCAGCCATTAGCAAGCAACTGAACCTCAACGAAAGAGGAGTTTTGTCCACATTCGAATATACGCAAACTCCTTGGAGTGAGCAAGAATTTCCGCAAAATATGTAACGCAAATGGAGCTTTATTTGGGTGTCAATTAATACGTATTGCGAATAATAAAATAGTAAATTTTTCGCAGCAAAACAGATCCAACAATCAATCCAAATATATTTAGATATGCACTTTCAATGCAGTAAAATTGTATGCAAAACATGGAACTGAACTCTGACAGCGTGGTCGCCAATCAATGAAGAAATTATTACAAATTAGCAAGTGGAATACAAAAATCTTGACGTAATCTTGAAACAGTCCATGATAAAATATTTGCCAGAATGAGGCTCGGATATTCACCACGGCGATGGAAAAATTTTCGCGTAGTGTGAGCTGTCTGCGGAAGTTGAACACCAGGCGGTCGAAATTATATCCGAGCCCTCCGCTGCTCCGTCTTCGCCCCCACCAGTTCCGTCTCTTCAAATAACGTTTCTACCATCACCCAATCTACATTAAACAATCGGCAGTAATAAAAACTATTTGCACACAATCGACATGAAAAACTAATTGCGAGATGAAAAAACTACAAACACGAACGCTAGTGTGCTGACAAGCGGTTGCACAGGCCCTGAAATATAGAGAATGAATACCCAGGGGCAGTAGATATGAAAAAAAAATTAACAATGGTGCGAACCCCAATAAGAACAATTACACCAAATCACATATACTGGATACGCAGACGCTTGAACCGAGGCATGTTGTTACAAGTAGGCTTCAGCATGGAAGGAGCCTGTGGTGTAAAATCTCGTACACAGTAAGATTGCGGAAGTGTGGTATGTGTTTCTGCTCGAACAAAGTCTGTGCGTCCCGGGTCAGGTACTGGGCGTAGCGACTCATAAAGACTGCCGAGTCTCTGGTGTTCTTCTGGAGCGGCACTATACGTTTGTACAAATGCCACCCCCTCCAGTCCAGTTCACAGTCACGCAAGTGGCTCACCTCTTCCGGGTACTGCGCCAATGCGTCGATGCTTTCAGCATGCTCCTCGCGCTGGCCCAGGCTGTCGTATATGACCATCTCGGGCGTCCGGAAATCCACCACGGCGAGCACCCAGTGAGAGGTGTCTTGAGAGTGCATGGGCACCAGTAGATATCTTGCCGTAAGAGAAGAGGTCGGCGCCTTGCGTCCAGCGTTTTCTGTCGCCAGGTCCACAGCGATACAGTTTGGTGAAGAAAATGTGCTGAACGCGTATACGCGCGGACCCTCTCGCCACTCCGAGCGTTCCGCGATCATGGCCAGGTAAAAGTTCACGATATTGTCATAAAGCCACATTGCCTTCTCTTAGCATGGCTATGTCACATCGAGTGACAGCCATAGAGAAGGCCTCGACCAGAACCTGCTCCGGTGGGTCCCGCTTCAACACTTCAGACACTTCTTCCTGCATGGCAGAAGTGAGTCGGCTACAACGTTTGATGGCTCCCTCGATGTCGACTACGGCGGTTATCGCCTCCATTTTGTCACTGCAGGTTTCCACAGGGGCGCTGAAGAGACTGGATCACTCTTCAATCAGTCTTGAATGCCAGTTTGAATCGTCCCTCTGCAACTGCCGTGAGACCCAGAGCAGTAAACGAACGTCACCGTGCTAGCGTCTGCTGCTCGCTCTTCACGGTAAGCGTTCGTCTTACCTCAGAGGTGCAGACGGGCTGTGGCTTTCCGAATACCTCGCCTATGGTCGAACAGTGGCCAACGGAGGAACGCGTGCAAGACGACTCCAAGAAGGCACAACCGTCCTTAGGCGCGCAAGGCGAGTGAAGCTAGTCTTGCGCACATCTCATGACTCCTCAACAAACTCTTCTGATATCACCAAATACGACAATGCCAGCGTTTCTACAGATCACTGCTCCGGGTGTGTTCCGGCTTTACTCTACGACATCACTTCGTCCCGCTTGTCAAAAAAATATTAATAAGGATGAGCTCAGGTAATCCAAGGTAATACAAAGCGGAGGATGTCGGCGTTCATTGTGTTGATTGTCGTTGGCGTTGACAATATTCTAGACGGCGATGGCTTTGAGGAAAGGAGCCGTGCACAACTGGCTCCCTGGACATGAGGACGCCTCATTGGCGCTTTGATAACATGTGGCGGTGGTGAGAGAGATGTGTGACCTGAATATATTAGCAATGACAGCGTTGAGGCTGACATACGGCACTTCAGCAATAGCTAGGCCACAGCGTTCATTTGATGATGAATCTCTTGCGATCAATCATTAACTGCATGCCACCTCCAAGGGGGGCAGGGAGGGTGCGATGCCTATCCAGTGTGTGGAACGCAATAAAAGCAGGCTTTTGCAGTTGGTGGCTCAGTGGTTAGAGCGTTCGGCCACTGGTCCGGAGTTGCTGGGTTTGAACGCGACTTGGGCGGCTGCGTTTTTATGAAGACAAAACGCTCAGGCTCTTGCGTTCTTTGCGATGTCAGCGCACATTAATGGTCCCCAGGTGGTCGAATTTATTCTGGAGCCCTCCATTACGGCACCTCTTTCTTCCTTTCTTCTTTCACTCCCACCTTTTTCCCTTCCTTTGCGGCGCGCTTAATAATAATAATAATAATAGTTGCTTTTTGGGGAAAGGAAATGTCTCAGTATCTGTCTCATTTATCGTTGGACACCTGAACCGCGCCGTAAGGTAAGGGATAAAGGAGGGTGTGAAAGAAGAAAGGGAGAGGTGCCGTAGTGGAGGGCTCCGGAATAATTTCGACCACCTGGGGATCTTTAACGTGCGCTGACATCGCACAGCACACGGGCGCCTTAGCGTTTTTCCTCCATAAAAATACAGCAGCTGAGGTCGGGTTTGAACCCGAGCGCGGTTCAGGTGTCCAACGATAAATGAAACAGATACTGCGCCATTTCCATTCCGAAAAAAAACAATTATTATTGTTATTTTTATTGACCCACGGAGCCGGTTGTGCGCCTTTTCTTTCGTCAAAATGAACAGCCTTTGCAAAGTTTTCAACACCTAAGAACTGTATGGGCGCCGTCGGCTCCTGTTTTGTTTGGTTTTTAGAAAAAGAAATATGACACAGTAACCGTCCCACATATCTCGGTGGACACCCGAACCACGTCATAAAGGAAGGGATTAAGGACATAGAGAAAGAAGAAAGAGAACACTGAAAATTGAAAGTTGGATTTTGAGGAAAGGCGCAAAGCGGTGCAGCGGCGGAACACCTGTGGCTCGGTGCTACTAGTGGCGCATGTGAATAGCGACTATAGAGCGAGAGAGAAATATCCACGGCGAGGCGCGCGTTGTGACGTGATGTGCCGCCTCGTAGTACCACCGCGGCGAATTCGTAGGTTCGCGGCCAGTAAAGCGTTCGCTTTAATATCACAATGTCACGGCGGCCGCGTTTCGATGGAGGCGAAACGCATAGGCGCCCGTGAGCCGTGCGATCTCAGTGCAGGTTAAAGATCCCCAGGCGGTCGAAGTTATTTTGGAGCCCTCCATTACGCCGCCTCTTTCTCCCTTTCTTCTCTAATTCTCTTCTTTATCCCTTCAGTTTCGGCGCGGATGCGTTGCCGGTCCATATGCGAGACAGAAACTCCGCCATTTCCTTTCCTCCAGAACAAATTTAATTTAATTCCGCCATCTCAGCGCATGGATCCTCTTCACGTCCCTGCATTTCGCATATTGAACTCCCTCGCCGCACATCCGCCCCGCCACATGGAGCTCATATGGGTGCCTGCTCACTTCGGGAATCCCGGAAACGAGGCTGCCAACGTTTTAGCCCGAGGTTCTCTCAACCGGGCACCGGCGGCCTCCGATCTGGGGTTCTCACGATAGCGCATGCATTCGTTCAGTGAGCTGACGCAGGCCTGCAAAGCCGAGCGTCAACTGTGCCACCACCCCATCCCTCCCTCGACAATTATCATAAAACAGTTTGGAGGCGGCTCCAAACACGCACCTTACCTTCCCATTAAATATGCTTTCGCCATCACCAAGTTCACACAAACCCCTCCTGTACCCTCTGCCACCATCCCAAAGCCAGTCTCGATCATATCCTTTTCCTCTGCCCGGCGAATCCTCCCCCGTGGGGCCTAGAGCACCTTACCACTGGGGAGGCTTTAGGGACCCTACTGGGCTCCGAGGACCCGGCCAAGCAAGCCATCGCCACAGGCCGGGCTGCCAGCGTCATGAGCCTCCGGGACATGAATGCTTGAGTGCAGTGGGGCCGTGCGGGGGCCTAAGGACCTGTGCGTCCGAAACTCCCCTGTATGTAATAAAGTTTACACAACCACCACCTTCAAGTGGAAATTCTTCCCTGCGGCAGCACCGCTTCTGAACCAGACGTCGTGGCGTTGCATCGAGAAAAGTGTTTTTGCGCCACATGTACGAACGTTTTGTCTATAGAGAGAGAAACACTTTATTCAGGTCTCTTAAGATATTGGCGGTTTGGTCTTCGTCTTCACCGCTGTCGACGCTGGACCTCTTTCAGCAAGGTTGGGCCCCTATTCCAGGGCTCCACTGAGCCTAGCTGCTTCGACTAGTGCCCTTTGGGCAGTGAGCTCGCAGCTGGTGAGCCGGCTCTCCCATTGCGCCGCACTTGGGGTTTTGTGTTGGTGGTATGCGTAGTTGCGTTCGCACTCCCAGGTGATATGGTATAGCGTGGCGTTGCCCCGCACCACGGGCATGTGTCCCAGAATTGTGTACGATACATTTTGTGTAGGATGCGTAAGTTAAAGAAAGTTCCCGTTTGCAGCCTCCGCCAACCAGCTGCTTCTTGCTGTGTTACAGAATTATGCGGAGAGAGTATCTAATCCTCCTTGCTCTGTGAAAACTGAATATCTCCGAATATTCGAACTCAACGGTATAGTGGTGACCCAGTGTTTGTGGCTGCTCAGCTCTGTACGTGATCTCGCGAGTTAATCTATCCGCCTTTTCGTTACCCTCTATTCCCGTGTGTGCTGGAATCCAGATTATCCTGTGGGTTGTGTTGCGTTTGAGATGCCCTACTTTACGGAGGATATTTAGGGCGGCTCTGCAGATTCTACCTTTCATGTAGTTTCTGCATGCTTCTTTTTAGTCCGTAGGGATGTATAGTGACTTGTTTCTCCGGCAGCCTTCAGCCGCCGCCAGCGGCACGGTGACCCCTCCGCCTCAGCTATCGTATAGCTTCCGGTGGTTGCGCAGGTAATCAGCTTGCCTGTGTCGTCTACCACTACGACTGTTGCTCTAATCCATGTTGAATTCCTGTTCCACGGGTATAATGTTGCGTCCGTGTACACCGTGTTTTCGAGCTTGGCTAGATGCCGTTCTACGTAATCTGCCCGCGCCTGTCTCCTGGCCGCGTGGAGATTCGGATTCACGTTGGGCTGACCTGGAGCGTCTTGCGGATGTCGTCGCGTACGTCGGCGTATCGATCGAGGCGTCCACTCATACTCTCCATACTGACCCTGTCTATTCAACACGTGTGGGTAACTCCGAAACTCGAGACGCCTGACCCGATTTCACCCTCACCCGCAACATAAGACACGCAGACTGGGTCAACACCGAGGATACCCTTGGCAGTGACCACTGCATTATCAACACTATCATTTACACTCGCCCCTTACACCGCTCCGTAGCGCAGGCCCACCTGCCAGACTGGACGGCTTTCCGGCAATCGCTGCCCCCGTACAGTCTGCTCCAAAACGACTATTCTTCCTGGCCCCACACCCTCCTCCGAACGCTACACAAACACGAGAAGCAAATACAACTCACAGATAAGGTGTCGGATGTGGACAACCATCTCCTTCATTTCTTGAAGCGCGGCGCAGCCTCACTAAGAGGTGGCGCCGTCAGAAACATAACAGGTAGCTCCGCTTGCGGATTCACGACCTCACCCAGAAGGCGGCTGAGTATGCTGCCCTGCTCGCCGATTCAACCTGGGTGGATCGCTGTAACTCTGTTGCAAACACAAATGTCTAGTCGCAACACTTAGAAGCTATTCCGCAGCCTGATAGATCAAACTTATAACCGCGCAGAAACACAGAAACGTCTGCAACGAGCGATTCACAATTTCAAAGGTAATGCGGACCAACTTGCCCAGACTTTACGGGATCAGTATCTCTGTCAAGTCCAAGACCCCTGTGGACAGGAATATCTCTATGCAGGCAGAGATAATCCGCATCGGGATCGTCCGTTCCAGCTCCACGATCTGCGGGCGGCTCTTACTAAAATGAGACGGGGTACCGCGCCGGGCAGGGACAAGATTACGGTCAAGCTTTTGGCCAACCTTCCAGAGTCGGCGTATGAGGCCCTGCTAGAATACATCAACGCAATCTGGAAAAACTATACACCCCGCCCCTAGAATGGAAAACGGCTCTTGTCACCTTCATCCCAAATGCAGGCAAGCCCATCAATACCGATCATCTCCGACCTATCTCTTTAACGCCTTGTGTGGGCAAACTTATGGAGGCCATGATGCGAGAGCGGCTCTCCCAATGTCTGGAGGCCCGTAACACTTTCGCAGACACGATGTTTGAATTCCGGTCTCACAAGTCGACACAAGACATTTTGCTTCAACTCAGCCACGAGGTACTCACGCCTGTCGAGCACCCTTATAATGACAAGGTGGTTCTCGCCTTGTATTTGAAGGGTGCCTTCGACAACGTGAAACACAGCGTCATTTTCTCTCACCTCAGCGAGACACACTGTGGACACAACACTTTTAATTACAATACACATTTCCTAACGGACCGCGAAGCCATTATCCGCATTCAGGACATGGGGCACGGTCCTTACACTATGGGTACACGGGGCACACCACAAGGCGCAGTGCTATCTCCACTACTCTTTAATCTCGCAATGCTTCATCTCCCTGCCCAACTGGCTGAGGTTGAAGGTGTACAGCATGCGCTATATGCCGACGACATCACCATTTGGGCAACAGAGGGCAACATTGGTTATCTGGAAGACCGCCTGCAAACAGCGGCGAGCGTAGTGGAACGTTGTGCTACGTACTGTGGTCTCCAGTGCTCTCCTCAAAAATCAGAATTCGTACATCTACGAATCTACACTTTCTTTCAATAAAGTTTTTACTCACTCACTCACTCCGTCCCTCGCAGAGATGCAAGACCCCTATAGTTCTCTCTCTGGCTAGCGGACCCATACACAAAGCCGCTGAGATTAGAGTCCTCGGACTATTTATTCACCAGAACCGTCGCGCTGACATAACCATAGCCAAGCTTCGCAAGGTTGGTGATCAAGTGGGCCGCATGGTCCGCCGCGTCTCCAACAAACGTGGAGGCCTCAGAAGTAGGGATGCGATGCGACTCGCCCATGCTTTTGTGACACGTCGAATTCTATATTCGACTCCATACCTGCACTTGTGCAAGCATGACGAAGACATCTTTGAGGTTACTCTCCGCAAGATGATCAAAAGGGCACTTGACCTCCCGATCTCTACCCCCAATGCGAGGCTACGCACTGGGGGTGGTGAAAACCTATCGGGAGCTGCGCGAGGCGCACCTAAACTAATAAATACACGCGTCTTACCCAGACCGTGTGCGGTCGTCGCCTACTGGGCCGGCTACATATACAACATGATCCTCACATTGAGGAAAGGGTACGAGTGCCAGAACTATGAAGAGGCGCTTTCCGTGTTCGACCCCTTCCTACCTAAATGGACAGAGAGAACCAAAATGGACGGCGGCAGGCGCGGGCGAATGCTATGCACCGCCATTATGGCTCCAGAAACAGCGTTTTCTGTGTAGACGTTGCGGACCCACATCATTCCAGGGGAGGATGGTACACGGCCGCAGTCGTTCACGAGGGAAGACAGGTGAACGGTCTCACTTTTAAGGCACTTATCACAACCCACGCGGAGGAGGTAGCAATAGCCCTAGCCGCCTCCCACGCTGAATCTAAATTCACCATATCTGACTGGCGGCTGCGTTTTTATGGAGGAAAAACGCTAAGGCGCCCGTGTGCTGTGCGATGTCAGTGCACGTTAAAGATCCCCAGGTGGTCGAAATTATTCCGGAGCCCTCCACTACGGTACCTATTCTTCCTTTCTTCTTTCACTCCCTCCTTTATCCCTTCCCTTACGGCGCGGTTCAGGTGTCCAACAATATATGAGACAGATACTGCGCCATTTCCTTTCCCCAAAAACCAATTATTATTATTATTATCTGACTGGCGAGGGGCTTGCCAGAATTATGAACTAGGCTGAATAACGCCAACAGCGCCACGAATACTTCGGAGAGATGCTCGGGATCAGGGCACCACGACCAGATTTCGCATTTGGACTCCACACCACCAGGGCCTACCAGGGAATGAGGCCGCCAACTCGGTCGCCCGCGCACTCACTAACCGGGCCCCTGACGTAGACCCTACCGATCAGGACCAGGACTCCTATCCTCTGTTAACTTTCAAAGATATCTCCGCTTGTTACCGGGACTCGCACCGTCAGTACCCGGCTCCTCTCAAGGGGCTAGGGAAAGTGGACGAAAGAATACTGCTTAGACTTTTACTAAAACTCTACTGTGCCCGGCAGTGCTCAAAGATTTCGACACTTTCTCTGGCCTCTGCCCTTTCTGTGGGGAGGCGGCTGGCACGTTACACATGGTCTGGGCATGTCAACACAATCCTTCTCTTCCGCCCCTAACCCCTTCCCCTACCCGAGAGGACTGGGAGGCGGGCCTGCTCAGCTGCCTGGACCTACGGGCCCAACAAGCCCTAGTTCAGCGAGCTCGAGTGGCGGCCCAGAGAAATGGGGTTCCTGAATTAGGGACTCCACCTAGTACTGTAAGGGGAGCGGCCCACTAGGGATTGCTCCCCGCGCAACCTCTCTACAAGATTCAAATAAATACTTTCACCCCCACCACCACTCATGTCTCGACCTAACCTCGTCACGAGCGCTCTTCCTGTGGCCGTGTCTCTGAGTTTTACTATTTGTGCTCCAAGCTGCGCTTCCACCAGCTTGAAGAAGGTGTTACTGATCCCCAGCTGTAGCAGCTTTTCGTTCCATGTGTTCTTCGGTAGGTGGAGTGCCGACTTGCAGGCCTTCCTTAGGATTGTTTCTACTTATTCCCTTTCACCGTTGTTCATGGGGTGGTGCAGGAGAGTGTAGGTCACCTGGCTGACTTAGGCTTCTGACGAGTTTCGGCGTGTCGTCTTCTTTCATCCCGTATCTCCTTTGGGAGACTCTCGTTATCATGCGGCTCACCTGCTCCGCTGCCTTGTTTAGCAGGCAATCGTGTGGCTACATTTTCTGCTCCCCTGCAGCCACATTTCCAAAACTCTTATCGTGTCCCTTTCTGGAATGTTTTGCCCCTCCAGCTTCACCTCGTGTGCTGCCTTGGTGGGGTACCTTCCTATTCTCAAGAGCTCGGATTTCTCCGTACAGCAGGACAGTCCTCTCTTCTTTACTTACTCTTCTACAGTTTTCCGCCTCCTGTAGCCTCTCTTGTTTTTCTCCCAGGGACCCTTGTGTCACCCAAACCGAGATGTCGTCTGCGTACATCGCGTTTTGAGTGCCTTGGATTTCTCCTACATATTGTCTAAAAAATTATAACTGTTATTCAGTGCTTAAATGACAAAAAAATGAAAATTGGTTTGTGAGGAAAGGAAATGTGGCAGTAACTATCTCACATTTCTCGGTGGATACCCGAACCACGCCTTAAGGGAAGGAATAGGGAAGGCAGTGAAAAAAGAAGCGATGAGAGAGGTGCCGTAGTGGAGTAATAATAATAATAATAATTGGTTTTTTGGGGAGAGGAAATGGCGCAGTATCTGTCTCATATATCGTTGGACACCTGAACCGCGTCGTAAGGGAAGGAGTAAAGGAGGAATTGAAAGAAGAAAGGAAGGAGAGGTGCCGTAGTGGAGGGCTCCGGAATAATTTCGACCACCTGGGGATCTTTAACGTGCACTGACATCGCACAGCACACGGGCGCATTAGCGTTTTTTCTTTATAAAAACGCAGCCGCCGCGGTCGGGTTCGAGCCCGGGAACTCCGGATCAGTAGTCGAGCGCCCTAACCACTGAGCCACCGCGGCGGGGCTCCGTAGTGGAGGTCTCTGACATAATTTTGACCACCTGGAGATCTTTAACGTGCATTGACATTGCTTTGCACACGGCCGCCTTTGCGTTGTAAATGTCTGGATACCCAGTATGTGTTGGGATTCGTGTCATTCTTACATATCTGTTTATAATTGCGCCTTTTATTACTTCGACCGGTTTCTTGCCGAGTCTTCCCCTTGAGTAGTTCATCACCGCGTCTCTGCTGCCGCTAATGATGAGTTTGGATTTGGTAGCGGAGAGGGCTAACGCGATTGCTGGCTCCTGTGCCTCTGTGATTGATCGGCCTTCGGCTATAATGTCACATTTGCATTTTTCAGCCGCATCTATGGCCACTGACGCGTTGAAGGGGTAGATTTCTACCGCGGCACCACTGTCATGACACGGTCTGGACTGGACTTCTTTTCCTTTTTTTATGGCTCTTGCTCTTAGTATTCTTCTGTTAACGTCCCTCTCCGGGTGGATGTAACACGGAATGTTGGACACTGGTGATTTTGTCCACCTTCCTAAGATTTGAGTTGTTTTTTTCAGTCTCGTTCCTTTTCTTCTATTCTTACCATTTTCTTACCATTTTCGTAATATTCTTACCATTTTTAATATTGCTCTGACATCTTCAGTCCTGGCGAGTCTCGCCTTCGGCACTCGCATCGTTGCTTCCATGTATTCTTCTAGCTTATTTATCATGTTTATTTCTTCCTAATTTATGTCTGGTAATCGACACACCCATCGCTCTTTTGGCATACCTTATTATGAAGATTTCTACATTCTTTTTGTCTCCTTTTGTTAGTTTCATATACGGGAGTGCGTAGCACACTCCGCTGATGATGAATGCTTGGATGATTTTTATTGCATTATCTCCTCTGATCCTTTTGTCTTCGCTGATGATTCTTCTTATCATCCCACAGACTTTCTCCGCCTGGTCCTTGAGTTTCTTTATCGTAGTGACGTTCTTTCCAGCCTTTTTGATGATTAGACCCAGTATCCTCAATTCTACTTTTATGATTACTCTCTTGTCCAGCTCTATACTAATACCTTTGTGTTCTGCTCTTCTGCCCATTATCACAAGTTCTGCCCATTATCACAAACTCGTCAGAAGCCTAAGTCAGCCAGGTGACCTACACCCTCCTGCACCACCCCATGAACAACGGTGAAAGGGAATAACTAGAAACAATCCTAAGGAATGCCTACAAGTCGGCACTCCACCTACCGAAGAACACACCGAACGAAAAGCTGCTACAGCTGGGGATCAGTAACACATTCATCGAGGTGGTGGAAGCGCAGCTTGGAGCACAAATTGTAAAACTCAGAGACACGGCCACAGGAAGAGCGCTCCTGACGAGGCTAGGTCGAGACATGAGTGTTGGTGGTGGTGAAAGCATTTATTTGAGTCTTGCAGTACTTACAGTACTTACAGTACTAGGTGGAGTCCCTAATTCAGGAACCCCATTCGCCTGGGCCGCCACTCGAGCTCGCTGAACTAGGACTTGTTGGGCCCTTATGCCCAGGCAGCTGAGCAGGGCCACCTCCGAGTCCTCTCGGATAGGGGAAGGGGATAGGGGCGGAAGAGAAGGATCGTGTTGACATGCCCAGACCATGTGTAACGTGCCAGCCGCCACCCCACAGAAAGGGCAAAGGCCAGGGAAAGTGTCGAAATGTTTGAGCACTGCCGGACACAGTAGAGTTTTAGTAAAGGTCTAAGCAGTATTCTCTCGTCCGCTTTCCCTAGCCCCTTGAGAGGAGCCGGGTACTGACGGTGCGAGTCCCGGTAATAAGCGGAGATATCTTTCAAAGTTGACAGAGGATAGGAGACCTGGTCCAGATCGGTAGGGTCTACGTCGGGGGCCCAGTTAGTGAGTGCGCGGGTGACTGAGTTGGCGGCCTCATTCCCTGGTAGGCCCTGGTGGCGTGGAGTCCAAATGCGAAATCTTTTCGTGGGGCCCTGATCCCGAGCTGCTCTCCGAAGTATTCGTTGCGCTGTTGGCGTTATCCAGCCCAGTTCATAATTCTTGCAAGCCCCTCGCCAATCAGATATGATGAATTTAGATACATCGTGGGAGGCGGCTAGGGCGATTGCTACCTCCTCTGCGTGGGTTATGCTAAGTGCCTTAAAAGTGAGACCGTTCACCTGTCTTCCCTCGTGAACGACTGCGGCCGTGTACCATCCTCCCCTAGAATGATGTGGGTCCGCAACGTCTACATAGAAAACACTGTTTTTGGAGCCATAATGGCGGTGCAAGGCATACGCCCGCCCCTGACGCCGTCCATTTTGGTTCTCTCTGTCCATTTTACTAGGAAGGGGTCGAAGACGGAAAGCGCCTCTTCATAGTTCTGGCACTCGTACCCTTTCCTCAATGTGATGGTCATGTTGTATATGTAGCCGGCCCAGTAGGCGACGACCGGACACGGTCTGGGTAAGACGCGTGTATTTATTAGTGAGTTGCGCCACGCGCAGCTCCCGATAGTTGTTCACTAACCCCAGTGCGTAGCCTCGCATTGGGGGTAGAGATCGGGAGGTCAAGCGCCCTTTTGATCATCTTGCGGAGAGTAACCTCCAAGATGTTTTCGTCATGCTTGCACAAGTGCAGGTATGGAGTCGAATATAGAATTCGACGTGTAACAAAACCATGGGCGAGTCGCATCGCATCCCTACTTCTGAGGCCCCCACGCTTGTCGGAGAAGCGGCGGACCATGCGGCCCACTTGATCACCAACCTTCCGAAGCTTGGCTATGGTTGTGTCAGCGCAACGGTTCTGGTGAATAAATAGTCCGAGGACTCTAATCTCAGCGGCTTCGTGTATGGGTCCGCTAGCCAGAGAGAGAACTATTAGGGTTTTGCATCTCTGCGCGGGACGGAGATGAACTAATTCTGATTTTTGAAGAGAGCACTGGAGACCACAGTACGTAGCATAGCGTTCCACTACGCTCGCCGGTGTTTGGAGGCGGTCTTCCAGTTTACCAATGTTGCCCTCTGTTGCCCAAATGGTGATGTCGTCGGCATATAGCGCATGCTGTACACCTTCAACCTCAGCCAGTTGGTCAGGAAGATGGATCAGTGCGAGATTAAAGAGTAGTGGAGACAGCACTGCGCCTTGTGGTGTGCCCCGTGTATCCATAGTGTAAGGACTGTGCTCCCTGTTCTGAATGCGGATAATGGCTTCGCGGTCCGTTAGGAAATGTTTATTGTAATTAAAAGTGTTGTGTCCACAGTGTGTCTCGCTGAGGTGAGAGAAAATGACGCTGTGTTTCACGTTGTCGAAGGCACCCTTCAAATCCAAGGCGAGAACCACCTTGTCATTATGAGGGTGCTCGACAGGCGTGAGTACCTCGTGGCTGAGTTGAAGCAAAATGTCTTGTGCCGACTTGTGAGGCCGGAATACAAACATCGTGTCTGCGAAAGTGTTACGGGCCTCCAGACATTGGGAGAGCCGATCTCGGATCATGGCCTCCATAAGTTTGCCCACACAAGGCGTTAAAGAGAGTGGTCGGAGATGATCGGTATTGATGGGCTTGCCTGCCTTTGGGATGAAGGTGACAAGAGCCGTTTTCCATTCTAGGGGAGGGGTGTATCGTTTTTCCAGATTGCGTTGATGTATTCTAGCAGGGCCTCATACGCCGACTCAGGAGGGTTGGCCAAAAGCTTGACCGTAATCTTGTCCCTACCCGGCGCGGTACCCCTGTCTCATTTTAGTAAGAGCCGCCCGCAGATCGTGGAGCTGGAACGGACGATCCCGATGCGGATTTGCCTAGCCTTCTTCCCTATTACTATAGTGTAATGAGGAGGTGATGGAGAAGGCCGAGGTGCGGAAACTGTCTCGCCATAAGTGCAGACCTGAGCTGTAAGAAACTCTCTAAAACTGTGAAGAAAGATAAGTGCGCAGCCCTGGTGGTCACCAAATGGATTCGCCAAGAGTAATACTTTGAAAAGCTTGTTTGCCATCGTCACACTTTTGCACCTCTACCATTAGTTTTCGCGACTTGTGATGTCACAACTTAAATCTGCAGCTAAAGAAAATATAAATTGTAGAGAAACCTGGGAAGCTCTGCTCCTGATCAAGGTCCCGGAACCACGGCAACAGGCCATCCGCCTGGCGGAAGTAGCCGCGAGGAGTCAAGACATCTTTGGCTGCTTCTAATCGCGTAGGACCCGGCACCCGTCAACCAAGCCTACGTGCCGGCGCGCGGAGTAGAGGACCTCCTTATCTGGTGAAAATAAACTTCATCATCATCATCGTCGTCATCCGCAGCTCAGTTTACTCACTGCCGCATGGAAGGAGGACCAACCGACGGTAAGGAAGCGAAATAATTTCGGAGAAAAGCACCTAAAAATGCAGCCCTTTATCGTCAAGAGTGAAAGAAAAGGTGGTGGTGGTATTGGTTTTTTTTATTAAAATAATAGTAAAAAGGAAGAAAAAGATTTTTGCTAGACCCGGCATCTGCCATCGAAACTGAAGCATCTGAGCTGGGGCAGCGAAAATAAAGCCATCGCCTTTACCCTAGCCCATGTAAAGGCCTCAAGAAGGCAGATGAGCGGCTCCTTCTCCGCCTCTTCACCAATACATTGCTGTGCCCTGCAGCCCTAAATCATTTCGACCCCTCCCTTAGCGGCAACTGCCCGCACTGTAGCGCGGTGTCTTCGGACACCTATCACATGGTGTGGGCCTGCCCCTCCAACCCGGTCATTCCCCCCATCCCCAACCCAACCCGGGAGGACTGGGAGGCGACCCTGCTCGGCTGCCACGACTTACAGGCCCAACAAGCCTTAGTCGGGCGCGCCCGGGCGGCGGCTACCGCCACTGGGGTCCCAAACTAGGGACCTCCACCTAGTGTTTGTAAGGATCGGTCCCTTACGGGCTGATCCAAACACCTTCTGTCCGTTCTGAATAAATGTTTTCACCACCACCACCATCGACACTGAAGCATCTGAGCTGGGGCAGCGGAAATAAAGCATAGCAGGCAGAACGGAGAAATTAAATGAAAGAGGTGAGGAAGCAGGAAGAGAGGATAGGGGGAGAAGTAATATGTTCAAACTTTTTACAAAATAAGAAAAGGCTGCAAAATTGGTTTTTGAGGGAAGCAAATGGAGCCGTAATTGTCTCACTTATATGCTTGTGGACACCGGAACCGCGTAGTAAGAGAAAGGTAAAAGAGGGTTTGAAAGATAGAAAGAGGTACCGTAGTGAAGAGCTCGGGAATACTTTCGACCACCTGGCGATCATTACAGTGCACGAAAATCGCACAGCACACGGGCCCCATTGCGTTTCGCATTCGCCTCCATCGAAACGGGGCCGCTGCGGTCGGGTTCGAACCTAGGTACTCCGGCTCAGTAGGCCAGCGCCCTAAGCACTGAGCCTCCGCAGCGGTACGTTTTTGTCGGCAATGTGGAAAACATACCATGGAAGGCACTGGTGGTAGTGGTAGTGGTTTTTTATTAAAATAATAGTAAAAAGGAAGGAAAAGATTTTTGCTAACCCCAGCATCTGCCATTGATTCTGAAGCTCCTGAGCAGGGGCACAGAAAATAAAGGATAGCAGGCAGAATGGAGAAATGAAATGAAAGAGGTGAGGGGACAGGAAGAGAAGATAGTGGGAGAGGTAAAATATGCACAAACTATTTACACAATAAGAAATGCGTCTAGGTAGTGCGTGTGATTACTTTATTTTAGAGGAATTAAATCACAATCGCGCACAGCAATATCTTGGCTACAACTGGGGTGGGGCGTCCAGCTTTTAATAGTTCAAGGTAGAACTCGCGGAGCGTTCAGTCACAGCGTGTAACTACCTGATGGAGAACAGACGGGACGTCAAGCCCGTGTGTTCGAAGAATGCACAGAGGCTCACCAAAATTTGCTCACGAGTGCGTGCACTGCCCTGCGGCCACAATAGCGTGTTGATGGAGTCCGGTAGTATGCCATGCGCCTTATAGGCCGCGAGCATATCGCGACGAGCATCGGCGAACGGGGCACAGTGAAGAAGCAAGTGTTTTAGTGTTTACACTGCACCGCATCCGTCACACACATCACTCGTCACGATTCCGTGACGGACCCGTCGTTCCCTGAGCCACATGCAGCCAATGCGCGCGCGGAGGATCATTGCGCGTTGTGACCGTGTAAGTGCGCGACAGCCAGTGATACTGTCAATGCACTCACCTCCTGCGATGCATGGGCCGGGGTGCTGCTTCCGGAGATGGTCGTGGATGACCGCACGCACGTCCTGCAGCGCAAGGGACAGATCGCTGGCAGGTAGTTGGTGTGTAGCGGTCGCGAGGTCGTCAGCTTCTTCGTTGCCGGCGATGCCGCAGTGACCGGGCACCCACTGTGCACGCACGACACATCCTCTCTGCGCGAGGCGCTCGATGCGCGAGCGAATTTCCCGCACTAGTGGGGTACCGCGGCCGCTAGATAGCAGGCGGCTGAGGGCGGCGCGGGAGTCGCACACCAGAGCACTCCTGGGCGGCGGAGGGCCGTGGGTGAGCAGCAGGTCTAGCCCGAGCCGGATCCCTATAACTCCGCCGTGGTGGAGGAGCCCAGGAAGGTTGCGTGTTGCTGGCTGTGCAGTCGCAGGGTGGGGATTGTAGCCGCCGCTGCACGGGAGCAGCTGTCGCGGGCCACTGAGCAGTCGGTGTACACGAGATGTTCGTGGAGCTCCTCGTGTATGGCCTTTCATTCCCTCTCCTGTGCACAATAGTCGGATGCACCTAAATAACCAAGCAGCTTTCCCCTGGTGAAGGGACTACCTTCGGGCCCATGGTGTCTGCCGATTCTTATGACCCTGCTAGTTTGACACAGCAGGTAGTGGTAGTTGAAAGGAGGTAATCTCGGTCCTCTTTGGTAGAGGAATAGACACATTTCTCCTTTGTGATACCCATTCTCTGCATCGGCATGAGAACCGGCCGGTACCTCTGAACGAAGAGGGTGCGTTGAAAAAAAAACTGAAAATTTGTTTTGAGGAAAGGAATTGACAAAGCAACTGTCTCTATATCTAGGTGGACACCCTATCCGCGCCAATAGGGGAGGGATAAAGGAGGGAGTGAAAGAAGCAAGGATCAAAGTGGTGCCGCACTGGAGGTGAGTGAGTAATAACTTGTGTGCAGCAATAATAATAATAATAATAATAGTGCCCAGCAGGGCTTAGCCCGACCGGGCATAGGCCTCCCACTAGGGGACATGAGAGGGCCTGCTGGATGGACCAGAGTTGGTCATTGACGCTGGTGCTACGAAGAGCGGCGGACCACCACGACGAGAGGGTTTCGGGATTAACTTTGGTTAGATGTGCCTTTCACTCCAAGAGTATGTGCTCAAGTACGGCTACGTCTGTCTTGCTGACCTTGCACGGGTAGAATTGAAGCGGATTCGGGTACGTTTTTGTAATTGCCTCCAGACGACTGCCTGAACTCTGCATATCTTGTTGCTAGGCGGAAGAAAGGCCCGGCAGGCCAGGTAGAAGGCTTTGTCTAGTTCACTGAAGCCTGTCAGCCTCTATCTCACCCCGTCTTCACCATGGCTCTCTCTGGAATGGATTTCGAGCCCTTGTGCGGCGGAGTGAGTGGCCTCGCTGAAGTTGGTGAGGTACGGAAAGACGTGTCCCATGTGGGGGAGAACCCAACTAGCTCGGCCTTGTTGTCCGTTGAGCGCTTAAGGTTCCTGTTTTTTCCGGAAAGTTTCCACGGATATCCTCCGCTTGGCGCAATTCTTTATGAGTGTGCGCTATTCACTAACAGCGGCCCCGCAATCGTGATCAGATATGGCAAGTGCAATTACTAATTCCTCCGCCACTTCGACGTGTAGGGAGCTTAAGCTGGCGGAGTGGATAAGCGTTCCGCCAGTGTCGACGACCGCAACGACGTATCGTCCATCCTCTTGATCTTCGGCGCCGTTCCCGAGACGCGCTTCCCTCGCTCTTCCGTAGACTCCCAGCGGGGCCGCCTCTCTGGCCGGTCTTCTGGCTTGATTATACGCCGGGTGTACGATTAGCGGGACTGGAGCGACTTAGATGCCATCCGTGACGTTACGGAGGATTATTTCCTTGTCGCCATGTTGACGGTGCTAGCCGATGACGAGCGGCTCCAGTATGCGTTGTCCGCAGTGGAGGTGTCCAGAATAGTTTCGTGCTCCTAGGCGAACGTGCACTGACACCGCAATGCACACGCGCGTCTTTTGATGCGGAAGCAAACCTGGCGCCGCCGTCGACGTCGCTGCCGTTGCCGCTCGCTCCTCCAGATGTGCTGTGCTGCTATTGAGGGAGAGAAGGGGTCGCTTGGCGGTGGTGTATATATATTATATATATATATATATATATATATTTATTATATATATATATATATATATATATATATATATATATATAATATAAAATCACCAAAAATTGATGAAACATAACAAGATTTAATTCACGACGTTTCGGCTGGAGGACCAGCCTTTTCGAGTGTAGTACAGCGTTTGAAACACGCCGTTTTTATAAAGAATGCGCGAGGTACAAAGTTTAGAAGTTTACAGCATAGCACGAGTTCAGAACACTTGGGGGCGAGGGAAGAGATCAGGAAGAACATTTTTTCTTTTTTTTAACAAAGGAAGAGAGAGAATTGGTGCAGGTGTTCCGGAGAGGCCGCTTTTTTTTTAATAACAAAACAACAATAAAATTAAGATAATAAAAATATAAAAAGGGAGATTCTTTCCCACCACCTCAGGGCTGCCTTAAAAACGCCCTCGAGGTGTCGCTCCTCTCAGGATTTTGGTGACAAGCGTAAAGGGCTCCACCCCTGTACAAGGAGGAAGCTACATTCCAAAGAAACTGGTAAGGGGGGGGGGAAGGAGGGGGAGTATAGAGGAATGCAAACGAGGCCTCTAATAAAGAAAAAAAGACGAAAAAAAGAAAAAAGGAAAGTAGTGAAAAAAGGAAAGAAGAGCCATTGTTCAAAGCTTGGTAATATGCATTCAGAGAAGGGTGGTGGCAACACGAGAGAATAAAAAATAGGACAATAAAAATTAAAAAAAAGATAAAAAGAAAAAAGACAAAAGGAGATTCTTTTCCACCGCTTCAGGGCTGCTTTGGAAAAGGGGTGAAGGGCGTATTTTGGTGACAAGCGTGAAGGGCTTGTCCCCTGTACATGCAGAAGACAACATTCCAGAGGTACTGGTAGGGGGAAGGGAGGGGGTAAAGAGGAATGCCAACGAGGCCTCTTAGAAAAGAAGAGAAAAAAGGAACAAAAACACAAAGACAAAAAGAATAAGAAAAAGAAAGAAAATTAGGGGAAAAAAGGAAAGAAGAGCCATTGTAAAAGACTTGGAATTATCCATTCAGAGAAGGGTTGTGGCAACACGAGAGAAATCAAATAATACAAGTTCCTAATCAATCCTTAGAAGGGCACTCCGTACACACGCATACAGATACAGACAAAAGACAAGGCTAACAATAAATCCAACACCAGAAGCGAACTGCAATGAGTCGGAAGTACAATCTACCGCAAGACAAATGACCATTCAGAGTAAACAATTCATCAATGTATGAAGCGAAGACCGACATGACCGCAAAAAAATGAGGGGGATAACAGTAAATGGGTGACAATATAATACAATGCGCGAGAATACAAGATTAGAATAACAATAAAAAGGGGAAACAAAATAGCAGTAATTGTGGGACAATGCAACCTCTGCATCAGATATAAGAACCAGTTCACCCAATTCAGGCGCATGTCAATCAACCTTTAAAGTCACCAAATCTACACCAAACAATGTTGTTAATTTCTCGTCAGTAACTTTGTCACACGAAGAGTGCATGGTGCTGTCCAAGGGCCTCAATGTTTGCTCCACTAGCGGTATAATTATTGAACTTCAACTATAAAAAGATCTGGATAATTTCTCCCGAAACCTTAGACTGAGAGAATACTACCACGGTCACCTTCAAACATTAGATCCTGGTCCAAAACTTCGATCTATTACTCATTGGACACCACCTCCGCAGCGCGATAAGTGTCTAGATTTATACATAAAGGCAGTGCAAAAGGATATCCTTTCCGAATTTCAAAAACGACGCTCTTATCGCCCTAATCTCACAATGCCTGAACGCACTGCGTTGCAGGCTCTAAACAGCCGATCTGACATCGTAATAAAACCAGCGGATAAAGGTGGCGCCATCGTAGTTATGAATGAAAAGGATTACCTTGATGAGGCCCAAAGACAGTTAAGTGATTCCTCATTTTACAAGGCTCTCCCTACTTATCCTACGCCAGAGTATAATAAGAAAGTTTCAGAATCTATTTTAGGTTCGGCAAAAAAGAAGAAAATTGAGGACAAGATCGCAAAAGCTCTAATTCCGTTACATTCAAGTCTAGGACGTCTTTATCTTCTTCCAAAGATACATAAAGAAAATAATCCGGCCAGACCAATTGTCTCTGGAATTGGAACCGTTACTGAAAACATCTCGAGTTATGTCGACAGCCTCATCAGGGATATCTCTTCCTTATATATTTCCTATGTTAAGGACACCGCACATTTTTTGAGTGAAATTCTCGACTTAGTCATTCCAGAGGATTCCTTACTAGTGACCCTGGATGTCGCTTCGCTGTACACCAATATACCGCATGCTGATGGCATCAACGCAGTCGTCTAGAAGACGGCGATTAGTGGGCCGGCTGTCTGACATCGGTCCGTAATTTTCGGCTTTATTTTCTCACTTCAGAGGTATTCCAGTCTTTTTTTCGTGTGTCCTCGACGTGCGACGACCTGGGGGTCTCTGGCCGCCGGCAAAAGCACGTCAAGCGACCTCCTCGGCGCTGTGCGCCGTATCAACGCCGACACGGAACATCACCGCCAGCTGAGCTCCAAGCTGCACTGATGGCAGCAGCGCCAGCGGCGGGTCCAGCGGCCCCTGTAGTTGCGGCTACAGACCAGGCCCCGCCAAACAAGAGACTGCGCGACGACCAAGCCAGCAACGAGCCTCTGACCGACCATCCAGAGGACATGGACCAAGCATCATTTACAGTTGTATCCTACAAGAAAAAGAGAGCTACCGGTGTTCCTGTAGTTTTCAGGCCCACTGAGGAAGGAGGAAGCCTATGGAAAGCCAACCCCAACATTGTGGCTTCGGCGAGTGTAGCATCGGCTAAAGAAAAAGTCCTCAGCCATCGCATACACAAGGATGGGAGCCTGATGGTTACAGTATCGACGCTGCCCGCCGCCAACCGTCTGCTCACGGTAACTAAGCTGGCTGGAGTGGCTGTAGAGGCCCGAGTCCCATACTCTTACATGGCAAGCTATGGCAAAATACAAGATGTACAATCGCCCAATTTTTTAACCTGAACGCGCGAGCGTCGACCGGCCAGTCGATAAGCGCCGTACAACGGAGCATAGCGGCGAAGTGTGCGAGAATACGCGCGTGCGCACAATGCCCAGTCCAGTGCAGCTGCCCTCTGCCAGGCTGTTCCGGGAACCGGACCCCACCCCCTTTCGAGCACCGTTATCGTCTTCGTCTTTTCTTTTCTGAACGCTGCCATCACGCTATAAATAAAGGGTCAAGTGGCACCGCTTGGGCTCGATGGAATGCGACATACACCGGCTGATTGCACTACGTGAGAATCAGCACTTCTTTTTATTTTTATTTTCCCTACGGCTCACGCGGCAATTTCCTGCGGCAAAAAGATATCTGCCGCTGGAAGTCCTGCTGATTAGAAACTTCGATGTTGCAAAGAATAGCGTGCCTTGCCTATGTCTGACCAGAAATAAATTTATTGCTTTTCTCGAGAGCGAAACCAGAAGAAAAACAACGCCTCAATAAGGATACCTTTGCTCGCACTGGTTACCAAGGGGTATTAGAGATTTTGGTAATTCCAGCTGCTTGAGAAATTGTGGGGTCCCGGGTGTCGCAACTCGCTTGTTGCCCTTCAGTATTTGGAGAAGGCTCCACCAGACTGAACAACCGTTGCGATGCGTCGCGGAAGAGAGTCGTACAGCGCTGGTACGAGGTCGTGGTCGATTTTCAACAGCTCCCATTCGGCTTCAACTTTGCGCCACAGTTCATCGCAGCTCACGTTGTGAAGACCCATTTTTGATAAGTTCTTTTTCATTAGGCCCCACACGTTTTCAATTACATTCATGTCCGCTCCTTGTGGCGGCCAGTCAATCGTCATGATTCCGAGTTCTTCCAGGCGGCCTTTGGCAGCGCGAGACGTGTGCACGGGGGACAAGTCCTGCTGTAGGATGAAGCAGCCGTCATTGAAAGGACCGTCGAGCACATGAGGCAGGAGCACCTGTTCGACGATATTAATGTAGGAGGCGGTACAAAATCGGCCCTGTATTCTGTATAGTGGACCAAGGCCCTCTTTGGTTACAATCCCCCAAACGTTGATGCTTTTGCGTCCACTGGCTCTCACTTGGTGGACGTATCGGGGGTCATACCTACAAGAGAGGAGAACAATAAGTCAATTTAAAATTGCGGCAATTTACACCACAAACGTTTCTTAAATTAACAATAACAAGAAAAGGCTCACAGGAATAAATTTGTGAAAATAGAAACAGGCACAAACTAACTAAATATTCGTAATAGGAAGAAACGAACCTCGTTAGGTCTGGTCTGTATACTTGGCGTTTTTGGTCCCACTGCGTGCAGAATGTGGACTCGTCGGTAAAGACGACATTGTGCCAGTCATCTGCTGTCCAGTGCAGATGGGCCTGTGCAAAATCCAGTCTTTTTGCTTTCGCTGTGTCGGAAAGAAGCGGCTTTTGGGCAGCACTTCGATTCTTCAGGCCTTCTTCCAAAAGCCGTTTTCTCACCAATTCTTCGCTGACATCGAGGCCAACCGCATCTCTAACCTGGCCAGCCGTCATGAAGGGATTAGTCTCGGCGGCGAGAACCAAGGCGGCATCCTCTTCTGCTGTCGTCTTCCGAACGCAGTTCCTTGCTGCATCACCTATGCGCCCTTCGTCTCTAAACGCGCAAATTACCCTGTTCACTGTCGCTACATTTAAATCCAAAGCCATCGCGATCTGTCTTTGGGATGTGCCGCTCAAAGACATGCGTACTGCAGCTACTCTCTTTTCCTCTGGCACCCGAGGAGGCATTGTTGATGCTGCGTGAAGCAAACACTCCAGAAAGCGGATGCAAGGCCTTATATACTGTGAAGCGCGATAGCAATGACATCTGATCGGATTATTTCACTTATCAATTCACACTTCCCTCTCCTACAGAAAAGAAGGCGGTACCACGTTGCCTTTTCTAATCCTTTGTCAGTGGCGTGCAGAAAACAGAAGGAAAGGCGATAACGGACAAAAAAGCAGGTGGGGTGGGGTCCGGTTGCCGGAACAGCCTGGCAGAGGGAAGCTGCATTGGACTGTGCATTGCGCGCACGCGCGTATTCTCGCACACTTCGCCGCTGTGCTCCGTTATACGGCGCTTATCGACTGGCCGGTCGATGCTCGCGCGTTCAGGTTAAAAAATTGGGCGATTGTACCTGTCACCTACACAGACGAAGATCTGCAGGAATATCTACGCGACCAAGGTGTCCTCTCAGCAAGGAGGCTAACCGCCTACACTCCTGAGGATGGTGGAAAGATAAAAAAGGTACGCCGTCGCACAGTTATATTGGAATTCGCAAAAGATGCGCCGCTACCAAAACGAGTAACGCTGGGGTTCTGTAGTTACCCTGTAACTGAATACGTCGGCGCAGCAACTCAGTGCTATAAATGTCAGAGGCATGGCTACATATCAAGACACTGTAACGGCCCCGTGCGCTGCAAAGTGTGTGCTGGCCCCCACTCGCAAAAAGAATGCACTTCGAGAGCGCAACCTAAATGCGCTAACTGCGGTGGCCCACACCCTGCTTCCTATGGAGGGTGTTATAAAAAGAAAGCAGCCACAGTTGCTCGCACGGCAGAGCAAACACAAGGGAAACCCCCTAAGCGCCATAAACCACCACCTAACCCCGACGTGGTTTTCACGACTACGGCAGCTCTTTCCGAGAATCAGTCAGCACAGCGTGGCAGAGCAGCTGACAAGACCTACGCAGATGCGGTAAAAAAGAAGCGTGGGAAGTCCGTTGGTTCTTCTCCTTCATCAAAGCTACTGCAACGCACTACACAAGACCCGACAAACAGCGTCGCTCGCTCTGACCCTAGGGCGCCACAACATGACAAGAAGATCAGCGGCAGGCAGCAAACCGGAAGCTCTGAACAAGATGTCACATTCCTACTGATTCCGATGCTGTTTGCAGCCATCAAGGCTATTATCCGTGCAAACCCCTCGTCAGGAGGACTCCCAGAAGTAGAAGCTGTCCTTGCAATGGAGCCGTTGGTGTCGGTCTCCTATGCTGCGCAGGGGCGTAATACCACACTTCAGTAATCATGGCTTCCACAGCGAGAACTTCACCGCAGCTGACAATCCACAACATCTTTCGTACATGCACCATTTTCCAGTGGAACGCTCGCGGGCTACTTTCTAAACTCAAATTTCCAACAGCTCCTGCGAGCGTACCGCTTCCCCTTCATAGTCATCTGTGAATCACAGCGTCGAGGAAACTTTCCGACTCAATGGATACTATTTCCATCATTCACAACGACCAGATAACGTCAGCAGATTGCTGATTGGCTTTCGCAAGGATATCCCGGCCTCACCGGTTGATGTCCCGCCTCACAGCGACAAAGAATACGTATGCGCTGTTACAGTTATTGCCGGACAACAGTACACTCTGATTGGAGTATATCTTGAGCCAGGCACGCCATTTGATGCTTTGAGACTTGAAGACTTGATAGCAAGGACGCCCTCTCCGCATATTATTTGGGGAGACTTAATGCTCATATTGAAATTTGGGGCAGCTCGCATACATGTGCCCGAGGTGCCAAGCTTGCAAAACTTCTCTCTAAGCATTCAGTTCAGCCATTAAATGACGGCAGCATCACCTACCTCCGAGGCCCGACGACTACCAGCAGCATCGACGTGACATTTGTCACAAGTTCATTCGCCCACAACTTTCACTGGTGCACTGATTTGGAGACACGTGGAAGCGACCATTACCCAATCCTGATATCGGCTTTCCATGTGCAGAGGAACCCAAAGAAATTCCTTTTAAAATCTACAGACTGGGACGCATACAAGGACGCTGTAAGCAGAGGAGTTACTGAGGCAGCTCGCAATGAGGAATTAGCATCGACAATTGCGTATTGTCTGAGGGCGAGTACACAAATTACAGCTAAAAATGATAACCTACCTTCAAATAATGACACATTCCAAAGGCTTTGCGCTATACGCAGGCGAGCTGAAAGGAAAGCTCTGCGCACAAAAAGCCTCGGTGACCTACGTGCATGCCGACGGGCACAGCGTCACATTCGACGCTACATGGATAAACTCAGTCGGCAAAAGTGGCGTGACTTTTGTTCTACGCTGGATGTGCGCAAACCAGTAACCAATATATGGCGGATAGTTAGAGGTATGCGCACGCCACTTCAACAACTCCCCCCCTTCGCTGCACTTTCCCTTCACAAACAAAAATCTGTAAGTCTGAGAAGAATACTGCGAGCTGCGGTCGGCAGGGTCAGGGCATTCGACACTCTCCGCAGATGGTCAAACAGGCATCCCAAAGGCGGCAGTGCCAGCGTTAGACCTGCCTTTCACTATGGAAGAACTATCCACAGCTATCGCGGAGAGAAACAGGCACATGTCTCCGGGTCATGATGAGGTGACCTATGACGCCATTGCAAAGCTACCCCACACCTCCCGTCTTCGACTCCTGGAGTATTACAATTCTTCCTGGATGGCTGGTGAGGTCCCCACGGAATGGAAGGTGGCAAAAATCGTGCCCGTTTTGAAACCCTGTAAGCAGCCAACAAGCTACGCATCATTCCGGCCCATTGCCCTACTGAGCTGCGTAGGTAAGCTCATGGAGCGCATGATCTGCAAGCGCATAACTTGGTTCCTAGAGAGCCGAAATGAGTTCCCCCAAGAAATGAACGGGTTCCGTCAAAACAGGTCTGCAACTGACAATATCATCGCCCTCGTCTCATGAATTGAGGAGTACCTTCATGCTGGGTACATCCCAACAGCCGTTTTCCTAGACATCAAGGCCGCTTTTGACTCCGTCTTTCATCATGCGATTCTCGCAGCCTTTGGCAGTCTTGGCCTTGTTGGAAGGCTATACAAGTGGATTGGGCATTATTTAAAAGAACGACAAATTTTTATTACCACTCCAAACGGTCCAACACGCTTTCACGCAGTGGAGAGGGGCGTACCACAGGGAGCGGTGCTCAGCCCTCTCCTGTTCAATATTGTCCTTATTCACATAAGAAGACACCTTCCGCGAGGGGTCCGAATAACAATTTATGCTGATGATATGTGCATCTGGACCGCGTCACGTTCGTGCTATATTACCCAGCAACGTCTTCAGAGAGCACTATTGCACATTTCGATGTACCTGGCTTCCAGAGGTCTTCGTCTCTCGCCAGAAAAGAGTGTTGCAATGGCGTTTACAAGAAAAACGATGACCCGATATCCGCTGCTCCTAGGCGGACGATCGCTGCCATATGTACGATCTCAGCGATTCCTGGGTGTTGTAATCGACTATAATCTGTCATGGTCACATCAGATCAAAAACCTCCGTGCGAGGATTACTGCAGCATCGCAAGTATTCAGGTTCATGGCGGGAACAAGGTGGGGTAGCAACTGCCGATCAATGCTTCTGCTTGAAAAAGCCTACGTTGAAGGAACCTTGCGCTACTGTCTACCAGTGCTTCAAAGATTATCTACATCAAGCAATAAGACTCTTAATGCCGCTCGGAACAACTGCCGGCGAATATGTCTTGGCCTCCCAAAGGGTTCCTCTGCATCAGGAACAGTAGCGGAGGCAGGATGTCTCCCACTAGAGGTAATTGCCGCCCAGGAAACTATGCGTGCCCATCTCCGCCATGTCCTGCAAGGGAAGAAGCACTTCCTACAACGTATCCACCTAACTCACAGCAACTCTAGCTTTGGCCAGGCAGTGCAGCTCCTGCCCCTTCCTACTATTATTCAGCCACAGAAACTACTCCCTCTGGCCTTTCCTCCATGGACACTCTCTCCTCTAAAGGTGAAGAAGTCTGTTCCAGGTGTAAATGCAAAGAGCCGCATGCCACAGGCAGCACTTCTGCGAGCTACTCTCGCCTACTTAACCGAAGAATATACGCAGCACACTCATATCTTCACCGATGGTTCAACTACTAAAGAAACTTCTTCTTGTGGCCTTTATGTGCCCTCAACAGGCCATGCCCTTTCTTACCGGCTGCAGAGGAGGACCACCTCTACAACAGCTGAGCTTCACGGCATTAAGGAAGCTGTTTCTTATATCCTGCGCCGATCCGCCGGCCGCTGGGTTACCTTCACCGATTCAAAAGCATCTCTGCAGAGCCTGGCCAACCTGCTGAAGAAAATGAATCACCAGCCAGTTTCCCTGGACATTAGGTATATCCATCATTTAGCTATTGCCGCAGGCCTCTGCATAACATTTCAGTGGGTACCTGCTCACTGTGGCATTATGGCTAATGAAAAAGCAGATGAAGCGGCCCGTAAGGGCCATCAACATCAGAGATACATTCGAAGTTTTCTCACGAAATCTGATGCGTCCCAAATGGCTTAAAGTTTTGCGTACGAAAAAACGTATCGGCTTTGGAGTTTGCCGACACATCAGCACCAATTTCTTCACTCAATCGACCCACATCTTAGATCAAGACTCTCAAACAGAATTCCTCGACAACTCGAAACACTTTATCACCGACTTCGTCTGAATGCTGCATATACAAACGGCCTGCGATACCGTTTTGGACAAATGAACAGTCCGCATTGTGACAACTGTGCCTCGATAGAAACTGTGGAACATATCCTGCTTGAATGCCCTGCGTATGCTAACGAGCGTGCGTACTATGAACATTGCATGCAGAAGCTCTGCCCAGTGCCCCTAACAATGGGCAAAGTTTTAGGCCCCTTAGCCTGCTTCAGGCAACAGAGACTTGCAATGAACTTTCTTTTAACATATTTAAAAGGCATTGTACATCTCGATAAGCTCTAAATTCACTTGCAGGTTACCTTCATGCATTCTTCTTGCAGTGAACTTCGTCAGCCCATTTGTCGGACTATGCACTCCATCATTCCATAGGTTACATCAATACTCGCCACTGCATCCTTAGTACCCATTTCATGGCTGCATTTTATCTTCCTTTTTCCCCTTCCACCTCTTTACGCTGCTCTCCTTCAGTCTTTATCTCCCAAATTCCCCTCCCTACGCAGAGTAGCATACCAGCGATATTGAAACGCCGGCTAAATTCTCTGTTTTTTCATAAAGAGTCTCTCTCTCTCTCTCTCTCAGTCGTGTATGCTTATGAGCGCTTAGAATCTAAACAACCGGTTGACGGCAGCACACTTGCAGAGATGTTAAAACTGATACTTGAGTTAAATAACTTCGAGTTTAATGGCCAGCACTACGTGCAAATAAGTGGAACGTCAATGGGAACCAAAATTGAACCAAATTACGCTAATATATTCATGGCTGTGCTTGAGACGAAATTCCTGAACAATTTTCCCTTTAAACCAATATTTTACAGAAGATTCATCGATGACATATTTATGGTCTGGACACATGGTGAAGAAAAACTCACTAAGTTTATTTCGGACTTCAACAGCACTCATCCTAACATCTCGTTTTCGTCGTCGCCTTCATCCTCAACAATGAATTTTCTTGACGTCCAGGTGACCATCACGAACAACAAACTTGAGACAACAGTCTACAGAAAACCCACCGACCGTCACCAGTATCTGCACTACCAGAGCAGTCACACTCGCCATTGTAAAACATCCATCGCTTACAGTCAGTTCCTCCGTTTCCGTAGGATTTGCTTTAAAGAAGGCGACTTTGAATCAAACTGCGAGCAACTCCGTGTGGACCTAGCACGACAGAGGCACCCATTGTCAGTCATCGGCGATTCAGTCAAGAAAGCTTCAAAGCATGACCGGCGCGAACTCATAAATGGCAATAAGCAGTCACGCCCGGACTATCAAGTCAATCTGGTCCTTACCCATTCGGCTTCAATGCTCAATGTTAGCACAATTCTTAAAAAACACCACAACATCCTTCAACAGAGTGAAAAGATGAAAGAAGTTATCCCTGATCCCCCACGTGTTGTGTATAGGCGCGCAAGGAACATCCGGGATATGATAACATCGTCTACAATCGGCAACCGTAGCTTCAGAGGATCCGCGCCATGCCATAAAACTAGGTGCAAACTCTGTCCGATGATGACAACAACAACCAGTGCTAAAAGCACAGCGTCATCCTTCTCATTTAAGATAAAAGGTAACTTTTCATGCGACAGCGCTAATGTTGTCTACCTACTGGAATGTGGCACCTGTAAATCTCAGTACGTAGGGCAGACAGTTACACCATTCAGAATTCGCATCAACAACCACAGATCACATGACGGACACAGCCAAATCTCCCACTTTCAAAACACATCAACTACCTTGGGCACCCATTCGATAACTTTACAGCTATTGTACTCCAATCGGGGTTCAAAACAAATTATGACCGCGAGAGCTGTGAATCGTACCTGATTCACAAATTTAACACAGTCTCGCGCGGCATTAACGAAACAGTAGGCCGGCTATCATGCTTACACACTCAATAGATGTAACAAATAGTTATCCCAGACTCCTGGAATAATAATTATCCCAGACTATCAAAAATAATTATCCCAGACTCATAGAACGGGCGGCAGCATGCATAACAAGCATAGCTTCCGACGTGTTTTCCTTTTTTCACTTGCATTGTCCCACATTTACTGCTATTTTCTTCCCCTTTTTATTATTATTCTAATCTTGTATTGTCGCGCATTGTATTATATTGTCACCCATTTACTGTTATCCCCCCTCATTTTTTTGCTGTCATGTCGGTCTTCGCTTCATGCATTGATGAATTGTTTACTCTGAATGGTCATTTGTCTTGCGGTAGATTGTACTTCCGACTCATTGCAGTTCGCTTCTGGTGTTGGATTTATTGTTGGCCTTGTCTTTTGTCTGTATCTGTATGCGTGTGTATGGAGTGCCCTTCTAAGGATTGATTAGGAACTTGTATTATTTGATTTCTCCCGTTTTGCCACAACCCTTGTGTGAATGGATATTTCCATGTCTTGTACAATGGCTCTTCTTTCCTTTTTTCCCCTAATTTTCTTTCTTTTTCTTATTCTTTTTGTCTTTCTGTTTTTGCTTCTTTTCTCTCTTCTTTTTTTAGAGGAATCTTTGGCATTTCTCTTTACCCCCTGCTTTCCCCCCTACCAGTTCCTCTGGAATGTTGCCTTCTGCATGTACAGGGGTCAAGCCCTTCATGCTTCTCACCAAAATGCGCCCTTCACCCCTTTCCAAAGCAGCCCTGAGGTGGTGCCAAAGAATCTCCCCCTTTTTTCTTTTTTTTCTTTTTTTTCATTTTTAATGTCCTATTTTGTATTCTCTCGTGTTGCCACCATCCTTCTCTGAATGCATATTACCAAGCCTTGTACAATGGCTCTTCTTTCCTTTTTTCACTACTTTCCTTTTTTCTTTTTTCTTTTTTTCGTCTTTTTTTCTTTATTAGAGGCCTCGTTTGCATTCCTCTATACTCCCCCTCCTTCCCCCCTACCAGTTTCTCTGGAATGTAGCTTCCTCCTTGTACAGGGGTGGAGCCCTTCACGCTTGTCACCAAAATCCTGAGAGGAGCGACACCTCGAGGGCCTTTTCAAGGCAGCCCTGAGGTGGTGGGAAAGAATCTCCCTTTTGATATTTTTATTATCTTAATCTTATTGTTCTTTTGTTATTAAAAAAAATCGGCCTCTCCAGAACACCTGCACCAATTCACTCTCTTCCTTTGTTAAAAAAAATGTTCTTCCTGGTGTCTTCCCTCCCCTCCAAGTGTTCTGAACTAGTGCTATGCTGTAAACTTCTAAACGTTGTACCTCGCGCATTCTCTATAAAAACTGCGTGTTTCAAACGCTGTACTACACTCGAAAAAGGCTGGTCCTCCAGCCGAAACGTCGTGAATTAAATCCTGTTATGTTTCTTCAATTTTGGTGATTTTATATTATATTTACCAAATCAGCTGCCAGAAATCACTTTGGTATATATATATATATATATATATATATATATATATATATATATATATATATATATATATATATATATATATATATATATATATATATATATATATATATATATATATATATGCGTATCGCCTCATAACTGAATAATATCTGCTGGGGTCCTTGGACCCAATATATTAAACATATTTTTGGAACATGGCGCAGTGCTTCCCTTGAAGCACCCTGGCACGAACTGCCCGGTATTCGCTGCTTCCGGGATCGGCCCGGGGCAAATTAGCGGGTGCCTTTTCTTTATATCTTTGCTCTCCTATCCTTTAACTCTCCTACTTTCAGCACGGGGTAGCGAGCATGGCCAGTCTTCAGCCAATAGGCCGGCCCGTGCACTTTCCTTTCCTTCCCAGCAGAACAGCAACTTCAGTGTATTGCAGTCGTTATGGAGAGCACGAAAGACACGCAACAACGACAGAACGAAGCTAGGAACAGAGAACGTGCTCAAGAGACGTCAGAAGAACGCTCCGAGCAACTCGAGAAGCGTTGTAACGAAGATGCGGCTAGAAGACGTCATTGATTGATTGATTGATTGATTGATTACAAACGTCTTTATTTCTTCAATGTTCTCCGAACATGTGGGTGGACCGCCTAGTCCGGTAGTCCACTGGCTGCTGCTGCTGCGCTGGCCCTCCCCACCAGCCAGTGCTGACGGTCAGGATCATCGCTGAGCAGAATAGCCTCCCACTACTCCTCCGAGGGGTTGGGAATGGGGTCAACTAAGGGATTATATTGGCATGCCCACACCATATGGTAGAGGTTAGCTACCGCTCCACAATGTGGACACTGTGGAGAGTATAGTGTAGGGTACCACTGGTGTAATTTAGCTGGTGTTGGGTAGGTGTTGGATTGTAGTCTCCTAAGGGTGTTCTCTTCTAACTTGTTGAGGGCATGCCACGTCCCGGAATGACTGTTCAACTGGTTGGTTGGATTTATGGAAAATAAAATTGCGCAGTATCTGTCCCATATATCGTTGGACCTCTGAACCGCACCGTAAGGAAAGTGATAAAGGGAGGGAGTGAAAGAAGAAAGGAAGAAAGAGGTGCCGTAGTGGAGGGCTCCGGTATAATTTCTACTACCTGGGGAAGATTAACATGAGCTGACATCGCACAGCACACGGGCGCCTTAGCGTTTTGCCTCCATAGAAACGCAACCGCCGCGGTCGGGTTCGACCCTGGGAATTCCGATCAGTAGCCGAGAGCCCTAACCACTGAGCGAGCGCGGCGGGTTAATCTTCAACTGCGTAAAAGACCAGTTTGAGTGCTCAGGAGCTTCGGAATGAGACGCTGCGTAGACGACGTGCCGAGTAAACAAAGGTTTCGCAATTCAACTAGGGTTAACCAGAGCTAAACCAAAGCCAAAATTTTGAGCTTCACCTCCATCGAAACGCAACCGTCGCGGTCGGTTTCGAATCCGGCAACTACGGATCAATACTCCGGATCAGTACACGAGCGCATTACCTAATGAGCCACCCCGGCGGATTCCTTCCTTACCTTCGTTATTGAGTGTATCTTTATTTGTAAAATACTATTTTATGCCAAAAAGCATGCTGTCGCCCGAGAAAAAAATGCGCATTTTCGTTCCTCAAATTTCGTCAAAACGAATAATGTCTTCACGAGGTATAGAGCGTAGTTTATTCTAGGGTGCACTATAGCAGAGGCCGTAATAGTGGCCCGCTTGAACTACTTTTCTCGGCAATGCTCCAGCGGCTATGCAGGAACAGAAAGGGTACGGGCACCAAGCCCATTTCCTTCCCTTTCCTTCCAAGCTTAAACCACATTGCCGAAAGAAAAGTTGGGAGTGGCTTAGCTCGGCTATGACAGGATATCCGCAGCGAAAGCTAGGGCTCAGCATGGTTAGTCTTGGTTAATCTTGATTGCAAGTCCAGGTTAGTCTGGTTGTCTAGCTATGTTGTCGCATTAAAGACGACACAACTGTGGTTGTGGACCACGCGAGCTCGCGAGCTCTCCTTTTCAACCCTCCGACATGTTAACAGGCATGCGACGAAGCTGGTGCAGCGAGAGGAGGCGAGCGCAACGACGAGGAACGCGGTGTGACGTCATACCGAACGGCAGCGGCGGCGAGCCGCGCAGTGTTACATCATGCCAGAAGGCGCGGCGAGCACACAAAGCATAGTAGCCGTCTCACATAGCTCAGTGGACACTCGAACCGCGCTGTAAATAAAGGAATAAGGAAGTGAGGGAACGAAGAAAACGCGGTTCGAGTGTCCACAGAAATATGTGAGGCGCGCGTTTTGACGTGATGTGCTTCCTCGGAGGGCGGAAACGGCGAAATGCCCACGTTCACAGCCAGTAAAGCTTTCGCTTTAAGAAAAAAAATTGTCTCCGGCAGTTTCGCTTCTTCCTTCGTACATCCACAGCAAATCGGCATTCTACAGCACCCCCCACACACACACACACAGAGAAAGCCCGAGCGTTGCACAGCCTTTGTAGACGCATGGGGGGCCACATTCTTTACATGCAAGCGATTAAGCGAATTGAGGGAAGAGCCACATCGTGCTGCGAAGCGTTTCGCAAGCTTTCATTTCAAATGCGTTTTGAACTGCCGACAAAAATAATAATAATAATTGGTTTTTTGGGGAAAGTAAATGGCGCAGTATCTGTCTCATATATCGTTAGACACTTGAACCGCGCCGTTAGGGAAGGGATAAGGGAGAGAGTGAAAGAAGAAAGGAAGAAGGAGGTGCCGTAGTGGAGGGCTCCGGACTAATTTCGACCACCTGGGGATCTTTAACGGGCACTGACATCGCACAGCACACGGGCGCCTTATGCGTTTTTCCTCCATAAAAACGCAACCGCCGCGGTCGGGTTCGAACCCCGGAACTCCGGATTAGTAGTCGAGCGCCCTAAACACTGAGTCATCGCGGCGGGTCCGACAAAAAGGCTTGAAATCGCTTTTGGTTGTCGGCAAACATTAAAAAGTGTTATATATACGCTTTATCTTGTCACTTGTTCTCATATTTCAAACATTAAAAAGTGTAATAAATACACATTAGCTACCCACCCCGATGGCTCAGTGGATAGGGCGCGCGGCTACTGATTGGTGCTCCTGGGTTCGAACTCGGCCCCTGTGGCTGCGTTTTTATCTGGGCAAAGCGTTAAGCCGCCCGTTTGCTGTGCGATGTTAGTGCACGTTAAAGAACCCCAGATGGTCAAAATTATTACCGAGCCCTCCACTACGGCGCATCTACCTTTCTTCTTTCACCCTCTCCTTTAACACTTCTCTTACGACGTGGTTCAGGGGTCCGCCGATATATGAGACAGATACTGCGCCATTTCCTTTCCCCAAAGATTATTATTATTATTATTATTATTATTATTATTATTATTATTATTATTATTATCATTATTATTATTTATACACATTATACTGTCACTTATTCTCATATTACATTACAAAAATATACGTCTTGCTTATTAAGTATTTTATATTTCTTAAAGATATAAGAATAAAAATAATGCCTATATATACTCTTTTTAAATATTGTAGAACACAAGAAACCGGTTCAAGCACTTATATTTTGCAACCAACATTGCCAACGTAAAGGCGGCCGTGTGCCGGGAAATGTCAGTGCAAGTTGGTGGTCGAAATTATGTCAGAGACCTCCACTACAGCACCTCTCTCTTCGCTTCACCGTCTTCTTTATGCTTTACCTTATAACGGCGCGCTTCAGGTATCCACCGAGAATTTTGAGGCACTTACAGCGGCATTTCCTTTCCTAAAAAACAATCACTTTTCATTTTTTTCAATTTAGGCTTTGAACACCAATTTATGATAATTTCATTTTTAAAACAAAATTTCTTACATGCGGCTTACAAACGCAGGTACTGTGGCAACGCGGGGCTGTCTAATTCAGAAGCGGTGCTGCCACCGCGAAGTATATCCAATCTGGAGAGGCTGTATGATCTGTGGCGGCGGGAATAAATTGGCTGTTGGGGAAAGGAAAGCGGGCAGTATCTCACACCTCGGCTGAAACTTTAAGCGCGGCGAAAGGGAAGGGAAGAGAAGAGAGACAGAAATAGGGGCCGTAGGGGAGGGCTCCGGAATATATAATTTCTAACACCTGGTGACTTTAGCGGCATTTACATAGCAGACCGCACGGGCGCCTTTGCGTTTCCCCTCCATCAAAACGCGGCCGCCACGATATTGCGATATTTATTTTTTGACAACCAGGAGGAAGTGACGTCGACCAAACAGGGCGGAAGAAATCCTGAGCCATGAAATATAAAAACACCAGCACTGTGGTCTTTGGCGATATCAGAAGCGTTTGTTGAGGGGTTCTGAGATTAGTGCGCAAAACTTGCTTCACTCGCCTTGCGCGTCTCAGGACGGTTGTGCCTTCTCGGGGTCGCCTTTCACGTGTGTAACAGTCGGCCACTGTTGGACCATCGGCGAGGTGTTCGGAAAGCCAGAGCCTGTCAACACCTCCTAGGTAATACGAACGCTGACCGTGCAGAGCGGGCAGCAGTTTTGCGTTTGTCGTCCGCTAGCGCCGTTACCCTCGCTGACTGCTCTGGGTCTCCTGACAGTTGCAAAGGGACGCCTCAAACTGCCGTTCAGGACACATTCTTTGAAGATTGATCCAGTCTGAGCACTAACGAGGTGTTGCGAAAGTCACAGCCCGTCGCCACCTACGAGGTAAGACGAACGCTGACTGTTCAAAGCGGGCAGCAGTTTTGGTTTTAGTCAGCCGCTAGCCTCGTGACGTTCCCTGACTGCTCTGTGTCTCCTGTCAGTTGCAGAAGCACGCTTCAACCTGTCGATCGGGACAGATAGTTTAAAGAGTTATCCAGTCTGTTTGAGCACTAACGAGGTGCTGCGAAAGCCACAGCCCGTCGGCACCTACGAGGTAAGACGAACGCTGACCGTTCAAAGCGAGCAGCAGTTTTGGTTTAAGTCAGCCGCTAGCCCCGTGACGTTCCCTGACTGCCCTGGGTCTCCTGTCAGTTGCAGAGGGACGCTTAAACCTGTTGATCGGGACAGATAGTTTGAAGAGTTATCCCCTCTGTTCGACCATCCGCGAGGTGTTCGAAAAGCCACAGCGCGTCTTCTCCTCCGAGGTATGACGAACGCTGACCGTTCAAAGCGAGCAGCAGTTTTGGTTTAAGTCAGCCGCTAGCCCCGTGACGTTCCCTGACTGCTCTGTGTCTCCTGTCAGTTGCAGAGGGACGCCTCAAACTGCCGTTCCTGCAGGACGCACTGTTTGAAGAGTGATCCAATCTGTTTGAGCACTAACGAGGTGTTGCGAAAGCCACAGCCCGTCGGCACTTACGAGGTAAGACGAACGCTGACCGTTCAAAGCGAGCAGCAGTTTTGGTTTAAGTCAGCCGCTAGCCCCGTGACGTTCGCTGACTGCTCTGTGTCTCCTGTCAGTTGCAGAAGCACGCTTCAGCCTGTCAATAGGGACAGATAGTTTGAAGAGTTATCCATTTTGTTTGACCATCAACGAGGTGTTCGAAAAGCCACAGCGCGTCTTCTCCTCCGAGGTAAGACAAACGCTGACCGTTCAAAGCGAGCAGCAGTTTTGGTTTAAGTCAGCCGCTAACCCCGTGACGTTCCATGACTGCCCTCTGTCTCCTGTCAGTTGCAGAGGGACGCTTCAACCTGTTGATCGGGACAGATAGTTTGAAGAGTTATCTATTCTGTTTGACCATCAACGAGGTGTTCGAAAAGCAACAGCGCGTCTTCTCCTCCGAGGTAAGACGAACGCTGACCGTTCAAAGCGAGCAGCAGTTTTGGTTTAAGTCAGCCGCTAGCTTCGTGACGTTCGCTGACTGATCTTGGTCTCCTGACAGTTGCAGAAGGACGCTTCAAGCTCTCGATCAGGAGAGATTGTTTGAAGAGTGATCCATTCTGTTTGGCTATCAGAGAGGTGTTCGAAAAGCCACAGCGCGTCTTCTCCTCCGAGGTAAGACGAACGCTGACCGTTCAAAGCGAGCAGCAGTTTTGGTTTAAGTCAGCCGCTAGCCCCTTGACGTTCCCTGACTGCTCTGTGTCTAATGTCACTTGCAGAGGGACGCCTCAAACTGCCGTTCAGGACGCATTGTTTGAAGAGTGATATAGTCCGTTTGAGCACCGACGAGGTGTTCCGAAAGCCACAGCCCGTCTGCACTTCCGAGGTAAGACGAACGATGACCATTCAAAGCGATTAGCAGTTTTGGTTTATGTCAGGGATGGTTTTGGTTTATGTTTGGGATGCTTCAACCTGTCGACAAGAACAGATTGTTTGAAGAGTGATCCAGTCTCCTGAGCGCCCCTGTGCAAACCTGAAGTGAAAACATGGCGGCGATGACCGTCGCAGCCGACCTCGAGGGAGACGTCAGCTATAGTAGCCGACTCACTTCTGCCATGCAGGAAGAAGTGTCTGAAGCGCTGAAGCCGGGCCCACCGGAACAGGTTCTGGTCGAGGCCTTCTCTATGGCTGTCACTCGACATGACATAGCCACGCTAGGAGAAGGCAAGGGACTTAATGACAATATCGTGAACTTTTACCTGGCCATGATTGCGCAACGCTCCAAGCGGCAAGGCGGTCCGGCTGTGTACGCGTTCAGTACTTTTTTCTTCACCAAGCTGCATAGCTGTGGACCTGACGGCGTGAAACGCTGGACGCAAGGCGAAGACCTCTTCGCTTACGACATTCTACTGGTGCCCGTGCACTCCGAGGACCCGTCCCACTGGTGTCTCGCCGTGGTGGATTTCTGCACGCCCGAGATGGTCATCTATGACAGCCTGGGTCCGCGCGATGAGCATGCCAACATCATCGATGATTTGGCGGACTACCTGGAAAAGGTGAGCCACTGGCGTGACTGCGACCTGGACTGGAGCGGCTGGTATTTTTACCCATCCAATGTGCCACTCCAGAAGGACACCTTCGACTGCGGCGTCTTCCTGTGTCAGTACGCTGAGTGTCTCACCCGGGATGCACCGATTTTGTTCAAGGAGAAGCACATGCCGTACTTCCGCGGCCGTATTGTGTACGAGATTTTACACCGCCGGCTCCTCTCATGGTGAAGCCTACTTACAACATGCCTCGGTTCAAGCGTCCGTGCACCCAGAATATATTTTCAGTTCGATTGTACTTATGTAGCTTAAGTGCGGTTTTTATGTGATTTGGTGTAATTGCTGTTATTGAGGTTTGCGCCATTCTTGATTTTTTTTTCATATCTACTGCCCCTAGTTATTCATTCTGTATATTGCAGTGCGTGAGTAGCTACTTCCCGGTTTACTAGCGTTCGTCCTTTTTGCTTTTTTATGTCGATAGTGTCGATTGCTTTTGCTTTTTCATGTCGATTGCTGAGTGTGCATTGCGTGATGGTAGAAATGTTATTGGAAGAGACGGAACTGGTGAGGGCGAAGACGATGCAGCGGAGGTCTCAGACATAATTTCGGCCGCCTGGTGTTCAACTTCCTCTGATAGCGCACACTACGCGAAACTTTTTCTATTGCCGTCGAAGATACCCGGTTCACAATCTTGTAAATATTTTATCATCGTCTGCTCGAAGATTATGTTCAGATTTTTATATGCCTCTTGCTAATTTGTAATAATTTCTTCATTGATTTGCGACCACGCTGATCAGAGTTCAGTTCTACGTTTTTCAACGTTTTGTGTGTTGACAGTGCTTATGCATATTTATTGTGAATGATTGTGAGATCTGTTTTTGTGTGAAAAATTGGTTATTGTATTCTTCGCGATACGTACCAATTGACACCCAAGTAAAGCTCCAGTTTGGTTATAGAATTCTTGGTCACCCCTCGGAGTTTGCCTTTATTCTAATGTGTACAAACCTCTTCGGTCGTTGAGGTTCGGTTGCTTGCTATTGTCTGATAATATTTGATTCCGTAGCTTACTTGTTTTCCAATAAGATTTAACTTTACAGTTTTCATAATTAACTTTTTACAATTTTCCTGTCGCCTGTCAGTGCAAATCCAGCGGAGATTCCATCTTTTGCATATGCGAGTATGTGCAATCAAGATGAGCTGGCCAGCTTTTTTTCAAATATTTCTCTACAGCCCGATTTAAACTGTTTAGCGCTCTTTTAAGAAGTTTAAGCCCTAGAGACATTTGTGGCATTGGTTCATTACATTTATTTCGCATAGGAATCAACCACATAGTTTATATGTTTTCGACGTATTGATTTGGTGGGACCGTATTTCTATTTGCGAAGCGTTTTCCCTATTTCTATACTGTAAGGAGGAGGTGATGGAGAAAGACGAGGTGCGGTAACTGTCTCGCCATAAGTGTAGACTTGAGCTTTAAGGAACTCTCTTAAATTGTGAAAAAAGGTAAGTGCGCGGCCCTGGTGGTGATGACATGGATTCGCCAAGATTCATATCTTGAAAAGATTGTTGCCAGCGTCACATTTTCACACGCCTGCCACTTTCTGTCGCGACATGTGACGCCGCGACTTAAATCCGCTGCTAAAGAAAATATAAACTGTACAGAGAACCCAAGCAGCACAGGTCATCGGCCCAGTATTGCAAGAGGATGGTCCCATCACTCTCCTTTGTAGGGCCAACTTTGCCTATACAGTTCCAATGTTGGGCCAATTGTGCTGCTTAGGAAACATGAGGAGCAAGGTACCTGAATCACAGCAAAAAGCCATCCGCCTGGCGGAAGTAGCCGCGAGCAATCAACGCCTCTTTGCCTGCTTCAAACCGCGGAGGTCCCAGCCCCCGTCACCCAGGCCTGGGTGCCGGGGACGGGGAGTAGGCGGCCTCCTTATCTGGTTGATATAAACTTGGTATTATCAACCTCATCATCTCAATCGTCCTCCGCAGCTCAGTTCGCTCACTGCCGCATGGATGGAGGACCAAGCGATGGATAGGAAGCGAAATAATTGTAGAAACAAGCGCATAAAATGCGGCCCTTTTTCGTTAAGAATGAAAGAAAAAAATAATAATTGGTTTCTTGGGGGAAAGAAAATGGCGCAGTATCTGCCTCAAACAAATTTGGTTTTTGAGGGAAGAAAATGGTGCCGTAATTCTCTCAAAAATGCCAGTGGACATCGGAACCGTTTCGTAAGGGGAGGGGGAAGGTGAGAGTTAAAGATAGAGAGAAAAAGGTGCCGTAGTGAAAGGCTCCGGGATGCTTTCGACCACCTGGGGGTCTTTAGCGTGCACTGACATCGCACAGCCCAAGGGCGCCGTCGCGTTCGCCTCAGCCTCCATACGAAACGCGGCCGCTGCGGTCTGGTTCGAACACGGGCGAAGGGCGCCGTCGCGTTCGCCTCAGCCTCCTTACGAAACGCCGCCGCTGCGGTCTGGTTCGAACCCGGGCACTCCGACTCAGTAGACGAGCGCCTTAACCACTGAGCCACCGCGGCGGTAGGTTTTTGTCGGCATAGTGGAAAGCATACCCTCGAAGGCACTGAGATACAGCAATCAGCAACTAATCATAAAAGGCACTCACAGGCGCAGGCGCCTTATGCTGCGTAAAGCAGCCACCGTAAGCGCACGCTTTCTTCGCGCGCTTTGGCTGTGTACTCTTTCAGAAGCAAAACGCATAGCTTGTTGTATAGTGCCGCATTGAACATGAAGGAGCAAGAACAGTGTGCGGCGAAGTATGCACTCCGTTGCGCTCAATATGACCATAGACCGTATGGCCACCTGGTACTGGGAGCACGAATCGCCTTTCTTTTGTTGACAGCGCTTAAACAACACGGGCAGAAGACATAGAAGACGACGTCACAGTCGTCTTCTGTGTCCACTGTGCGTGTTTTTTAAGCGCTGTCAACAAAAAAATGGATCACCACCAACTAGTCCGACAACTTGTCTAATCAATGAAGCGCCTGCAAGAGTGCATTGAGGGCGGCCGCAGAACGTCAGCATGTGCGCGTTCCTCGCTTGCTCAGTGGCATGCGTTAATCCTTTTGCTTCCTAAGGACAAGAAAAAATCTCGCATTAATAGCCGACCGATACTCAGCAGCACCAGCCGCGGTGGCTGAATGGTGAGGGCACTCGGGTACTGTACCGGAGTACCCCGGTTGGAATCCGACCGCGGCGGCCGCGTTTTGATGGAGGCGAACCTTAAAGGCGCGCTTTTGCTGTGCGATATCTGTGCACGATAAATATCCCTATGCGGTCGAAATTATTCTGGGGTCCTCCACTACGACACCTCTTTCTTCATTTCTTCTCTTAGTCCCTACTTATCCCTTCCCATAAGGCGTGGTCCAGGTGACAGCCGAAACGTGAGACAGATACTGCGCCATTTCCTTTCACAAAAAGTAATTTTCTATGAATCATTTGTCGACTTTTACAAACGTTTTGAAAGGCTTGCACCGTGCGTTGGAGGTATTCACTTTCCCTCTATTTTTTCTGTCCTCTTCTCTAGTTCTCTTCAGGGAAGCTGATTGGGAAGGAAGGACCTTATAAATCATGCAATTAAATTTTGTTCTCTATTCAGTCTGTGCAATGCGCCAAAATGGCTGGTGAAATGCCACGTGGCTTCCAGAAGACCTGGGCGGATGGGGGAACGGGGGGGGGGGGGTGCTCGCCAAAAAGGAAGAACTGGCGGAAGTGACGCCATCCGCGGAAGTCGACCGGTCGTCCGGCTTTGTTCGCTTGCTAAGTTCCATCCCATGCTTTGGTGAACGAAGGATCAGCGCAATGTTCTCCCGGTGCCGCTTGTTTCCTCCAGTTTGGTTGTTCTGTGAGAGAAACTTGCGGTATGCAGCATACCTTTAATCTGCCTACACAGATTACGTAATTCCGTTAATATTTCTCTTTTGGTCATTTCATTTTCTGACCGCTTGTAAACTTTTTCCCTTTTACAGTTAGTTCGCATCCACGCCGCGCTACAGCCATTTACAGCACTGTTTTATATCTGTTTTATACTGGCAGTCTAACCACGATCCGCCGTTGTCACACAGCTTGCCACAGTTCTCGGTTACGGAAACCAACGGCCCCTGCGTTCTACGAAAGAAGTAACGTGGTGGTCAGCGGAGTAAAGCTTCATTTGAAAATATCTTAGTTATTTGCAATGCAGTGCATGTACAACGCCGAGTGCCGTCCCACGGCGCCGTCCGGTGGTAGAATTGCCTCCACCGCCGCGCCGCCCGCAAACCATCCGCATTATGTTGCTTCTAATGCGCGCAAAAGGCAATCGGTGTGAAACCTGTGATGATAGGCCGCTCCTCGCTTGCTGTGTGCTGGCTTTTTCTTGCTGCAAGGTAGATGCGCGGCGAGAAATATCGCTTATGCCGTTCATGACAGCCGAAATTGAAATTTACGTTAGTTAGCGCCATACAAGATTGATTTACTTCGCGCCCCCTGAAATGCGCACTCGCATTCTCAGGTTGATTATGTTTGTTATTTTAATCTTGGTGTTACAGCCAGTCTGGACCACGGAATACTTTTCATTGAGAGTTGTGCATCGCTTGTTACGTGCAGGTGCTCGCCCGGCTTTCGTCGTGCTGACTATGAGCTGGGATGAGGGATTTACACGGGATGCAACGAAAAAGAGAACGTCTTTAAAGACGGCCCAGAACTGCAGAAAGCAATAAAGCTTTCCCCTCCTGCTCCTTAAACCCAAGTTTTTTTCTCAGTGGCTCTTTCTTTCTAAACACCCTTCTTCTCTTCAAGGTCTGATAGTTACGCCTGTACATACGCCCCTAAGCTACCCATATTTTTGTTCTCGAGGCCGGTGGCGCTTTTTACAACAGGTGCAGGTAGCACTCTTTCTTTCAGCATGGTTGTCGTTGCAGCGGCGACGAGAAGGGCTTTTTCGTGAAATGTAAAAACTGATATGAATTTTGCTTTTGGTAGGCTTCAAACCTCTGAGCACAACAAGGAGCCGAAAACTATTAGCTAAAAGTTACTTATTGGTATTAGTTAACCAGACAGCTGGATAGCTGCCTCAGCTGTGTTCCAATGCAGCTCAATGCTCACGAAACTGTTCCGAAGAAAGCGCTCATCTAGTTCAAAAAACCCATTTTACCTGGAAACATTGCTTATTGTGTAAAAAGTTTGAGTATATTACCTCTCCCCTATCCTCTCTCCCTGTCCTTTCACCTCCTTAATTCCATTTCTCCATTCTGCCTGCTACCCATTGTTTTCGCTGTCCGAGCTAACCTGCTTCTGTACCGATGGCAGATGCCGGGGCTAGAAAAAATCTCATCCTTCCTTTTTATTGTTCATTGAAAAAGCACTAGTACTAAAAACTGTGCAACGATATCTGTTGCTGGCTGCAAAGCTGTTGAATAACCTTAAGCTTCTGACACACACATACTAATTTTGTTCCCTGTATTTCGAGGTTTCCAACCATAGTGTAGAGAATTAGCTGCAGCATAGCCTCAAAGGAGGTCTGCATGCTGTGCCCGGAGGCGTTGATCGGGCAGCGGGGATCCGTATCCTTAGTAAGGCTACTAAAGCGCAGAGAGTTTTCTGCCTGCCTCATGAGCTGGTCACAATCAACATGTGCGAGTCGCCCGCCAATTAGTGATATCAAAGTGACGCAAATGGAAGGCCTTAAAGCTTCAAGTTTTCCAGAATTTATTTGTCTTCTAAGAAAGGAACCGGCATATACTGGTGTATGTAACTTGTCGCAGTGCCTTGTAAATCTTTCCCTTTCGTGCAATTCGCTCCGCAAGTGCTCCTGTTCAAGTATACAGATTGGATTGACAGCAAATTTTGTTCTTATGTTGATTTATAGTTTGTTGATTGTTAAACGTCTCAAAGCGACTGAGGCTATGAGGGACATCGTAGTGAAGGGCTCCGCAAATTTCGGCCACCTGGAGTACATTAACGTGCACTGATATCGCAATATACACAGGCCTTTACAATTGCTTCTCCATCGGGAATTGACCGCCAAGACCGGGATCGAAACCGAGTCTTTCGGGACAGCAGCCGAGCGCCATCACCACTCAATTATCGCGTGCTGCTCAGTTTAATAATAATAATAATAATAATTGGTTTTTGGGGAAAGGAAATGGCACGGTATCTGTCTCATAACTTTGGACACCTGAATCGCGCCGTAAGGGAAGGAATAAAGGAGGGAGTGAAAGAGGAAAGGAACAAATAGGTCCGTAGTGGAGGGCTCCGGAAGAATTTTGACCACCTGGGGATCTTTAACGTGCTCTGACATCGCACAGCACACGGGCGCCTTAGCGTTTTGCCTCCATAGAAACGCCGCCGCCGCGGTCGGGTTCGAACCCGCGAACTCCGGATCAGTAGCCGAGTGCCCTATCCACTGAGCCAGCGCGGCGGGTTAATCTCGAACTGCGGACGAGACCAGTTTGAGTTCTCGAGAGCGTCGCATTGATACGATGTGTAAACGACGTGTCGTGGAAACAAAGCTTTCACAATTCAACTAGGGTTAACCGCAGCTAAACCACAGCCAATTTTTTGCGTTTTGCCCGCATCGAAACACAGCCGCCGCGGTCGGGTTAGAACCCGAGCACTCCGAATCAGTAGACGAGCGCCTTAACCACTGAGCCACCGCGGCGGATTCCTTCGGTATTGAGTGTATCCTTGTTTGTAAATTACCATTTTATGCCATAAAGCATGCTGTCAGACGGGGAAAATAATGCGCCTTTTCGTTCCCCAAAATTCTGTCACAACGAATAATCTCTTCCCGAGGTATAGTGCGTAGTTTATTCTAGGGTGCACTATATCCGACGCCGTGATAGTGGTTTGCTTCAATTACTTTTCTCGGCAATGCTGCAGCGGCTGTGCAGGAACAGGAAGGAGGCGGGCACAAAAGCCCTTTTTCTTCCCTTTTCAGCCAAGCCTAAACCCCAGTTCCAAAAGAAAAACTGGCAGTGGCTTAGCTCGGCTATGCAAGGATTTGCGTAGCGAAAGGTAAGGCATAGCATGGTTAGCCTTGGTTAACCTTGATTGCAAATTCAGGTCAGTCTGGTTGTCTAGCTAAGTTGTCGCACTAAAGACGACATAATTGTGGTTGCGGAGCTCGCGACTTCTCCTTTTAAATCCTCCGACATGTTATCAGACTTGCGGCGCAGCTGGCGAAGCTAGAGGAGGCGATCGCAAACGACGTGAAACGTGATGTGACGTCATACCAAACGGTGGCGGCAGCAAGCCGCGCAGTGTAACTTCATTTCAGATGGCGCGGCGAGCACGCAAAGCCTAGTAGGTGGTGGTAGTGGTTTTTATTAAAAGAATGGCAAAAAGGAAGGAAAAGATTTTTGCTAGCCCCGGCATCTGCCATCAATACTGAAGCACCTGAGCTGGGGCAGCGGAAATATAGGATAGCAAGCATAGTAACCGTCACATACATCTCGGTAGAAAACCGAACCGCACCGTAAAGGAAGGAATAAAGGAGGGAGGGAAAGAGGAATACGCGGTTCGGGTGTCCACCGAGATATGTGAGGCGCGCGTTGTGACATGATGAGCTTCCTCAGAGCGCGGTCAAGGCGAAATGCGCAAGTTCGCGGCCAGAATGGCTTTCGCTTTAAAACAGAAAATGTTTTGGGCAGTTTCTCTTCTTTCTTCGTATATCCACAGGAAATCGGCATTCTACAGCACCTACTCTTTTTTCTTCCGCTGGCGCTCGAAGCGAGCGGACGTGTTTTTAGCTCTCCGCTCCTTCGGGCACTGGGCCTAAGGCTTCACGGCGCTGCGGGGTCTCCCCATGGAGGCCACAGACACCATGAACAAGCGACGGCCTGTGTTCAGCGGTGACAATGAGCAACGCAAGGCAGGCCGCTCACGCTCCCGATCACAGAGACGAACGCCATCCAGAGCAAGGTCGTCCTGCACCATTCGGCGAATGCAGGCCGAGATCACTGATCTGTGGGCACGGTGAGGAGCCTGACGGCGGCGCTCACCACCACTTCGGAGAACCTGGAGTCCATCATCGGGACCTTAGACGTGTCGACGGCGGACCCACGCGTTCTAGCCCTGAGGGAGGCCATGGCGCTTATTCCCCAGGCGCAGGACTCCATGGCGGCTCCCTCCCCACCATATCTGGCCACCCCCGCGCTTTCTTCCGCCATTGCTACTCCCGGGGAACCGGCTGTGATGCCCTTTCCGCCTGATGCTGCTGCTGGGGGCTCACCGCGGACATCTCAGCCGAGGAGAGCATGTGCACCCTTATGGACGAGTCTGTTCTCAGGAAACGGCAACGCTCAACGGGGTCCGAGGAGGAGAGGGGCGCGGAAACCAACAGGGACATCGCGGTGGCCAAGCGGGCAGCTCTAAGCCCCCCACCGTCACTGTTTCCTCTTCCTCCATACTCTAAGCCGCAGGGTCTGCCCAGCACGGGCCCCATGGGGCCCTCTTCCGGCCTGCTACTGATGCTGCTGGGGCGACGGCGTCCGGAACAAAACCGGGTGCGACCTCACCAAATCCCGCCGCACGAGATAAGGCTGCGGCTGGGTCTTCGCCTGCTGGCAGCGACCGCGCCCAACTCCGCGGCGCGCCGCAGCAATGCGCCGCAGACAGCGGCGACGATGATGCTGGGACCAGCCTGGTCCCGTGGCGAACCATCACTACCAAGGGGCAGCGGCGTCGGAGAGCTGCCCTGGAGCGAGCCGCGGCTGCCATGGAGTTCTCGTCCAGCCTGGTGGGGACGGTGCTGTTTCGGCTGGCGAACCGGGGCACCGCCTTCACGAGGGAACAGGGCTGGGTGTTGGCCGAGGAGACCGGTCCGGGCGTCCTCGCCGTCCGGTGAAACAAGGGGCGCACTGTGGTGGCAGTGGACGCGGGGAGCAGCGATGTTTTCCAGGTCCTACTAGCCACTGCCGTCATTCGCGGCGTGCCGGTCTTCGCCAAGGAGCCTCCTCCTCGGAACCAAAGCTCCGGCCTGGTCTTCTGTGTGGACGGGCGCAGGACGGCGGAGGAGCTGCTTGCGGGGGCGGAGTCAATGATGCCGATTGTATCGGCGTCTCTGAAGGGCAGCACATTCGCTCTCCGTTTTGGGGCGCCGACACCACCAGCGTTCATCTCCATATTCAAGCGCAGGCTGGCGGTCTGCCCCTGCCATTCCCGGCCGCTACACTGTGCCAAGTGCGCCAGCCTGGGACATGCCACTGAGATATGTCGTGCTCCTGCCCGATGCACGCGCTGCGGCGAGCCGAACGAGCCTGGTACCTGCGCGAGCAAGCCCCGTTGCATTAAATTCGGGGGGGCGGGGGGGGCGGCACGCAGTCATTGACCCATCGTGCCCACACTGGCAGGGAGAGCTTCACGTGGCGTCTTTAGTGGCCACATCCATGGCACCGATGTCCAAGCGGGTTGTCCGAGCCGTCGTCCAGGCTGAAACAGTGGCCCCAGCCCAGCAACATCAGCAGACGCCGCGCGCGTTTTCTTATGCGCACGCCGTCAGCGGAGCACCCCAGCAGCAGCAGCCACCGAAGTAACGGCAGCACTGGCAGCGGCGGCGGCCATCCGGTTGCCCGGCGTCCCGTACAGCGCGGCCCGAGCCTGCGGCCGCTTCCCATGGTCAGCCCCCTGACGCACGGGACGCGGAGATCGCGTGCCTAAAGCTGGCGTTGCGCGACCTCAGCGCACACTTTCCCGGTGGGCACCGATGTACACCGGGCTTGCTTAGAAGTAGGGGGTGCTCCCGCACAGATAAGCCAGCATGATGGCTAGCCGCCGGACTCCCTCGCGCATACCATCCATCCTGCATTGCAACGTGCGGTCACTTACAGCGCGGTACGCCGAAATGCCAGTTCGCATCGCACAGGATTCGCCGGAAGTTATCGCGCTGCAGGATACGTACGTACGTTCACATGACGGGGAGCCCCAGATGCGGCTACCTGTCTACATTGGCCACCCACTCAGCCACCACGTGCGAGGAACCCACCTGTGCCGCAGTGCCCTGTTGTGACACATCTCATCGCCCCGGGAAATCAAGGTGCGCGATATATGTGCGGCAGGACGTCCAGCACACCCTTGTTGGCTCGGCGGCGGCCATTTCTGACGCCCAGGAGTGTGTGGTGGTGACAGTGCGCGTCGGTTGTGTTGACACGTCGGTGGCCAGTGTTTATGTGCGTCCAGCTGTCGCGTGGAACGCGCTGTGTTTTCGGGCTGTGTCTTCGTGCTGTGCCCCGCGCCAAATCATCTGTGGTGATTTTAAGGCCCACCATAGCGTGCGGGGCAGTGCGCGCCACTCCGCGCGTGGAGACGACCTGCACGACGCAGCAACGCAGCTGCGACTGACCCCCTTGAACACGGGCGAGCCCACCTTTCGACGACGCGGAACAACTGGCTCCTGCATCGACGTTGCCTTCGCATCCAGAGGCATCGAGGCGACATGGCGCCGATCACGATATTTCTGGGCTCGGATCGTTACTCCATCCTAATCGATCCCACTGCGTTAGAGGCGCGCCCCAAACGTGCCTACTCCATTAGCAACTGGAGTGCGTTCAGGCCGGCGGTCGACGAGGCGGCGGCCACTGGCGCAGATTTCTTTTCAAGTCTAGTCCGAAGCGCTCTCGTAGATACCCAACGAGCAGAGGTAAGGGCAGGGCAGCCCACACCTGATATGAAGCTGCTCAATCTGCGCGAGAAGAGAGATCGCGCAGAGCGACGGGCGCGACGGACTGACAGAGCCGCCGACTGGAATGTCTACGACCGCTTTGAAGCGGCAGCGCGCTGCCATGCCATCAAGCTATACACCCGGCAGTGGGCTTACTATGCCAAAGGATGGAGGAAGATTTCAGCTCGCGGAGGCTGTTTGACACCCTCCGGCGCATCACCGAACCACAGGAAAACCGTCAACCGCTGGCCGCCCTCGCAATCTTCAGCGGGCTCAGCTTTGTAGAATTGGCAGAGCGGTTTGCCGATCGATTCGCGCCGCCCAGTCCCGCAAACGCAGCTAACATAGCTGCTCCTGAGAGCCCCAGAAGCGACGCCAGTCCCTCGCACGTCGCCTCGGAAGGTCCATGTGATGCGCCGTTCACCAAGGCAGAACTGAACAATGAGCTGCAGCGCTGCCGCCGCCGCTCGGCGCCCGGACTGGAAGGGCTGACATACCAGATGCTGCGAAATCTGAATGCGCAGCAACGACAGATCCTCCTGCAGCAGATCAACCTGTTGTGGGAACGCGGGGCGCTACCAGTGGATTGGCGAACCGCGGTCGTTTGTCCCATCCGAAAGACAGGGCGCCCAACTATACGGAGCTGAGCGGATACCGTCCAGTGGCATTAACATCGGCGGGAGGTAAGCTCATGGAGCATATGGCATTGCAGCGCCTGAACGAGCGGGCTGCGGAGGCTGATTTGTTTGACGAGCGGCAGAAGGGTTTCCGTGGGATGCGGTGCACGGCTGATTCTATACCGGACGTTGTTACAGCGCTGGAGCATGCCAGGGCGGCAGGCAAGGTTACGCTGCTGCTACTACTGGACGTATGAGGCGCTTTTGACAACGTTCACCGCGCACCAATTCTCGCGGTCCTTGAGGGGGCCGGTGTGAGCGGGCATCTTTTGCGATACGTTCATGGCTTCCTGAGCGGGCGCACCATGCGCGTACGAGTAGGGGGTAAGCTCCACAAGCCTCGCCCGGTGAACATGGGCGTGCCGTAGTGCTCTGTCCTATCACCATTCCTGTTTAATGTGGCCATGTCGGTGGTACCGGCCTACCTCCCCACGACCGGCCGACACCATCTGTACATGTCCACATATGCAGACGACATAGCTCTTTGGTGCCGGGGACCACCGCGCGAGGCGTTCCACGTGCAGGGGTGCCTTCAGGGAGCCCTGACTGCAATCGACGCCAGCTTGCGCGGCCTTGGTCTGTCGCTGAGCGCGGAAAAATCGGTGGCCATGGCCTGCGTTTCGCGCTCGCGTGCGCACCTTGCGCCACTGTCACTGGTCGGGACTCCGATTCCTTGGCGTAAATCGGTGCGGTACCTTGGCCTGGACATCGACTGGCGCCTTTCCTTCCGCCCCGCGGCGACCAAGGCCTGTCTGCAGATGAAGAGGATCACCGCCGCCGTTCACAATCTCACCGCTCGAGGCCAGGGCATTTCCCAGCAAGCCGCGCTGCGTCTATACAATGCCGCAGCTTTGGGGGCGGTGCTCTATGCGCTGCCGCTCGTCACGGTGCGCAAGCCGTGCTGGAATAAACTCGAGCTTCAGCACCGCAAGTCCCTGCGCGTGTGCCTAGGCCTGCCCAAAAACTCGCAGTGCGCCGCAACGTTGGCCGAGGCAGGAGCGTGGCCCCTTGAGCTCCAAGCAGCGCGCAGGGCACTGCATCACATCGACCGGCTTCACCGCGCACCGGACGGCGGCTCGCTGCTGCAGCGTATGCGCTCGCACCCGCGCTCACGAATGGGTGAGGCGCTGCTCGAGTATGAGCAATTGACACAAGGCCCACCCCCCTACGGCTCCTGCGCGCCCTGGCCTGCTGCTTCGGAGGTACAGCGAGAGATCGTCGGCATTGCGGGAAAGCGGAGCACACCCCTCTGGGCCGTGCAGCAGCTGGCCAGAGCCGTCATACACGAGGAGCTCCAGGACCATCTCCTCGTGTACACCGACGGCTCAGTGGCCCGTGACAGCTGCTCCCTCGCTGCGGCGGCCACTATCCCCGCCATGCGACTGCACAGCCATCAACACGCAGCATTCCTGGGCTCCTCCACCACGGCGGAGTTGATGGGGATCCGGCTAGGGCTGGACCTGCTGCTCACCCTCGGCCCTCCGCTGCCCAGTAGTGCTCTGCTGTGCGACTACCGCGCCGCCCTCAGCCGCCTGCAATCTAACGGCCGCGGTACCCCACTAGTGCGGGAAATTCGCTCGGGCATCGAGCGCCTCGCGCAGAGAGGATGTGCCGTGCGTGCACAGTGTGTGCCCGGTCACTGCGGCATCGCCGGCAACGAAGAAGCTGACTACCTCGCAACCGCTGCACGCCAACTACCTGCCAGCGATCTGCCCCTTGCGCTGGAGGACGTGCGTGCGGCTATCCATGATCATCTCCGAAAGTAGCGCCCCGACCCACGCATTGCGGGAGGTGAGCGCATCGACAGTGTCACCGGCTGTCGCGCACTTACACGGTCACAACGCGCAATGATCCTCTGGGCGCGCATTGGCTGCGTGTGGCTCGGCGAATGACGGGTGCGTCACGGAATCGTGACGAGTGATGTGTGTGACGGATGCGGTGCAGTGGAAACATTAAAACACCTGCTCCTTCACTGTGCTCCGTTCGCCGATGCTCGTCGTGATATGCTCGCGGCCTATAGGGCGCAGAGCATTCTACGAGACTCCATCAAGACGCTATTGTGGCCGCAGGGCAGTGCGCGCACTCGTGAGCGAACTTTGGTGAGCCTCTCTGCATTCCTCGAACACACGGGCTTGACGTCCCGTCTGTTCTCCGTCAGGTAGTTACACGCAGTGACCGAACGCTCCGCGAGTTCTACCTTGAACGATTAATAACTGGACACCCCACTCCAGTTGTAACCAACACAGTGCTCTGCGCATGTGTGATTTAATTCCTCTAAATTGAACTAATCACGAGCACAACCTGGACACATTTCTTATTGTGTAAATAGTGTGTACATATTACTTCTCCCGCTATCCTCTCTTCCTGTCCCCTCACCTCTTTCATTTCATTTCTCCATTCTGCCTGCTATCCTTTATTTCCGTTGCCACAGCTCAGGTGCTTCAGTATCGATGGCAGATGCCGGGGCTAGAAAAATCTTTTCCTTCCTTTTTGCTATTATTTTTAATAAAACCACTACCACCACCACGGCCGCCGCGCAGGCCTGTGAGACGGGGAGTTGCGCGTCGGCGGTTAGAGGTTGGCTGGGAGTCGTTGACTGGTAGAGGCCTCTTCCACCTAATAGATTGTGTTGCGCTGGAGCTCAGGTTCCGGGCTTCTTAGCAGGGTCTACCCTGCTTCTCTACTATCAATATTTTTGCCCACCCTGGGAGAATTTGGGCACTCCAAAATTATGCGGTCGAGGGTCCCTCTCGCCCCATCGATGCCCTACATTGTGGGCATCGATCATGCGACCTCAGCTCTGATGTTACGTGATAAGCCCATTCCGGGTTAATAAATGTATTGGTTTGTAGCCGCCTCCGCGCGACAGCTTCTCTATTGTTTAATTTTGGGTCTGGTGGGGGTACCAGCCTATGTCCTAATTTGTAATCGTTAACAACTTTCCTGAAGTAGGCAGCGGTCCGTCGTGACGTCACGTCAGTGTTGGTGGAAGGAGCAAAGCTTTAGGGGCGCTGTGTCCACATTACAGGTAGCGCGCGCGCGTGAAAGTCACGGTCGCCGCTGGCACGGGGGACGAGGAGGGATACTTATGTATCCTACATCTGACATCGCACAGCACACGGGCGCCTTTGCGTTTAGCATCCATCGAAACGCTGCCGCCGCTGTCGGTTTCGAACCCGATTACTCCGGCTCAGTAGCCGAGCGCGCTAACCATTGAGCCACCGCGGCGTGGGGGTCGGTCAGTGGACCAAAATTTGTTTTGTGGCAAAGGAAGTGGCGCAGTATCTATCCCACACATCGGCGGACGCCTGAACCACGCCATAAGGGAAGGAATAAAGGAGGGACTGATAATAATAATAATAATAAGGGACGCCCTCAATCGCGCTTTGAGGTAAGTGGCGGTGGTGTGAGAGAGAAGTTGGCTGCATGCATTAGCGTTGGCTGTCGCGGCGGCCGTAACTGTAGCCATAGCTGTCTTGAGCACGTTGTCTTGGATTTGACCAAAACTGGACACCAGTTTGTATATATTAGCGACTTTTAGCAGAGCGGGCCAGCGGCCAGCGGAGAGGAGCGGACGAGAGAGGGCGCCAGTGCGCATGCGCAGAACGCTCAGGCGGCCAGCGGGTTCACGGCGCTGCGCGCTCGCCCGCTCATCTCGTTTTTCGAGCGGAGATCGCCCAGCGAGTGCGAGCGAGCGAGCGTAGTCGAGCACTAACATGGCGGCCTCCGGTGCGGACGTTGCTCCGTCAGCTTCATCGAGCACGGACGCGGCGCAAGCACGCCTGCAAGCAAAGAAGCCGCTTAAATGTTTTAGCACGCAAGAAGATCTTTGCCTTCTGCGGGAAGTGGCCGCGACAGGGCCATTCGGGGACGAGCTCAAGTGGGTGAGCGTCCTCGCGAGCGTTAACCGGGCGGTAGGCCGAGAGCTAACGCTTCGCGGAATAAAAGATCGCGTAGATCTTCTCATCGGCTACTGGAGGCGGCAAGGCTCGAAGAATCTCAAAAAGTGATTGTGCTTTTGTTTGTTCTCTCTGCAGCTCTGGCGCACATGTTTATGTGACGTGCATTTTCTCGCCTATTCAGATCGGGGACCGAAGAGCAGTACACTGAAAAGGAGCATATTCTTCAGGACCTCTCCGACTACGCGCGGGCTGTGCAGTACGAGCCAAGGATTGCCCCAAGGAGTGCAGGCTGCGCAGTGCGTTGGAAGAAGCCAGGAACGGCTCATGACGCCTCAAGGACTAGTAGGGCAGCTCAGGAACGACGAGGTGCGAGCCAGTTAGAGGAAGAACTTGCTGGCGACTGCGCCCATTCGGCCGAGCCAGCTTCGCAAATTTGCGTAGCTGGTGAGAACGACGGTAAGTTTTTGTCATGCCTGCATCTAAGTTCGCCTTCTTGTCTTTTCTATTTTGACCGGATAACTCTAAAGCCACATGCACGGCCCGTAAGCTCGTGTACTGGGCTTCCTACAAGTAGCCCATGTGTGCACACATGAAGCACTCGAGTTTTCATGTAGTTGTCTGTGTTCTAGCTTGTTTTCTCTTTCTCTGAGCCTCTCGGGAGGAGTGGGGGAGGGTTCACCGCATGACTGTGCACAGAGGTGTATCACAGGCTGCTGCGCGCCCACTCTTTGCGGACTGAATCAAATGATAGCGGAGCTGACAGTTGCATGCCAGTGGGCTGAGCTTTTTATCACACCTAGTGATAGGTGAAGAATACGTTAGTGCGACTTCTATACAGAGTTGCCTAATTCTAGCACAACAGACAAAACAAATTAGGTTATAGAAGGATCTGGGGCATCATGAGCTGATTTCGAAGTCTAACTGCTTGGCCCATAGGAAATGTTACAGCTGAAACGGGACAAATATTCATGGCCGGATTATAATCCTTGTAGCAGCTTCCATTGCTGGCCAAGCCAAATTTCACGTCAAGGAGCGCTTATAAAATCTAGTTAGGCACTTTATTTGTCAGGATGTTTTTGTGACAGATACCTAGCTTAACACTCGTTCGACAGTGACGTTTCATAAGTGAATGACAACAGAGTGCCAGCTCAGACATCATTGGGAACATTTTATACATTTTTCAAGCTTACCCAGAATTCATTTTGAACCGGGAAGGCTATGCCAGATCGTCGAATTTCATTTATGGCTGGCAATCATCGGATTGTATTGCATATATTGAATTTGTAGTTATAAAAGCACTGAGTGAGTGCCAGATAAAAATCACTGAGTACTTTGCGTTTTTTATCCAGGAAGGCGCAGGTTGCTCCAAAGCTTTAGGCTAGGGTAACATCTTTAGTGCGCACAAAAATAAAGTTGTGGTGCCTATCCAGCAGAAAATCTTTGTTAGAGAAGCTGAGAGACGTTTCGAGGCTGTTAAGAAAAGAATTCCCATGAACTGAAATTTAATATGCATGTGCTGGTCCCATTTCGCTCAGTTGTCCTGCGTAGGTGCAGCTATTGAAATTTTTGCCACTAACTTTTTCACAAAAGAGATGAATTTCTCCTTTAGCCGGACAGTGGCCAGGGCCTCGCATTGAATGAGCTTGTTCATTCACTCAAATTTACCGATAAGTGGAACAAAAAGTAGATTTTGCTCATCAGTGTACATACCGCTTAATATGCACTCTTGCTGCCTTGCAGCGTTTTTTACTTTTCACTGCTTCAGAGTGGGCTTTCAGTGCAGCCCAATGATTCATGATTCAATGCAAGGCAGATGCAATGCTGATCCATCATGTCGCACTGAGTCTGGTAGGTGTCTGTGCGACAAGATGGCACTAACAAGATGTGCCACCGTCACCTTGGGGTATGTCCGAAATGATAATGAGGGACATTGCCCCCTTCTCTTGCCCTTTTGGAGAATGTGTAATCCACTTGAACGTTTCGTACACATGCATTCTTGCCTTAGAATAGCAGCCAAGGCAGATTGGAGGTAGCACATTGACTGCCTGATGACAGAGAAGCTCTAGGAAACGATATACACACACTTTAGAAGCACGCATGTTCTACCTTCATTTTTGTCTACAGGCTGTTGGGCCGCCCACACAGGACACTTGCCCAGTATATCCCGACGCCGACACAAAATTTAGTATCGTTTGCAATCCGCTAACAGGGCTCCATCGGAGAAAACGGTTTCGAACACTGGCACAAAGTAGAGAAAGGGTGTACGAAAACATTCAGAATATTTATTACAAAACAAATTTTATTGACATGGGCACAGCAAAAAATGTATTCCAAAAATAGCCGCATAGACAAATGTAAAATTTCAATGCCAACTCGGAGGAACAGTAGCCTAATCTGGGAACCCTGCTTGAATGATTTTGCCTCCTCCTTTTTTCATTCATTATAAACAGGATCGCCAGCAGCCCAGCGGTTTCTCAGCGTTTACGATGAGGAGCTTGTGCTCGGACCATCTGCAGCTACCATTGACAATGAGCGGGACCGGATGGATGGTGGCCAGCAGCAGCAGAGCCAAGTCATGTCAGCACATTAAGAGCATCCTCCCTCCGCACCATCATCAATCGACAACGATCAGCGCCAGCCTGCAACTAGGTAACAGATTCTGCCGACCATGGGTAAAGGCAAGTACTTTAGGAATGTTTATTTACCACGTACAGTACACACGGAGCGGAATGGTGTTTAGGAATGCATTATTAGTGTACACAGGTAAATGTTGACATGCGTAGCGTTTGGGCAGCTTTGTCCGTTGATTTGCGGAAGTCGAACTAGAGCCCTCTTCGTTTAACCCTACAGTACAAATTATTGCTCATGGCTATAACGAAACCATGAGTATGTATTGAGACTCATTCCTGTCACTTTTAAAACATATGCATATAAACCACAAATATGAACAGTAAGAACCTTGCCTGAGTAGGAAGACAGAATGCAGAAATGAAAATACATTTTGCCATGGCGCAGCAGTTCATGACCCAAATGTTTCTTTATCACACGAATGCTTAACTGAATTGGAAACAAATCCCATCTCTTTCATGAATAGATATAGAAATATCGAATAAATGCACCGGAACAAAATTTGTTTATCAGGGTACGTTAGGCACGAAAACACTAACCTAAAAGCTAGGTGTCACATAAATACATGCTTCAAAACCATGGAACACATAATCAGTCGAATACGAACTGCATGACAAGAAACTGGTTTGAGAGTAGTTATGCTTTATCACAGGATCTATGCTTGTCCTATGGCATAATACTACACAGCAATCGCACAGTGCATGAACTCGCTTGAACTAACGGCCGAAATTGCCTTGCTTGTCTACCTTTTCAGGAATTCGAGGACTACAAAGCATGGGGCTCCAGCTGCTCACAATGAGGTAGACAAATGAATTTCACCTCCGCAATAGGGAGCTGGCAATTGAGAGGAAGAAAGTGGAAAACGAGGAGCGCCGCCTTGCTTTAGAAGAACGCAAGCTGGAGCTCGAAGAAAAAAAATTCAATTAGAATCATCCTCTCGGGAAGCAAACCAGCAGAAAATCTTTGAGCAATTGCAAAAACTGTTCGATGACCAAAACAAAAAACTGGCTAGTATTCTAAATGCACAACATCAATGATATCCATAACCAAATAATTGCCATCTTGATTTATATTTCCACAGTTATGAAATAAACTCTTCGTTTTCGCAAGTGCGTGGTGTTATGAAGCACTCTCGAGGGGCAAGGTAATCCTCTAGATGTGGTGCCGCAAGGCCAAAATACTGAGAAATTCGGGCGCTGTACAAACAGGTATGGCAGTTCGCGAGAAGTGCACTTGCTTTTGTATATGCGGGGCAGATCCTGGAGGTAAAGCTTCTGATTTTTTTGAAGTCTACAAAGGCAAAAAGTCTCGCAATTTTACCGAAGCCCCATTCCACTGCCTGCCTCACGCTGCTCATAGCTTTGTTGAATGCTTGCTGCTCAGGGGTCAAGGAACCACCGCCATAGGGCTTCAGCAGATGGGGCCGCAATGGGTAGGCAGGGTCCCCGTAGATGACGTAGTTGCGCCCCTGAACAAGCTTTTCCAACTTTGCATATGCTTTGCTGTTTCCGAAGTTACCTGGAAGAAGGAAAATAAATTGTATAATGAGACTACGTTCAACCTTGCCTGTTTCTAAGCACCAGGCATAGTCAAGAAATAATGATAAGCAACGCTTTGTTGAGGCGGCTGTGCTTGCCAGTTACTTACCAGCAACATGTTTGCTTCCGGGATACGATCCGTCTAACTGACAGATAATCCCATTTGGGCACATTACTGAATGATATTTCAGGGCGTGGACGCGTTTGTGGCCACTAAAATAAACTTTTTGGTTCCTTGATGGTCTGCATGTCGCCCGCGCCTTGCCGTTTATGAACGCCCCGCAGTTTTTAAGCGGGGCTACTTTTTTGTAAACTGCCTCAAAAAAGCACGAAAATGTGAGAAATATCGACTCGGAAAACTCTTATCCTATTTACGGCTTACCTGAGAGAACGTTTCCAGCGAGTCCAGGTTCAACCAGGCATGGTTGCTCAGGTCGTCTAACAAATGAAAAAACCGCGTTTCAATGTGCCCGAGAACTGCGTTGGTCACAGACGATAGGGTCTAGCTGTGTCGCCTAAAAAGGTCTTCAAGATCGCAGAGCCGGATCGGATATGCAAGCCGTCGCAGGGTTATGCACAGGGCCTCGTCCCCGGGAACTGCCACCCTCTATGGAGTTACCACAGCTTCAGGTATTAATAAGGCCCTCTGCAGCCTATGCAAGTCATGCTTCTCAAATCTGAAATGCGTCTTGAACACACCACTGTCGATATCGTAAATGTTCAGAAGCCCGCGCACAGAGAGTGGGTCACATCGCGTTTCACCAAACACTTCAAGACACAGCAGATCTTCTATCTCTGACCACTTTAGCTGTGACAAGAGCTGCGGGTCTTGGAGTATGCTCTTCGGCATCTCTAGAATTTACCATATAGCTGTGGCGGAGGCAAAATGCGGTCCTAACTCGCGAACTCGCCCTGGTTTACACACAGCGCACCAAAAAACAGCTTGCGGCCTGGGGCTTCGCCTTGACTTGACCGTCACAGCGCCAAATGCTTTTTTTTCTAAGATGACGTACTTTAAATTGAATAATAACGACCTCTAATGTTTAAATATATATCATAAACACGAAAAATGCCTTTATTTACAACTTTAGTAAAGAAAATTCAAGCGCGATTCATATTCGTTTCAGCGTAACTCCGCTTTTTACCTATAGGTGGAGCTGCACAGCACTCCGCGCTGCTCCGTGCTCCGCTCATTCGGGCGTTTTAGACGCTGCGCTATCACTCTTTACTCGCGCTACATTCCGCTGGTGCTCCGCTGGGGAACTACCAGCGGCGCGGAACGTAAACACGCTCAGCTAAAAGTCTCTATTACTTCTCCCCTATCCTCTCTTCCTGTCCCCCCAACCTCCTTCATTTCATTTCTCCATTCTGCCTGTTATCCTTTATTTGCGCTGCCCCAGCTCAGGTACTTCAGTATCGATGGCAGATGCTGGGGCTAGCAAAAACCTTTTCCTTCCTTTTTACTATTATTTTATTCATAAAACACTTTTACCACCCCCAGTCGATAACTCGGCGAGGGCATTTTTGAGGGCGGTGAAACGCACGTCAGAGCTATGGGGTGTCGGGTCCGCCGGCACTTGTATCGGTTCCGGGGGTAACTGGGCAGTGGGCGGGGAGCACCGAGCCGTTTATAGCGCCTGAATTTTGGCGTGCAGTTGAGGATTTTGTGCCCGGTGGGGAGGTGGCCGACACCTTTCACATGGTTTGGGCATGCAGGCAAAATCCTTCTCTCCCCTCATCACCCCTTCCCCTACCCGAGAGGTCTAGGAGGCGACTCTGCTCGGCTGCCAGGAACTATGGGCCAAACAGGCCCTGGTTCGGCGGACCTGCGCAGCAGTCAGGACCAACGGGGTCCCGGAATGAGGGACTGCGCCTTCTATAGTAGGAGGCGAGACCCACTAGGGGCCTCTCCCGGTCTATCTCTCTCTATATATAGATAAATTCTTTTCACCACCACCACATAACATATCGTTCCGCAAGGCACAAGAACCTTATGCACGACGCCTTTTTTTCAGTTATTCATTTTTCTGCGTGAGGCACTGTGCACTGCCAGAAATCTTTTCTGGAAGAGGCTGGCTCCAGCTTCCTGTGAACTGCGGCGCATATCTTCCCAACTCTATGTTCGCCGGAGAACTCCACCTGCACATTCTGCTGCGCAGCGATCTTCTTGAGACGATGTGAGACACTGTGTGGATATGGGATGCACACGACCTTCCTTCGTGCCTCTTCCTGCGGCCCAGGAGGGTGAGATGCCGCCTTTACCTTCAGCTTGCACAAAATTCGTTCTGTTAACCGCGCAAGGACCCGCCGCGGTGGCTTAGTGGTTAGCGTACTCGGCTACTGATCCGGAATTCCCAGGTTTGAACCCGACCGCGGCGGCTGCATTTTTATGGAGGCACAACGCTAAGTCGCCCGTGTGCTCTGCGATGTGAGTGCATGTTAAAGATCCCCAGGTGGTCGAAATTATTCCGGAGCCCTCCTCTACGGCACCTCTTTCTTCCTTTCTTCTTTCACTCCCTCCTTTATCCCTTCCCTTACGGCGCGGTTTAGGTATCCAACGAAAGTTCAGACATATACTGCGCCATTTCATTTCCCCAAAAACCTATTATTATTAACTGTGCAAGGATCCTTTCTTGATAGGCTGCTTCACGAAGTCTGGCCACCTGCCCAAGGAAACCTTCCGTTGCATCGCTTCCAGAATTTTTCCCTGGAAAGCCTCAACCTTGATCTCTAGAATGCCTCTACGGCACTCCACAGTAGGCAGCTAGGCCACCACGGTGCCGACCGGCCGCCGCGAAACGCTGGTCAGGCCGGAGGAGCCCAAGGCATAATCATCCTGCTCAGCTGGCTCAGATTCGGGCATGGGCTCTGAGTGGCCCGTCCTGTTTTGTCTCTTGTTGTTGAATTTTACTGGCTAGGATCTCATTTTAACGCCTAAGATAGAATCGGAGCTGAAGGGAGAGTTCGGTTGGAGAAGAGGAAGGGGCGATAGCGACATTAACCCAACTGCTCACACGCCGGGCATTGCACTAAGCTATGGGCGAGGGTGAAGGTACGGTAGTTGTAGAGGGTGCTGAAGGGGTTGGTGGTAGCAAGGCTTAATGTAATTGGATGGTAGAGTTTGTGCCTGGAGGACACACCTTAGGGTTTGGTGGCAATTGTCAAGGTATGGGAGGGAACTTTCGACATATTTCGCAGATACAGTTCACGGCTTTTACTCAACATCGTTTCTCCACCTATGCAATTCACAACCCTTACATGTTTATATAGCAGCGTTGCACCGCGAATAGAGCCGCTGCAATTAGCCTCCGCTGACAAACGTGTCTATATACAAGGGAAGAAAAAGCGCAAGTTTAGACAAAAAACTTAGACATGGCCATTGCGAAAATATTTCACAACCTCTTCGGTATTCAATTCCGAAGTTCCTCCCGACGCGTCCCATGAAATCCTTAGTCGAACAAAAATGAATAGAATATGTGTGAGGCATAACAAATAATTAGCTACGGTTGAAATACTTCTGAACCCAGTTAGAGATCGAAAGCTGTGGTGTGTCCGAGAAGTAGACAGGGCTTGCCGTCTGTAACGAGCGCGTTCCACACACTAGAAAGGCAGCGCTCCCGGTCTGCGCCCTGGCAGGTGGCAGATATATTAATGGTTGATTGAGAAAGGTCGGTCACCCAACGAACGCTGCGGCGTTGTCTACCGTCCTCTACCGACGAATATAAAGGTCAAAGGTCAACGTCAAAGGTCAAGAATCAAAGGTCAAGTGATGCGACACCATAGTGGAGAACATATGGTAAGACCTATAGCCACACTTGACCTCTGGCTCACTTGATGGTCAACCGGCAACGCGCGGCCAAATCAGCTTTACCTAACATAGTGAAGCTTTAGCTTCAGAAATATCAACGTTGTTTTTGTGGATCCGAATGGTGGAGTACTTCCAAAGTCCATGCACTAAAATTTGAATAATACAGAGAAGATTAGCATGGCCCCTGCGAAAATGAGATCTAAAAAATGATTTTCTTTTCAGTGCACTGAGTTCAGTCACACTACATACGGGCGAAACACAAAAGGCGCATATGTGCTGTGCGAAGTCAGTGCACGGTAAATATCCCCACATGGTCGAAATTTAGTAGCGGTTTTCTTCTGAAATAATAGTAAAAAGGAACGACAAAATTTTTGCTAGCCACGGCATCTGCCATCGATAATAATAATAATTGGTTTTGGGGGAAAGGAAATGGCGCAGTATCTGTCTCATATATCTTTGGACACCTTAACCGCGCCGTAAGGGAAGGGATATAGGAGGGAGTGAAAGAAGAAAGGAAGAATGGGTACCGTAGTGGAGGGCTCTGGAATAATTTTGACCACCTGGGGATCATTAATTTGCACTGACATCGCACAGCACACGGGCGCCTAAGCGTTTTTCCTCCATAAAAACGCAGCCGCCGCGGGCGGGTTCGAACCCGGGAACTCCGAATCAGCAGTCGAGCGCCCTAACCACTGAGCCACCGCGACGGGACTGCCATCGATCGATACCGAACCACCTGAGCTGGGGCAGCGGAAATAAAGGATAGCAGGCAGAATGGAGAAATGAAATGAAAGAGGTGAGGGGACAGAAAGAGAGGATAGGGGCAGAAGTAATATGTACATACTATTTACACAATAATAAATGTGTCCAGGTTGTGCGTGTGATTAGTTCATTTTAGAGCAATTAAATATCACACACGCACAACACTGTGTTGGCTAAAACTGGAGTGGGGCGTCCAGTTATTAATCGTTCAAGGCGGAACTCGCGCAGCGTTCGGTCACTCCGTATAACTACCTGACGGAGAACAGACGGGACGTCAATCCCGTGTGTTCGAGGAATGCACAGAGGCTCACCAAAGTTCGCTCAAGACTGTGCGCACTGCCCTGCGGCCACAATAACGTCTTGAAGGAGTCTGCTAGTATGCCCTGCACCCTATAGGCCGCTAGCATATCGCGACGAGCATCGGCGAACGCTGCACAATGAAGGAGCAGGTGTTCTAGTGTTTCCACTGCACCGCATCCGTCACACATGTCACTCGTTGCGATTCCGTGACGCACCCGTCGTTCCCCGGGCTACACGCAGCCAATGCGCGCGCGGAGCATCATTGCACGTTGTGACCGTGTAAGTGCGCGACAGGCGGTGATACTGTCGATGCGATAACCTCCTGCGATGCGTGGGTCGGGGTGCTGCTTTCGTAGATGGTCGTGGATGACCGCACGCACGTCCTTCAACGCAAGGGGCAGATCGCTGGCAGGTAGTTGGTGTGCAGCGGTTGCGAGGTCGTCAGCATCTTTGTTGCCGGCGATGCCGCAGTGACCGGGCACCCACTGTGCACGCACGGCGCATCCTCACTGCGGGATGCACTCGATGCGCGAGCGAATTTCCTGCACTAGTGGGGTACCGCGGCCGTTCGATTGCAGGCGGTTGAGGGCGGCGCAGGAGTCGCACAGCAAAGCACTCCTGGGCGGGGGAGGGCCGAGGGTGAGCAGCAGGTCCAGCCCGAGCCGGTTCCCCTTCAACTCCGCAGTGGTGGAGGAGCCCAGGAAGGTTGCGTGTTGCTGGCTGTGCAATCGCAGGGCGGGGATGGTAGCCGCAGCAGCAAGGAAGAAGCCGTCGAGGAACACTGAGCCGTCGGTGTACACGAGGAGATGGTCCTGCAGCTCCTCGTGTATGATGGCTCTGGCCAGCTGCTGCACAGCACAGAGGGGTGTGCTCCGCTTTCTAGCAATGCCGACGATCTCTCGCTGCACCTCAGAGGCAGCAGGCTAGGGCGCGCAGGAGCCGTAGGGGGGTGGGCCTTGTGTCAATTGCTAACACTCGAGCAGCGCCGCGCCAATTCGTGAGCGCGGGTGCGAGCGCATACGCTGCAGCAGCGAGCCACCGTCCGGTGCGCGGTGAAGCCGGTCGATGTGGTTCAGTACCCTGCGCGCTGCTTGCAGCTCAAGTGGCCACGCTCCTGCCTCGGCCACCGTTGCGGCGCACTGCGCGTTTTTGGGCAGGCCTAGGCACCCGCGCAGGGACTTGCGGTGCTGGAGCTCGAGTTTCTACCAGCACGGCTTGCGAACCGTGACGAGCGGCAGCGCAAAGAGCACCGCCCCTAAAGCTGCGGCATTGTATAGCCGCAGCGCGGCTTGCTGGGAGATGCCCTGGCCTCGAGCGGTGAGCATGTGCACGGCGGCGGTGATCCTGTTTATCTGCAGACAGGCCTTGGTCGCTGCGGGGCGGAAGGAAACGCGCCAGTCGATGTACAGGCCAAGGAACCGCCCCGATTTACGCCAAGGAATCGGAGTCTCGTCCAATGACAGTGGCGCAAGGTGCGCGCGTCAGCGCGAAACGCAGGCCATGGCCACCGATTTGTCCGCGCTCAGCGACAGACCAAGGCCGCGCAAGCTGGCGTCGATTGCGGTCAGGGCTTCCTGAAGGCACCCCCGCACGCGGAACGCCTCGACCGGCGGTCCCCGGCACCACAGAGCTATGTTGTCTGCACATATGGACATGTACACATGGTGTCGGCCGCTCGCGGGGAGGAAGGCCGGCACCACCGACATGGCCACATTAAACTGAAATGGTGATAAGACAGAACCCTGCGTCACGCACACGTCCACCGGGCGAGACTTGTAGAGCTTACCCCCTACTCGTACGCTCATGGTGCGCCCGCTCAGGAAGCCATGAACGTATCGCAAAAGGCGCCCGCTCACACTGGCCCCCTCAAGCACCGCGAGAATTGGTGTGCGGTGAACGTTGTCAAAAGCGCCCGAGACGTCCAGTAGTAGCAGCAGCGCAGCCTGGTCTGCCGCTCTGGCATGCTCCAGCGCTGTAACAACGTCCGATATAGAATCAGCCGTGCACCGCATCCCACGGAAACCCATCTGTGTCTCGTTAAACAATTCAGCCTCCACAGCCCGCTCGTTCAGACGCTGCAACGCCATATGCTCCATGAGCTTACCTGCCGCCGATGTTAATGCCACTGGCCGGTATCCGCTCAGCTCCGTAAGTGGGCGCACTGCCTTTCGGATGGGACAAACGACCACGGTTCGCCAATCCTCCGGTAGCTCCCCGCTTTCCCACACCAGGTTTATCTGCTGCTGGAAGATCTGTCGTTGCTGCGCATCCAGGTTTCGCAGCATCTGGTATGTCACCCCGTCCGGTCCGGGCGCCGAGCGGCGGCGGCAGCGCTGCAGCGCATTGTTCAGTGCCGCCGCGGTGAACGGCGCATCACATAGACCTTCCGAGGCGACGGGCGAGGGACTGGCGTCGCTTCTGGGGCTCTCAAGAACAGCAATGTTAGCTGCGTTTGCGGGGCTGGGCCGCACGAATCGATCGGCAAACCGCTCTACCAACTCTACAAAGCTGAGCCCGCTGGAGATTGCGAGGGCGGCCAGCTGTTGACGGTTTGCCTCTGGTTCGGTGATGCGTTGCAGGGTGTCAAACAGCCTCCGCGAGCTGACATCTTCCTCCATCCTTTGGCATAGTGAAGCCCACTGCCGGCGGTATAGCTTGTTGGCGTGGCGGGCGCTTCGGCGTCCAAGCGGTTCTAGACAGTCCATTTGGCGGCTCTGTCAGTCCGTCGCGCCCGTCGCTCTGCGCGATCTCTCTTCTCGCACAGATTGAGCAGCTTCATATCAGGTGTGGGGTGCCCTGCCATTTCCTCTGCTCGTTGGGTGGCTGCGACAGCGCTTTGAACTAGACTTGAAAAGAAATCTACGCCAGTGGCCGCGCCTCGTCGACCGCCCGCCTGAACGCACTCCAGTTGGTAATGGAGTAGGCACGTTTGGGGCGCGCCTCCAACGCAGTGGGTTCAATTAGGATGGAGTAATGATCCGAGCCAAAGAGAGATGGTGATCGGCGCCATGTCGCCTTGATGCCTCTTGTTGCGAAAGCAGCGTCGATGCAGGAGCTGGTTGTTCCGCGTCGTCGAAATGTGGGCTCGCCGGTGTTCAACGGGGTCAGTCCGAGCTGCGTTGCTGCGTCGTGCAGGTCCTCTCCATGCGCGGAGTGGCGCCGCACTGCCCCACGCACTATGGTGGGCATTAAAATCACCACAGATGATTTGGCGCGGGGCACAGCAGGAAGACACAGCACGAAAACACAGCGCGTTCCACACGACAGCTGGACGCACATAAACACTGGCCACCGACGTGTCAACACCACCGACGCGCACTGACACCTCCACGCACTTCTGGGCGTCAGATATCGCCGCCGCCGAGCCGACGACGGTGTGCTGGACGTCCCGCCGCACTTATATCGCGCACCTTGATTTCCCGGGGCGATGAGATATGACACAACAGGGCACTGCGGCACAGGTGGGTTCCTCGCACGTGGTGGCGGAGTGGTAGGCAATTGAGCGAGGTAGCCGCATCTGGGGCTCCCCGTCATGTGAACGTACAGTCGGGGACAAAAGTCTCTGGACAACGCGTTCCACAAACGAAGCCGATAGCTCTGCTATTACCCGGCAGTTGGAGACCACAATTACGAAGCTAAAACGACAAGATTTTTACTTTCACCTCCACAAATATGATCTCCAGCTGCCGGATAATCGCACGACTATCGGCTTCGTTTGTGGAACACGTGGTCCACAGACTTTTGTCCCCGACTAAACGTATACGTCTCCTGCAGCGCGATAACTTCCGGCGAATCCTGTGCGATGTGAACTCGCATGTCGGTGTACCGCGCCGCAAGTGAGAACACGTTCCAGTGCAGGATGGATGGTATGCAGGAGGGAGTCCAGCGGCTAGCCGTCATGCTAGCTTAACTGTGCGGGAGCATCCGCTGCTTCTAGGGAAGCTCGTTGTCCATCGGTGCCCTCTGGGAAAAGTGCGCTGAGGGCGCGCAACGCCAGCTTTATGCGCGTGATCTCCGTGTCTCGTGCATCAGGGGGCTGACCATGAGAAGCGTCCGAAGGCTCGGGCCGCGCTGCACGGGACGCCGGGCAACCGGATCGCCGCTGCCGCTGCCGGCGCTGTCGTTGCTTCGGTGGGTGCTGCTGCTGAGGTGTTCACCTGACGGCCTGCGCATAAGAAAGCGCGCGCGGCGTCTGCTGATGTTGCTGGGTTGCAGCCGCTGTTTCAGCCTGGACGACGGCTCGGACAACCCGCCTGGACATCGGTACCATGTATTTGGCCTTTAAAGTGGCGACGTGAGGCTCTCGCTTCCAGTGCGGGCACGCTGGGGCAATGGCTGCGTACCGTCCCCCGCAGTTAATGCAGCGGGGCTTGCTAGCGCAGGTACCAAGCTCGTGCGGCCCGCCGCAGCGCGTGTATCGGTCAGGAGCACGACACTCCTCAGTGGCATGCCCCAGGCTGGCGCACTTGGCACACTGATGCGGCCGGGGACGGCAGGGGCGGACCGCGAGCCTACGCTTGAATATGGTGATGAATACCAGGGGTGTCGGCGCCGCAAAACGGAGAGAGAGTGTGCTGCCTGAGAGAGACGCCGACACCATCGGCACTGTTGACTCCGCCGCCGCTAGCAGCTCCTCCGCCGTCCTGTGCCCGTCCACACCGAAGACCAGGCCGGATTTTTGGTTCCGAGGAGGAGGCTCCTTGGCGCAGACAGGCACGCCGTGGATGATGGCTGTGGCTAGCAGAGCCTGGAGAGCACCGCTGCTGCCCGCGTCCACTGCTACCACATTCCGCCGCATATTTGCTCGGACGGCGAGGACGCCCGGGCGGGATCTGATCTCCTCGGCCAACTCCCAGCCCTGTTCCCTGGTGAAGGCGATGCCCCCGTTCGCCGGCGCATTGCTGCGGCGCGCCGCGGTGTTGGGCGCTCTCGCTGCCAGCAGACGAAGCCCCAGCCGCAGCCTGGTCTCGTGCGGCGGGATTTGGTGAGGTCGCACCCGGCTTTCTTCCGGACGCCGTCGCCCCAGGAGCAACAGCAGCAGCATCAGCAGAAGGCTGGAGGTGGTCTCCATGGGGCTTGTGCTGGGCAGGCCCTGCTCGTTCGAGTGTGGAGGGAAAGGGAACAGTGACGGTGGGGGAGTGGGGGGGGCTTCGAACTTCCCGCTTGGCCACCGCAATGTCCCTTTTGGTTTCCGAGTCTCTCTCCTCCTTGGACCCCGTTGAGCGGCGCCGTTTCCTGAGAACAGGCTCGTCCATCAGGGTGCACATGCTCCCACGGCTGCAGTTGTCCGCGGGGAGCCCGCAGCAGCAGCATCAGGGGGAGAGGGCATCACAGCCGGTTTCCCAGGTGTAGCATAGGCGGCAGAAAGCGCAGGGGTGGCCAGAAATGGCGGGGAGGGAGCCGCCATGGAGTTCTGCGTCTGGTGAGCGAGCGCCAAGGCGTCTCTGAAAGCTAGAACGCGTGGGTCCGCCGGCGGCACGTCCAAGGTCCCGATGACGGACTCGAGGTTCTCCGAGGTGGTGATGAGCGCCGCCGTCAGGCACCTCACCGTGTCCCGCAGGACAGCGATCTCGGCCTGCATTCGCCGAATGGTGCTGGACGACATTGCTCTGGATGGCGTTCGTCTCCGTGATCGTGAGCGTGAGCCACCTGCCCTGCGTTGCTCATTGTCACCGCCGAACACAGGCCTTCGCTAGTTCACGGTGTCTGTGGCCTCCATGGGGAGACCCCGCAGCGCCGCGAAGCCTTAGGCCCAGCGTCCAAAGGAGCAGAGAGCTAAAAAAACCCGCAGAAACTGAAAGTTGGTGTTTGAAGAAGGAAATGGCGCAGTATCGGTCTCACATCTCGGTGTACAGACGAAAAGCGCCGTAAGAATTGGATGAAGAAAGAAGTGATAGAATAAAGGATGCAATGCATGCCGTAGTGGAGGCAACCGGATTCATTTCTACCACCGGGGGATCTGTTTACAGCGAAGCTGTATACCTCTATCATGGAAGGAAATTTTCGTGTCGTCGGCGTCGTAAGCAAAAAACGCCAGGCTAAAAGTTGAATGCTACTACGAGTGGAAATGCACTCAACAGCGTAGAAATCGTATGTCATATTGATCATACAGCGGTGGTAATATAAAACATAAATAGGTAGATACAAAAAATAAACAGAAATATATATACCAAAATTAAAAATAAAATATATAAAGTAAATAAAATAAATTTTAAAAATAAAATATAAATAAAGCGTAGGTCTCCTTTAAAATCAAGATTAGACATACCACTCAGTACTCGTTTTCATTAAAAAAACAAGAAAAAAGCATCAAAGCCACATGAGGGATAATAAAGGTCATGTGACAATAGGAACACCCTCCGAAGCCTTCCGGTAAACAGGTTTGCAGCTGCTTCGAAAGGGGTTGACGTCATTCGAAGCCCTCGTTTGAAGTGCAAACCGCATAACGTATGATAACGGCGCCTGCATACAATGCGAAGCACGTTCTTTTTCTTCTGTCTGTTTCGCTGTAAAGATTAAATAAATTTTTTTGGGGGGGGGGGGAGGAAATGGCGCAGTATTTGTCTCACATATCAGCGGACACCTGAACTGCGCCGTAAGGGAAGGGATGAATGAGGGAGTGAAAGAAGAAAGGAAGAGGTGCCATAGTGGCGGGCTCCGAAATAATTCCGACCACCTGGGTATCTTTAACGTCCACTGATATCGCACAGAAGACGGGAGCCTTTGCGTTTCGCCTCCATCGATAGGCTGCCGCCGCGGTCGGATTCGATTACGGTTGAGTTTTCATGTGGAGGTCGTAAGCAAAAATTGCTGATGACCTAGATCTGTTGGGCCAGGATATATGTAGTGAAAGCGCGGAGACTTCAGCATCGGAAGAGTTTATTCACTAGATGCGCCTTTATTCAAGGTTAAAGCTTGAGCCGACGTGGCGGAGTGAAGAGGAAGAGGAAACCGTTCTGACCGGCTGTGTGTTGAAATGCGGAGAAGTGAAGTGTAGTGATTGAAGAAGTGGGTATGTTGTTGTTGTGGTTGTTAGCCTATCAAAAGATGGCACATACCCACACTGGGGGATCGGCCAAGAATCGCTTGGCTATTCACCTGAACGCAGTTAACAAAAAGGAAAAGCACGTGGGAGCGCAACACCGGTGAATTTTTCGTCTTCAACAGAAAAGGGGTGTGTTTTGATTTTAAACTTTTAAGAATAATAATATAGGGAGGGATTAAATATTATTGATTTAGTCAAAATGTAATAATTGATAGAAAAGAAAAGGTTGGAACACTTAGCAAGGCAGTCGGTGAGATTCTATCAGGAAATTTTGAACAGCGGTGCAAACAGATCTGTGGCTGAACCCAAATGTGGTGGCGCCAAATGATAGCAAGAGCGGGCTGCTCAAACTAAGGCCAAGATGCTGCAAGGGCTCCTCCAGCAACCTTTTTCTCAGTGAGTTGAATCGGCGACAATACAGCCAAAAATGTTCAATAGATTCTGGCTCACGGCAAAATGCACAAAGGGGAGAGAGCGCCAAACCCAACTTGTGTAAATAGAAATTTAGAGGAGGGATGCAGCAGCGCAGCCTCGTCAGTGATACTTCAAGCTGCCGTGAGCAACAAATTTTCCTGTTCCAATAATATTTAGGGTGCTCATAATCCGCCGATTATAAAAGTGCTTAAAAACGCACGTCGCCGAAATCTAGATGCTGTAATGTAGGCTGTAGCAAGCATGATTGGCAACACTGGGCAGCTGAGGGAAGCCTTTGCGAGATTATCAGCAATCTCATTAACTGTCACACTGCTGTGGCCGGGAACCCATACGAAATGAACAAGGCTCAAATGCGGAGGAAGTAGGGATAAGAAAGTTGATAAAATGGGACCGTCAACCTGTGCAGCGAGGGACGAACACAAAGATAAAGAATCAGTAATTACTGCAACTGCTGTAATAGAAGGGCATAGCTTGCGTAGAGCAAGTACAACTGCTAGAAACTCTGCTTGAAAAATAGGGGTGAAATCTGGAAGGCGCAGAGAAAAGGACCAGTCTAAATGCGAGAAAAATATTCCCACACCTGCTTTTTTATTGCATTGCGATGCATGAGTGGCTATTGCTATATCTGTAGGTAGGGTCCTCAGATGATCTTCTAGAAGACCATTTAGAATACTCGGTGGCAAAAGTTTTGCATTTTTTGGAATATGTCGTCGAAAACAATGTGGATAGTGGGCCCATTCCGAAGCGCAGGAAGGATATCATAAATGTTTACATCTAAAGGCTGAAGTAATCCTTGCACAAACACTACCTGAGGGGAATTGAAACGAGACCAGGGGACACCAAAAAAGGAGGTCGGCTGAGAACAGAAAATGCTTTGGGAACGGGGGAAATGGGATTCATAGATCCTGAGGTAAGTTTGCACAGTTAAAAATTGAAGTCGTGATAAGAGAGACGGAATGCGGGCTTCAAGGTACAGCACATTGATAGCCACAAATTTTGGAAGACCGAGGCACATGCGAAGTGCTTCCCTCTCTAAAAGGACGAGAGGGCAAAGTTTATATGTAGCTGAGCCTGAAAACAACACTGACCCAAATTCTAAAATTGGCCTGACATACATTATGTAGATCATTAATAGCGCATCTCTGCGCATGCCGTACCGGTGATGACAAAATCTCCGTAACATGCCCACGGCACGAGCCCCTTTCGCCGCGACATGGTCAATGTGAGGTCGCCAGGTGAGTTTGTTGTCATGAATGACCCCTAGGTATTTTAGAGATTGAACCTGCGGTATTATTTTTAACTGGCAAGTGAGAGAGACCACTACAGGAGTGAATAGAAGGAAAACAAAAATAGCGCACTTGCCAACATTTAACTTCAGGTGTAATGCGTTCAACCAGTGCTCAAGTGTATCCAAATATGACTGCAAGAGACCATACAGAGAACGTATATCCGGCGCAGCAGCAAAAAACGCAATGTCGTCCGCATAGACGTAAGTGCGTACATGGCGGTGGAGAGGAATTGAGCTTAACAGAATATTAAAGAGCACAGGAGAAAGAACAGCTCCTTGCTGTACACCTCGCCTTTGTCTATACCTCTCTGAATGAACACCATTATGGACGCAAAAGAATTCCCTGTTATGAAGAAATGCAGATATCCATGCAACTATATAATCTGGAAATTGAAGAGACTGTAGCCTATGTATCAGGATGGAGTGTTCTACAATGTCGTAAGCTTTGGCGACATCTAACGTAACCAAAGCCGCGACCAGGCGTTGACGACGAGCAAGGAGAATTCTGCTCTCAAGATCAGCATGTACATTCCATATCGAACACCGTGGCCGGAAACCGAGTTGGCACGGGCTGAGTATACTTTTGCGGTCCACAATCGCTGACACCCGAATTAGTAACAACCTTTCTATCAACTTTACCACGTTTGATGTTAAAGAAATTGGCCTAATATTATCCAATTCATAGCCTCCACCCAGATTTTTATGTAAAGGGATCACCTTGGACAGCTTCCACTCAGACGGTATCCAAGCGTGTTTGAGAGAGTAGTTTATTAGGTGCAATAAGGAGTTGGGAGACACTTCAAATAGAATCTTGAGCATCTTTGTGGTAACACCATCAGGGCCAGGAGCAGCAGCTGGCAATCTCTGGACAACTTGTGAAAGCTCCGATAGATTTACTTGTGAGGCATTATAATTTGGTACGACTGGTGCAAACAACAATGGTCGCATAGGTAGTAAAGACGAGAACCGCTTTTGCAGGCCTGTGGCTATTAATTGAACCGGCTGGATAGCTTCTATAGGTGACATAACTAATGACTGAAAATTATGAGAGGACATGAGCTGTTTCCTAGACCGTAGAAAACCGAATAGTGCACGTCGGTTTCCCGCCTTTGAAAGATAATCGAAGTGTTCTGAGTCATAATTTTCCTTTGCACGAGAAACTGTGCGTTTAAAGGTGGCTGCAATAAATTTTTAATCACTCCAGTTATTCGGACATTGGTTATGAAGAAGCTTTTTCCATGCTGCCTTCCTCCGCCTGTAATCTCTTGTACAGTCCGCATTCCACCAGTTAGAAGAATTACCTTTTGTTGGCCTCACCAGGAACTCCGACTTTTTACGGCTTTCCTCAATAGCCAGACATATGCTTGCTGACTGGTGGACCTCGGCGATGTTAGACACTGGAGCAAGAGCAGAGCGCAACGCCGTCTGAAATCTGTCATAATTTACATGTGACCGCAACTGAGAAGGCGCCGGAGTAACACGACATATGATATCAATATGAATAGGTATATGATCACTTGAAGTGCTGCTTTCAACTGTCAACCAATTCGTTACGCCATTTCCAGGACTAATGAACGTGAGGTGGATATGTGCCATATTACTTTATATTAAATTATATTATATTATTATTTTATATTATATTATATTATTATTATATTATATGTCAGTGGGTATGTGCCATATTACTTGAGGAGAAGAAGAAGAAGTGATCGAGACAGCGAAGCGAAGCGGACTTGCTGACGTGTTTTTGCTGGCGGCTGCTGTTTTCTGCATCACTGGTGGTTCCGGCTTGTTCCTCCTTGGTGAGCCCGTACTACGTTGGGGGGGTGTTGGCCAAGGCGTTGTTTAAGACGCAGTTCATGTGAACCTGAGAGCGCGTTTTGCTGAGAGATGTCGTTGACCTCCCCAGGTGGAGGGGTCGGCAGCTTGGTTTGCCATCTTGCCAGCCCAAAGCCTGCCACTTGAGTCCTTCCACAAAAATGGTATTGATGCGGTTCCCGTGGCTATCGTCCCAATCAGTGAGGGTGAGATCAAAATGAAATCCCCAAAACTAATTCAATAGGAGCTAAGATCATTGACTGCCCAATACCTGCAGATCTCTGAGGTGCGTCCATTTGGCCGTCGAGGAATTGTGTGCAAGTCCTCGGACATCGCTTGTGTTGCAGACTTGCTTAAGTGCACAATTTTCAGCTCGCTGCCGGTGAAAGCATTCACTCCCGAACAGCTTGCATGTGTCAAGGGTATCGTAAGAGGTGTTAACCCAGCATCGTCCCCGCAAGAACTTCTACAGGAATGTCAGGATGCAGGCGTTGGGGTCTTTTCAGTCTACCGCTCCAGTAGAGAGGTAAACGGCTCGCGCGTTGCAACTGAGTCTGTAATAACAACTTTTGCTGGCTCTTTCTGCCCTGCTGAACTGAAAATCTGGCAGATTGTATACCGTGTGGGCCCTCTAGAACCCCACCCTCTTCAATGCACCAACTGTTGGCGGTTCGGGCATAGCGGCAAAGCATGCAAGTCGGAGACCCACTGCCGTTTATGTGGAAAAGGTCATTCTGCTGATAACTGCGCCTCAGAGCAGCCTCATTGTTGCCTCTGCAGCAACAGTCACTTAGCTGATGATGCCAACTGCGCAAAACGTAGTGAAGATCGTAGCTTGTTAGACATTATCAAAGAGAAGCGGTGCTCAAGAGCCGCTGCTTACGCTGTTCTTAACAGAACAAAAGATTCATATGCTAGTCGTGTGCGCGCTCCTGTTGGGGACATTGAGTCTAACTTGACTGCCTCAATTGTGACCACAGAAGAAAAAGCTCTTCATAATGTGGTTGAGCGAATGCTAAACACTTTCTCTGAGGCGTTGGCTCAGTTTGTTGCAGTTCAGTCTGCGTCACCATCAACACCCGTCCTGGCAGCAACGCCTGCATCTGTTTCAGCTTCTGCAGCTAGTGCTAGCCGCTCTACATCACCTTCTGATGCTCCCCAGGTCCCACATCACATCTCTGTTCCTAGCAGTGAATGTCGCAGTGACATCTGCACAACAGATGTCGAAATGTCGCGCCCTATGCAGAAGCGCCGTGCTTCCTCATCACCATCTAATTCTAGTACTCCACAGATAAAAGCTAAAAAAGGACCACCCAAAACCTCATCCCCATGTTGATATCCTTAAAGAGGCGGTTTCGGCCTCTTTAATTGTTCAATAATCATTGAAGGTATCAAAGTGTTACAATAGAATTGCCGTTCCGTCTTGTCTTCTCTTCCAAATCTAGACATACTTATTCACAAGCATAAGCTTGATATTGTACTTTTACAAGAAACGTGGTTATCACCGCATAAATCATTTTCAATGAGAAACTTTCGAGTCTTCAGGTCAGATCGAAATGTTGGCAGGGGAGGTGGACAGGTAACCATGCTATCTAAAAATTTGTCATCAGGCATATATCTCTAAGAAAATTCCCTCTGACAGTGAGCATTTAGCTATCAAAATTTCATTTCCGCATTGTGCTGATATTACAATTGCTAATGTCTATCTTCCTTTAGGTGTGCACAAGACGGACTGTTTAGACAGCTTGGTGACTGGCACAAACAATGCAGTCATCGCAGGAGATTTTAATTCTCACCATAGTGACTGGGGAAGTCGCACTGATTCCTGCGGCCAGATTCTCTGGTCGTGGCTGTCTGCAAATGCTGTACGCTGCTGCAACTCTAGAGAAATAACCTTTTGCGAGGGGTTGCTCGCTCAGCCATTGACTTAACATTATCAGCAGGTAGGCTAGATGTGACTGATTGGTCGACAGAGGATTCGGGTACGTCTAGTGATCACTTTCCTATAACTTTCACTATCCGGTTATATCCTCTTAAAACTAGTTGTGTAACCCACAAACTTGTCAACCACAAAATTTATAAAAATCTGATGTCCGCCTCAATTGCCTCTATAGTTAATATAAGCCGTGATGACAGAGCTCAGCAGCCGGTTTCATTTTTGCAAAATGCAATAGACCACTCAATATTCGCTGTGCCCGCAGCAGCCTCTAATAAACAGCCGTCTCCTTGGTGGACAGAAGAATGAGAGAAGGCCTATCGTCGCGGAAAAGCGGCCTGGAAGAGGCTGTCCTGCTACCAGAGTCCTGCTAATTGGTTCAATTACAAATTCTTCTCTGCATCTTTCAAAAGAACACTTGCAAAAGCCAAGGAGGAGCAAAACCAAAATTTAAACACATAGCTTTCTAATCCTCGTCATCGGAAAACACTGTATAGATTCATGGAACGTAACAAGAATTCCGCCGTCCCTCTTCTCACCAGTTCAACAGTGTTATCACCACAAAAGGCTCAGGAGAGATTGGAGTGTATTGCTAATGGATTGGCGTTACGCTTCCAGACGCAGAGAAGCGTCCCTTTGTGCACAATTTCACCCTCTTCGAATTATACAGAGGTTGACACATCAGAGCTACTCTCAGTACTGCCAATGTTGCATCCTACAGCTCTTGTACCAGATGGTGTCACTGTTGGTATGATTACAATTTTAGCCGAGGAGTTTACAAGCGCCCTTTTAGATACGGTCAATGCTTCTCTGGAAAATGCATGGATTCCAAGCATTTGGAAGACGGCGAAAATTATTTTATTAATAAAAGATGTAGGAAAAGGATATGTCTTAGGTATTATTCGGCTAATTGCGCTGACTTCAAATTTAGTCAAATTAATAGAAAGATTAGTGCACAGTCACCTCACAAAACATGTTCATGACATCAACGGTCTCAGCTCAGCTCAGATTGGCTTTCGTCGTGGATGCTCTATATGGTCCGCGCATGTGGATCTTGAGAGCAGAATCCGGCTCTCGCTACGCAGAAGAAAACTTTCAACTTTGGTCACTCTTAATGTAGCAAAGGCCTATGACAGTGTATAATAGCATACTATTTTACTTAACAGATTTGCTGAGTTACATCCTCCAACCTACATTTATGCGTGGATATCTGAATTTCTGAAGGACAGATTCTTTTACTGCGCCGAGGGAACCCTATGTTCAAATACATATTATCAATCAAGAGGTGTGCCGCAAGGGTCGGTGCTATCCTCTCTGCTTTTTAATATTTTGGTCAGTGGCATCCCCATTTGTCCTGATATAAAAGTTTTTATGTATGCAGATGACATAGCTTTTTTCGCCTCGGCCAGAGATATCCACTGCCTTTACCACATTCCGCAGGGATATTTGGATGCTCTTGAAGTAAGGTTGCAGAGTATTAATTTATCCCTGAATGTAGACAAATGCGGAGATTTGGTATTTCCTCCACACAGGCCTTTGCACATTTCATTAGTCCATCGCTCTCTCCAGATGCCATAAGTGGAATCTGTAAATTATCTGGGTGTTACTTACCACCCAGCATTAGATTGGAGCCTTCATATAAAGAACAATGCGTTTCACGAAGAATGCGCTCTAAGCCGGCTGACAAAAATCGCCAATAAGAAGTTTGGGGTGCGCCACCACACGTTACTGTTACTATACAAAGCATACGTAAGACCTATACTTGAATTTGGTTGCATTCTGTTCTCTGGTAGCGCAAGCTACAAGATTCAACCCTTAATCTTACTGGAAAGGCGCGCCCTCCACTCTGCCTTGGTCTTCCAAAATCAGTTTCAAACGCCCTGCTTTATCTGGAAGCCCGTATTCCTGATCTAACTTCCCGTTTTCAAATACTCACGGTGCGAACTTTCCTCAGGTCGATGGAGCCAGTGACTGATGTCAGTACTCCTATTTTTGTGTCTCAGCCGGCCTTATTCTTTTCTCATCATTGGCCACGGTATCAAATGCCACAAATTATGCTAACGCAGAACCTTTTAACACCGATTGGTGTTGATCTCAGTTCTTTGCAGTGGGTTGATGACACGCCGGCAGCAGTGGAATTCCATTTCGACCACATCTTCCCATCTCATGCGAAACACATGCCAGCAAACATTTTAAGCGGTATTCTCTCGGATCACATAGAGAAATACCCCCATCATACGGTGATTGCTACCGATGCCTCCGTCAACTGCCAAAAAGCTGCAGTTGGCATCTTTTCTCAGGATTTGGCATGGAGCTATTCCGTCCGCATCCCAGATTATATTCCTATATTCTTTGCGGAATTTTTGGCTCTCGGAATGGCCCTTCACAAAATTCCATGCCATGTATCTCATGTTATTATTCTCGCTGATTGTTTGTCAGTGTTAGTCTCCCTTGACACTTCACAAGAAGATTTTTTGAGGCGTTTCTTGCGATTTTTTCTCCCATGCACTTTGAAGGTGGATCGTTTTGTCTAGGTCCCTGGCCATGCAGGTATTCATTCAAATGAGGTGGCTGATTACTTAGCAAGGTCGGCTCTTGACGGGTCAGTGACACATCCCGTCCCGAATTTCAGCCTGCTGGCGATTTCCAGGTTTCAGCGGTTCCTACATATATCCGCCAGGTTACGAGATCCCTTACTAAATACCACTGACTATCAGCACTTAGCATATAATTGGAACGTCCGTTCGTGTAAATCCAGGTTGTGTGAGGTAACAATGACGCGGTTGCGGTGCAGGATTCCAAGTTTGAATTTATATCTATGCAGGTGTGGGTTGACACCGACGAACCTATGTGACGCATGTGGGAAAGTTGAATCTTTAGACCATTTTCTCCTCTACTGCCCAAAGTTCGCACTTCAGAAAAAGATTTACCTGGAGGTCCCTTTCTCCAGGTTAGGGCTCCCTTTATCTTTGCCAGTATTATTATCGTTTGGTGCGAACGCCAAGGGATTTGCATTGGGTTCTATTTGTGGGTTTCTCCACGATTACATAATTGCAACTGGTAAGTTGATGTGCTAATTATTTTAAAGTTCTACGAGCTCTTCTTTTTTCACCAAAATGCTGTCTGTTATTTAACTGTCAATATTCACGATTGGTGCTACATTTTTGTCATCATCTTCCACGTAAACTTTGTTTATTCAACTACACCTTGGCCAATCCCCCCGCGTGGGTATGTGCCATATACCTGGGGTGAAGAAGAAGAAGAAGAAGAAGGAAGGCGCGATCACAGGGAATGACGTACGGAACCGTAGGAATCGCTTACCGCGTGTTGAATCGGCGGCCTAATGTTTCGCGCATGCGCAACTTATAATTGCAAATTACGAGGCCACTGCTTCGTTTCTGGACGTTGCTAAAATTGCGCACAAAGTCGGCTTAGGAAATGCACTTGCACTAAGTTATTAGGTTTGATTTAGCATTTGTATTAAGCAGACACCCACTGCGCAGTGTAGCAGTAAATTCTCTAGAGGGAGGGAAAAAGAGCTTTTTCATTACAAAAAATCATGAAATGAAAATCATTTGATTTTTATAGAAGGAAGCGCTCTTGGTCCGGTTTTCAGATATTCTCGCAAGCAGAGCGTCAGTGCGTGCAAAAACGCTTTAAAAACATAAAGTTCATACAAATAGGGGGGTTCTTATGCCCAGAAATTGGACAAAGGCAACAGCGTGAGCTCTGTCTCTGCACTTCTCAAAAAAGTATTTTTTTATTAGCGGCGTGGCTAAGCCATCTATAGTTACACGAATCATTACAACTGGGTCATGCCAGCCCATATTCGTTAATTACTAAATTTACCAGACCTTTTCACAAGAACTTCAGTGGTTATTTGCAGCCGCTTCTAGTTCCCAGTATTAACGATAGAATTCTACAGATCCGTATTTGTCTGTCTGGATGGTGTCGTCATCGGCCTTAGGCCCGTTTCATATGCACGCGATTCTCGCCTGCGACACTGCGAACTCCGTCGGTCTGCGACTGGGGAGGGCCGTCGGTCTAGTCGCAGACGGCTTGCGATCGAGTTCCGTCCGGTTGGCATTCAGTCACAGCTTCGGTCTGTTCGCTCAGCGACTGAACAATGGGGAGCGCCGAACTAAATTATTATTATTATAATAATAATTGTTTTTTGGAAAATAAATGGCGCAGAATCTGTCTCATATATCAATGGACACCTGAACCGCGCCGTAAGGCAAGGGATAAAGGAGAAAGTGAAAGAAGAAAGGAAGAAAGAGGTGCCGCAGTGGAGGGCTCCGGAATAATTTCGACCACCCGGGGATCTTTAACGTGCACTGACATCGCACAGCACACGGGCGCCTTAGCGTTTCCTCCATAAAAACGTAGCCGCTGTCGGCGGGTTCGAACTTGGGAACTCCGTATCAGTATCCGAGCGCTCTAACAACTTACCGCGGGTCCTTGGTCAGAGTTTTACGGCTTTGCGTGTCTCTGTCTTGACGTGCTAGCAATTGTTGCTCATATCGAGCAAGTGGGCACGGCTCAGGCCGTTTCCATTCTTCGTTCAGTCACAAGAGCAACACAAGGGGATGTTCTTGGCAGCCGCGATGCGATGGGGCGCGTGGGTTAGTCTTTCGTTCCCGAGGCCAACCGATCAGGCGTTCAGACCACCGGCGTCCGTTCCAGCCCGTGGTCCACGAAGCTCTGCCGTCCTCGGAGCTAGGGTACTGTGTCGACGCCTGATGGACGCCGTCTCGATGACCTTCTGTCCACGGACCGGTGTCACCGGAAAGAGGGATGCTATCTACCAGTGCCGAACCAGTGCTGACGTGGCACTGTAGACGAGGCTTCTCTGAAATTTACAACAAACGCGTGGACATTTCTTCCTATCACAACGTACGCAAGTTTTGCGGACCGTTGCAGTTACTACAATATGACAACTGGTTAGTAGCCATTAAGAACTTTGTTTTTATTTGTATTATGAGAGTTTAACGCCTCAAAGCGACGCAGTCTATGAGCGACGCCGTAGCGAAGGGCTCCAGAAATTTTGACCATTTTGTGGCTCTTTAACGTACACTGACATCACACAGCAGACAGGCCTCTAGAAGTTCGCCTCCAACGCAATTCGACCGCCGAGGTCGGAATCGGACGCGCGTCTTTCGGGTCACGCAATATTGCATGTCTCATGAGTGTTTTGCATCGTGTAGAGGCGTCTATTGTTTCGTCTGCTTATAGCACACGCACACACCCGCCGCGGCGGATCAGTGGCTACAGCGCTATGCTAGTGAGCCGGAGTTCTCGCGTGCCCGTGTGCTGTGCGATGTCAATGCACGGTAGAGATCTCCATGTGGTCGGAATTATTGCGGACTCGCAGCAGGCCTGCCGAATTATGTGCGGTGTTGGATAGAGCCACTCGCCCCCAGTATACTATAAAAGATAGTTTGGGTGTTATGTCAGCAGGGGGCTGAGGGGAACGAGGCTGCCCGAGCGTTCCTGCAACCGGGCTCCACTGGGTCCCCTGGATCCGCCGCAGCAATCATACCAATCCTTCTAATCACTTACGCGGATATTACAAACCGCCTGCGCCTCTGCAGAAGGGTTCTCCCGGGACACGCTCGACATAACCTAGGATTGCCACCTTAGATAGCTCCAAACGGGGTCTTTCTTAAACCGCGTCATACTAGAACACGTGGACCCTACATTCACGGGCAGGTGAAAATTCTGCGGGCGGTATGCAGACCTATACCACATGGTGTGAGCCTACCAGTGCAATACACATATAGCCGTTATAAGTCCAGCCAACTAGGTAGGGTTGGGAGGCGGCCATGTGCAGCTGTGACCTGGAGGCCCAGCGAGCCCTGGTCCAGAGAGCGCGGGCATCAGCGGCGCCAATGGCGTCCCGGATTAGGGACTGCCACCCAGCGCACAAACCATCCCCCATCTCCCATTCCTAATTTATTACAGTGCAACAAATAATGTTTTCTCCTCCTCCTTCTCCAACGGAGCCCTCCACCATGCCACCTCTTTCGTCCTTTCCTCTTTACGTCCGTCCTTTATCCCTTCCCTTACGGCGCGGTTCAGGTGTCCGCTGATATATGAAACAGACACTGCGCCTATCCTCCGCGGTGGCTCAGTGGTTAGGTCGCTCGGCTACTGATCCGGAGTTCTCGGGTTCAAACCCGACCACAGCGGCTGCACCTTAATGCAGGCAATATGCTAAGGCCCCCGTGTGCTGTGCGATATCAGTGCATGTTAAAGATTCCCTGGTAGTCAAAATTATTCAGGAGCCCTCCACTACGGCCCCTCTTTCTTCCTTATTTCTCTCACTCCCTTCTTTCTCTCTTCGCTTAGGCCTTTCAGGTGTCCCCCAATATGTGACTGATACTGCGCCACTTCTTTTCCCCCAAAACCAATTTTAATTTTTATGTTTACATTCCGCAGATGGATGTTACCGCATACAGACATACAGACAGACAGAGAGAAAAACATTATTTGGCAAGTGAGTTTTAGACCGTGCTGGGTCCCTGGGCCACTGCGCGGTCGCGCACTGCATCAAGAATGTAATGCGTGGGACATGACGTGGGCAGCCCTAGTCACCGCCGAATGATGTCGGTGGACACCCGAACCGCGTCGTAAACGAAGGGATAAAAGAGGGAGGTAAAGAAGAAAGGAAGAAAGAGTGGCTGTAGTGGCGGGCTCCGGAATAGATCACTCCTGACATCGCACAGCACACGGACGCCTTAGCGTTTTTCCTCCTTAAAAAAACAGCAAAGTGGTTTTAGGCGAGGAAATGGCGCAGTAACTGTCTCACTTATCGCGGTGAACACCCGAACCGTGCTGTAAGGGAAGGTGGTGGGTGGTTACAACGTTACTGCCTCGAAATGGAAGGGATTAGTTGGGACTGGGGCGAGTCCAGGGTGGCCTACAGTCGGGGGCGACCAGCTCGCGTGATGAGGGCCAGTTGCGTTCTTTTTATTGAACTGGCCAAGAGCTTCTCCCATTCCAGGGAGCTGGCAAGAGTGTCATCAAACAGGGTTTGCTAGCGCATTCCTATAAAATATGGTCTTGGTTGGCGTCACCACAGTGCGGGCATGCGTGGTCGTATTCACGGTTTGTGATTAATCATAATCGGTAGGAGCTAGGAATTGGCCTTGTTTGTAGGCGTCTGTGTTGTGGATTGTACTCTGTTCAGGTCCGGGATGAGGGGGCGCATCTTAGCTCGCGATAAAAAAAACCTGAAAATTCGTTTCTTGGGATACGAAATGGCACGGTATCTGTATCACATATCGGCGGACACCTGAACCACGCCGTAAGGGAAGGGATAAAGGGGAAAGTGAAAGAATAATGTAAGAAAGAGTTGCCATAGTGGAGGGCTCGGGAATAATTTTGACCACCTGGGGATCTTCAACGTGCACTGACATCACACAGCACACGGGCGCCTTAGCGTTTCGCCTCCATCGAAAGAAACACAGCCGCCGCGGTCGGATTGCAACCCGGGAGCCGAACCATTTTTGTGGTTTCTTGCGCTTCCCCCCGCGTCAATCAGAACTGAAGCTCGAGGTAGTTAACCGAAAGGCATAGCGCTTATTTCTGGGCCTTGCCACTTGCAGCTGCAAATGACTTGGTGAAGCTAGAGCCACAGCGTTACGCCTGCCTTCCTCGCAGCGCCTGTAGTACAGCCTTTTGTCACAACTTCTGCGACTTGTCGAAACAGCGGTTAGAAGGCCCCTGCTGCGCCGTTTGCACATTGTGAACAAAATTATACAGCTGAGGTTTGAACATTCTATTACAACCGCGACCACAGCGAGCTGCGGTGTGCGGAATTAGGGCATACATAGCACGCCTACCTGCGGATATGTACACATGACTGAGTTAACGGAGGAGCACGCAATTCGACGCCAGCACTTTAATGCCTGAATTGGGCAAGAGAGGTTTGAACATTTTATTGACCTAGTGCCATCCATGCACGAGGAAATGATATTGAATCAACTTCTGCGCAAATATGCATTTCTTTTCTTAACTTAGGGTAGGTAGGAGGGCCGGTCCAACATTAAAAATTATTCTGTATTCTGTAATCTGCATGACATTTATTCGTCCGGCGCTAAACGCAGTCAATATAAAGGCAAGCAACCAAAAGTGATAATCACCGACTACGAGCGAGCAGTTCAGCGCCTTCGAAAGCCTGCGGAAAAAACCACGATTCTCTCTCTGGGACCACATCGTGTTTCAGAAGCTGGAATAAACGTTGACGTTCAATCGGTCCCGTCACACATCGCGGAACGAGAAAGCTGACGGTCTCGCCAGTTTGGCCCATACTTAAAAGGCGCCTCTGACTCTGGCGAACGATCTTAGGCAGCACTGCGTTGCTGTAATTCGCAGCCATTTTGTGTCCTTCTCCCCCAAGCTTCTCACACCTTTCAGCAGTCGATTCTCGGACCTCGCTGTTCCGGCTACGCACAGAAGCTCATGGACGACAGCCTGGTTACGCAGAGTAGGCCTCCTCGCGTCCCCAATTTACACTGCGCCAAGTTCAAGCAGACCAAGGACGCATCTTGTAGAAATTTGCCAAGTGAAAGAACGCACGAAATAAAAGGAACCTACCGTCTTTGCCAAACGTGGACAGTCTGCATGGTTTCCCTCATGTATTTGAGTCCTTGCGGCTTACCAAAACATCAAAACGTCTTGAAAAGTGAGGAAAAGGGTTTGCCTTTGATTGCCGAGATTTAGACCTTGAGAGGAGGGATAAGTGCTCCATTACACCGTACTCGCAGCAGTACACAGGATTTTCCTTAACTTCCTGGGTTTAGTCAAACTACTGGGTGTATTGTAGCGCTGCCAGTGTGGACTCATGGGGACTACTTTGAATATGGACTCCGCTAAGTAGCTTTTTCCTCCTTTCCCTTTTTGTCTTCTCGCCATGGAGAGTGTTTGTACGTGCGATTGCCCAGTGGTAAGCTAACCAAGGCTTCTTTATTCTTGAAACAAAATTGGTCGTGTTGCAGACTTACTGAAGCCGCGTGCAATATTTTAAACGGAAAATGAATAATTTATTTTAAAAGAGTGTGGACGGCGTCCCAAAAATGAAACGCTGTCCATTAATTCGGGGTTCGTAACTCTTGCAGCCTACCAACTACAGACGCTGTTTCCTACACAGCAGACAGCTGCTGAGGCGGGAGACGCACATCGGTTTCATCGCTGGAATAGAATTCTATACACCTTAAATTGCAGAGCTGTAGACCCGGGTTCCCGGGTTCGAACCCGACCGCGGCGGCTGCGTTTGGTGGAGGAAAAACGCTAAGGCGCCCGTGTGCTGTGCGATGACAGTGCACGTTAAAGATCCCCAGGTGGTCGAAATTATTCCGGAGCCCTCCACTACGGCACCTCCGTCTTCCCTTCTTCTTTCACGCCCTCTCTTGTCCCTTCCCTTACGGCGTGGTTCAGGTGTCCAACAATATATGAGACAGATACTGCGCCATTTCCTTTCCCCAAAAAACCAATTATTATTATTATTATTATTTGGACGATTATCGCTCTTTGAAGGCATCGAAGATTGACCAATCCGCAAGGAGAGACGACGAAGAAGCTCTGACGTCGATGCCGCGTGGCGCGTGCCAGCCAAGGAGGCTATATAACAGCACATCACTGGAACGCCTCAGACGAACGACAGCGGGTCTACAAGTAGGATGCAAGAAGCCATGGCTCCCGTGGAACGTAGGTGCTCCGGAGATGTACGAGGCTGCGAATCCTGGCTGCTCGGACCAGACAGTGCCCACCAGTTCCTCTGCAGGTGGTCGCGGGGGACTCGGCCCCTACCGTGTAGCGGCCCTTTGATGCTTCGATGCCTGCGCTTCCGCTGGCATCGATGCAACCTAGGCAGCCCAAGCGACACGCACCACGTCATCACCTGCCTGGCTGCACCCAACACTGACGGCAGCGTCTCTCGCTGAATCTTGAGGTGAGCAGAAACTGCTATAAGCACGTTGCTGCATCTGGCGCAGGTTTTTATTTTCTGTGCTTAGCTGAGAGCGATTTCATGTGGTCCTTCGGATATTCGTTCTGCGTCTCGCGCCTCATAGTATTCTGTCTTGTCCAGCATTTCTTTTTCTGCGCTTCCTTTCCACGCATTCTGGTGGGCAATCATGAAAAAATAGTTGATTTATCGCACGTTCGAAGTACGTAACGGCTGGATAATTGGCTGTGCGTATTTGAGAGTCCGCCCTAATTAGTCTAATACCTCTAAAATATATCCTACATGTATGAAGGCGGCGTAACGGTTTTAACGTCTCCGAGCGTCACATGAGAAGTGAGGGGCAGCTTAGCGGTGCGTCTCGGATCAATTTAGACCACCGGTGGTCCTTCAACTTTGAACCACCCGGGTGCCCGTGTGTGCTTTAGAAAGAACCACCATAGCCCCTCGGAACAGTGGGGAGAAGACAAAGGGAGGGCGCTGCCGAGCCAGGTATCGAGCATGTGCTCTCGAGCGAGGAATCGAGCACTTGCTCTCGAGCCAGGCAGCGAGCGCGTGCTCTCGAGCCAGGTATCGAGCTCGTGCTCTCGAGCGAGGTATCGAGCACGTGCTCTCGAGCGAGGTATCGAGCACTTGCTCTCGAGCCGGGCAGCGAGCGCGTGCTCTCGAGCCAGGTATCGAGCACTTGCTCTCGAGCCATGCAGCGAGCGCGTGCTCTCGAGCCAGGTATCGAGCACGTGCTCTCGAGCCAGGGAGCGAGCGCGTGCTCTCGAGCCAGGTATCGAGCTCTTGCTCTCGAGCCAGGCAGCGAGCGCGTGCTCTCGAGACAGGTATCGAAGACGCGCTCTCGAGTCAAGTAGCGAGCGCGTGCTGCCGAGCCAGACGCCGTTCTATTTTCGGGGCTGGGCGGCAGAGTCGTGCCGACTGTGCGAGGCTGCCTTTGTCCGTGGTCGCTGCACCAGGAGCCTCCCGGGCCGAGCCAATTGTTCAAGGTGTTCGAATGCAAGGACCCGGCATTGTGAGCCAGCCGTGTTGTGCTTCCAGAAGCGAGCAGGCACGACCCGACGTTGTGCCACTGGACTTATCCCTATTCACACCAACCACCAGCACCGACATCGTGACCCGAACGACCACCGTAGGACTTCCTGTGAAGGTGAGCCACACCTTAGTAGAGTTTATTTTTTGTCCCTTTCAGTGAATATTTTCTGTGTCCCGTAATTGGTTCGTAAACGTCTATTAGATCCGATAATAGTGCTCTGGTTTCTTGGCACCTTCATGGGTCAGAGCTTCGCCACGAACATGCACTGCGAGTAGCAAGAAGGATTTGTATTCAGCTGTAAGCGCCGTGGATTCGCTCGTGACGTACTCGTGAGCCCACGGCATGGTTCCTTCCCTACTCCGCCTGGCAGTAGCCGTGTAACTCTGGCAGTTCTAAGACGAGCGCCTGGTTCGGAACGCGGCCTGGGGCGCGAGGCTCACCTGCGCCTGCCTTTGCCTTGAGTGGCTGCGGCGAGCATATTTGCCGATGTCAGCGCACGTTAAAGATCCCCATGTGGTCGATATTATTTTGGAGTTCTCCAATACAGCACCTGCGTGGCGGCTGAATGGCTACGGCACTCGTCTGCTGCCCCGAAAGATGCAGGCTCCATCACGGCTGCTTGGTCGAATTTCGATGGAGGGGAAATTCTAGACGCCTGTGTACTGTGCGATGTCAATGCACGTCCAGGAACGCGGGTGGTCGAAATTTCCGGAGCCCTTCACTACGACATACCTCACAGCCTGAGTCGCTTTGGGACGTTAAACACCAATAAAACAAACCAAACCTCTCTCTTCACTGCCACCCTCCTCCCTTTCCACATGACAGGGTTGAGGCGTGCACCAAGAAGTGTTAATACGCCTTTCATTTTCCTGACAAGCGGTATTTTTGAGGTGTCGGTGAATGCGGCAAATGAGTGTGTTAGCTGAATATCGACAGTGCTAAACCCAGTTGGTTGACGCCCTTTCAGAGTTTGACTTTAGGCGCGAATCTCACGTCTTTGCACCGCTTCGCAATCGCGAAATTCGATTTCCCGGCGAGCCTCGCGTTTAATATCGGCGTTTCATGCGTGCTTTTGAGGCTGCGAGCCAACAGCGCGGCAGCGGATGTGTTGGTAAGCGAACGCTCTTGCCAGACTGCCGAGGCTCTGGCCTGTGCGCGTCGCCAAAGTGGCGCGTGGCCAGCTCAAGTTTCTGCACGACGCTGTTCCGCCTCAACCATGTCATTGGGCTCGAATGACCCATAGCATGTCGACGCGCCGCGCAGCAGCGCGTGTGTATGCGCGACTGCGTCGCTTTAAGCGCCGGCATAGAGCGTCTGCAATTGGCCGTCGACGTGAGTGCAGTCCGTACACGATTCTGTTATGCACGATGCCGTCCGGCCTGTGTCACCTGCAGATGACACGTCACAGAGCCGCCGCCGCCGAAACCGAGCGCTCGCCTGTCTCTGTACGCCGTCGGCGGTTGTGTTCATTGGCGTTGGCGTTGACAAAGTTCTAGACTCCGATGATTTTGAGGAAAGGAAGGGAGCATGGTCGGCTCCCTGGGTGAGTGGACGCCTCAATCGCGCTTTGATGTACTACGTGGCGAAGGTGAGAGGTGTGGGCGGCACCCATTAGCGCTGACAGAGTTCTGGCAGACACGCGGAACTGCAGCAATAGGCCTCAGCGTTCATTGGGTAACCTTCCTCTAGCTGTCAGCCATCAATTTAACTGCCACCTGCCAGGGTGACAGGCTGCGTGCGCTGCCTATGCAGTGTGCGGAACGCGCTCTACGTTAGACGCCAAGCCGCGTCTGCTTGCATCGTACACCACGGGTTTCGCTCTCTAACCAGGTTCAGCAGTAGTTATCTCTTCTCGTACGGCGCGCTTGGTGCACGCCAATACAATGAGACAGATACTGCGCCATTTCCTTTCCCCTAAAACCAAATTTTCATAAAACGCCGGTGCACTTTCATGCGTTCCTCTGAACGGTAGGTGTGATCCATGGGACACCTGCCGTAGTGACCGACACCGCGGGTCGCTGCCGTAAGGCTAAATTGGTTTTTGGGGAACGCAAATAGCGCAGTATCTCTCTCGCATATCGGCGGACACCTGAACATCGCCACAAGGGATGGGATAAAGTAGACTCAGGAAGAAAGAGCGGCGACGAAGCGTGCGGCGCACCCAGTCCTCCTCCCCGGTTGCCTTGGTAATGGCGCATGCGCACAACTGGTCTCGTGTGTACCATGAAATACTTTACTGGTAGCATAGTGTAGCTCCCGCTACAATATCCGGATCGGCGCTGAGGAGTATGATCGCCCTTTGGTCTAAAGATTTTACGCTTCCCTCAAATGGAGCCTGAGGGAATTCCCTGATGATGGAATTGAGGTGTGCTGTGGCCTTATAAAGCTTACACTTTCTAGGGAACTGACCCGGGCAGTACAGGCTGAACAAGGGGGCTTGGAAATGAGTTGGTTTGCAAGCGACGCCAAATGCCGGCCTGGCTCATTTTAAGGATGTATCAGCTGGAAAGTATTCAACCCGCCCTCTTCCATAGCTTTGTGTGATCTCTCTCACATTATAACGGTCGCGCCCTGTGAAGCCCTCGGCGAGCACACCTGCGCACGTAACCTCGCTGGGAACGAGGAGGCGCATGAATTAGCTCGAGAACTTAGCTCCAATTAGCTCGAGGAATGTGCTTCGCACTAAAATTGTTTGGAAGAAAGGAAAAGCGCAGTAACTATCTCAAATCTCAGTTGATACCTTTACCGCGCCGTGAGGGAGGGCAGGAAGATGGGAGTGAAAATTGGGGGTTCTTGGGAAAGGAAATGGCGCAGTAGATGTCTATCATCTCGGCGGACACCTGAACCGCGTGGTGTGGGAAGAGATAAAGGAGGTATTGAAAGTAGAAAGGAAGAAAGAGGTGCCATAGTGGATGGCTGTGGAATAATTTTGACCACCTGGGGATCTTTAACGTGCACTGACATCGCTCAGCACACGGGCTCCTATGCGTATCGCCTCCATTGAAACGCTGCCGCCGCGGTCGGGTTCGAACCGGGGTACTCCGCTCAGTCATCGAGCGCCTTCACCACTAAGCCACCGCGGCGGGGAGGCAGTAGCGTCCACCCAAAAATTCAGGCATTTATGCTGCTTTCTTTTGCTAAAGCACAAGGGAGGTTGATTTTGAGGAAACGGAAAGCGCATAAATCTTTCGCAGGATCTGTGGACACATCGCGGTGTGTGGCGGAAGTGTCCATCTGCAAAAAAATCGTGCTTTCAATATTTCCTCCCTAGCAATGCTAAAGCACCGGAAATTTTAAAGCGATAGCTTTAATACTACCCTCCGTAGCTTCTTCGCCATGTGCCCCAGTTTGACCTTGAACCGAGGAGAAACCACGTGACAGCTATGACGTCACTCAGCAAGCCGTCACCGAAACCAAGCGCGCAATTCTGTTTCGGTAAGCCGACGGCTTTTGTTCTGTTCATTGGCGTTGGCTTTGACGAAGTTCTAGACTGCGATGATTTTGAGCAAAGGAAGGGGGCTTAACTAGTTCCCTAGGTCAGTAACTGTCGCTTATATCTCGGTGGACACCCGAACCGCACAGTAAGGGAAGGCAAAAAGGAGGGAGTGGAAAAGAAAGGAAGAAAGAGATGGTGGAGGGCTCCGGAATAGTTTAGACTGCCTGGGAGTCTTTAACATTATGACATCGCACAGCACACGGGCGCCTTTTTGCGTTTCAACTTCATCTAAGCGCGGAACTGCAGCTATAGGCCTCAGGGTTAATTGGGTGACCAACCTCTTTCAACCAACCATTAATTTAACTGCGACCTGCCGGGGTGGCAGGGTGAGCGCGCCGCCTATCCAGTATGCAGGACGCTCTAAACGTTACAGACGCCGAAGCGCTACCGCAGCATTCGCTCTCTAAACGGGTTCCGCAGTAGTCAAGCGTTTTTATGAAGGAAAAACGCTAAGGCGCCCGTGTGCTGTGCGATGTCAGTGCACGTTAAAGATCCCCAGGTGGTCGAAATTATTCCGGAGCCCTCCACTACGGCACCTCTTCTTCCTTTCTTCTTTCACTCCCTCCTTTATCCCTTCCCTTACGGCGCGGTTCAGGTGTCCAATAATATTTGAGACAGATACTGCCCCATTTCTTTTCCCCCAACCAATTATTTTTATTATTAGTCAAACCGCAGCTAATTTTTTCCGGGCGTTTTCGAGGTATCCACGGACAATGTGAGCCATCTTTGCGCCTTTAATTTCCTATATCCAATGGAGTGTTTATATTGCGAATAAGGCTAGACGGAATTAAAATTATTTGCTTCGTGCGGACTGGCCATGGTCAAAGGCCTGACAATTGATTTTCAGGAAAGGAAATGACGCAGTAACTGTCTCACATTTCTCGGTGGACACCTGAACCACGTCTTGAAGGAGGGGATAAAAGAGGGAGCGAATGAAATGAAGAAAGACGTGCCGAAGTGGAGGGTTCCGGAATAATTTCGACCACCTGGGGATCTCTAACGTGCACTGAAATCGCACAGCACACAGGCTGTTTGTGTGTTTCGCCTCCATCGAAACGCGGCAGCCGCGTTCGGTTTCAAATCCGTGTACTTTGGATCAGCAGCCGAGTGCCCTAACTATTCAGCTACCGCGGCGGGTAGCGTTTAGTAGATTGTCTTATTCCGGCCACGGTGGCTCAGTTAGGGCGCTCGGCTGCTGAGCCGGAGTAGCTCGTTGGTACGAACGCGGGTGTGGCCGCCGCGGTGAAAGCGTTTCGATGGAGGTGAAACTCACAGCTCTGTCAGTGCGCGTTAAAGATCCCCAGGTGGTCGAAATTATTCCGGAGCCTCGGCTCCACTACGGCACCTCTTTCTTCTCTCACACCGACCTCCTCATACGGCGCGGTTCTGGTGTCCACCGAGATGAGACAACTAGTGAGCGATTTCCTTAAATGAAAACCAATTTACTTCTTTGTGCGCGTCTATCACCGTTCAGAATGTGTTCTAGGCGTCTCATCTCAGTTGTAGTCAACATAGTGCAGTGCGCGTGTTTTTTTTTGCTCCATCATTAGCTATTCACACGCACAACCTGGACATATTTCTTTGTGTATATTAGTTGTGTATATTTGTTTGTGTAAATAGTTTGTGTATATTACCTCTCCTATCCTCTCTTCCTGTGTCCCCTCACCTCTTTCATTTCATTTCTTCATTCTGCCTGCTATCCTTTTTTTTCCGCTTTCCCAGCTCAGGTGCTTCAGTATTGATGGCAGATGCCGGTGCATCTCCTTCCTTCCATATGCCCCTTCCATGCCCGATTTTGTAATTTCTGAAGAGGGTGTTTTAATTTTTTTAAAGCTGGATGTTAAGAAATTTTTTGGTTTTATTGATCTGTTTTTTCATATTTGTAAACCGTCGTATGGACATTTTAACTAGCTCCTCAGACAGTTTAAACGTTTAGAAAATGGCTTAAGATGTCTTGTGGTCTAATTGCAGGAAAGTTCTAGACATCTTGATACATATTGTAGCTATCTTCTGGCCAAGCCAGCGCTGACACAAGATCTGTCGTATCAACTGGCCAAGATATCTTAGTTTACATAGTGCTGAATAAAGGCCTCCACAGTCATCATGCAAGCACCGCAAAAATAAAATATAAATCCTGCACTTGCCTTATGCTACCAGCAAAGCTTCGCTCATGCAATTATATATCCTACTACAATAGCCTCTGCAATGTCCATGCGGAGAACTGTCAACCTAAAAAGATAACTAAAGAAACGGTTGGGTTCGAACCCGGGAACTCCTGATTACTGATCCGGAGTTACCGGGTTCGAACCCGATCGCGGCAGCTGCGTTTTTATGGAGGAAAAACGCTAAGGCGCCCGTGTGCTGTGCGATCTCAGTGCACATTAAAGATACCCAGTTGGTCGAAATTATTCCGGAGTCCTCCACTAAGGCACCTCTTTCTTCCTTTCTTCTTTCAGTCCATCCTTTATCCCTTCCCTTACGGCGCGTTTCAGGTGTCCAACGATATATGAGACATATTGCGCCGCCTTTCCCCCAAAAACTAATTAAAAAAAAGGTGTTTTCGTGTCTTATTTTTTTGGTAGTTGAAAGTCTATGGGTTCATATCAGAAAACAAAATACTCAGAAATGAAAGCTATTTTACGGGCACGCCCAAAACGAGTTGTTGAGGCGTCCGACTGTCATACATGTTTCCTTTTGTATACGGTCACTCAAGCTTGTGCAATGGAGCTCTTAAAAAATGTCTGATATCTACAAGAAGCCTTGCAAAATATTATAGACCATTACCTTCGATTTTTGTTTTCGTAACAATACCTTACACATTCCAAGCGTTATGAATTTTTGTCCGAGAATGATGGACATGCGTGGCCGCGTGCTAGCTCACGACGACAGAGATGCCTGAGGCACCAAGTTGACTGAAATTCCCAAGAACTTAATATTGTGCCTTAGTCATATAGCCTACTATACTGCTTTCCGGTACTGCTTTCCTTGCCTACTTAGTATAAGAAATTTACTTTTTGATGTGTGTTCATTTAAAAAGAGCCTTTTGAACTGTTGCGACGTCGAGTCAAATCCAGGTCCTACTGATAAGGAAATTTTGGAGAAGATTTTTTTGGGCCAGAGTGAAACGACAGCGTCCATCAACAACATTTGGCCAATCAAGGAAAGATGGAAAGAGATAGAGCGGAACTGAACGAAAAGATGAAGTGGTTAGAGGTTCAAATGGCGTCCTTAAATGAACTAAAAGAGCGAATTTGGGAATTAAAATCAGCAACGACTTAGCTGGAAGATAAAATGACACACCTGCAGGACAAGGTTGATGAATTACAAAACAGGAGCCGGAGAAATAACTTGATCGTATTCAGAATAAAAGAGGAGAGCTATGAAACTGCTGACTGTTATCGCGAAGGTGAACGAGACGGTGTTCCAGGAAAAATTAGATGTTACTGTTAAAGGCATAGAGAGGAAGGCTTGGAAGAATGAGCGAAATTGGTCGCCCGGTAATCATTAAATTCTTGAACTACCGCGAAATAATTCCGCCCTAAATGCGTGCTATAAGCTCAAGGGAACCGAATTTTCGATCACGGAAGACTTCTCTTTCGCCGTTCGAAATAATATAAAGTTTATGGGTAAGATCAGTGGACGAAAGATCGAACGGAGCTAAGGTCAAGCTTTTTTTTTAACAAGCTATACATGGATGATAGGATGTTTGCTTGGGACTCAGTGAACAATGCTCGATACAGTATTTCTGAAAAAAGAAATAACCACAAAAAGAAAATAGAAGGGCATTCACAATATTCAATATTAATTGTCGTAGCGTTGTGAGCAAAGTCGCCCATCTGGAAGGTATGCTGTTATCGCATAATCCGGACATAGCTGTGCTAACAGAGACATGGTTATATGAAGAAATATTTCCGAGTTTGTGCCAAGAAACTATAAAGTCTTTCGGAAGGACCTCGACAGAAGAGTTGGCGTAGTGGCTATAGTGTTCAAAAGCTCATTTTGTTTTTTTTGTTAAGTATACGCTAACAATTTCCGATATATCCTTGGAGCTATCTATAGACATCCCGGATCCTCTTTTGCTGTCTGAGATGAAGTTAACAAACATCTTTATTGCAATACGAAACCAAACAGCAAGTTAAGTATATTTGCAGATTTCAACTTGCCAAACATAAACTGCGCTACTTTTTTTGTTCAATCTCCACACGCCGTTGGATATGCACTGCTTGAAATTATGTTTCATTTCGATCTTTTACAAGTTGTGAAGCACCCTACTAGAACACAACAAGATTCTATATCAATTCTGGATTTATTCTTGGTGCGCGACAGTATCAAATAAAAACTTTCATGTAATGTAGTGGTCGGAATTTCGGATCATCAATCGGCAATATCGGTATCAGAAGACATATTATTGGACCCAAAGGGTGACATTCGACACTTTCCGAATTTTGAACGCGCTGAAAATGAATCAATTACTGATGTTTTAGATTATAGATTTATGTACAGCACTTGTAGTGTGGATGACCTGTAGCTTGTTTCCAAAATCATTGTTCGGCACTACATTCATCTCTTTGTACCATTGATATGCAAGAAGTCAGACAATTACAATCCCTGGATTACGGGAGAAACTGCAATTTCAGCGCAAGCTAAAACGACTAAAGAAAATGATAAAAGTCTTCCTCAGCCAATTTAGTGGCAAAATTTTATGAAATTTTAGAGAAATTAAAACAATGCATTCTGAAAGATAAAGAAAAATGTTACAATACGCACTTCCGGCATTCATAAAAACTTATCCTGAAAAGTATTGGCGGTCAATTGCACCAGTTTCTCGTTCTACCGATATGTTTATTACAGATCGGCAACATGTAAGTGACAATGTTCCGGTTTCCCCAGGATTTAAACGACAGCTTTAGGAAAGGTTTTGACAAAAGATGACGGGCGTCTCCCACCCTTTAGCATCTCCTTTCCTTCCATGCTTGATGTTGTAATTTCTGAAGAGGGTGTTTTAAATGTATTGTTAAAACTGGATGTTAAGAAATCACCTGGACCTGATGATATTCCGAATGTCTTTCTTAAACAGTATGCAGAGTGGTGTTCAAAGTACTACTGCGTGCTATTCACCCGATCTTTTATAAAGGTGTTTTACAGTGTTTTTGGAAAACTGTTAGAATTAAGCCTTTGTATAAAGGTGGAGAGAGAACGTGCATTGAAAATAATCGCCCTATTTTTTTAACTTCGACAACGTGATAATTAATAGATCATGTCATTCAAAAGCATCTAACTAATTTGCTCGCCGAGCATAATGTACTGGCAGTTAATCAACATGGCTTCAGACAAGCTGGTGGAAACAATTCACAATTTTGCGAAAGCCATAAGCGAAGGAAAACAAAGAGATGTTATCTTCATGGACATTCGAAAAACTTTCGATAAGGTTTCGCACAAGAAACTACTTCATAAACTCATATTGTTATAAATAATAAACAGATATTAACATGAATACGATCGTACCTATCTGATCACCGTTAGTTTGTCGAACTGCATAAAGCCTGCTTCAATTATGTTGCTCTCGATTCTGGCGTTCCCCATGGATCCGTCCTCGTCCCCTATGCTTTAAATATTTATTAGTAATAATATTAAAGACCTGTCAGTAGGTGTTAAGTTATATGCGGACGACTTCGTGCAGTATGAAAAAATACGTTCGACTGAAGATCAAATTAGGCTGAATAATGATTTTGCAAAAAATAGTTTCTTGGTGTGAGAAGTAGCAAATGTCAATTAATTTTGAAAAAACCGTATTTATGAGAATAACACTAGAAAACACTCTTCTATATCACTACACTGCTAATAATAATTTTCTTCATGAATTTAGAGTATAAGTGTCTAGGCCTATGGATTTCTGATAACTTCTCCTGGATCAACCCTATAGACAGTGTTTCAGCAAACGCTCTCAGAAAGCTTTTTTTTCTTACGACGCTCATTTAAGTTGGCAACCCCTAGTACACGCCTCCTTGCCTACAACACTATTATTAGACCAATCTTAGAATATGCAGTTATTATCTGGGATCCTTTTACAAAAGTAAGCATAAATAAACCTGAAAGAATCCAAAAGAAAACAGTATATAAGGTTTATATATAACACATACGGGCGAGCATCAGTTAGTGACCTCCTCAAAAAAGCGGATTGCTCTCTATTCCTAACAGAAATCGCATATGTCGCTTAAAGTTTTTCTTTGAATTAAGAATAATTTCAAAACTGACAACTCCGATATCCTTACTCATTCCTCGGGGTACCAAACTAGAAATCGCCATTCTCTTTTCATAACACCAATAAATTCGCGAGTTAATTGTTTAAATATCCCTTTTTCCAAGGACCATCACTGATTGCAATAACCTCACGGATGATGTTGTCAGGCAGACATCACTGCATTTGTTTGAAGAGCACTTGAAATGATTGTTGTTTACGACCTTGCACTTGAAATGATTGTTGTTTACGACCTTGCCGCGGTATTTTCTTGCTGACTTACTATGTGCAATTCTATTTTGTTTGTAAGTGCCTGTGTTTATGTATGTGAACACGATGTTTCCCACCTGCTATGATTTTGTGTACAAGATCGCAGTGTCCATAAGTAAAAAAATATCTAAGGTAACAATATCCTGATGCCGCGTGTTTTACATTACAAGGCGGAGACACCATTAAGCTGACCTCGAAAGCGGTGCCCTGTGTAGGTGCTCGAAGTGATTGAAGATTCCACGAGACTACTGCAAACAATCTGTGGTGACGTGTGTCGTGCCATGCTTACGCAGCTCTCGGTGGACACCAGAGACGCAGTCGTCGCCTACAAATGCCCCGACAAATGGCCATCCTCAAGAGACTTGAGTCTTGGCGTCTGCAGTGGCACTCTTCCAGTTCTTCTTGGTGGCGGCAATGAGTGCTGCCTCTTTAGGCTTTCCTTGCTGCGACGCTTCAGCTGCTCCTCATGCAGGGGGCCTCCTGTACACAGCACATTTCACAACGAACACAGGAACATGCCTAACACACTCATATGAAAGACAGAACACTAAAACGACAAAAATACACACAACAGAAAGAAAACAAACGAAACAACAACACTTTAGGTTATATGGCATTGGCAGGTTTCAGCAGATGCGAAGCCACAAACACCGCACAGCGACAGGGCAGTGATACACCGTAAACAAGTAGTTCATAATGTCAACGAGAAGAAATAAATCCGTTGCTGCCACCTCGGCAGCCATGACGATCAAATGCAACAGCGGTCGCAGCAAACAGGCACTCACAATATACAGCACAAACATTACGGTAGGTTTCCCATTCGATGAAAATCTGTTTGTGTATGTCACCACTAAAACACCTTGTAGAAAGCATTACTCACTACCATATTTCAACCATGCTTCAGCGATCACGCCAGAAACAGCGACACGTAGGAGTTCATGCCATCACACGGGTTGGCAAAACTGCAACGCACATATGCCCATAATATCTAGAGCTGTCGAGAGCCCAAGACTTAGCTGACAGAGCGAGGAGTAAATACGGTGCAAAGACATGACAAGCAGCACGACTAGCGATAGAGACAGAAGAACCGGTCACAAGTGGGGACACCACCTACACAGCGCAGGGCACCACTCCGAAGGTAGAGCAGGAATAAATCCGCTGCGGCCGAGCAGGAATATATCCGCTGTTGCCACCTCGGCAGCCATGACTATCAAATGCAAGAGCGGTCACAGCAAACAGGCACTCACAATAACACAGCACAAACATTAGCCAGGTTTTCCACTTGATGAAAACCTGTTAGTGTAACCACTAAAACACCTGGTGGAAACCATTACTCACAACTATATTGCAACCATGCTTCAGCGATCACGCCAGAAACAGTTACACATAGGAGTTCATTCCGTCACACGGGTTGGCAAAACCGCAACGCACATATGCCCATACTATGTAGAGCTGTCGAGAGCCCAAGACTTAGCTGAACAGAGCGAGGAGTAAATATGTTGCGAAGACTTGACAAGCAGCACGACTAGCGATAGACACAGAAGCACCGGACACAAGTGGGGACACCACCTACACAGCGCAGGGCACCGCTCCGAAGGTAGCATTATGCACAGCGTGGCAGCGTTGGATCGTCATCGCGGCTCTGCGAAGGCTTCCCAGAGCGTCTAAATCTACCGGACAAGAGAATCTCATGCAAGACGGTGAGTTTACACGCAGCAACATCGCAATTAATGTTTTGTTTATTTTTTGAGGTTTAGCGTTCCAAAGCTTCTCGGGCTAGGAGCAACGCCGTTAGGGAGGGCTAAAGATAATTTCTACCGCCTGAGGTTCCTTACCGTGCGCTGAGATCGGACAGTACATAAGCCTGCAGCATTTTGCCACCTGTATCGAAATGCAACCGCCGCGGACGCAATCGAACCTGAGCCTTTTGCGTCGCCGAGCATCATAACCAATGAGCCACCGCGAGTGCTATTCAGTGCATTTAAGCATTTATGTGAAGAAAGAAAATACAGCTTTCAAACCTTTCAATGTATATGGTTCTATGAGGCGAGCCGTAATACGATGAAAGCTGGCTGCATGACGCTTCGATCGTCTCCCCCAGTCAAATCAATAGGAACACAAATTTTAACCCGTGCTGTACTGTTGCTGCCGGTGCAAAATATGTTTGCAGACCCCCTCCACTCTGAGCTTGTAGGTATCGACAGCAGCGTGAGGTAAATTACAGAATGCCACTTTGTATCAGGCTTCCGCAAGAAGAATAGTTATAAAAATCGATAAACATCCGACCATAAACAGGCCTATTTCTCGACATAGCATTTTTTCTGTGAGTAAAGTAAACATTTCGACGCCCCAAATTGTTTCCAACTGCTTTGGGAAGTTCATCTGATGACGCAAGTGGCGGGACTGTCTACTCAGCGACAGTCGACGAAAAATTAACCATGAACTCTCCAAGCCCCGCGAATCGTTCTGTCTGGTATTTCCGTACGCCTCATCGGACCTTTCAACATGTGTGGACAGTACCTTTTACCGTTACATTTGACGTACATAAAGCTCGCTTAAGGTGTTGCTGCTGTGCACGGTTGCGGCCATCCCTACAGCTCTATGCCGCATGCTATCTACTGGCTTTTTCGGTACAAATGCATGGGGCGCTGTTAGTAGCACTGCGTCTTGTTATCTGCAGGCTTACGAGATTATATTAACGCGTGCTGTATGGGGTTGGTGTGAAGATGTTCAGGAAGTGAGTCTCGGGACATTGCGACACATATACTTCGTCCCATATAAATGCCGTTGCGTCCCAATGAAATAGCATTGACGATACAGCGATAGTTGATTTCATCTGCTCCGCATTTCGCAATGAAACTTGTTTCACTGGCAGTGCCGGCTCAAATAACCGGTCACTGACCTGCGCGGTGCAAATGAGATCACCGTGTGCGCGAAAACAAAAGCCCAGGAATAGACGCAAGAGAATATATGTCAGTCATGATTAAATCGGCGGCAAATTTTATTCATTTTGCGACTAGTACACGAACATATTGCCCTCGAGGAACACGGCGCACAGCTTGTGCGTCGTTGTAAGGTTAATGATATGATCAGTTGTTTCTTAAGCGAAAATTGCAACATCACTGAAGCAGGATATGCATACATAATGCAAAATTCCAAAATTTCGTATTCATGATGAATGCGTGAGACGTGGGCCGAATCAGGCAGATTGACGCCAACTGGGTCGGGCTGCGCTTATCAAGTTCTTTGGTCGTACGAATATTATTTGCTTGGCAGTTGACGTTCTTATATCCAACCTGGAGTCTCATGTTCTGCACGGGGACTCCCGACTCTAACAATTAAGCACTCACTCGTTTGAACACCGACCTGCCTAGACCAGGTGGAAACAAGCAGAGAGAAACATGGCTTCGCTGTCCGTCGTTGAAAACGCCAACGAGGTCACAGCCAAATGTGCACACAAATCTGTTTCGTTGGGTGCCATAGTGCACATAAGCCGAGAGAGGCTGATTTCTAACCGCGCCACTTGCTGTGCGATATTCTTTGCCGAAGGCACAAACTTGGAGATATCCACATTTTTTTTAACCAAGGGAACGGAGCAGCGTAAAAACATGTAATCACACAAGAAGGACAAGACACGACACGAGCGCTGACTGACAACTGAATTTTATTGAGCGGAGGCACGCCTTAAATAAGGCGCGCAAATGAGGTGAAAAAGGAGGAGAGCGGACAATCAATAAGGATACCAGCAAACACTCAAATGTTAGCTGCTTCCAAAAAGTCTATTTCAGCTACAAAAAGCGATAACGAGGGAGTGCTGATGCAAGTGTCTGCATATTTCTTGTTATATTAGGCTTCCAGGCTAACAGGCGCAGTCTTGTCGGCACTCTTGCCTAGAATCCTAGTCTCAGCCAAACGAGCCACGCATCTTCTGCACTTAATTACGTGCGCAACCAAATGTGCATACTTATTATCTTTTAATTGACTTAAATTTCGGGCATGTTTCCTCAATCGTTCATTGATGCAACGGCCAGTTTCGCCTACATAAGTCTTTCCACACGTCATGGGAATGGCATAGATCACGCCTGTTGAGCACTTGACAAACCGTGTGTCCTGTCGAATCTGGCATCCTCTTTTTTGGGAGCTACAAATGCGTGGGCACAACTTCCCAGCTTGTTGGGTGCCGAAAATACAACGGACACCCCATGCCTGTTGGCCACTTTCTTGATATTGTGCGAAGTCTTGTGCAGGTATGGCAAACCCACAGGCTTATCAGCCTTCCGACGGTCATCATTCAGTCTTCTTGTACCAGTCTTCAATTTCTGAAGCAGGGTTTCAGCATCAGCAATCAAGAGCGAAGGAGGGAAACCCGCCGCCAAAAGTCGGCTAATCTGATTCGAAAAACTTGATTGCATCTGATGCGGGCACGATTTTTAGAGACAGGATTCCAAACAGTGCGAAGCAATGGCTCTTTTAACAGTCTTCGAGTGTGCAGAATCATAAGGCAGCAAATCCTTTTTTGCACGAGGGTAATAGGCCCAGCAGACGTGTCTTTCAGAGAACGTTAGCTTCAGATCTAAAAACTGTAAAGCAGCTGCGTAAGGTAGTTCATGGGTGAATTTTAGCCCCAGTCCGTGTTTGTTAAAAGCGTCTATAACTTCGCCAACTGCAGAGGGGTAGGCGAAGGTCGTCTGCTTTTTTAAAAGCACTAAAAAATCGTCAACGTATCCAAAAAATTTTAAAACCACCATTAAGATATCTATTTAACTGCTGATCTACTTTTGCTAAAATATATTGGAGTCAGGCATGACCCAATACAAATTCCATTGCGCTGCAAAAAAGGCAGGTTGTCAAAGACGATAAAAGTATATCTCCACTAAAACTGCAATAAAGAGACAAAATTCTCTACAGACACGCCTGATGAGTTCTGAAAAGACACGTCGCCGTTTTCTTCAATGCATTTTTTCACAGTCAACACAAGCTGATCTTGAGCGAACGAATAAAACAGGTCTTGCACATCTACAGAGAACCCAAACCCAGTATCATCTGTGCTGGCCAGAGAATGCGTAACATTAGCAGATTTTTTCGTGAGGAAAGGGTCATTCAAGACGAGCAATTTTAGTTGCTTTTGCTGAAACTGGCAACGTTTCTCTGCCACGATCCTTCCTCGCTAACAATTCTACGAAAAGGGATTTCTAGCTTATGCGTCTTAGCAGTAAAGAAAGCATTTAGGCTGTTTCCTCTGCTATTCAGTATATCCCTGGCAAGTGAGCCAGGATTTAAATCCTTACAGAAGTTAACGAACTTTGCATTCACTCTAATGGCACTTTTTTGACGGGAACAAAGTTCTTTAAGTCAAATAAAAGATAAATTGGTTAATTTATTAACGAATGAGTTCGAGATTTCTCTTATCACGAGCACCGGACTGGGCCATATCCTAGGAGGTGAGGAGGAAATCACCGACCAAACACACGATGTATTTCCTTTTGCAGATTTACTGGCACAGTTTGTTTCGACATGTCATCGTAAACGTTCTTCCGTGTTATCAGGATTTGGGGACTTCTTGCGCGAGAGGCAGTATTTTTGAGAGAGGTCAATTGGCGGCACACGGCGAATACCTTCTCGTAAAAAAGCAACGATGCTATTTATTTGTTTTTCCAGCACGTGGAAACAACACCACTGTATGGGAACCCACTTGAGGTGGCCTTTGTCATGACCTGCTTACAGACACCAGAGAGCGAGCCAGACCCAACCCATCATGTGTACGGACGAATGACGTAGCGCCATAGGACTCGGCCTTGACGGCTACACTGGCGGTTTAACGTGTTTTTGCCAATTAGTGTCGTCCAAGAGTTCTCTGTGGCGACGCTGAGCTGTTCCTTATGCCTGACACCAGTCTCCTACAAGCTACCACAGAGTCCACAACAAGCGCCAGAAGCAGAAGCCCAGTGATCCTCGCCAGCAGCGCTGACGCCGCAGCAGACCAAAGCGACAACAATCCATGCAGACCGTACAATCGAATGCAATAACCAATCCAATCGATTGCGCAAGAATCACAGTTCACGAACACAACACACTGTGCAAATCCGACCTCGACAGGAATAAACAACGAAGCAGACTGACACCCGGGAAGATGCACAACCCGCAAAGAAGGCCGTCTGCAACGTATTTGCTTAGCACTATACGAGGGGAATAATAGCGGAATCTTTGGGAAAATTGTTCAGCAATGCTGGCCATAGCAGCGACATATGCGACTAGTTGACAACCACACATACGGAATACATTATCCACAATCCCAGGTGTCAGCGCCAAGACTAACTGCCAAGAGCACATCACGTGATTGAAACAGCGTGTACGGCTAAAGATCGTACTAAGACTACTGGGGACTCAAGCAGAACGGCAGAAGCTGTAGGCTTAACCACCGGCCACTTACTGGACACTGCGTAAAGGTAGCAAGGTGAAGGAGGCGTCGTGCACCGAGTAGCAATTGTGGTCGTCAGGGCAGCGTCAAGAGCTTCTCTGCACCGCCTGACTCCACCGACACGGTGAGTTCATTTTTAACCCCTTATTTTGTGATGCAAGCTGAAATCTTACTTAGCACTTCAAAAAAAGACCCTCAGTTCACGCCATTGGATAAAGGATTCAGGAAGTAAGCTGTAACGCGAAGACTAGCAAACACTACACTTTGGCGTTACTCTGCATATACCGAATATTTTCTGAACCTAGCCACTGAGTGTCATTGTCCTGTCCTCTTTAATTTCTTATATACAGCATCATGAACATTGTGCAACCAAAGGAAGAGGGCGTTTGTTTTTCAAGAAAGGTTCGCGTCGGTAATACATGCAGCAAAAAGGCACAGAAATGTGAGGGAGAGGGGTTTCACGACATGGTAACGAAAGGGGCTGACTTGCGCCATTTTGCGGTAATTCGTTCGGTGGTGTGTTTGTCATGGGAAAAATCGATACAGGCATATAAAGTACAATGAAATCAAATGCTTGCCACAAGGTTGCCCGAATAGATCTATATACGTGAGAAAACGAATTACCTGTAAAGTAAATTATTTGAAAATTGGGTAACTCTGGTTGCTTGATTCAGTGTGCAACGATTCATGCCCTGGTCTCGGAAGTAATGTAGGCCTATTAATGTAGTAATGTAGATTTAGTGATGTACATTTCATTTTTTTGGTTGAACTGTTTCGTAGTTACCACCAAAATAGCACGGCAAGCTTAGACGAGCACCGCGGGACAAGCTGTGCTCTCGGGTACTTAAGGCGGGCCCGTCTACATCTCTGTGCCCATAGATTGCGCTGTCAGGAAGAGGGAAATTGGCGCTACTGGTCTGACACAAATTGTAGCGAGAGAGACTGACGGTGTTTTTTTTTTGGTAGGCCATGAAGCCACTACCATACCTGAGCAACGCACTCATGGCTACTGAAACGAGACATGGCATTCGCTTCACGTACACGGACGACTCGACCCTGGCGTCCACAGCGGCCCTTTTCGTGTTCTTCATGCTGGCAACAGTTCGTCTTCAAGGCCGACTCTGTCGCGGCGCTCCTGCCGTTCCTCATGCCGGCAGCCTCGGTAACGCGACTGCACATCAAGGCACATCACCAGAAGCACTAAAACCCTCAATGCCTCGCCAACACTGCACGACAGACAGGAGAACTATAGACAGACACAGCGGCGTTGGGTGGTACGCAAAATACTCCGCAGCACCTTGACGGCAGTACTCTGGGCAATGTGGCTGCATCCCACCCGCGCAGCATGGGATTCCACTGGACAATTCCCATACGGCACGGTGAGTTGACACGCTGCCCACTGATTTCTGAAGTGCGAGCTGAAAGGTTATAGCAATTTTCGCAATGACATAGCACCGTTTGCTCGGAGGGGCGTCAGGAAGACAATTCCATGACCATCAACGCCAGTGTTCACCCATAAATATTAACGCTCGGTCAGCCCATCTCCGTTGTATCCTTCGTCATTGCCATTCATAGTGAGGGATGACGCAGTCTGTGGATTTTGAAACGCGGTAAAAGTTAATTCAGGATCATTTTGTTAAAGAAAGGAAGCTTTTGAGGCCCCTTGGGATGTTTAAGTGGTAACATGACGATCAGCCCTTTTTCCGCATTTACTGATGCGTAGATAGTTGAGGTTGCTGCAAGTTACAGGTGGGATTAGCCCTGTGGATTCTGCCGGCAATTGCTCCACCGTAGCGACACTTATAAGAAGCTCAAGCGCCATTTATTTCTAAACCGATGGTGATTTTTCAGCTTATGTGGGATACGGATTGGGGGTTCCCCACCTATACTAGATAGAAGTATCTCTGCCCTTACTCCTGTACTCCTGTGCGCCCTTCCCCACAGGAGTATCAGCCCACAGGAGTACTTTGTGCATTGGCGGAAAAAGTGTAGTCTTCATGTTGCGCATCAAGGTCTCCTTGTTTCATCGCATTTTGCGAGAAAGGGAAAGGAAAAAGCTATTAGTTATATTTGAATATCGCCGTAATGCGCTTGGCTGATGCTCTCTGCTGTGCTTTCCATAGACATAAGAGTGCCTTGGCATACTATCCCTGCGGCGAACGTCTACATAGTATGAATGCTGTTTGTTTTAACCGTTAGATGTCCTATGGTTGGCAACTGTGATTGATTGGCTAGGTGCATCAAAGAGAATTTACTCCTAGTAGGTTGTTTACCTGATGAAATTTTCGTCTCACTTACTGCTACTCAGTGTTAGGGCAAAGAACTCATGCTCACGCGTTCATATAGAACGCCGTGAATGTGTGCGAAACTGATTTTTTTTTTTTTTTACAGGCTAGCGCGTACAAAGCACTCCCGAGCGGCCGGCTGGCGTTGAAGTCTGCCGTGGTCATCGTGCGCCGGTACTGATGGGCGCCTGTCCACCGCGAACGTTACTTCAGACGTCGAAGAAGAAGATAAGCCCAGCGTCACCACGACATTGCACCCCGCGTAAGCAGACTTTCCCTCGGTGCTTATGGTGGCATTCCTTCTGTTCTTTACGCTGACGGCCATAGTGTGCGTCTGTCGGACAATTCGTGAGGCGGCGCTGCTGATCTTCCTCATGCTGGCGCCGTGTAGTAATGCGGACACCTCACACTCCCCGCACGCACAAGGAAAGCAGCGGCAAGGCGCACTGCACCAAAAAATCTTCTTCGACACAGCCACTTTACAAAATGACTACAACAAGCAGCACAGAACCATAAGCACAAGGCGCAACTGATAATTCTGCCAGCGCCATCAAATGCGCGAACCAGTCACAAAAATAACCTATAGCTATGATCACAAAGAGCAGCGTCTCATGAGCGACAGTCACAAAAATATGCCTTTGCCACCGCCCCATACGCAACCAGCACCGTGAGAGACAACAGTGTTAACACCAGGTACGTTTACACTCGATACACCCGTCAGCAAAATCACCGCTGCATGTAAAACCGCACTCAGACGTAACTGCCCAATTCGACAGCCCTCCAGCTGCATACCGCGCCAGTACATCGCAGCCATTGAGGAATCGCATGAAACGACTACACCACCGTTACAAGAACTGCATCTAACTCTGCGCAGAACGAAGACACGTGACACGCGAAGTATGTACTTTGAGCGCAGCCAGGCCGACGAAGAAAACGCTTTCCACGGTGGACAGACTTCGCTGTGGCCTTGTCCATTCGTCACCACGGCGTGAGATTACGGAATACCAAGATAGCGACGTGCAACTGGTGAGCTCCTGTGCTTTCTTGCTTACCAGCCAATTGCGAGCTGACGGTTTATGTACTAAAGTGCAGCTTTCGAGCTGCTTAGAAAGATTAACCCCAGAAAGCGGCCTGCGTGAGGCGACTGTAGTCGGGGAGAGACAGGTTCTTCAGCTGCTGACAGTGAGAAAGATTCTATATGAATTTTTTTCATGGTAGCATACAAGTACCGCAATAAGGGTTATTAGAAATGAAGAGGCTAATTGAAACTGTGAAGGTATAGCTGCGCTGTAAATTACATAGATGTAAGCCTTTCATCTTCACTGTCAGGTTAACCACAAATAGAGAAGAATATTAAAAAATTGTGATCTCGAGGCGCAACAGGAACTCACTGTACTTCGTTAACTCTCCTTAACCTCCGTAGCTTATGTGGCTTAGGGGTTAGTGAAGAAATTAAAGTAGAACTTGACATGATTCAGCGCTATTATTCACTGCACGAGGAGAAAGTGGCCGTACGTTTGAGAAAGTCTTATGGAAGAGCACTGAGCTAACAGGTTAATTTTTCGAGAGCTGACATTACTGCAGTGAAAACTCCAATGATTATTCTCTGTGAAAAAGTATTTCTCTGGCTATTTATGGTCGAGTTCCGCCAACAAAAAACGCATTCATCGGCGAGAAAACTATTTCTCCTTGCCGCCAGCCGATTAGTAGTGGACGTCCTTACCAAAAAGGAATAGTTGCCAATGCTTCGAAGTGAATGGTGCCAGAAAATCAATGTCGACGCTCGCAGCTTAAATGCGAAATCAGCCGGTGGTAACACCACTTGCATTCCGTTTTTTTCGGATTCTTTATTTTTAAAAGTTTTTAAAAAGTAGACTGTTATTAGAATGCTGTACCCTACTGATAGAGGTCGTCTTATCCTTGTTCTCAGTGTGATTCATTCTGTGCTTTGCCGACCTCTGTGGCCCGGTGATTTCCGCCTACTGTACTTGATGCAAAGCGCGTTTTATGTCGCAACAGCCCGCCATGTTCAGCTTGGTGCTGAACATGGATTTGACTCCTAGGGATTTTGAGATTGCTACGCATTTCAACCAAACATTTCAATAATTATTGGGAGATTCCATCGCGCTCTTATGGAGCATTCTTAGAAGATTAGGGACGCATTAGTTGCTGAAAAATGTACAGTATGTTTGATGCACTAGTGAGCATTGCTTATGGTTTAGGTTTCTGAGATATAAGCCTTTCATCTGAGGTCGATTCACTGAGTAGTAGGCTGTAAATGGATAGCTACCAAAAACTAATGACTACAAGCATGTTCAAGGAGGGTAGCAACAGTCGACCACCTGTCCGATTAGCGCCAGCGCTACCGCTTTTTTCTTTGTCACCAAAGTAGCATGTAGCTTCAATTTAGCGATCTGTAGTACAGAGTAGCTGTTACTAGGTAAGAGCGGAGAGGAAACATTTCTCCGACCTCTGTTGATGCCGAATGAGTCTTGATTCCGGAGGTAACTTGAGAGGCTTGCCATTTCAGATTAACTTCCATGTCACACTGCCTTACTGGACACTCCACGGCGGAGCTGGTCGCGTAGCTTCGAATGTACAGGGCTGGACAGCCGCCGCCGCAGATCAAATGGCAGAGTTCATACGCGACATGTAATTGGATTGGATACCATCTGCTGCAAATTTATATTTCATGAGTTATCTGTTTGCTTAAATAAATTCTGCACAATTTTCCTATTAAATAAAATAAAACTTCCTTCATTTGTCAGAAAGATGGTTCGCTTCAGGGATAAGAAGGTGTATTTCTACTTCCCGTTTTTCTGATACTGTTTGAAACGTTGCGCTGGAGATAATAGATGTTCGGTGCGTGGACAGTTTATTTGAATGGTAAACCTATCACACGGGTGCTCTAAACTTGGGAGCCCTAATTAAACAATATTGTGGGATAAAAGGCGTGCCGTATTGTGGGACACCGGGTTAGTTTGGAAATCCTGGGTGTTCGTCAAGGAAAAATGACATCCGGCAGCCCCCGCCACCTTTGCATATCGCCTGTACGCAGGGGTGCCGCTGCAGATGGACTTGGGCTCTTACGACGAAATAAAACCACTAAGCCACTGCTGCGGACCGCAGAAGTGTTTAGTGAGCATTATAAACCTTCACTTCACTTCACTTCACTTTATTTCCTTAAAGACTCTCGTGTGAGGGTATTACATAAGGGGTGGGACACATATAGATTAACAACAGAAAACGTACAGAAAACTTGAACGAGTTATACAAAGAAAAATGATTATCGTGATGCAAGCAAACGCGTAATTTGGTTAAGAAACATAGTTTGGCATATGATGGCACCAAGTTCATGGGGAAGGCCGTTCCAGTCGCTAGCAGTCCGGGGAAAGAATGATGAAGAAAAAGTTGTTGTGCGTGCTCGTGGCCGAGATACCTGCGTGAAAGTCATCAACAGTTGGATACGAAGCAGTAGTGGAGCACAGTATTATTTGCTCATATACTTGATATAAGCTTCCCTAGAAAGCACGAGATTTTATCCGAGTTAATAAGCCTCGTTCACAGCGCAAGGCAGTAGAGGCAGTGGGTCGTAGTGCATTCTTCTCGCAGCCTGAAATCAGCATTATGACATTTAATATTGAAAGATTACGATGAGTGGCACTTCTCTGCACGTTATTGCAGATTATTGTGCAAGTTATCGCTTCTGTGCAGGACCAAGGCCAGCCGCTTGATACCTCGCAAAGCGGCGATGCTGCTTCTTCCTGGAGCCCAGAGTCCTGGCAGGGACTTTCGCGCGTTTCGTTCCGCGGCTGATTCGCCAGCTCTACAAACTTCTGCCATTCTGGAGCAATTTGCTTCAAAGCGGCGCTTCTTCTATTCCTCATGTAGAGGGCAATCATCGAGCGCCCGGTGCGAAGCTCATCGGCATCAATACAGTTCTTCTTGAGAGCGTCGGCTGCACCGTATGGAACACATGGCACTAACCAAAGCAAGCACAACTGGCGACAAGGCAGCAGCATTGAAACCTCCAGTAAAATCGCAAATCACACCAGGGCGACCACAACACGAAAACAGCGGGACGCTACCACAACGGGGCACTACCGCAGGCAGCCCGGTGGATGCATCCAGGATGGCACACGGCAAGCCGAAGCGAAACATTGCAGATGGCGTGGAACGGAAGTGGTAAACGAAGCAGTGCCAAAATGGGTTGGCTCCCGCCACGACTCAATACCGATGAGGATAGTGCGGGTTCAACGTTATTGCAGAGGCGGGAAGTAGAAGAGAGTGACTTTGTCAGCAAACGTTGCGCTGAGGGTCGCTTTACGCGTTTGCAATCAGTCGCTGTAATTGAACTGCACTCGCGGGACGTGATAGCGAAAAAATTTTATATGGGAGGATGCAGGGAAAGGTAGGTTTCGTGATGGATATTATTCATGGAGGGGATTGCTTGTGCAGCCTGCTGAGGCTTGGTATGGATCTTCAGAAACCTTAACCTCTCTAAAGAGCAATGCCATCGCGCCCCCAATCCTCACAAGCTTTGGAGCGCTATATATGCTAGGGAGCCCCGCTAAACAGCTTAGAAGCAAACCCTTTTGTCTGTATACTTTTGAGGGGTGCTATACATACTACAGAGAATGGTTAGGTCGAGAAGCTCTCGATTTTCAGCGCTGCTATTTCATGGATGCCTGTTAAGCTCAGATCAATTTCAAGTCTCAGGAGTCGCGGTGGCTCAGTTGTTATGGCGCTCGGTTTCTGACTAAAGACGCAGGTTCAACCCCTGCCGCAGCGGTCGCATTTCGATGGAGGCGGAATATTGAGTCTCGTGTACTGCGCGACGTCAGTGCGCGTTAAAGAACCCCGGGTGGTCAGAATATTCCCGAGCCCTCCACTACGGCGTCCCACATAGCCTGAGTTGCTTTGAAACTTTATATTCCATGAAATCAAACTAAAAACCCATTTCACTTGTACTGGTTTTATAATGACAAAGGGAGTATCAGCGAACCATTGAGGGCTAATACTGTGTTATTTCACTTCTATCGTAGTTTTTTTTTAATGGGAGTACATTATTTCTGTCACGTTGCATATTCATTTTTGTGAACATCATATGCTAAGGAGTTTATTACACTTGACTGTAGAGACAGCGCTATATGACTAGAATGCTTTTGACTGGTTTCTCTGTTAGAGAGCAGTGTCGAGGCTCTTCCGCTAGGGTTGGTTGATGGGTTGGTTGGTTCCTTTTACAGGTTCTTGACTGATGCGTTTGTGCTCCTTTCAACTTGGCCTAAAGAAGAGGTTATATTTTAGGTTACCAATATCTACAAAAAAATAATGCGTTCTACATGGAATCAACTAGTGCAGTTAACAAACTTGTTGCTGCGTACAACGTCTAACTGTATGCCAAATGTTCAGTATGGTCTTTCTCAGCATGCTGAGCAATTATTTTCCACATAAACTTTGTTTCACGATTCCTTTCTTGAACTTCTTTAAGGATGTAACTTGGCTCGTTCACAAAAGCGGAATTCAGATCGAGAGAACAGCGGTCACAGTAGTGAAATTGCGATGAGCACAAGCGCTTCGCACTGCTTCATCGTAATGTTGAAACAGGAGCGCGAAAACGCAGTTGCTGCTTTACAGCATAAGTAAGCATTTTTATTCCTTGCACCACGGACGCACTTATGCTGCAGTGACATGATTGCAGGAAAGCGATTGACCACGCTGATCACATTAATTCTGCCTATGCGTAATCGCATTGCATTCGTTCAAAGCTCAGATAACTGAGACCATGAAAACTGCTGAAATATTCATTTCTGAACATGCAGGACAAGTTTCTGATGAAACATCTCACTGAAAATATTAGCTAGAAGGTTATAATATTTATTCTTTCTTAGCAAGCATACCACGCGAATTTAAAATATATTGATAACTGCATTGAAATAACTGTAATAAAATCTATTGATAACCTCTTGATAACTGATTCTCTCTTCCTGTAACCTACATGGCTGAAAGCCGACCTTCATTATATCGGTGAGCATATTTTGGCGCTCTCATACGTTTACCTTGCTTCTGTGTTAAAGTGTGCTCATCTACAACCAAGAGATCAATTTCCCATGAGCGCTACGTGGCATTCAACGTCCCGTAGGTGGACGCATGCTATTAGGCTGACCGAAGGGATGAACTCCTAATTTCAACTATGCTGAGTTTGTTGACGCCCAGTGACGCATATAGCATAGCACAAAGGCGCGTTTTGAGCTCCACCTTCGCCAAAGCACGTCTGCTGCTGCTGGGAGTGAATCCCACTACTTTGGGCGGGAAGCACACCCAGGCAGCAAGAGCATCAGCCCATTGTTGGAAATATATTGGCAGAGACCGGTCCAACAAAGGACCAGGCTTTGGCGATATATTACCGATGTTAGGCCGATGCCCTGTGCTGCTAGTGCAGTGGCGCCTGGTCAACATAAAGCGTACTGAAATGGGTCGGCGCTTCGTTTTTGCAACTCATAGATCACCTGTGGCGAGGCCTGCAGACTCAGCTGCGACGGACCTTTGCCAAGCCGTCCATGTCTATTTCTTGACATCTCCAGAGTGCCAAGGGACTGATGCTCGGTGGGCTTAGCAGCACCTTTCCTGCTCTTCCTGTTGGCGGCTGTCCGCGCCCCTGGCCATTCCCCCAAAGCGGCACTGGTGCTGTTACTCATGCCATTGGTGGCCTCCAGCCTTGCTGCCTGCACCGACACTCACAGCAAGCACTGACTTCCGAGAAACTGACCCAACACCTGACGACGCATAATACACACAGTGTTCATTTACACAGTGTCCACAACAATACAAGCAGTACAAGTACAGAAACAGCGAAGCCAAAGAGGAAGTGCATCCGAGGAAATTAAGAGACAGGTTTCATCGAATCAGTATCCACAACAACGTTAAACTTCACCCTAGGACACAACGGCGACCACAGCAAACACCGACACAATCACACCACCTGATGTTAAACATAATAGCACCAGAATGATTATAAAGACAGCAAAGACAGCGTTAGGGATGCCCACGGAACCCTATTGCGCCGACACGAAAGTTCACAAACCGATTTTAAATGTAGAGAAGGATTTCAACCAAAAGAAACAATCCTGCAAAGTTACACATTCCACACTGCGAATGTGACACATACTACACAGTGTACTTAACGTTTCAGAGCTCAACCGCTGGAGTTAAAGTAGTTGAGTGGCCCGTGCTCAGTTACTCATATCCTAACCAAGAGAAACGCATCGTAAGGCTCACTTCGCAAGATTTTACAGATCATGCTAACCTTTTTCGTTTGTTATCACACAGTACATAATCTTGCCAGGATAAGTAGTGCATCAGAAGCAGTGGGACCTTAAAGAGCATATAGCGCTTTTTTTTCGTGGTTTCTTGATGAAAGGCTACCTTGCCACAGACAAGAGGGCTCCGTAGCCATGCACGGTGGGAGGAAACTCCCCGTCCGCTTGCTCTTGGCAAGGCCTTGCAATTTGCTTGTTTACCTGCTGTTTGTTTTAAACTTGCATATAGTTAGCCATTTTGGAATGCTTTACTTTTATATTTTCTGTGTGCAGGGATTTTTATATTATATTACGAAGCCTCCTGCTCAGGACCAGAGTACTCATCTGCAACGCCCGTCGAAAGCGGTGAGCCAACCACCTCGGCCTCGAGCAACGTTTGGCACAGCTAAGCAGTCCATGCTTAGCGGTCCATGCTAAGCAGTCCATGCTAAGTAGCGCCCAGACTACCGGCGAAGAAAAGCTTATTTGTTTCTCGTCTGGACCCGACAACAACGGCGTCGGACATACAGGAACTTTTGGCGGACACAGTAGGTGACAAGGTTGTTACTTGCACAAAACTGAAAACTAAGTACGATACATATTGCTCCTTTCACGTTTCTATGGATGAGCATTTATTTGAACTTGTGAGCAAACCGGAAGTGTGGCCTAATGGTTGCGTATTTCGCCCTTTTTATGGAAAGCTGTGGTCTTCACGGCGCTTTGATGACCCTAATGGTGCTCTAACTACATCCGAAAATGGCTCAGGAAATTCAGCTGTATTACGAAAACACGAGAGGGCTGCGAACTAAAAGGGAAGCTCTCTTCGCGAATGCATACGAATGTGAGTACGACATTATGTGCCTGACGGAAACGTGGCTAAACTCATCATGTTCAAGTGCGTGTTATTTCTCAGATGAATACACTGTTTTCAGGGCTGATAGGGTGTACTCTGACAAGATTAAATACGGGGGCGGAGTTCTGATAGCCTGCCGTTCTGTGCTAAATGCATTTAGGAGACCAGACCTAGAGAGATACGAAGAATGTATGTGGTTGGAAATTCCAACGTGTGACAAATCGCACTATCTAGTCGGCTGTTACTACTTTCCACCAAATTCTGCTCCTAACGTTTTTACCGATCATTTTTTGAATATTGGGGAAAAAATTGATTTTTTGAAGTACAAGGTTCACATCTACGGGGACTTTAATCTTCCTAAGGTCGATTGGTCCACTGGTTTGGTCACTAGTGACTGCACAGCAACTCGAGAAAAAGCCGAATGTTTAATTGATTTCAGTAATTATCATGGTTTATATCAATTTAATACAATGAAGAACTGTGCTGGAAACATTTTAGACCTAATTTTATCTAATGTGCCTCTTTTTGGCGTGCAAGCGGTGCGCGATCCTCTTGTTCTAGTAGACAAATATCATTGCCCGTTTACCTTGTCGTTCTTCTTGTCGTTTCGTGCAGTGCGTGAGATGGTGCCAGAAAAATTTAGATACGCGTATGGCAATTACCTTAGGCTGTACAATGATCTTCCGGCCTGCGACTGGTCATAATTGCTTGAGACTGAGGATGTAAACACAGGCGTTGAGCTACTTACATCAACTGTACAAGGTATAATGAAAAAATGTATACCTCACCGTAAATCGAAGAAGTGTAGATTTCCATGCTGGTTTTCGCACGATTTGAGACAATACTTGAAGAAAAAACAGAAGTATCGCAAACTCTACGTGAAATCAGAAAGTGAATATTGGTACCAAAGATATTCATTGTGCAGAAAAATTGTGAAAAAACTGATTGCACGTGATGAAGCCGACTACCACAGACTTTTCGAACAGAACTTTAAAAAGGAACCAAGCAGTTTTTGGGATTTTGTGCGCAAGCAAAGAAATGATAAGGTTAGTGCTGCTGTGATAAAGACGCGCGATGGCATCTGTTTTAAACATCAAGATGTGTGCCAAGCTTTTGCTGATCACTTCAGCTCTTGTTTTGTGCGTCATGATAACACAACTGCTGTTATCACTCTTGAAGACAGCGCTGACTGTTTAGCTTATGATATTGTCACCGAGCATGAGGTTCTTTCTGCGATTCATAAATTTAAGCCAAAACTTTCAACAGGAACTGATGAAATTCCCAGCTTCATAATCAAAGAATGCGCTGACATTTTCGGCCCTGTTTTGGCGCATTTGTTCAACTTATCGTTGCGAACTGGTGTTTTCCCTCGTCATTGGAAATTGTCAGTAGTTGTTCCTGTATTCAAGTCTGGCGATGCTTGTGATGTAAACAACTTTCGCCCTGTGTCACTAATTTGTTCTTTTGCGAAAGTTTTTGAAATGATTATGTGCGAACGCATGGGCTCATACTTCAAACAGAAGATCTCGATTCTGTAGCACGGTTTTTTGAAAGGTCGCTCTGTGGAAACGAATTTATGCAGCTTTCTTGATTATACTGGGCCACATGTATTTAATCGTGGTCAGGTAGATGCAGTCTACTTTGACATGACTAAAGCTTTCGATATGGTTTCCCTGAGGTACTTCTGATGAAGATGGAAAGATACGGACTTTGCCCCATATACTGCAGGTGGCTCAAAAGCTACCTTGGCAGCCGCCGTAACATGGTACGATTTTCAGGCTGTGTGTCCAACGAATTTCTGTCATCTTCGGGAGTGCCTCAGGGCTCCAACTTAGGACCGCTGTTGTTTTTAGTGTTTAATAATGATTTGCCGTTACATGTCAAGAACTCGAGAATTTTGCTCTTCGCAGATGATTTCAAATTATTCCGTAATATTTTAGATATTGAGGACTGCCGCCAATTGCAAGCTGACATTAACAACGTTGAGAATTGGTGTTTGATGAATCGCTTAAAACTGAATATTAAGAAGACTTCCGTTCTGTCTCTAACTAGGAAACGCGACACAGTTACGTTTGATTACACACTTTTGGCGGGTGAGATTTCTCGCGTGGCTCATGTACGAGACCTTGGTGTTATTGTTGATTCAAAGCTTGATTTTACTCTGCATGTAAATTCAATTGTGTCACGCGCATTGAGGCATATTGGTCTTATCTCTAGATTAACCAAAAAATTTCGACGGCACGAATGTCTACGCACTCTATACTGTGCCCTTGTGAGACCGCGTCTTGAGTTCGCGTCAGTAGCCTGGAATAGCGTATCTGTCGCCTATTGCACAAAAATTGAAAATGTCCAGCGTAAGTTCATACGCATCTATTATGATAGATATATTGGTCGCCGTCGTTTCTACGACTATGATTCTCTCTTGGCAGACCTCAATACGTCTACCCTTGGCGACAGGCGACGCATACGTGACATGCAGTTTCTGCAAAACGTCGTGCGCGGTTACATTAACTGTGGGACCTTACTGATGTCGCTGAATTTTCGTGTGCCGCATGCAAAAGCTGCAAATTTTTCGACACATTTTATCCCGATTTGCACGCCATCTGTCCAATGACTCGTTTACAAATCTTATATAACAAAACGTTTAATGACATGAACATATTTGCCTAATTGTTGTTTTCGTGCCTGCTTTTAAATCTTTTGAAGTGGTGTTTTTGATGTATCTGACCTAGTGTGCGCTCGTTTAGGCCACTTGGCTGTTGAGGCACACTCAAATAAACATATCTATCTATCTATATGTGATAATTTCATTCTATTTCATGTAATATGCCAAGAGCAACCAGACCTAATGAAACATCGTTTTGGCGCTCTTTGGCCTAAGTCTCTTTTGCACAATAAAACCAAAGCTAGCACAATAAGACTTCTCAGCTAGAACTAGAGCGGGAGCCTCAACGATCGACATGGCAGGACTCATCAAAAAATCTTTAAAACTATACTTTTGCATGGCGACCACTAGCATGATCAACCCATCGAATCGATAACCTCATCCCCAAGAGCATCTTTATCCTATAGGCTCAAGGCTGAAGTGTAGCAATGTCATGCGGCATGGGAGCCAACCCGAGAACAGTGAGCACGCAGAAGGTAGTGTACATCAACCTTTTAACGAACAGCTAAAGGTGTCTGCTCAGAGATCCAATGGGCCCAACAATAGTTCGGCGGATACACAGCGCCAAGATCCAAAAGACCCTCCCTAGGTTCCCACAGCGGGGATCATATTATTCTTCTTGCTAGTTGCTATTAATGCCGTGGTGCGGCGCTGATGCTATTCTTCATGAAATCTAAGGTTCGACGAAATCTCGTCTGGTCGGGGTAAATACATTGGCGAAAATAACGAAGCGCCGACCAAAAGGTGTTGTCAAGATGGAGGGACGTTTCGACTTCCACACGGAAGTCTTGTTCACTGATGGAAAAATTTCGCACAAAAAGCTTAAGTACGTTGTGCTAATCGTCGCAGGCATCTAGCGTACGAGGGCGGTAGATTGCCGATGTTATGGTTGAGCGTCTGATCTGTTGTCTGGATAAACAAAGACTCCAGATATTGGCGTGACATCCAGTTTTTCTAACGGCCGATAATTGCCGCTTCTTCCCAAGCGATATCATGCTTCGTGTTTTCAACGTGTTCAGCCAGTGCGTTGGAACAAGCCTTCTTTTTCTTGACATCATTCTTGTGCTCATTCAGCCGCCTTTCAAAGTTCCCGCTTTCACCTATGTAGGAGTGATCGCAGTCTGAGCAGGGGATTTTATAAATTACTCCGGGAAACTTTTCCTTTTTTAGATTTTCCTTTACGGACACCAACTCGTGACGAAGCATGCACGCAGGCACGTGAGCTATATGCACATCGTAGGTGCGAAAAACGCGGGCCAATGACTCGCTCACGCCTGGTACATAGGGTATTGCAGCTCGGGCACGGCAGGGTAGGCGAACGGGCTGAGCTGGTCTCGTTGTCTGCTGTATTACAGCGTTCACGAAGTGCTGTGGGTAGCCACAATTTTTGAGCTCGCGTCGCACTTGGCGTATGTCAGAGGCTTTTTCTTAGGGTTTCGAGCATATTCTTTCCGCACGACGGACGAGGGTAGAAACGACGGAGCGCTTATGGCACATAGGATGGACTGAATTAAAGTGAAGGTATTGGCCTGTGTGCGTGTCCTTTCTGTACACCTTGAATGATAGGCGGTCATCACGTCGCTCCGACATAACGTCCAGAAAAGGAAGACGGCCAGAAATCTCCTCCTCGACTGTAAACTGGATGGAATCGTCCATGCTGTTCAAATGGTTCGTGAAAGCAGCCAAGGCATTCTTTCTGATTATGTAAAAGCAGTCATCAATGTACCGCAGGAAGACCTTCGGGCGTGGCTCGAACGAAGCCAAAACGCGGCTTTCCAGTGCTTCCATTGTGAGATTTGCGGTTGTGACCGAGATAGATGCTCCCATGGCAATGCCATGAACCTGCTTGTGGACAGTGCCCCGAAAGATGAAGTACGTGTTTTTCAAGCAAAACTGCAGAAGCTTCAACAGGTCCGATGGAGCGATGGGTGTCCTAGCACTCAGTCCGTCGTCATCCTGAAGCGCTGAACGGCATACCTCACCGCCAGATCCACGGGGACGCTGGTAAACAGTGATCTGACGTCAAATGACACCATTATCCGTCGCTGTCAATCGTGATGTCGCGTATTTTTTCAGTACAATCAAAGGAGTTGCGTACGAAAGTCGGTCTCTTGCTAACAAGTGGCGAAAAAATTTTGTGCAAGCAGCCTGAAAGCCGGTACAAGGGAGAGCGGGTAAAAATACACTATTGGTCGCATTGGAACGCCTGGCTTGTGGATCTTCGGGAGGCCATATAAAGCAGGGGCAGATCAATTGTGCATAATCAAAAAGAATGCCTTGGCTGCTTTCACGAACCATTAGAACAGCATGAAAGATTCCATCCAGTTTACCGTCGAGGAGGAGATTTCTGGCCGTCTTCCTTTTCTGGACGTCATGGTGGAGCGACGTGATGACCGCCTATCATTCAAGGTGTACAGAAAGGACTCGCACACAGGCCAATACCTTCACATTAATTTAGTCCGTCCTACGTGCCATAAGCGCTCCGTCGTTTCTACCCTCGTCCGTCGTGCGGAAAGAATATGCTCGAAACCCGAAGAAAAATCCTCTGACATACGCCAAGTGCGACGCGAGCTCAACAATTGTGGCTACCCACAGCACTTCGTGAACGCTGTAATACAGCAGACAACGAGACCAGCTCAGCCCGTTCGCCTACCTTGCCGTGCCCGAGCTGCAATACCCTATGTGCCAGGCGTGAGCGAGTCACTGGCCCGCGTTTTTCGCACCTACATTGTGCATATAGCTCACGTGCCTGCGTGCAAGCTTCGTCACGAGTTGGTGTTCGTAAAGGACAAGCTAAAAAAGGAAAAGTTTCCTGGAGTAATTTATAAAATCCCCTGCTCAGACTGCGATCACTCCTACATAGGTGAAAGCGGAAACTTTGAAAGACGGCTGAATGAGCACAAGAATGATATCAAGAAAAAGAAGGCTTGTTCCAACGCACTGGCTGAACACGTTGAAAACACGAAGCATGATATCGCTTGGGAAGAAGCGGCAATTATCGGCCGTGAGAAAAACTAAATGTCACGCCAATATCCGGAGTCTTTGTTTATCCAGACAATAGATCAGACGCTCAACCGTAACATCGGCAATCTACCGCCCTCGTACGCAGCTAGATGCCTGCGACGATTAGCACAACGTACTTAAGCTTTGTGTGCGAAACTTTCCATCAATGAACAAGACTTCCGTGTGGATGTCGAAACGTCCTTCCATCTTGACAACACCTTTTGTTCGGCGCTTCGTTATTTTCGCCAATGAATTCACCCGACCAGACGAGAATTCATCGAACCTTAGATTTATTCATGCTACGACGGTCGTATGGCCAGAATTTCATCACTCAAGTGCGCCAGTTCGTTTCGCTAACCGTCCGGCATTCTGCGTTCAAGGCTCATCTAGAATTCAACATCATATGCAAAGCCAGGAACCTAACCCCGCGGTCCCTCCGCCTGCTACAACCGGTCGATACGCCCTTCGGTCACAGCGTGGTGTCAAGAGCAGAACGACAGTTGCTTCAAGCCAGAATCCTGGAGTGCAAGGACTCAATAAGGCACCTTCAGAACCAAGCCTTTTTTGCCCGTCGCCGCCTTGAACACCAGTGTCCGAACGAGTTCGTCAGCATCCAGTTGCACGCGAACTTCGTAGCTAGTCTACAGTCTGGTCAGCGGGAGCGCACACACGAAGAGAAGCTAATCAGACTGCTACCTGGCCGTAAAGGGAGTCCGGCCAACAGACCTACCCCCACCGTCAACAATCTGTCTTCGTATAGGCCTACTCGAACAGAGCACGCCGTTCTGGAGCTTGGTTTGAACTTCAATACGAGAGCGGCTCCGGACGCAAGAAAAATCATCTGTGCCGTGGAACAGGCTGTGGGACGTGTGGAAAACAATCGCCGAGAAGAAGCTCGTACCCGTGCGATCAGCATACTCGCCAAGCTGCCACATCGACACCCCACCCCACTCCTTGCTCAGGAGCGTGATGCAGTCAGGAGCCTGCGGAGCAATACGGATATCGTAATCCTACTTGCTGACAAGGGCAACGCCACCGTCATCCTAAACCACAGCGACTACGTTGAGAAAATGACGAAGCTTCTTGAGGATGATGGCACGTAGATGCGACTCAAGCGGGACCCTACACTCAAGGTAGAGCGAGACTTGCAAAGGCTTTTGACAGACGTCTTCCAGTTTGTTCCACCACAGCACAGGTCGTTATACTTCACGCTCCTCTGCCACAATGAATCTGCCCCTGCTTTATATGGCCTCCCGAAGATCCACAAGTCAGGCGTTCCAATGCGACCAATAGTGCATTTTACCCGCTCTCCCTGGTATCGGCTTTCAGGCTACTTGCACAAAGTTTTTTCGCCACTCGTTGGCAAGAGACCGACTTTAGTACGCAACTCCTTTGATTTTACTGAAAAAATACGCGACATCACGATTGACAGCGACGAGATAATGGTGTCATTTGACGTCAGATCACTGTTTACCAGCGTCCCCGTGGATCTGGCGGTGGAGGTATGCCGTTCAGCGCTTTGGGACGACGACGGACTGAGTGCTAGGACACCCATCGATCCATCGGACCTGTTGAAGCTTCTGCAGTTTTGCTTGAAAAACACGTACTTCATCTTTCGGGCACTGTCTACAAGCAGGTTCATGGCACTGCCATGGGAGCATCTATCTCGGTCACAACCGCAAATCTCACAATGGAAGCACTGGAAAGCCGCGCTTTGGCTTCGTTCGAGCCGCGCCCCAAGCTCTTCCTGCGGTACATTGATGACTGCTTTTGCATAATCAAAAAGAATTCCTTGGCTGCTTTCACGAACCATTTGAACAGGATGGAAGATTCCATCCAGTTTACCGTCGAGGAGGAGATTTCTGGCCGTCTTCCTTTTCTGGACGTCATGTTGGAGCGACGTGATGACCGCCTATCATTCAAGGTGTACAGAAAGGACACGCACACAGGCCAATACCTTCACTTTAATTCAGTCCATCCTACGTGCCATAAGCGCTCTGTCGTTTCTACCCTCGTCCGTCGTGCGGAAAGAATATGCTCGAAACCCGAAGAAAAAGCCTCTGACATACGCCAAGTGCGACGTGAGCTCAACAATTGTGGCTACCCACAGCACTTCGTGAGCGCTGTAATACAGCAGACAACGAGACCAGCTCAGCCCGTTCGCCTACCTTGCCGTGCCCGAGCTGCAATACCCTATGTGCCAGGCGGGAGCGAGTCATTGGCCCGCGTTTTTCGCACCTACGATGTGCATATAGCTCACGTGCCTGCGTGCAAGCTTCGTCACGAGTTGGCGTCCGTAAAGGACAAGCTAAAAAAGGAAACGTTTCCCGGAGTAATTTATAAAATCCCCTGCTCAGACTGCGATCACTCCTACATAGGTGAAAGCGGAAACTGAAAGGCGGCTGAATGAGCACAAGAATGATGTCAAGAAAAAGAAGGCTTGTTCCAACGCACTGGCTGAACACGTTGAAAACACGAAGCATGATATCGCTTGGGAAGAAGCGGCAATTATCGGCCGTGAGAAAAACTGGATGTCACGCCAATATCTGGAGTCTTTGTTCATCCAGACAACAGATCAGACGCTCAACCATAACATCGGCAATCTACCGCCCTCGTACGCTAGATGTCTGAGACGATTAGCACAACGTACTTAAGCTTTGTGTGCGAAATTTTTCCATCAGTGAACGAGACTTCCGTGTGGAAGTCGAAACGTCCTTCCATCTTGACAACACCTTTCGGTCGGCGCTTCTTTATTTTCGCCAAGCTATTCTTCATGTTCGTGGCATCCAACATACTCCCCCCCCCACCCCTTACACCTTACACGCACCCCAACTTCGAAGAGAAGTATGTTAGACGTGAGACACCAAAGCCATGACACTTCACATAATAATGAACATAGAGCAGCTCCAAAGCAAACACACAAAAGCTTCAAACTAAAGCTTTATTGGTATGAGGAGAGCTAAAAATTGGACCACGTAGTGATTCGAAGCAATGGCACCTCAGCACTGACACGCGGAATGTTATACAGAAAACTACAGAAACAACAGGAATACATTCAAAACATGAAGACTACAGAGAGAAGCATCACGGACACCACTGCTGCCCATTTTACGTCACCGCAGGAAACAACCTTTATACTGAGGTCCTAAAACGCATAGCTCTCAAAACAAAAAAAGGCTATGCAAGCATATGTTTATTTACGATTGAGGCTAAAGACTCAGGCACCACGAAGACCAGTGCTACGATTACGCTACTGGAGGGCAGAACCATTGACAAGAAGAAAAGGTTGTGCGCACTGCGGAATGCAACTCTACTGGTGGCATCAAGGGTCCGCATCTTGAGATCACACCGAAAAAGAGAGAACGGTGAATACAAACTCAGCCACATGCACCTCTCAGACATGACTGCTGACTAGGCCGGCGGGCTAATCCCGGTTTTCAGACGCGTGTCGTGTCACCGGAAGTGGCGCCTGTGATTGTTCGGAGAGCTCCGCTACAAATGCGTCACAGTATTGACGTAATTGTAACAATTTTTTTTCGGTGGGTATGAATGTGTAGGGGCGTCAGGACACTAATTTGAGCTTTTTTTGCCGCGCAGCCAGCTTTCCACGGCAGTGCTCCCCGATGAATGATGAAACCCGTATTTCTTTGTTTGATGTCAGGTCGAAGGAGTACGAGAAAGAATGCTTCAGTCATAGCGACGTACGTTAAGACGTTAACTCGTGGCAAAATCTACGCGACCTAAGGACAACAGTTTAGGTCGGCAGATATGCAGCAAGATTTGTATCTCCAACCGATAACGTCCAGGTCAACAAGAAACAGGCACACTGAATCGTTAAAACCTTACTTTGCCAGAACTAACATATTCAAATTCTCTTTTTTTCCCCGCACCATTACCGAGTGTAATCAGTTACCACCATCATCAACAGTTGACGTTGATGCCATTGAACAGGCCGTTCATTGATTTTTGTTTTGTGCTTTTTTTGTATTGTGTTTATTGTGCCCCTCCTGCCAGGGCCCTTCACTGGGCCTGCAGTATGTTCTAAATAAATAATAAATAAGTACATGTGTCAAAGGGCATCATTCGTAATCAACTTTTGGAAAACCCAGATGGCGTCCAGCAGTGCGCAATGCGGAATTATTGCTGCCAACAAGCAGATAAATCATTTTTTGCGATTTCCTAAATGTAATCGTTGAACGTCAATTCCCTGCAGGTTATCAGACCAAAGTGCTTTCGCCTCCCGAGCTCCCAGACCTCTGCTTGGACTTTTGTGTGCAACAAGCCGGCCGAGGTTCCCTGGCTATCAAATATGACCTATGGACCAGTTACACAAACTGTGGTCTCTTCTGCGTGTTCTCTCCACGTGGGCTCTCCTCTGCGAGCTATCGGGCACTGCTTCTGTTTCTCATGCTGGCGGAAGTGACCAACATTCCCGCCTCAAGGTCATCCGCACTTCTGCTGTACGCCTGCTGTGCTAGAAGGCGGCCACAGACTTTTCCACAAAGCAGGAACTGCAGATACATAGAGGCACACACGGACGCAACGACCATCGCAGCGACAACCACAACTTCACAAACGACAGCTGCAGTTAGCATCGCCATGAACAAAAGCAAAGACAAGCAACACAGAAATGACGCCACCCCCACAACATACACGCTCATCGACTGGTGGCAAATGAAGTGCAATACTGCATAACATTTGCACATCAAAAATCGAGTCAGCTCGGTGAAGACAACTGCTGTGATGCAAGTGCAGTTACGTGAACAAGCCCAGCCGGGAGCTCCATAGCTGCTGGTAGTAAGAGTACTGCGCCATCGAAGACTACATTCGGGAAGCAAGGACGGGCACGAGCGTTGAGTCCCGGCAAACGATGTGCAGGGCACGAGATAGCCGTTACTGCGAGCCAGACTTGGTCTTCATGGCTGCGGCTTCGGCAGCGGCGCCATTAGAGGCAGCTCCTTACGGATATCGTCGGGAGTTCAGTAACCGTGAGTTTTTGCTTAATTTCTTAAATGTAGAAAGCAGAAGGAACAAATCCTGTGAGTTCAGGAGTATCGATACCACTAAGAAAAAAAAATATTTATAACCGCAGTTGCCCCATACATCGCAATGTAGGCGCAGTGGTCACAAACTAGGGCCTACGTACCGATCGAAATATTTTGAAGTGATTCAAATCGTATGATTCCGCATTTAAAGTGCAGTCGCGTCTATATTGGTGGCTATAGCTACAGCAGTTGAACGTTAACAAACGTCGTTAAATTCATTTTGAGCACCAGTAATTGCGTTTTTTCTGAAGGAGCACCAAAAAATGAATGTGGACTAGCTCAACTAATCCAGGATGTACAGAGCGAAAGCTGTCAGTGTTCGTTGTGCTCATTGGCGTTGGCGTTGACAACATTCAGGTCTTCCACGATTTTGAGGAAAGAAAGGGCGCATAGCTGACTCCCTGTGTCAGTGGATTCCTCAATCGCGCTTTGAGGTACATATTTGGCGGTGGTGAGAGAAGAGAGATGTGGGTTGCAGCATTATCGCTGACACGTTATGTCAGACAGCGTTGTGTGTGAATGCTGGAGCAGTAGGCCGCAGCGCAGCGTTCATTAGGTGACGAACATCTCAAGATCAATTTTTAACTGCCACCTTCCAGGATGGCAGGGTGGGTGCGCTGCCTGTCCAGTGTGCGGAACGCAATCAAGGCAGGTTTTTGCCGTTGAACACCAACGCCACTTACATGAAAGCGTGCTTGAGATGTGTACATACCCAGGGACCAAAGTTGTGCGCTTTTCCTTTAGTGAAAATGAACTGCATCTACAATGATGTCAAAACCAATGCACCCAATGAACGCCGGCGGCTCATACTCCCGGTCGAGGTTGTGTCCGTCCATTACATCGACAACCGGAAGTCACGACAATAAAGTGACGTCATGCCCACGCTTTGACCTGGGCCGATTTGCACCAATATTGATGTCCAGCCTATTTCAACTGTGGCGAACGCCATGGTGGTCCCCAATTTTGGCCCGGGTCCCCCCGATATTTGACCTTGGCTGATTTTCATAGAAATACATCTCCAGCCTAATCAGGCTGTAGCGAACACCATAGTGATCCCAAAATTTGGCCTGGGTCACCCCCTAGATTTGACCTTTGCCAATTTGCACCAAAATCGATGCCCATGGTGACTGCCAAATTTGGGCCAGGGTCTACCCCGACATATGACCTTGGAAAATTCGGCTACGGCGAAACACCAACCACAAATTTGGCACGGGTCACCCCAAGTTGGCCCACCCAGCCCCGAAATTTATCCTTGGCCGAACGCTTTTGCCTGGCGGACTTAGATCGCCAAAGTGCCCCCTGAATTTTCTTTGGTATTTGAAGAAAGGAAATGACGTAGTAATTGTGGCATCTTGGTAGACACCAGAAATGCGCTGTAAGGTAAGGGATAAAGGAGGGAGGTAAATAAGAAAGGTAGAAAGAGGAAATTGAAAATTACATTTTGAAGAAAGGTGCGGCACAGCGCACAGCTGGTTGCTGTGGTTACAACGGGCACACAGCTGTGGCCTCGGACAGCCACACCATAACTCGCTTCTACTAGCCTAGTGCATAATTTGCTACAAAATATATGCCACGGCTGCTGGTTATCACCAGTCCATGAGACTGTAATCGCTCTAAAAATGTGCCAAAATAGCCTGCGCCTAAAGAAATTAGCGCAGAGTAGGGGATAGAAAAAACACTGGAAACGCACGCGTTTGGCAGTGTTGTCTCTCATATGCCCTTGCCCTGTGCACTGCACTGTGTAGAAATGTAGATTCACAAGCCTTCGGCAAAACTCTTACTTTGATGGCTTCAGCGAAAATGTAACCTTAAAGGGGGTTCTTTGTTTCACTTATTATTTATTTAATTGCCCTTAGAGATGGAGGAGACTGAAATTAATTTTGGATTAAAATGCTTACGAGCAAGCAGTCGAAAATTTTGGAGCTTGGTGCGTCAAATCACAGTGCGCAAAAAAAATAAACCCGAAAGGTAAATGGAAAAGATGATTGCGGCTGAAAATGAAGAAATATCAGTAAAGAGGATGCGTTTAAAATTTACGGATATTTAGTGGCATCCCGTCGGCATCCGGTCTTGAAAGCATAATTATCATTGTCTGCCAGATGCCAGGATGGTGCTGAAACGAAATCGATAAAGAAATGTTTAGTTTGAGATGAAAATTGTATCGATGATCGATGCGGGCTGAACCTGCACATATAAGGACTGTTAGTAGCTTCCTGTTCAGGATTCAGTACTGACGAGAATAGCATCTGATTGGAATAGCATATGTTTAGCTGTGCCTGTTTGTTTTTATTAAACTAAAGGTTTTATCGTTTTCCTACCCTAAAAGATCGGTTTGATGTTAGAGCGCCTTAAAAAATGTCAGTTCAGATCTTTGAAGATACACCATTTTCTGAAAGGCTCTTATTTTAGAAAATGCACACCTCGCCAGAGTATCGGATTCAAAGGGAGCAAATATCCCACCTAGGTTAGTGGAATTCAATAGCGGAAAGCTGCTATACAGAAACAAGCCATGGCTCACATCTATTTTGCTGCTATGTGCACCCGCACTTGGCTTTGTTCGAATCGCGATCCTAGGCATGACCCCGTTACACTGCATGAAATTACCTCTGCTCCACATGGGACCGAGACGGTGACGTCACGCTTCTGTGGCAGACAATATAAAAATCTGTGCTGCTCTGCCCATGTACCCTTAAGTTTTACGCGAAAGTTGCCGAGGAATGTGCGGTCCTTATCTAAGCACCACTCTCACAGCCACCACCTACTTTGTCCAGTCACTTCCAAATTTCGATGTTTTGCAAATGTGTTAACGAAGAGAAATGACACCCCTCATACATTTGTTCACAAATAGACCGATACCTTTCGTAATCTTCAAAAAACAAATTGCGGTGCTTATTCACATTAAAAAAAAATTCACGCTAACGCTGTAAGGAGGGAGAATTTTCGGACCCTGAACCCCAATCTTCAATTTCTTGCAGGTAATTGGACATGGCTCATTGCCACCGACTCACTGGCATTTCTGGAGCTTGCTGGCACACTTCAAGCTTCGAACTCGAGGAGCGGAGCCGTGGCTTTGGTGATGATCGCGCAGGCACACCTCCTATTCTTCATGAATCAGTGAACTTAAGCCTCTTGGACAAAATGGTTTCGGTGCTCCTCCTGGCGGCTCCTTTTCGCTGTGTAGGTGACTCTAGACACGTACACCACACTCTTAAGCGGAACACAGCCCAGCAGAAAATATCTTGCAGTAGACACCAATACATACAACCTGCGCAGACAGAGCCACTCATTGCAGCCACCACTATTTACACGCGAAACTACTTTACCACCTGCACCTAAAGCACATGCATGGCCCGAGTCGAAAACACCATAGAGCGTCAACACCACCGCTGCATACAGTACAGTGGCGCTGTGCTGTCCTTCAAGACTAAGTGATCTATAAGTGATATCCACCTTTTCAGTGCATTCTCTGCGGAGCCACTGTTCCAGTACTTCTTGACTGTTGCAAGCCGACATTTTGGGGACCCTCTCACCCCTCTCTCCCCCCACACAGACACGTGCACATTGGAAACACAGAACCCAGCAAACAACACCATGGGCTAGGCCCCAATGCACCCTTCCTGTACAATCACAGCAGCACTAATTATGGCTGCAATGACTACACTCATAAACACACCGCCAGACTAGCTTTAACCATCACATGGATACGAGCCATTTCCACAGATAAGCAGCCTTACCAACATAACTCCTGCATTAAGGACCCCAGTATTCGCACTGTTCTTGATGCAGTATCCTGTACGCCCACACCACATGCACAACGTAACACAACATCTGACAGACAGCGTTTGCTCGACGCCAGTGCATCGACCCTCCTCAGTCACAGCAGCAGTGATTTCCTCTATCATGACGACTATGACGAATATGTTGCATGCATACCAACCATAGTGGAAAACTCCCAAAGCAGCCATACGAAAAACTACACCTACATCAAGAACGCGGTCATTCCTGGTGTTCTCCATGCACCGGTGATTTTCGCCTTTGCAGCACATTCGCTTAGGCACTCCATTCCTGTTTCTCTCAGCGGTTGCAAAGTGACAATCTGGGGGCCCTCTACGCCTATAGAATGTGTTGCATATAGCGATGCACTAAAAGGTGTGCTCTTAGCAAGCTCAGTTTGCGTCTCGTGACATGGAGGGCGTGGAATTCGCTGCGTGAATTCGCCGACACTCCTGTTGTTCTTCATGGGCGGGAAAAACGCCCTTTCAACACATTCACTTGTGTGTCACCAGTTCTTGTGCTGTTGCGTGCTGCCTTGCGCTGCACTGGAGAACATAGGCACCTAAACTACACTAACAACGTCACAACAGCAAGGGGTCAGCAATACAGGCACTGAACACGACAAATGATCTACGTGCGATTCACTGCAAGAGTAACGACACCATTCAAAGACAAATTAATGCCAGCTATTACACCCACCACCTAGCCCTCTAATCCCAGCCACATTTATCGGTGCTGCAATGAAGACTACATGCACAACCACGCCATTATTTCAGCCCTGCCTATACTACGCGGAAGAGCAATCGTTTTAACGCCGTCGAAAATTACGGTATCAATGCTCTTCACCATGGAAACGGTGGTCTAAGACACCAAAAGCTATACACCCATTACGCGGAAGCTCTCTAACCAAACCAAGCAACAACATTACACAAAAACGGAAGCCACCTTCACACCCACGTCACAATCACGATCGACTGTAATGTCCTACAATGAGATTTTCGTCAACGAGAGCAGCGGTACGTGGACGGCCAGCACTAAGAACACGAAACCGCGCAAGAGAACCACAACCTTCGAACAACTGGAAACAAACGAGGCTAACGTTAGCGGCAAAGTGCCTTGGACGGAAATGACCAGCCGAACGCAGACCATAAACATCTACGATCAAAGCCAAATACCATAAACTGCACTTTTGTACTACATAGGCAAAAATGCAGGCGAGAAGCGGATCACTATGAAGACGGCTTGGTTAGTATGCAAGGCCTCAAATATGTGCTATGCTGCTATTTTGAAGGCCATGACATTATTGCGCTGGGACCGACGGAAACCCGTGCAATGCATGACAAACACCTCCGCGTACTTTGATCGCTCCATCGTCTGTTCGAATACGACCTTTCAGCGTTGCACAAAAAGTCTTCCGCAGCGGCACTCCTGCTGTTTTTCATGCTGTCGATGCAGCCAATCACACAGGTCTCGCGCTTGCGCCGCCTGCTGTCCTGACGCCTCACACTCCTCACATGCACCACCAAAGTGCCACCTAGACGCCTGCATTATTAAAATTACACCACATCGAACAAAAGACAAAAAGGCCCTTTGCATAACATTAACGACAAATACAACATAAGCACAAGCACAAGGTTCGAAGAGTGATTCTGCCAGTTCCCTCGATATCACGAACCAAGCACTAAGAATATCCCACAGCAATAATCGCAAAGAGCCATTCATATTCACGAACGCAGCAACAAAAATATGTGGACGGCAATACCACCGCTACAGTGAGACACATAAGTGTTAACACCTGACAGACAAGACGCCCGTCGCCTTAACCACCACAGGATGCACAGCAATACCACAACGAAACAAGGACAAGAAAACAAGAAAGAGAAATGAAGGGTCGCCGCGGTGGCTCAGTGGTTATGGCGCTCGGCTACTTTCCCGAAAGACGCGGCTTTGATCCCGGCCACAGAGGTCAAATTTCGGTGGAGGCGAAACTCTAGAGGCCCTTCTACTGTGCGATGTCAGTGCACGTTAAGAACCCCAGGTGGTCGAAATTTCCGGAACCGTTCACTACGGCGCCCATCATAGCGTTTTGAGAGTTGCTTCGGGACGTTAATTTCATAAACCAAACCAATATAAACATTTATTAGTATTGTCGACTCGAGCTTTATGGAAAAGGACATCTGTGTTTGCGACATGCGTGAAAGAGGAGAGGCGGACAGATGAGGCTAGAAAGACGTTGGGGATAAGATGGCCGCAGCTGTGACGGGACAGGGAGGGATACAGGAGAGCTCTTAGGCCTCCTGTGAACGTGGTGCCGCGCTGCCAGTACATCCCAGCCGCCGAGAAGCACCATGAACCCAGATGATTTCACCTAGTGCTACTATCCCAGCTGCAATGACGAGGACTAACATTGGACTTTGGAGGCACAACCGCAAGAATGGCATAAGATGGGAAGCACCCTGATCGCACCCATGGAACTGAAGAGGGTGGGTGCACTCCGGACTGTCTCGCTGTGGCCCTTACGAGCATCACCACGGCTTGCGATACCTAAGAGAATGCAATGTGGTGAGCTCCTATGCCCTCTGACTTATTTGTCTGTCACGAGCTAGAACCCTATGTTCGTAGGAATGTGCTTCAGAAAGCATGTGTAATGCTGATGTCACACTCAAGTGGTCTTCCACAATTACTGACAAGTCACGAGTAAGTACCATTACTCTGCATTACTTATCAACGCCTAGAGTTCTTCATTAGTCATCCATTAAGATGAAACTCGCTCTCAAACTTTCTGCTAATAGAAAACGATCCCATAATTCGTCATCATGTGGGGAGAGTTGCTGACAGGGATACCATGAATTGGCTTACTTTGTCCCCTGATTTTTACATAAGCTCTGGGCGTCGAAACTATGCTTACTGATTCCAGAAAGTGACCCACATGTTATGCACAATGATCCAAATTTTTCCACATGTCCAAGCAATGCTTCCTGGTCGTGCGCAGATGCGTTGACCACAATGACGTAATGAAATTCATTGCCGCGTCAAAAAATGTTCTGACATCCTCCGAATTTCGTGGCATGGACGGAGGATGCCAGGTTTTTAAATGCGATGATCGCAAGCAAGGCTTCTCTGCAGGCTATCGGTCCAGGCCGCCTACTGAACACCTACCGTGAGCCGCTTTGCGCTTTACCCAAGCGAAATCTGCGCGTGCGTGATGAATGTGCAGTGTCCCATCCAGGCAGCGACGGAAGTCAGCACCTGTCCCGGTGTCGAGGTCATCCGCATCAACCCAGTTCCTCTTGAGAATGGCGGCCACTCTTCTAGCGACGCTCCGACACAGAACACGACTTGACCCTAACCGAAGTAAGCACAAATGGGGACATCACAACGGAATCAGCAAAAAGATACAGAAGAGCCTTTTTCAATACAGCGAAAACTTGCGACACATCACGAGACGAGAGCAGAGCTTTGACAAGACTTATACACCAGTGAAGAAGATAACAAACGGCCGAAGACAACTTAGTTGACATTAGACGAGCAGCGGCAATGGAACCCGGAACTCGTTGGCTGCCAACACTGCAGGATTCGCGAAGCAAGCGGTAACCGAAGCTGCGTCTGTGCCTCGACTCCTCGATACTCTCCCCGCATCATAGACCTCATCCAAGCCGGCGTCAGATCACCTTCGGCGTAGTACTGGTGAGCACAGCATATGTACTCCGTTTTCGCAAAGCTGAGAAATAGCAGCTAAGGACATCGAGATAATGGCAAGCTGTATGGCGATCATCCCTTCACACGCTTGTCTTCTGGCAAAGTAAAAACGCACCCATGCAACGCAGAGATAATATATCACGTTCTGGGAATGAATATATCCGAATTCGCTCCTGTTCATTAGATATGGGGAGAATAGCGTGTACGAGCACTACTATTTCATCGATGGTTTTTATAGGTGCATAGCAAGTAATAACACTCACTTTAGAAGGCTATGCTCTAACAGATACTTTTTGTCGGGTGTGTCATTGGCCGGTGCTCCGTCTATCGAATGTCGCTAACAGCTGCTGATGTTAGCCAATCCCTGGTAAGCAACAATAATTGTTCAAAGTTAAAATTGGTATCAGCGACCTATTGAGTGTTGAGCGAAGGAGGAGCGCCATTTCCCCTCTTCGGCACTTGTCTGTTGTCGGTACTTTTTTTTTGTAACTCAGCGGCCTCACTGCTCAAAACTGTACAGTACGCAGGGTCGACCCACGCCGCGTATTGTGATTTTTCATCAGCATATCATAAGAACGTTGTGCTACTCGGACGGTGGAGTCTGTGCTAAATAAGTCTAGAAGGCTTAGAAGTCGCCCTGATAAATAGCGCCATGAAACCTATGCTCAATTTGTTGCATTGCGAGATTTTTACCTGCCCAGCAGTTCCAGTCGAATACACTCGCGGAGCCTGCATTATATTTAGCACGTGTGTGATGCAGGCCCTGATATGAGAGCTTACTCGTATTGGCTGTTTCACCTCAGCTTATACTAAACAGAGTCGCGTATTTTCCTTCATTTATTCTTTTAAAATGTTGATTTTCGTCACAGGCTTGCACTTTACTGCGCACATGCAGATGGAAATAAGAAAGGCGCTGTAGATGTGCGTAACTCTAAACAGACATCAGAACATGCCGGGAGTTGGAGGATTAAGAAGTGGAGTACTCCGTAGTGGAGGAGTCCGGAGTGGCGCTCGGATTTGTCTTTGGCTTTTTAGTTTTGGCGCTGGTAGAACATGCCCGCCGCGCCGCAGATCCGAGGTCCGTGGTCGTGGTGCCCATGGTGATGCCGGACGCTTTCTTGCCCTTATCACAAGCGCGCTCATGCGCCGTGTAGCGGTCGTCAGCTTCTAGGCTCTGCACTGGCGCGTCGCCTGCGTATGCTGCATGGTTGCCATACATTTCGTATTGGGGCGGTGTCGATAGGTGGCACACGGTTGCCATGTGCATTCTAGTGACATTGAGGTCACAACAAAACCAGTGGATAAAGGCTGACCAGCTTTACGCAGAGAAATATTCAGAGCTGCGCGTTTCCCTGTTCGTTTCTCTTTTCGATACGTTTCCTGAAAAGTCCACGCCGTGAGTTGTGGATTATCGCAGTGCGGATGGGAAGCTATGTAACTGACACTGTTGGTGAATCAACATTTAGGAAGTCTGTATCTCTTATTTCTGCAGCCAGTCAGGACGCTGAGCGCAGCTGGCTCACAAGGCGACTGAACCCCTTACCTGGAGCAGAGCCTCTCGCTCAAAGCCTCAGTACGGCGTCTGCAGGATTGAGCCAGTCTTTCTGCCACCGAGAGCCACCTTTATTGCCCACAGCGACGCTTCTCTTGTTCTTCATGGTGCCAGCAATCGGCCAGGTGCCAGGAGCACCTTGCACTGCTGCTGTTTTTCATGCCGGCGGCTCCCCTATCTAGCCAACACTACACATGACACCATCCCCCCCAGCGACAAACTTAGCGAACGCAACACAGCCAGCATAGCCAGAACAAAAACGTGGGTGAGGTCCGAGAACAAAATAAGAATTAGACACAAATCAAGTAGTGAACATGACAACGCTGACACTGTCAATGCAACCATGCTCACGAACATAAGAAGAACCGTTAATCGTATACCTCCACAACCACAAAATTATGAACAGCAATGAACACGAACAGATTGATCAACACAATAGACCGTAAGGTTCTACGCGCTGCTACACTGCATTCAAATATAGTATTAATACGTACAAACACTACCTTAAAAATTGTACCAACACAAGAATCATGCAGCACTAACCGCAGACGGGGCTAGGGAGACTTGTAAAGTTTTTAAAACATGACACCCAGAAACACCAACAGCCCACGTTTTACAGAAACTGATACACCACACAAAGCATTGCGAAATCCAGAAGATACTTGGACGGACACCGATGGCACCAGCTGCAGTTACTACGACGAGCACGACCGCCAACACGACTATCGATGACATGCTGTGGGGATACTGGCGACCAGTGGCACGCCAGCATCACAGAGCTCTACCAGCACTCTCCAGCGACAACTTTGCACTCCGGACATTCACCGCTGTGGCAGGGACGAGACTTCGCCACATTCTGCGATTCCACCCCGGGTGAAATTCACGTGAAGCACGGTGAGTTCATTGACAGCCTAGCTCTTTTCATATGACGGTGCTAGCTAAAGCCATATGTAGCATGCAGGTAACAAACGTTCCGTACTTATCGAAGAAGAAGGTTCAGCAGCTCTGGGGGACCACTGCCATATATGGTAATTAAAGCAGTGTCAGTGCCTCTATGTGGCAAACACTTGCATTTCGGGGCCAAAGCAAAGGTCAGTGAACAGGAAACGGTATGTTTTGATTGCATTACATTAATTCCAAACTTTTTGTGGATTTCCCAACACTTGAAGAGCCATAGTTTTAAAACCAAAAGCAATGGTAAGCAAATCTCCCTTCCTGCAACGTCTATTTTGCAAATTTAATTTGATGAGCTGCTGCGTTCAAGCAGGAGACAATTATTTACACACATGTTGTTTTTCCGACCACAACTGTTGGCTTTTCACGACAAAGAAATCCAGCAGAGGCGGTGGATTTCATACAGTGGTGTATTTTTGTGAATCTATGCAGTGAAACTGTTCTATTCAGATGTGTTAAGTACAGCAGTGCTCTCAGTTGTAGGTGTGCTAGACCAGTAATTGACAACTCGCGCTCTTCTCTGGAAAGAAAGTGATGGCGCAGCACCAGCTGTTTGGAAACTCGAGGGTTCATGCTACATTTGCTTCACTAAAATAACTTCTCAACATCTGAATAGCCAGCGAGGGACGTGAATCTCTGATTAGCATTAGATCTAAAAGTTACAAACCTTGGAATGTAGCCTGCTTATGAGGACCAGCTAACCAATGCGACACTTCACTTGATATAGGAATGTGGCCGTTGTTTCAGTGCCCACAAAGAATGCTCAAACAAACTGAATTTGAATGGCATGCCAAACAAATTACCTAAGGACCAAAATATCTTTTTCCAATGCCTACGGCTTCAGGCACTGATTATGGCGCCAGGTGTACCTGTGAAGAATTCTGTAATAATTATACCCTGCCACAACGCTTTAAGTAGCGAGAGTGAAATGAAACGGGTTGTAAACTCTGTTCAAACAGTACCGGTGTATGGCTACCAGTAAATGCTTCATCAGCCTGCCTACGCCCACTGCAGGGCAAGGCCTCGATCCATGTATCTCCAATTAACCCTGCCCTGTGTCGGCTGCGGCCGTCCTACGCCTACAAACATCTGAATCTCATTCGCCCACCTAACTTTCTGCCGCCCCCTGCTGCGCTTGCCTTCTCTTGGAATACACTCAGTCGCCCTCAATGACTAGCGCTTATCTTGCCTCCGCATTATATGCCATGCCCTAGCCCATTTCGTCCTCTTGATTTCGACTAGGATGTCATTAACCCGCGTTTGTTTCCTCACCCACTCTTCCCGTTTCCGGTCTCTTAACGTTACACCTACCATTTTCCTTTCTATAGCTACCTATCAAGATAAACTGCCATTCATGATCTGAGATGTCGGGCATCTCAGTTGGCTCTTCATTTCGTGCCGATATTGGATGGCTAATCGAGAGGCTGCATCCGGACGGCAGCAAAGTTGTCTCATTTTTGTACATCATTAACTTGAGCTGTAATCTTCATTTCGTGGTAGTTCGGCTTCGTTGGCAAGAGCGTGGAAGAGGTAGAAAATATTCTCAAAATGAACAAAAATCAAACTTTTTCTGCAATAAATAAATTCCTGCCCGCCTTTTAGCAAAGCATGCCTGCGCGGATTTCTTGTTTGCTTTGGGGAACACGCATGTCTGACTTGTACTAAAAATATTAGGCAAACTTTTTAATCTGGCTAATCCTGAGTAACAAAAACCAAAGCTTCAGAGTTATCCTGGTAAAGCTTGGCTAAACTTGGTTGCATCTCGCTTGGATCATCCATGGCGACTCCTGCCGTTGAATTGCTGAGAGCTGCTGCAATACGTCGTCATCAGCTGAGAGGAAGCAGAGGCTATATGAAGAGGGCGAGCGCATGGCTTCGGCGTAGCTGCTGTTGAGTGACGTCATGGTTGTCACGTGACTAGACAGAAGCGAGCGCTCGGTTTCGGCGGCGGGGGCTGACGTGGCAGGCTCCTGGTCAAACTCGCGCACACGGCGAATTATGACGATATAGCGTCAGTATCTGTCTTTCTCTGAATCCCAAGTTTCCATTTTCTGCAGGTTGACTCATCTGGCTCTTGGCACCATTTCGGATTTGCTGCTTGAAAGTGAAGCATTTCTTCCCGGGCGTCATCAGTCCTGTTCTTCCTGGTGGCTGTTACCGCGCAACGACCCACCCTGTACGCCTTCTCTACACGCCAGCATCCAGAAAACTCCAGCCACCCTGACCTGCAACGAGTACAATCAGTGCTACATGCTTTAGAGCTGCCGTGGCAACTACACACATGAAAAACCTTCGCGTGCACATCTGCGCACAACGCAAACTTTCTAACAAGAACACGAACGTACACAATGACGGCCACAATGCAAATTGCACCAAAGGAATCCGCGCAAACACAGCCACCGTAATCACCTGCCATAACTCAACCATTCCAGCTGTCGCTACCGTGAGGGCATTTGTTTTGATGACGGCACTCGTGATGTTCTTCATGCATCGGCGAAATGTGCCTTTTCAACATATCGCCAGAGATGAACAATCTGCAGCCATGGGCTAGGCATACACAGAAGCTACACCCCTACAATCCACGACTACACGCATGCATACCGACACAACATCACAACTATCGCGAACATACCGGGACTTTTACTGAGGCAACAAGCGTCGCCATCGTGCTGACGGCCAAGAGTTCACATATTATTCACGCATCGGCGAAGTGCACTTTTTAAGCGCAATCGCTCTAGCGACATCACTTCTGTTCCTCTTGCGGGGCTTCCATGTGCCGCACTGGTCACACACTACAGGACTACTCCGCACGCATTAATGGGCACAACACCATCTATACAGCAACCTACCCCCTCCGAAACACAGCTGCACAGAAGACCTTTCACGACGACTACAATCAGAACCCCATGATTCCCGCTGTCGCTGCCGCGTATTGGCGCGTCCAAGTCATCCAAGCTACCAGGATCTTCGCAGTGCTGGCAGCCTATACATACCACACACAATCGAAAACCACAGCCAGCAAGCAAGTCCAGTCGCTTAGACCCACCCCATCACAGCTACACAGAGAACGCCACTGACATCGTCACACATACGAGCCCTTATTCTGTGGCAGCACACGAAGGTACTTCAAAGACGACCACAACAAGCACTATGCCAGAAACAACCGATAAAAGCTGTCTCCACTGTACGTGCGCTAGTGTCTAATCGTTTAGACAAGAAGTTGAAGGCACTCGTCCCGACTTGCTTTGACCCGGCAAGCAGCAACGTCAATGTGTTGATGACGGCACTCGTGATGTTCATGTGTCGGCAAATTGTGCGTTTTCAACAGAATCGCCAAAGATGCACCTGCATCGGCAAGGAACGCACAGAAGCTGCACCGATTATTCACGCATGCATACGGACACCACCACCACAGCAATCGCGAAAGTACACCGAGCGAGCTGTAAAAATTCTAACAAGAACTCAAAGGTACATAAATTCAAAACTATGCCGTAGGAACCCGTGCAATCCACAGCCACATAGACATTGCCAGCCCTGCAACGATCCTGAAAAAAATACGAAGGCACTATGCACCACAACAGCCAGAAACAACCAACCCTAAAACACGATAGTGAACTTGTCCAGCAGCTAGCATGGTTAAGGCGGCACTTTGCATATATCCGCCATTGCGGTACCACACTTGCTGCTCATGTTCGTGGCCGTTCGCCCAATTGGCGGCCCTGACGCCTTTGCCACATGCACAACACCGCACACATTATCAGCCAAAAATATCTCCAAGCAATAGACACTTGCCACGACCTGCATGCAACCCGCACGATCACCACTAAATGCATCACAGCTGTCACAACTACACGCGTGAACCACACCTGCATTGCATATTTGGCAAACAAACGTGTTTGGATTCTTCATTTGATAAATAAAATTTCCACAACTCCTGGTTATCTGAGAAATCGAATTTTTTTCACGAGTCTGTGATGATTTGCTCCCTGGTCCAGTGGCCCCAGGCAGCACAACAGCATTGGTCAAACGTTGGGCTATCATTGGCAAAAATTGGCACGAACATCGGTCCTACACTGGCATTTGCCATTTTGACACATTGGCACTACTTTCAATTTAGGGCCAACGTACGGCAGATCAAGAAGCCAACGTAGGCCTGGCGTTCGTTCTGCGACATGGGCCAATAAAGGTCTCAGATAGGCATCCATCTTTCGAACATCGGCATCCAGGTTTCGAACATTTGCATCCAGCCTTCTAACATTGGTATCCAGTCGTCGAACATTGGTATCCGGCTTTCGAATAATGACATCCAGCTTTCTGCCACCTGGGCCAGTGAAGTTCACGGACTGGCATCCAACTTTCAAACATTGGTATCCAGCTTTCGAACCATGGCATCCAGTTTTTGAGCAATGGTATCCAGCTTTCGAACACCGGCACACGCAAAACCGGCTGCTGGCTAGACTAGCATTGTCGATTTAGCCTTCGAAAGTAACCAGGCTGCATGGCTGGCATCTTGCTTGGAGTGACAAATATGTGCATAGTAAGAACCCTAGGATGTCCTCACAATCCAACACTCGTCTTTAGGGAAGGGCTGCCCTATACAACGGAGATGCAAACCTTGCACCCTGGTTACTTTTCGCTAACATGGTACTATTCCACCTAGCAGCTGTGAGGCGCTTGAGGTGGTGTGCCTATAGGCAGGGATCGATCGGGCAGGGGTCAGGACTTGGAGTGGGGTGCCGGGCATGAGGTGGGGCCCTGGGCAGAACTTGTGGTGGGGTGCTGGGCAGAACCTCGGTTGGGGTACATTTATTTTAATGTTTGCTGCGTGCCAATGATTCAGGTTAGACAACGCAGCTCGGCCATCTGCTGTAGCACGGCTAAGAGATCCATAAAGTGCTTAACGAAGCTGTCCTCCTGTAAACTGATCAGCCATATCTGAAGTAATCGTGGCACTCCTCTTGCAAAAGGACTTTTCCACTGCACTCAAATTCCTTGTCCAGCTCTTGCACGATGACCTCAGAATGCGTTGAGCCTGCAAAGACATTGGGGATTGGACAGATACACTAAAGAGACACGTCGCCGAGTCGACAATATCTTTAGAGGGTTCAGACGCTCCAATCATAGCCGACAGCAGGCTCCTCCACATGTGGGAGGAAAAATGTGGCCTAGAACGCAGACTTAAAAAGCAGAGGTGGAATCAAAACTTCTAAGAAGGATAGCCAGACACAACCGGGAGATCGAAAAGTATGCGATGCAACTTTGCGAGCAAAACTGGTGTAGCAGGTGCGACGACATGGAAAGAAGTATGAGCCTAGCAAAAACGTGGAACATTCTGCGACACTTGCTAGATCCAATCAAATCAAAATCTCAGGCAGAAATCAGGCTAGCCAAAGCTCGACACGTATATGATCGGTCAGACGAGGATTTTATGGAGGGAATCATACAAATATACGTAGGAGATGTAACTCGCTCTAGCCTACCGGAGTATAGGGGGCCTCCCAGAGAGGAACTCGATGCGCCTATAACGGAGGCAGAGGTGAGAGCAGAGATAATTAAGCTCAAAAAGAAATCCGCTCCGGGCCCGGACGGAATCACAAACACAATGCTGCGGAATCTAGACGACGAGTCGATCACAGCAATTACAAACTACATCCAGCAAGTGTGGGAAAAGGGTGAGCTCCCCAAGCAGTTAAAGGAAGCTAGTATTATACTAATTCCTAAACCAGGCAAACCACCAAAGCCGGAAAACCTTAGACCGATCTCTCTTATGTCCTGCATAGGAAAGTTAATGGAGCACGTGATCCAAACGAGAATGACTCGATTTATAGAAGACAACGAGCTATGACCAAACGAGATGATCGGCTTCCCACCGAGCTTGAGCACTCAAGATGTAATGCTGAAACTTCAGCACGACATCATAGATTCACGGTCGAGAGACGTAAAGGTAATGTTAGGGACTTAAAAAAAAGCCTTTGATAATGTCAAGCACGAGGCAATCCTAGCAGAACTGCAAGAAGTAGGTGTTGGCTGTACAACCTACAATACATAAAAGACTTCCTGTCTGATAGGACAGCGCGAATAAAATATCAGGACATAGAATCAGAGGAAATCACGTTGGGAAGCAGAGGTAACCCCCCCCCCCCCAAGGCTCCGTACTATTCCCGCTCCTCTTTGACCTAGCAATGAGAGGTCTCCCCACGAGACTCAAAGAGATAGAAAACCTAAACTTCAGCATGTATGCGGACGATATAAACGTTTGGATTAACCAGGGTAGCGACGCTGACATAGAGAGCAACCTGCAGGAAGCCAGGAATATAGTGGTGGACTACGCAGCAGCTAGGGGGCTCTCGTGCTCACAAGAGAAGTCAGAGCACCTGGTGTACAACCCTAAATCTCTGAGACTTAAACAAAGCAATGCGTTTAACATCACAGTCGAGGGTAAAGCGGTCCCCAAGGTAGACAAGATCAGGATTATTGGTCTCTATATCCAAAGCAATGGTTATAATGATGCGACTATAAAGAAGCTGGAAGGCTATGCGGCACAGGTCATAGGAATCTTTAGGAGAATAGCCCTCAAGAGAAGAGGGCTTAACGAGAGGAGCCTAATTAAGCTGGTGCAGGCCTACGTTATTAGCTGTCTGAGCTACGCCACACCATACCTTAATATACGGGCCTCCGAACGAGACAAACTAGATTCGATAATCAGGAGATGCTACAAGTGAGCACTCGGTATACCCATAAGCACTTCAACCGAAAGACTCTTAGGAATGGGAGTTCACAACACATGGAGGGAAATCGCCGAGCAGGAAAGACGTAGCCAATCCAGCACAGCTAGGGCTATCCTAAACATGGTAGGGCTACAAATAGACAGGGGTATGCAACCGAAGCAGGACATCCCAAGAATAATTAGAGAACAACTTAGGGTGGATCCTCTCCCTAGGAATATGCACCCCACCTTTCACAGGGAAAGGAGAGAGAAGAGAGCTGAGGCGCTAGTCAGGCTCTTCAGCGAGGCAAACGAGAAAACAGTAGTATACACGGACGCGGCGAGTGGCAAGCTGGGAGCGCCGGAAGCCTCGGTGGTGGATGGCCGGGGTGAGGCAGTCTCATCAGCAACCATACGCAGCCGCAATCCGGAGTCAGCAGAAGAAGCTACAATAGCGCTTGCTTGCGTAGGGACAGAAGCAAAATTCATAGTTAGCGATAGCAAAACGGCCATATATAACTATGGTAGAGGTAGGATTGCACCAGAAGCGGTGCGGATACTAACAGGAGGAAAGGTAGACCGGAAAATTAGCCTCGTATGGGCACCAGCTCACACGTCAGTTCCATGCAATGAGGCGGCATCCGCTCGAGATCTCTACTTCCGAGCCGGAGCAGAACCACCCGACTGCAAAGAACTAGACGAGAGACAGCAGAATTACACGGAAATAACTGAAAACAACAGTTTACAAAGGAGACTAGTCCCTCCACCGGACAGAGAGCTTGGAAACAGGCGACGATCTGGCGCAGATTATAGGCAGGAAATTACATTAATCCGGTCTGGGCATCGCACGTCCTCAAAGACGAAGACATAGATGATAAGTGCAAAAAATGTGGAGGGAGGAGGACCCTCGATCACGTAATTTGGGAATGTGTAGACTCCCCAGGAGCTAAGGAAGGAATTGATAGTAGAGAAGCCTGGGAGACCCTTCTGCGGAGCACGGACCCCGTCATGCAGAAGCAAGCCATTCATCTGGCGGTGGAGGCCGCGAAGAGCCAGCAACTCTTTGCCTGCCTTTAGTCGGGGGGGCCCCGGCCCCTACCGCCTAGGCTTGCGTGCCGGGTGTAGGGAGTAGGGGGCCTCCCTTCTGATGGAAATAAAGGTTTTTGAAATGGAATGGCCTGCAAAGAAAGGCGTGATGTCATGATACGAACCTAAATATGGCCGTCACGGGACAAAAACAGAGCGCTGCATTGAAAAGGGCACGTCCGGGAGATGAGTTGGGGGGAGATAGGAGACTTAAAAAGAGAGAGGGGAGGGGGGCCGAAACATGTGAAAGATGTTTCGAATTCTCCGGGAATGAATTTTCTGAGAATGGGGGAACATGCGCTGAAGTTTGCGGTGCCGATTGCAGCGCCATAACACACTGCCTGTCGAGAAGAGCAAGCAGATTTAGGTAGTCCTATTAGTAATTTTCCGCGCCACCTTCAGGCGCTTGTTGGCATGAGACTCCGCGCGCTGTGGAAAACGCCATCTGGGCTAGGCCAAGAGAAGCTAGGCAATGAATGCTGTCAGCCAAACGCGGATATCTAATCGCCCAGAATGTGTTCTCGCGTTTGCAGTGGCCCAAGCGGCTGACAAAAGCAGTTTCCTAACGGAATAATTGCAGTGCCACCTTGGCAGCGCAGGTTCCCCATAAGCAGTTTTGAAGGTAAGGGTGTGTAAAACGTGCAGCGTCAAAGTATTCTTGCAAAGCCGCTGGACGCACATCATGTCCGGCGACCGAAAATTTTGAAGCGAAAGATATGGAGCTCGAGATGGACTTCGCCATAACGACTTCAGACACTCGCGCATTCTGTGGGGCCGTGTGTTAGTTCAGGATGGCTTAAATGATATCATGAAATAACAAAAACAGTAAATTAAATATTATGCAAGCAAATTCGCACTCTCTCAAATTCGCACTCTCACATGTCTCATATAGGACATGTGGCAAACAAGCTAGGTTAACATGCGTCTAACACCATTTGTCAGTAGATTTATTCGCTGGTCGTCAAATAATCCTGCAACGTTTTGTTGATGTGGAAATTTCACACAAAAAGCTAAAAGAAACAAAATCGTGTTGAACTGTGGCTCGCAACTATTTCCGATGCTTTTCATCAATAAAGGTAATATTCGAAAGAAAAAAAAATTGCCAGCAAATAAGTAAGGACGTCTGCAAGAGCTACAGCCCTCAATGCATATTACGCAGCAAAACAAAATGCACAAAAACGACATTTTGAAACATTACGATGTGCAGAAAAGGAAGAAATACCAAATCGGAAAACACAGGGGAAGGCGCGATCACAGGGAACGACGTACACTGTAAAAAAAGTGTGTAAAATTACAGGCGTTTTTGCAGAAATTTACTGTTGCCGCACGGAAAAAATCTGTTACTGGAAAAAACAGAAAGGTGATCAAGCAAAAAAACAGACATTTTCTGTTTTTGACCGCCGTGGTCTAGTCACGTGCGTCTCTATTAAGAAGTAAGCTACGAATAATGCACCTGAACACCTTAAAAACATCCGTTTATTTTTTAAAGCCTAGAGTGTAGTAAACCAAATTTTTCGCACAACTAGTACTATGTGATTGCTTTTGATGCGGAGCTGCACTTCGCAAGATGACTTCCGCATGAAGAGGGGTTTGGTGTCTTCGTGCATCGATTTATTCGTTTCATTTGGAAAGGTGAGTGAACAAACAATCTCTGCCACTTGATACAGACAGTGTGATTTGCTTTGTGTCACCGGTGGAAATCTCTAAACTATATTGTAGATGTTGCGTGCGATGGAGGTGGATTACTGTAGCGAAATATTAAGGCATGGGCACATAGCTCGCATCTCACTAAATAGCGGGAAAGCCCTAGCCCTGCGTAACTTTCATCCTCCGCCTTGCGGTTTCAAGCTGCCTACGCTCCGTAAACTGTTCATGGTGAAGGTGCAGCTTTGACACGCAGTTAAAAGTTAAAACGAACAGGACGAGCGCTCACGCGCGAATCACTTGCCGCCGCGGACGCCGCCGTAGCGGCAAGCGTCGTGTGTCTATTCCATATTTCATTGTGCTAGCTTCTAAATCGTGCCGCGGCCTCGCTACCGCAACCACGCAGCCCTTAATTTTCATCGCATTCACGATTGCCTCTAAAGGCTATCTGAAATCTTTGCAGCGTGTTTTAACGTGGTGTGTGCGTTAAATTTGAGGTCTGCCTGGGCTCGGGTTCTCGCTTGAGCTTCAGCTCGCGGCATTGGCCGCCGCGCCGACTGTCGTCATTCGGCCGGCGCATCGGCCACTCGCGCGAGCCGAACCAGTCTCGCGAGATTCCAGCCCTGCGTCAGCTTGTTGTTTCGAATGCAGCGGCATCGCATCTTGCTCACGCGGAGCTACGGCTGAGCGGAGGCCGTTCGGCTCACGGTATCTTTGAACTCACGAGTGTTCAGACTCTGCATGCGTACGCGAACTTTCTCGAGTAAACAAAGCTGCGGTCTTGGCCCTTGCCTAGCTGTCGACAAGCAACGTCGACCCGGAGGTGGATCGTTCGTTTCCAGCTTTGCGGTTGCTACGCGGCCTGCGCTCCCCCGTGTATTGCGGTGGAGCATGTCTTCGCCTCAGTAGGCTCGGCGGCCTGGTCGCCGCCGCTGTATCGGCATAAGCGTCAAATAGATTCCACACGGCTTTTGCTATGGCTGTGAAAATTTTAATGTTGAATATGCTGTTTGATCTGTTTGTCGGCTAATGAGACTACCATATTGGACTATATCACGTATTACGGACAGTTCTGGACGGTGAGATGCATGTTATGCGGGGAACGGGTCGTCGGTCACCCGCACGTGTCAGTTCTCTTCGGAGGCTGGAGCAGAATTGCAAACGGCGTAGATGCTTGACAGCATGCTTAAATTACAATGAAATGAACACTACCTGAACTCGAGGTAGTAAAGGACTAAATACTGACACTTAATTACCGACCCTTAATTAGCGATAAACAATTAGTGAATAAAATGGCTATAAATGCTCCGAATGTAATCAGACGAACGGTATTTGACCTGGAGGTAGTAAAGGAGAAATGGTGACCTCTGATAAGTGACCCTTCATTAGTCAAAAGCAATTAGGGAATTAAATTACCAGAAAATCAACCAAATAAACAGTACTTGAGCTTGACAATAATTTAACAATTAGTAGTACCTGACTAGTGACCGCTAATTAATGAAGAGTAATTAGTGACTTAAATAACCAAAATTCTCCGAATGTAATCAAATTAACAGTACTTGAACTGGACATTGCAGAGGACTAAATATACTTGTATTGAATAAAACTGATTACTTATAATCAGTTTTGGTCCAGTTTGGCTGAGGTCAATTTTTGGGTGAACCATGCTGAAATCTGGCGGTGGCCCGGGCACCAAATTCCAAGTTAACTCATGTTCGGGTCATGGTTGACCCTGGTTATGGCTATCATGTATAGGCACAGTGTCATCACTATGCTTGGCTAACTGTTATAGTGTTCCTATGCAGCTGCTGCTATGCAGCTGCTTCACAAGTAAGCAAGAGCAGAATTTTCTTGGGGTAGGAACCTCCGGATTAGTGCTTTCGCGCTAAAAAACTGGCAGAAATGCATTCACAACCTGAGCGGAAGGCTCCCGGCCTTTGTAAAGTAGTAGATACTAACTTAAGGCATCCGCAATCACGCTGCAGCTCAGTCAAGAGAGCCTGTAACTAAGCCAAAATAAAACCGCAATCATCACGCACTAGTGCATGGCCGCGGTATTCAAAGCAAATGCGACGATAGAAGTACAACGTGGACTAGCTAACACTGATCATCCATTTACTTTGCGTGACAGATGCATATATCAGAGAACAAGCCTAAATAGCAGCTCCTATGTAAGGCACTGTTTGGGTTTCAGTATAAAAAAAGAAAACGACTTCTACCATGTTCAGTACAGGTGTGTTCAAGCTTATGTATTCAAATGCATGCTGTTCACAGTACAAATTAGTATCTACGGTGCTGCTATACTTAGTGAAAGTCAGCATGCGAGGCGTCTCCCAATTAATGATTGATCATACTGAGCTCAAGGCAATTTTTATCTAACGTATGTACAATCGTGGTAGCGCAGGAAGGATGAGCATCACGATCGACAAAAAATGTACAATTAAGGCGACGCGTTAAAGCCGAAAAATAAGAAAGGTGGCTTACTTCCTGCTGTGGCGGCAAGAACTAGTGGCGCAGGTTAAGTGCACATCTCCCATACTCCCATACTCTCCCAGTTTCTATCCTTGTATAGCCAACAATCTTAAAGTTATGTGGATAAAAATTTAATTATTTCCATTCTGGTTTTTTCAGCGATGTACTCCTGCAGCATATGCAGCAACATTACTTCGTCCCTCTCTTCCTTCTACAAGCACATCGCTTTGCACAAAAATGTGAACCAGTTCCGCGTCAAGTGCCCTTTTCGAAGTTGTTGCAAGACGTTCCGTAAAGTCGGCAGCGTGTACAGCCACATATGCCGTGAACACAGACAAGCACGACGTGCAGAAGGCGAAAGCCGCAGTGCTATAACTGTTCACAGATGTGACTTTGTGTGCTCTGTGGATGCCTGCATTCAGCTCTGCAAAGATTATAAATCTCTTGTGGCACACTTGAAATGTCACATTACCGAAGGGACAGAGGTGAAGTGCCCATTTCAGAACTGCAGCAAAGTGTACAAGAACAAGGCTTCTTTCTCCTCCCACCTTTCACGCTACCACGTAAAGGCCACAAACTCAGCTCCACAATCGCAGGTTCAAACTATGGTCAGTGCAATTGCTTCAGAAGCTGTCACAGGAAATATTCAGTCTGCTGAGAACTCCTGGGACAACGAGCTTGAAGAAGCTCCAATTGCAAGTACTCATGAAGGTTCCCTCAGAGACTGCCAGGAAACATGCAGTGACGAAGTTACTGATGCTTTCGCTCATCTATACCTGAGATTGCTGTCAGAGCGTCATGTTCCTTCATCCACTGTGCAGCTGATAGCAGAGGCTATATATGACATTCAGACCGCTAATGTTTCGATGATGACTTCCATTCTTAAAGCTAGGCTCAAACATGTTGTGTGCAGTGAAGAAGTTGACAAGATAATCGACGAAGCTTTTGAAGCAGATCTTGTCTTAGCTGTGCACAGAGATCCGGGTGGTGTGTTCCGCAGTAAGCACACCCGTAATTTACATTTCAAGAAACGCTTTCTCTTTGTGGAGCCTGTTACAATACTACTGGGAAGAAACAAAAGAAATAGGGATGCAACATTCTATTACGTGCCAGTATTAAAAACACTGGAGGCCATGCTAGAAAATGAAGCTGTGGTTAAGCAGTGTGATGAACTCTTACCAAACACCAACAGAGTAATGAAAGACTTCACTGATGGCAGTGTTTTCAAGTCTATTTTACTTTACAAGGATCATCCAAAAGCGTTAAAGCTAATTCTTTTCCAGGATGCTTTCGAAGTCGTAAACCCACTCGGTTCTGCGAAGAAGAAGCACAAGCTGCTTGCAGTTTATTTAATTCTTGGCAATCTTTATTCATGGAAGAGATGCTCAACTGACTCCATCAAGCTCTGCTTGCTTTGCAGTGAGACTTACTTTAAATACTTTGGTCAAGACAAAATATTTGCACCCCTGATTGATGATCTGAAAAAGCTCGAAGCAGGCACAGTCGTCACTACAAAGGGCACACGTCTGATTGGCACAGTGTGCGCAATCCTCGGTGACAATCTTGGAAGCCATGGAATTGGTGGCTTTGTTGAAAACTTTAGCAATGCAACACACATCTGCAGGTTTTGTTTGGCGGAAAAAAGAGACCTCTTTTCTCCACTTGCATTGTCAGGTGTATTCGAGCTGAGAACACCAGACAATTACAACAGTGCTGTCCTAACCTTAGCAGCCGATAGTTCCTTAAGTGCAGAAAAGGGAGTAAAGTTTAGGTCTTTGTTCAACGATCTGAAGTATTTCGACGTTTGTGCACCAGGGCTTCCCCCTTGTTTGGCACACGATCTTTTTGAAGGCATAGTGTCATTCGACCTTTCTTTGTATATACAATATTTTGTCACAGTTTGTGAGTGGATTTCTCTAGAGGATCTCAATAACCGTATAGGTGGTTTTGCTTTTAAGCACAGCGACCTCAATGACAGACCATGTGAGGTTCCTGCAAAGAAATCACTTGGAGGCCATGCTATTCAGAACTGGAATATGGTTCGTTTTCTTCCCCTCTTCCTAGTCGGTTCCGTTCAGTCTACAGAGAATGAGGTCTGGAAGCAGGTTCTGTTGCTGTCAGAAATTGTTCTTTTAGTTACTGCGCCAGCAGTTACAAGTGCAATGGCTATGAGGCTCCAAGATATCATCGAAGATTACATGACAAGCAGAGCAGCTCTGTTCCCAAATATTCCATTGAGGCCAAAACACCATTACCTTCTTCACTATCCAATGCTTATTATGCAGTTTGGTCCCCTGATCAGATTGTGGACAATGCGATGCGAGAGCAAACACAGCTACTTCAAGAAATGTGCTAGAAATTGTCAAAATTTCAAGAATTTGACGTTGACTTTATCTCAGCGGCATCAGCTTTTCCAAGCTTACAAGAACACAGGAAGCAATACTGACGTTCTCGACAATGCATCTACTTTCATGATCAGCCTTTGCAGTCCTGAAATTCAGAACAAAGTTCGGGAAGTTGTTTCTGATGAAGGGGAAATTTTCTCAACACAGCAAGCAACTATTCGGGGTCTGTTGTATGAGTGCAAAATGCTAGTTGTAATGTCACGGCAGAACGGCGAACTAAAGTTTGGGGAAATACAGTTGATCCTGTCAAAAGATGCCCGGCATTTTTTTCTTGTAAAAACTGTTCGTACATCGTATGAACCAGGAATGCAGTATTTTAACATCTTAAGTAATGACGGTCCAATCAAGTGCATTGAGCTCGACAGCTTGCTTGACAACACACCATTAATCCAGTACAACCTTGCCCGCTGCAGTTATCCTGTTTTTGTTTTGAAGCATGGATTACTTGATGGAGTTTGAACTGTGTTTCAGATAGCTGCAATGGAGTTGGAACAACTAATTATCAACTGGCTGCCAGCCCTGGACAAGGAGATTGTAGAGCTGACAGTCCAGAAGCTGCAGCAATGTGGTGTAGAGTCCCTGGAACATCTGAAGTATGTGGTTGAAGAGGATTTGCAATTTTTAAAGCCCATCAGCAGAAGGATTCTTCTTGAAAGGTTTCACTCAGCGGCTACGCCCAACCCACCAGTGTCACTTTCTCCCAACGACATTCAATCGCCTACAAGCACACAGTGTGCAAGCTTTTCTACACCTTGGGAGGTTTTCCCACCACAGCTTATGAAGGCTTGTCAAGAAGGGAAGCGTCCAGTAAAGAGCGACTTGAATGAAATGGTACGACTTGTGAGTGACAATATTCTTGCCATAAACAGGAAGCCAGGTCGCAAGATCTTGAGGGCCATCGCAGCAGAAATTGTGAGCCATTACCCGAAGACATTCGAGGACACCCTAAATGGGGCAGTAATTGGCTCGGGTATTGAGACACTCTTGTGGAAACTTGAAAACTGTGTTAACAACAAACGAAGGCCAAGCTCTGAGCAGCCACATCAGTTCGAACCGGACGATGAACTGGACTTGAGTGTCAAACGAGTGAAGATTCAGAGAGACTCATATGGGTGTGTGGCATGGCAACCAAAGCTTCCATCTGACGAGACTGCTGACTCACAGGAGAAGAAAAAAGATGACTTGCTGTCGCAGTTCAGGCTTGCGTTTCCAGATGAGACCATGGTTGCACAGCTCATGTCAGAGACTTATGCATCACAACGTCAGCTTATCAATGCATCCAAAAATATTCGAGACATTGAGCGAAGCTGGCCATTTCTGTTTCAGGCAAAGCACCTGACCAACCACGTAAACATCTTGCTAGGCTCAAATGTTGCAAAGACTTTCGATGACCGACTAAAGACTGTTGGACGGCAAGTTTTTCATTACGCACACAGCCAAGTAAAAAAAGAATGTGTGAAGTCTTGTCTCCAAGAAATAGAAGCTGCCAAAACTAACAGGAAGTCAATGGCAGTTGAATACGAAGCCATGCCACTACTACTGCTCGCAATCTTCGGAGAAGACAAAGAGCTGTTCTACAAGCTAACAGAGGTAAAAACTGACAAATGTAGTTTGCATTATTTCCTTGCAGTCGTCGCACGTTAATGCACAATGTGAAGTGTCCCATTAATTTATTCCTCTCAATAACCAAGTCAGCACTGCCTTTTATAACAGTAGTGCAGTGATTGTTTTACCCACGTCTCTAACATTTGTACTGAGATAACAGAAAAATCTGGAAGTTTTATGTCAACCTTGCCCATAAACAAAAATTTATCCTCAAAGCCAGCAGACTTTCTGCGGTGTGTTTTAGCGTGCGACGCAATGGTAACTCATATTTAAGTGAAATGGCGTCTGTGTTGAGGACTTAAGGCAACATTTTTCTTTTATTACATGCCATTGACTGATCCTAATGCTAATGCACATGTGAATTGGATTTTTCATATAAGGAGATGGCCAGCGACGATGACTTGGGGGATCTGCCAAGCTGTCCTTTCATCTGCGTGAAAGGTAAGATACTGATGACTGACTAAAGGGGCAGTTCTTAAAAAAATTGCTGAAAAATGCACTATATGGTGCTACCTTGTCCGAAATGCAAATCTTTATTATATTAGACAAATGTATGCAATTTATTAAGATACTTCCCGCTGATTGAAATGCTTAATGAGTATTGCTGGCTCGATGTGCCTATCATATATAGGTCAATGCAATCTTCGTCGTTATCCCTTCCTCGTTTTTCACTTATCCTCCTAAACCTAATGGTGATGGACCCACCCCTCTGAATAAAGAGACTTTACGTGGAACTGAAAGACATAATAAAAACAGAAGGACAAAGCGAATAATAATGCTTCCTTCCAACTCTTTTCCAGGATGGACTTTTCTCACTGCTAATTCATACACAATCTGCGTGGACACCCATCCAGTGCTTCATGCATCGAAGCCAGACGAGGCCTTCAAGCTGCTGTTCTTTGCCCATTTTGCTTTTAACATCCAGTACCAGAAGGAGACGAGCCTGTGCTTGGAATTCACACAGAGGTAAGAACTGAAGCCAATGTTCACTCACCTGTACACTTGCCTGACGTCACAGCACGCCCTGTGCAAATGCATACTGCAGTCTGCCAATCTTCCAAAACCTTATTTAGAAAAGCGGTTACTACGCTGCTAAACTGAGTGTACGTGAAGAAAATGCACTTCAACTGAAAAGCTTTTTGAACAGTGTGCGTGTTCATCGAGAATATCATACTGTCAATGAAGTTTGCTTATAGAGGTGAAAGTTGGCATTTCTTCAGTTTGGCATTGAACTAGCACTTGGACACAATAATACTAAAGATATTTGGTAGTGTGCTGTAGTATAGGAGCAGCAGCGAAGAAAATTTGCTTTAAGGTAGGGAGTTTTAGCAACATTGTAGTACAAGAAATTAATAATTGATTTTCCATTGACTGATGTAATAACATGCCCTCATTATCCAGTCTAATTTTCGAAAATATGTGTCAAACAGCGAGACGTCATAAAGAAACCTTTTATCTCTATAGTTAACAGTACAGCAGCAGCTTCGGATCACGCCTGTGTGCTGTCTATTAGTTCTGCTGGAAGGCTAATGCAAGAGCATACAGACAAGGATGCATTCTAGTAAAGGTGAATGTCTGAGATCAGGTATTTTGTTTGTTTTGTTATAATAAAGCACAACACCAAAAACAAAGCAAGTGACAAGCACGCAACTGTATTATAAACGTTAATTTTTTTTAACCTTTGCAGCCTTCTATTTTAAAAAGTGTGAGAAATGCGCCGGTGCTTTCTATTGTGCTGGATTGTACTGCAAAGTGGACATTATGTACCTCATAAGGATGAATAATTAGACGATTAATCAGCTTAAGTTAGCTAACAAACTTTACTATTTCTGCTTTTTAAAGGGAAGGTTGTATTGCAAAATTTATCTGGCAACATCGAAGGTTAGGCTTATTTTTAAATTTTGTTACTCGGCAATATATTTCAAAGGAAAGCTTGTTCAATTGGCTGGCCCACTTTACCTATCTATACAATGCCGTAACTGCGCATCGTATTCTGCCGAAATCTAGTTAACTTATACATCATAAAAATACACTAACTGTGCCTGTACTTGCTGCATGCATTAGAAGTGCGAGAAGAGATTTTTATATGAATATGCAATGGTGGAAAGCTGACTCAACGAGCTTTCGTATGTGTATTTTTGTTGGTCGATGTCTGGAATGATACTGCCATTTAGGAGTATTTAAAAACAGCTCATATTCAAAGTTGACGACCATCAATTTTGCAACATAACCTACCTTGCTTCTGAGATGAAAAATAGAAAAGTCAGTCAAAGTTAATTATGTAACTACAGATACATTTGAGGCACCTAATGTCTGCCTTGCTGTACAGTCCAGCTCAGAAGACCACACCGACGTAGCTAAGTATTTAAAACATATCTTCAAAAGTGACAAAAATCACCCTGTATATAAAATATCAATCGGAAGGAAAAAATGTCTCTCCCGCTCTTTTTCTGCCGCATCTCACACACACACACACACACACACACACACACACTTGAGGTAATGGAATCGGGGTACGGATTTCAGGCTGTTTTTTATGAGAGAGGGGTGCGTCCTGACATGGCAAACCGTTGTAGCAAGGTAGGCAAAAGAGACCTAACGTTTTATTAAAGCACGTTTCTCCTTGTTTTATCCGTTCAATCCTCCTCATTCATAGGGCCACATGTACTGTAGTGGCTATGAGTTCCTAGGGTGCATAAGCTACCAACGAGTCTGACACTTTTATCATTACCCACTGGATCAAAACCTCACTTGTGGAGATGAAAGTCGATCTCAAGTCATTCAATATGTGGTAGTAAAATGAGGTGATCACTGAGAAGCAAGGTGCTTAAATGACTTCAGTAGCATCCTAGATACTTCTGTTTCCAATGGTACCTGTATGACCGGAAACTCCAACACATGCCTCGTAAACAATGACATTGTAGAAGCATCGTATGCTCTTTCCGCCCAGCACTGCCTGTGAGTCATGCTGATCTGTGGGTGTTGATAAAACGAATCTTGCTACTTTATCGCTATGAGGAGCTTGAAAAGAAGGTTTGAGCAGCAAAGTGACGCCTCACAAAGCTAGAGTTTTATTTCTGGGTGGGAACAGGTAAGATATTAGTGTTTTTTTTTTACTTAGCTTTTACCCCTCTTACGTAGCGGATCATATATGAGACCTGATTTTTTTAACACATCCGCCCTTGTCAGAGTGGTTGTGCAAGTGTAGAACGAATATATTTTTGTCTTTCAACTATAAAAATTAAGTTTTTGTGCCTGGTCGTTAGTGATAGCTCGTGGCTCTTTCTTTCAGGGCTATTGCAGGTATTAATCCTGCAAGAGGAACAAAGGTGCAAAAGAATGGCGGGAAGCAGCACTGCCTGTCACCAAGAGTGGCTGCACTCGTAACGGCTTTGAAAGACTATGACTTTTAGATTTTTAGTTTCTGTTGCTTGTGTTGTATAACATTTTATTATGTTGGGCTCAGAAATAGTTTTCGAGCTATAGAAGACTGCTGATGCTGATGTGACTTTCGATTTAATAAAGTGTTCATTCATATCAAGCTGCTTGGCTTTTGGTTCTCAGGCAATGCTATACTGATGAAAATCAGTGTGTTGTGCAAACGTTTCACATTTAGATATTCTTAAATTACTACACGCAACTTCCCTCGAGCAACGAATTATGTAATATCACACTTTCATTGGTATAAACGACGCAAAGATCGTATTTGTAATTTAATGAGCCCTTGTGCTTGCACAGAAACCGTATTTTGTGCGGGGAAAAAAATTGTAATAAAAGAACAACTAATAGTAAACAGAACATTGCAGGAATTTCAAATATATTTTCTGCAACCCAAAAAGAAAATTGTGTGTAAATTAACAGGGCAGCCAAAAACAGACAACTAAACTCAATTTGCAGTCACAGATTTTCTGTACATGATAGAAAAGAAACATTGTAAAATAACAATAACTGAAAACAGAAAAGTGAATTTCACAGATTTTCTGCACATGACAGAAAAGAAACACTGTAAAATAACAGAATAACTGAAAACAGAAAAATGAATTTCACAGACATTTTACAAGCTTTCAGTAAATAATGAGAAAGAAAAACCTGAAAATCACAGACTTGCTTTGAAACAGAAAATGAAATTTCACAGAAATTTTACAGGGATTTTCGGTAAATGATAAAAATCTAACATTGTAAAATAACCGAAAAAATGAAAAACGGAAAACAGAACTGTACAGACATTTTCTGGCAGGACAGCTGCCAGAAAATGTCTGTTTTTTTTGGAAAAAATTTTTTTACAGTGTAGGGAAGCGTAGGAATCTCTTACCGCGTGTTGAAGCGGCGGCCTACTGTTTCGCGCGTGCGCAACTTATAATTGTAAATTACGAGGCCACTGCTTCGTTTCTGCACGTTGCACTTGCACTAAGTTATTACGTTTGATTTAGTATACCTATTAAGCAGACACCCACTGTGCAGTGTGGCAGTGAATTCTCTAAAGTGAAGCAAAAAAGCGCTTTTCTCATTAAAAAAATTATGAAAGAAAGTCATTTGATTTTTTTTGGAAGGAAGCCCTCTTAGGCTGGTTTTCAGATACTCGCGCAAGCAGAGCGCGCCAAACGCTTTAAAATACATAAAGTTCTTGCAAATAGGCGGGTTATTATCCCCAGGAATCGGACAAAGGCAACAGCGTGAGCTCTTGTCTGTGCACTTCTCAAAAAAGTATTTTTTTTATTAGCGGCTTGGCTATGCCATATATAGTTACACGAATCACAACAACTGAGTAATGCCAGCGTATATTCGCTAATTACTAAATTTACTAAAACATTTCAAAGGAATTTTAGCCGTTAGTTGCCGCCACTTCTAGTTCCCAGTATTTACGATAGAATTCTACAGATCCGTAGTAGTCTGGATGGTGTCGTCGTCGGCCTTAGGCCCGTTTCACATGCATGCGATTTTCGCCTGCGACACTGCGAACTCCGTCGGTCTGTGACTGGGGAGGGCCGTCGGTCTAGTCGCAGACGGCTTGCGATCGAGTTCCGTCCGGTTGGTATTGAAATCTAAAGTCTGACGAAAACTCGTCTGGTCGGGTAGAAGATTCATGTATGAAGAAAAAGGAACGCCGACCAAAAGGTTGTTGTTTAAAACGAGACGTTTCGGCTTCCATACGGAAGACTTGATCAATGGGCGGAAAGCCCAAAGCACAAAGCTTAAGTGAGTCGAAGTAATCGCCCCAAGGAGGAGGAGGAAGAATTTTAATGAAAGAAAGGCGGAGAGGTCGGCCGGTGGTAACAGGGCCCTGGCCTGCTACTCCACACAGGGGAAAGGGAAGAGGAGGAAAAGGAAAGTGTGAATAAAGGCTGATGATGGCATAATACAATGAGTTTCACGGGTGATGTCTATGCACACGCACACACACACACACACAACACTGGCTGGCGCTCGCATCGCGGTTACTGGACACACATAAAACTCAAAACTGGTGTCTGCAACACAACACCGACACATGTCATTAACCATGTAGGTTGTGCACAGGCGGTCACAAACGAGTATCCAGGCCTGTTTCACACAAAAAGTTGAGCAGGGCTTTTGTCACACGCCACCAATCAGAACGTCTCGTCCTTGCGCCCAGAAGAGTTTCCTCAGAGAGAGGGCGAGAGTCCAGGTTTTTCACGGTCGCCTCCAATGTTGTTCTTTCAGAAGTATACTTCGGGCACGCGCAAAGAAGGTGTCCAATAGTCTCTGGTGTGTTGCACTGTGCGCAATTTGGGTTACTTTCGATGCCGATCTTGTGAAGATAGTGTTTGGTGTAGGCAACGCCAAGCCGTAGCCGGTGGAGTAAAGTCCCATGACGTCGCACCACCACAGATGGGAAATGTAATCGTGAGCCAGCGTCAAGCTTACACACGCGGTCCTGTTGATGACGCGGATCATGCCAGTGCGACTGCATTGCCGCCTGCATTAAATGCGCCAACAAGGCTCCAATGTCTGATCTTGAAAAGGCTATCTCAATGAAAGCACCATCACTATGTGCCATCCGAGCCTCGGCGTCAGCACGCTCGTTTCCCGCTATGCCGCAATGGCTCGGTATCCATTGAAACTTTATGATATGGCCGCGGTGGAAAGCCTTCGGCTAACAAAAGCACAATCTGTTGAACCAGCTGCTCGCATGCTCTTGGTTTTAGATAAGTTTGTACGACCTGTAATGCCGATCTCGAGTCGCAGAATATAGTCCATTGCTGCGCTGGCTGGTGACCAATATAAAGGACGGCTTCTCGTATGGCTGCCATTTCGGTTGCCGTAGAGGACGTTTTGTGCATGAGCCTGAAACGGTGACATGAGGCATTTCCTGGCACTATCACCGCTGCAGCTGAAGAAGTGGTCGTAACGGATCCGTCCACGAAAACATGCTGGGTGTTAGTGTACATAGATGTAATGTATGACAGCGCCAGCTGTTTCAGTCCGACTGTTGGAATGTGCGTTTTCTTTGTTATCCCTGGGATTGTTGTCCGTATAGATGGTTTTGGTACTGCCCAAAGTGGCACCTCCGCAATCTGGTGTGGCGCGTAGTTCGAAGGCAGCGCATTGCGCTGCATCCAAAGGGCTCTGGAAAAGGCTGCATCTGGACGCACCGCACTAATGTTAGTCAGGGGGTGATGACGATGCCTGGTCAGAGGCCGCAAATGCACACGAAGTGGCTCCTGTTGAAAATAAATTCGTGCTGGGCAGGCGCGGGCCTCATAAAATGTGCCCCATGTAGAAGTTTTACATGGCAAACCCAAGCATACTCTTAAAGCACGAGCCTGCGCGCTTTCAAGCACACGCAGGCTTGATAGTCTGACCCCCGAGAGAACGGGTGCACTGTATCTGAGAAGGCCGACTACCAGCGCCTGGTACACGTGCATCTTGCGTACGTAGGCGGGAGATTGCCTGCGTTGTGGTTAAGGATTTTGTCTGTTGTTTGGATTATCAGGGATTCCAGATATCGACGTGACAGCCAATTCTTTTCTCTAGCAATGAATGATGCTTCTTCCCAAGCTATATTGTGCGTCGCGGCTTCCATGTGTTCCGCAAGTGCATTAGATGCAATCTTTTTGTTCCTGACGTCGTTCTTGTGGTCCCTCAATCGCCTTTCTAAATTCCCGCTCTCGCCGATATAGCAGTAGTCGCAGTCTGCGCAGGGAATCTTATAGATGACACCAGGAAACTTCTCTTTCTTTATCTTGTCTTTGGCGGCCACCAGCTCATGCCTCAGCTTCACGCAAGAACGTGAGCGACGTGCACACCGTAAGTGCGCAGAACGCGAGCCAAAGACTCGCTCACGCCCGGCACATATGGGATAGCGGCTCGGGCTCGGCAAGGAGTACCAACTGGTTCTGATGGGCGGGAAGACCGTTGAAGGACAGAATCCACGAAGCGATTGGGGTAGCCGAATTCACTCAATTCTCGACGCACTTGGCGTAGATCAGCAGTCCGATCTTCTGGCCTTGGGCAGATGTTTTTGGCACGTCGGACGGAGGGAAGCTCCGACAGGGCGTTTGTGGCAAACCGGATGGACAGAAATTAAATGAAGATACCAGTTTGTGTGGGTTTTTTTTCTATAAACTTTGAAAGAAAGGCGGTTTCCATGGCGTTCCACCAAAACGTCCAGAAAAGGAAGACGGAGTGCAGCCTCCTCCTCAACAGTGAATTGAATGGAATCTTCCATGCTATTGATGTGATCTGTGAAAGGACCTAACGCATTCTTTTTGATAATACAGAAACAATCGTCGACGCAACGCACAAAAACCTTTGGGCGCGATTCGAAGGAAGCCAGTGCGCGAGCTTCTATTGGTTCCATGGTAAGGTTTGCGGTTGTCACCGATATAGATGCGCCTATAGCAGTGCCATGAACTTGTCTATAAACTGTACCCCGGAAAAAAAAATAAGTGTTCTCAAGGCAGAACTACAACAGCTTCAGAAGATCCGATGCTTCGATAGGGGTTCTTTCACACAATCCGTCGTCATTCAGCAGCGCTGAGCGGCACACCTCCACAGCCAGATCCACGGGTACGCTGGTGAACAGCGATTTCACATCAAAGGACACCATGACCTCGTCGTCCTCCACCGTGACATCACGTACTTTTTCAATAAAATCGAAAGAGTCACGTATGAAAGTCGAGCCCTTTCCAACGAGTGGCGCAAAAACCTTGTGTATGTAGCCCGACAAGCGGTATAAGGGCGACCGTGTAAAGCCAACTATTGGTCGCATCGGGATGTTTGGCTTATGGATCTTCGGGAGACCATACAAGGCGGGAGCTGAACCATTGTGGCAGAGGAGCTTGAAATAAAGTGACTTGTGGTCCGGTGGAAAAAAAGAGAAGACGTCAGTCAAAAGAATCTGCAAGTTTCTTTCTACCTTGAGCGTAGGGTCCCGCTTCAGCGGCAAGTACGTACTGTCGTCCTGCAGAAGGCCAGTCATTTTCTCAACGTAGTCGTTGCTATCCAAGATGACGGTAGCGTTCCCTTTGTCAGCGGGAAGTATAATAATGTCCGTGTTTTTACGCAGGCTTTTGATGGCATCACGCTCCTCGGAAAGAAGGGGGGTCGGAGGATGTCGCGGAAGCTTGGCAAGGATGCTGACTGCACGAGATCGGGCCTCATCTCGGCGATTGTTATCTACTTGACCTATAGCGCGTTCGACAGCACAGACAATTTTTCTTGCGTACGGCGCAGGTCTCGTGTTAAAGAATCAACCCGAGCTTAAGTACAGCGAATTCTGCTCGAGTAGGCCTGTAAGAAGACAGGTTGTGGACTGTCGAAGTGGACGGGCCAGGCGCAAACACTTTTTCGCGAGGCAGCAGCCTTGATAACTTCTTTTGGTGGGAAAACTCTCGTTGGCGGGACTGGAGGCTCACCTTGTAGTTAGCATGTAACTGGATGGTGGCGAAGTCGTCCGGACACTGGTGCTCGAGGCGGCGACGAGCAAAGAAGACTTCGTTCTGCAGGTGCCTGATAGAGGCTTTAAAATCTAGGATCCTGGCTTGAAGCAGTTGCCGTTCCGCTCGTGATACCACGCTGTGGCCAAATGCCAAGTCAACAGGTCGCAGCAGACGGAGGGATCTCGGAATGAGGCTCCTAGCCTTGCATATGAGGTTAAAATCCAGATGGGCTTTGAAAAGAGGTCATGGTAGAGGTCATTGTGTCTTTTGATGTGAAATCGCTGTTCACCAGCATACCCGTGGATCTGGCTGTGGAGGTGTGCCCCTCAGCGCTGCAGAATGACGACGGATTGTGTGAAAGAACCCCGATAGAAGCATCGGATCTTCTGAAGCTGTTGGAGTTCTGCCTTGAGAACACTTATATTGTTTTCCGGGGTACAGTCTATAGACAAGTTCATGGCACTGCTATGGGTGCATCTATATTGGTGACAACCACAAACCTTACCATGGAAGCAATAGAAGCTCGCGCACTGGCTTCCTTCGAACCGCGCCCAAAGGTTTTTGTGCGTTACGTCGACGATTGTTTCTGTATTATCAAAAAGAATGCGTTAGGTCCTTTCACAGATCACATCAATAGCATGGAAGATTCCATTCAATTCACTGTTGAGGAGGAGGCTGCACGCCGTCTTCCTTTTCTGGACGTTTTGGTGGAACGCCGTGGAAACCGCCTTTCTTTCAAAGTTTATAGAAAAGAAACCCACACAGGCCGGTATCTTCATTTTAATTCTGTCCACCCGGTTTGCCACAAACGCTCCGTGGTGGTTTCCCTCGTCCGGCGTGCCAAAAACATCTGCCCGAGGCCAGAAGATCGGGCTGCTGGCCTACGCCAAGTGCGGCGAGAATTGAGTGAATGCGGCTACCCTAAGCTCTTCGTGGATTCTGTCCTTCAACGGTCTTCACGCCTATCAGAACCAGTCGGTCCTCCTTGCCGAGCCCGAGCCGCTATCCCATATGTGCCGGGCGTGAGCGAGCCTTCGGCTCGCGTTCTGCGCACTTACGGTGTGCACGTCGCTCACGTTCCTGCGTGCAAGCTGAGGCAAGAGCTGGTGGCCGCCAAAGACAAGATAAAGAAAGAGAAGTTTCCTGGTGTCATCTATAAGATTCCCTGCGCAGACTGCGACTACTGCTATATCGGCGAGAGCGGGAATTTAGAAAGGCGATTGAGGGACCACAAGAAAGACGTCAGGAACAAAAAGATTGCATCTAATGCACATGCGGAACACGTGGAAGCCGCGACGCACAATATAGCTTGGGAAGAAGCATCAGTCATCGCAAGAGAAAAGAATTGGCTGTCACGTCGATATCTGGAATCCCTGATAATCCAAACAACAGACAAAACCCTTAACCACAACGCAGGCAATCTCCCGCCTACGTACGCAAGATGCTTGGGGCGATTACTTCGACGCACTTAAGCTTTGTGCTTTTGGCTTTCCGCCCAGTGATCATGGCTTCCGTACGGGAGCCGAAACGTCTCGTTTTAAACAACAACCTTTTGGTCAGCGTTCCTTTTTCTTCATACATGAATCCGGTTGGTATTCAGTCGCAGCTTCGGCGTGTTCGCTCAGCGAATGAACAATGGGGAACGCCGAGACTGCGTGCGACATGCAGCCACGTGGGAGCTGTTGCCGCGATAGACGCAAAACTTTTTATTCTAATCAAAACATTGAAATAATGCCCCACATCAAAAACTACAATCGTCATAACATGATCAACACATTTCTTGTAGCGTTTCGGTCGCGTTTAATCATGGATTGGCTTTGCAAACATCAAGAAACCTTGACTGTCCCTTTGACCGAATTCGCTGCGGAGTTGCATGTGAAAGCACCGGCCGAAAATCGCACTGCGGCGTCACCGGCTAGGCCGACTGTTTTCGTTCTAGTTTCAGCATGTGAAACGGGCCTTATGCGACAGAGCGGTTCCTCTGTGGCGGAATATGCATACTCGACTGACCACCACCGAAGTCTCCGTCTTTAGTAAAACAGCGCGAACAACGTAGGACAAGATGAAGGAGGACACAGGACGGGCGCTGTGTCCTCCTTCATCTTGTCCTACGTTGTTCGCGCTGTTTTACTAAAGATACATCTATACCAACTCGCCCAAATGAACGTTCTACGAAGTCTCACGTCTTTGCACAACTCAAAATCAGCGAACGGACAGAACAAAAGTCGATGGCAGCAGCACACAGCAAGCGAATGCGTTTGGAATGCTTCGGAATGTGTTTGGAAATTGTTGGCAAGCACCTTAGAACACAATTCATCAGCGGCGGAGCCCGCGGCCGACGTCGCCGCGCCGCGCCGCTCCGCGTCAAAATTATTCCGGAGCCCTCCACTACGGCACCTCTTTCTTGCTTTCTTCTTTCACTCCCTCCTTTATCCCTTCCCTTACTGCGCGGTTCTGGTGTTCAACGTTATATGAGACAGATACTGCGTCATTTCCTTTCCCCAAAAACCAATTTTTATTATTACTGCGTTTTTATGGAGGAAGAGACAGAGACAGAGCATGAAAAGGAAACGCAGGGAGGTTAACCAGATGTGAGCCTCCGGTTTGCTACCCTACACTGGGGATGGGGGATAGGGGTTAGAAAGATGACAGAGAGGAAAACGCAAAAAAAAAAAGGAACGTGCACACATGGAGACACACACACACAAGGCGTTCCAGTTAGTCTTTCTTTTATAGAGGAAAAACGCAAGGGCGCCCGTGTGCTGTGCTATATCCGGAGGGGGGGGGGGGGGGGTGTAGGGTTTAGATACCCAGGAGGTCTAAATTATTCCTGAGCCCTCCACTACGGCACCGCTTTCTTCCTTTCTTCTTTCCCTACCTCCTTTATCTCTTCCCTTACGGCGTTGTTCTGGTGTTCAATGAAATATCAGACAGATACTGAGCCATTTCTTTTCCCCAAAACTAAATTATTATTAATATTATAATAATTGTTTTTTGGGGGGAAGTAAATGGCGCAGTATCTGTCTCATATATTATTGGACACCCGAACGGCGCCGTAAGGGAAGGGATAAAGGAGGGAGTTAAAGAAGAAAGGAAGAGATAGGTGCCGTAGAGGAGGGCTCCGGAATAATTTCGACCACCTGGGGATCTTCAACGTGCACTGACATCGCACAGCACACGGTCGCGTTAGCGTTTCGCCTCCATCTAAAGAAACGCAGTCGCCGCGGTCGGGTTGGAACCCGGGAGCCGAACCCTTTTTGCGGCTTCTTGCTCTTCCCCCGTGTTACTCAGAACTGAAGCTCGAGGTAGTTCACCGAAAGGTATCGCGGTTATTGCTGGGCGTTGCCACTTGGAGCTGCAAATGACTGTGTGAAGCTGCAGCCACAGCGTTGCTCCTACCTTCCTCGCAGCGCCTGTAGTACAGCCTTTTGCCACAACTTCTGCGACTTGTCGAAACAGCGGCTAGAAGGCCCCTGCTGCGCTGTTTACACATTGTGAACAAAATTATAGAGATGAGGTTTGAACTCTCCATGACAACCGCGACCACACCGAGCGGCGCTGTGCGGAATTAGAGCATACATACCACGACTACCTGCGGATATACACACATGACTGAGTTAACAAAGAAGCACGCAATTTGACGCCAGCATTTTTTATGCCTGATTAGGACAAGAGGGATCTGAACGTTTTATTGACCTAGTGCCATCCATGCACGAGGAAATGATATTTAATCAACTCCTGCACCAATATGTATTTCTCTTCTAGACAGTGTAGGTAGGGAGTACGGTATTTACTCGCCCGGTGCTAAACGCAATCAATATTAAAGGCAAGCAAGCAGAGGTGATAATCACCGACTCCGAGCGAGCAGTTGAGCTCCTTTGAAAGCCTGCAGAAAACGCCACGATTCTCTCTCTGGGACCACATCATGTTTCAGAAGCTGGAATAAACGTTGACGTTCAATCGGTCCCGTCACATATCGCGGAACGAGAGAGTTGACGGTCTCGCCAGTTTGGCCCATACTTAAAAGGCGCCTCTGACTCTGGCGAACGATCATAGGTAGCACTGCGTTGCTGTAATTCGCAGCCATTTTGTGTCCTTCTCGCCCAACATCTCACACCTTTCAGCTGTCGAGCCTCGGACTTCGCTGTTCTGGCTACGCACAGAAGCTCATGGACGACAGCCTGGTTACGCAAAGTAGGCCTCCTCGCGTCCCCGATTTGCACTGCGCCAAGTTCAAGCAGACTGAGGACGCATCTTGTAGAAATGTGCCAAGTGAAAGAACGCACGAAATAAAAGGAACCTACCGTCTTTGCCAAAAGTAGCCAGCCTACGTGGTTTGCTTCATGTATTCGAGTGCTTGCGGCTTACCTAAACATCAAGAGGTCTTGAAAAGTGAGACAAAGGTTTTGCCTTTGATTACCGAGATTTATAGCTTGAGAGGAAGGATAAGTGCTCCATTACACTTCACGACTGAGAAACAGACCATGCAGCCCGGTCGAGGTACTCGCAGCAGTACAGAGGATTTTACTTGACTTCCTGGGTTTAGTCAGTACTGTGTGTATGAACTCCGCTAAGTAGCTTTTTTCTCCTGTCTCTTTTTGTCTTCTCGCCATGGAGAGTGTTTGAACGCGCGAATGCCCAGTGGTAAGCTAAACATGGCTTCTTTATTCTTGAAACAAAGTTGGTCGTGTTGCAGATTTACTGAAGCCGCGTGCAATATTTTAAACAGAAAATGATTAAAGTTGTTTTAAAAGAGTGTGGACAGCGTGCCACAAATGAAGCGCACTTATTAATTCGGCTTTCGTAACTATTGCAGCCTACTAACTACAGACGCTGTTTCCTACACAGCAGGCAGCTGCTGAGGCGGGAGACGCACATCGATTTCATCGCTGGAATAGAAAGAATTCTAAAACCTTAAACTGCAGAGTTGTAGACCATGACGACAAACTAGACACAGTGGCGTTTTTTGTTTTCGTCATTTTGACGATTATCGCTCTTTGAAGGCATCGAATATTGACCAATCCGCGAGGAGAGACGACGAAGAAGCTGTGGCGTCGATGCCGCGTGGCGCGTGCCAGCCAAGGAGGCTATATAACAGCACAACATTGGAACGCCTCAGACGAACCACAGCGGGTCTACGTGTAGGATGCAAGCAGCCACGGCTCTCGTGGAACGTAGGTGCTCCGGAGATGTACGAGGCTGCGAATCCTGGCTGCTCGGACCAAGCAGGGCCTCCCAGTTCCTATGCAGGTGGTCGCGGGGGACTCGGCCTCTACCGCGTTGCGGCCCTTTGCTGCTTCGATTCAGCCCAAGCGACACGGACCACGCCATCACATGCCTGGCTGCACCCAACATTCATGGCAGCGTCTCTCGCTGAATTCTGAGGTGAGCATAAACTGCTGCAAGCACGTTTCTGCATCTGGCGCAGGTTTTTATTTTCTGTGCATAGCTGAGAGTGATTTCGTGTGGTCCTTCGGATATTCGATCTGCATCTCGCGCCTCATAGTCTTCTGTCTTGTCTACCATTTCTTTTTCTGTGCTTCCTTTCCACGCATTCCGGTGGGCAATCATGCCAAAATTGTCGTTTTATCGCACGTTAGAAGTTTGTAACGGCTAGCTAATTGGCTGTGCGTATTTGAGAGTCCGCCCTAATTAGACTAATATCTCTAAAATAGATCCTACGTGTAGGAACGCGGCGTAACGGTTTTAACGTCTCCGAGCGTCACATGAGCAGTGAGGGACATAGTAGCGGCGGCCCTCGGACTAATTTAGACCATCGATGGTCCTTCAACGTTGAGCCACACGGGTGCCCGTGTGTGCTTTATGAAGAACCACCGTAGCCCCTTGGAAGAGAGGGGACAAGAAAAAGGAAGAGCACTGCCGAGCCAGGTATCGAGCGCTTGCTCTCGAGCCAGATAGCGAGCGCGTGCTGCAGAGCCAGGTAAATAGCGCGTGCTGTCGAGCCACGTATCGAGCGCGTGCTCTCGAGCCAGGTAGCGAGCGCGTGCTGCCCAGCCAGACGCCGTTCGAATTTTGGGGCTGAGCAGCCGAGGCGTGCCGACTGTGCAAGGTTGCCTTTGTCCGTGGTCGCTGCCCCAGGAGCCACCCGGGCCGAGCCAACTGTTCGAGGTGTTCGAATCCGAGGACGCAGCTTTGGGAGCCAGCTAGCTTTTTCTTGCTGGTGGCGCTGAGCTGACCTTCCAGAAGCGAGCCGGGACGACCCGACATTGTGCCTCTGGACTTAGCCCTATTCGAACAAAGCACCGACACCGTGACTCGAACAACCACCGTGGAACTTCCTGCGAAGGTGAGCAGCACCTTTATAATAGAGTTCATTTTTTGTCCCTTTCAGTGAATATTTTCTGTGTCCCGTAATTGGTTCGTAAACGTCTATTAGATCTGATAATAGTGGTTTGGTTCCTTGGCGTGTAGCGCGTTCATGGGTCAGAGCTTCGCCACGAACATGCACTGCGTGTAGCAAGAGGGATTCGTATTCAGCTGTAAGCGCAGTGGATTCGCTCGTGACGTACTCGCGGGCAGTCACGGCATGGTTCCTTCCCTGCACCGCCTGGCTGTAGCCGTGTAACTTCGTCAGTCTTAGACGAGCGCCTGGTTGGGAACGCGGCCTCGGGCGCGAGGCTCACGTGCGCCTGGCCTGGCCTTGCCTTTAGTGGCTGCGGCGAGCATATTTGCCGATGTCAGCGCACGTTAAAGATCCCCGTGTGGTCGATATTATTTTGAAGTTCTCCATTACAGCAATGCCCCGAAAGATGCAGGTTCGATCCCGGCCGCTTGGACGTATTTCGATGGAGGGGAAATTCTAGAAACCCGTGTACTGCGCGATGTCAGTGCACGTCAAGGAACGCGGGTGGTCAAAATTTCCGGAGCATTTCACTACGACGTCCCCCATAGCCTGTCGCTTTGGGACGTTAAACACCCATAAAGCAAACCAAACCTCTCTCTTCACTGCCACCCTCCTCCCTTTCCACACGACGGGGTTGAGGTGTGCACCAAGAAGTGTTACTGCGCCTTTCATTTTCCTGATAAGCGGTATTTTTGAGGCGTCGTTGAATGCGGCAAATGAGAGCGTTAGCTGGATGTGGACAATGCTAAACACATTTGGTTGACGCCCTTTCAGCGTTTGACTTTGGGTGCGCACCTCACGTCTTTGCTCCGCGTCGCAGACGCCAACTTCGATTTCCCGGCGAGCCTGGCCTTTCCTATCGGCGCTTCGTTCTTGCGTGCTTTTGACGCTGCGAACCAACAACGCGGCAGCGGATATGCTGCTAAGCGAACGCTCTTGCCAGACTGCCGAGGCTCTGGCCTGTGCGTGTCGCCAAAGTGGCGCGTGGCCAGCTCAAGTTTCTGCACGACACTGTTCCGCCTCAACCATGGCATTGGGCTCATATGACCCATAGTATGTCGACGCGCCGCGCAGCAGTGCATGTGTATTATGCGGCACTGCGTCGCTTTAGGCGCCTGCATCGAGAGTCTGCGATTGGCCGTCGACGTGAGTGCAGTGCGTACATATTCTGTTATGCACGATGCCGTCCGGCATGTGTCACCTGCGGATGACACGTCACTCAGCCGCCGCCGCCGCCGAAACAGAGCGCTCCCCTTTCTCTGTACGCCAGCGGCGTTTGTGTTCATTGGCGTTGACAAAGTCCTAGACTCCGATGATTTTGAGGAAAGGAAGGGAGCATGGTCGGCTCCCTGGGTGAGTGGACGCCTCAATCGCGCTTTGATGTACTACGTGGCGATGGTGAGAGGTCTGGGCTGCATGCATTAGCGCTGACAAAGTTCCGGTAGACACGCGGAACTGCAGCAATAGGTCTCATTGTTCATTGGGTGACCATTCTCAAGCTGTCAGCCATCAATTTAACTGCCACCTGGCAGGGTGACAGGCTGCGCGCGCTGCCTATGCAGTGTGCAGAACGTGCTCTATGTTAGACGCCAAGCCGCATCTACTTGCCTCGTACACCACAGGTTTCGATCTCTAACCAGGTACAGCAGTAGTTAAACCGAAGCTGATTTTTTCCCTGCTTGTTTCGGTGTATGGTTTATAGGGATTAACGTCCCGAAGTGACTTAAGGCTATGAGGGACTCCGTAGTGAAGGGCTACGAAAATTTCTACCACTTGGGGTTCTTTAACGTGCACTGACATCGCACAGTACACGGGCCTCAAGAATTTCGTCTCTGTGGATGTATAAGACTGGCCTATAGCGTTGTCACCATGGTGTTCAACGTGTGGTGTGTGTGGTGACATAGAACATTACCTCTTGTGCTGTACTTTGTGCAACGCGGAACGGGCTGTGTTATTCGGATCCCTCAAGAAGGCAGGAGTTCCTCACAGTTCTCTTCAGGACATTGTTTTCCCGCGCGGGAGCCAGTCGAGTAGAAGGGATGCTTCTCGCCTTCTTCTAGTTTACCTGCAGGACACGGATTTGGCCTCCACATGGTGACCTCAGGAGTGTCTATTTGGGTTTTTGCGGACAGTGTTTCTGTGATTCCTATTTAAGTGTCGCTACGGTGGAGCAATTGCCGGCAGCAGCTGCAAGGCTAATTCCACCGGTAGTTTACAACCACTCAACTCAACTCAAACTCCATCGTAACTGACCGTCGGGGCCGGGACCTTGTACACTATCTCCTTTCTACATATTTTTCATCACCAACAGTTGAGTTGTCCACCAAGTGAGCAGTTACTGCGCAGTTTCTATTCTTTAAAACCATTTTTGGGGCGTTCGCCGTTATGTGAGAACTGGGCTGCACACTACTCTCTTGACGTGGTTTGGTGTGATGCTCAGGTGCTGTTGAGATCATTTGTGCTTTTGGTACAAGGCTAATAGAAGTGGATTTGAGAGATGCTGGATCGGGGTTTGGCGGGGAGCTACTAAAGAATATGCTCTATAAAGAATAGAACTATGTAGGGCAGGTTTCAGACTTCCCACATAGACGCCAGAGAGTTCTTGGACCTTAGCGGTGGGTTCGGCCAGTTGGATGGTCTTCAGTTGAAAAATTGGCCGTGGCTTAGCTCAGCATTGCGAGGATACACGTAGCGAGAGCTGTAGTGCTCCACTGGTTACGCATGTTGTCGAGTTTGTTGTTGTGACTTAAATGTTAAGCATTGAAGAAGTATTCATTGAGACACATTGTTCATTTATTCAGTTGTTTTGACAGAGATAAACATTGCCCGATGATCGGTAAAGTAGCACGCAGTTGTCTCAATGCTGCCTACACAGTATTTTTTAGACTGGTTGCTTTCTCTCATATACACAAGGTCAGTCCTTCCGGTCCAGGCTTGAGTACCCAGATTCGAACCCGACCACGGCGGCTGCGTTTCGGTGGAGGCGAAACGCTAAGGCGCCCGTGCGCTGTGCGATGTCAGCGCACGTTAAAGATCCCCAGGTGGTCGAAATTATTCCGGAGCCCTCCACTACGGCACCTATTTCTTCCTTTCTTCTCTCAGTCCCTCCTTTATCTCTTCCCATACGGCGCGGTTGGTGTCCGCCGATACAGTGAGACAGATACTGCGCCATTTCCTTTCCCCCAAAACAAATTTTCATAAAACGCCGGTGCACTTTCATGCGTTCGTCTGAACGGTAGGTGTGATCCATGGGACGCCTGCCGTGGAGACCGACACCGCGGATCGCGACCGTAAGGCTAAATTTGTTTTGGGGGAACGCAAATGGCGCAGTATCTGTCTCGCATATCGGCGGACACCTGAACAGCGCCAAAAGGGAAGGGATAAAGTAGGGACTCCGGAAGAAAGAGCGGCGACGAAGCGCGCGGCGCACCCAGTCCTCCTCCCCGGTTGCCGTGGTAACAGCGCATGCGCACAACTGGCCTCGCGTGTACCGCAGTGTAGCTCCCGCTACAATATCCGGATCGGCGCTTAGGATCGAGTATGGTCGCCCTTTGGTCTAATGATTTTACGCTTCCCTCAAAGGGAGCCTGATGGAATTCCCTGAGAATGGGATTGAGATGAGCGGTGGCTTTACATAGCTTACACTGGCTAGGGAACTGACCCGGGCAGTAGAGGCTGAACAAGGGGCTTGGAAATGAGTTGGTTTGCAAACGACGCCAACTGGCGGCCTGGCTCTTGTTTAAGGATGTATCAACTGGAAAGTATTCAACCCGCACTCTTCTATAGCGTTGTGTGATCTCTCTCACATTATAGCGGTCGCGCCCTGTGAAGCCCTCGGAGCACACTTGCACACGCTAACCTCGCTGGGAACGAGGAGGCCCATGAAGTAGCTCGAGGACTTAGCTCCAATTAGCTCGAGGAAGTGCTTCGCACTAAAATTGTTTTGGGGAAAGGAAAGACGGAGCAACTATCTCAAATCTCGGTTGACACCTTAAGCGCGCCGTGAGGGAGGGGAGGAAGATGGGAGTGGAAATTGGGGGGTTTTTGGTATAGGAAATGGAGCAGTAGATGTCTATCATCTCGGCGGACACCTGAACCGCGCGGTAAGGGAAGGGATAAAGGAGTGAGTGAAAGAAGAAGCAAGAAAAGAGGTGCCATAGCTTATGGCTCTAGAATAATTTCGACCACCTGGGGAGCTTTAGCGTGCACTGATATCGCTCAGCACACGGGCGCCTATGAGTTTTGCGTTCATCGAAACGGTGCCGCCGCGGTCGGGTTCGAGCCGGGGTACTCCGCTCAGTCATCGAGCGCCTTAACCACTGAGCCACCGCGGCGGGCAGGCAGTAGCGTCCACCTAAAAATTCAGGCAGTAATGCGGCTTTGCTTTTCTAAAGCGCAAGGGAGGTTGGTTTTGAGGAACGGGAAAGCGCATAAATCTTTCCCTGGATCTGTGGACACATCGCGGTGTGTAACGGTAGTGTCCGTCTGCAAAAAAACCGTGCTTTAATTCTCTCAATATTTCGTGCCTAGCAATGCTAAAGCACCAGATATTTTACTACTACCCTCCGTAGCTTCTTCGCCGTGTGCACGAGTTTGACCTTGAACCGAGGAGAAACCACGTGACAGCTATACCGTCACTCAGCAAGCCATCACAGAAACCAAGCGCTCGCTTCTGTTTCGATAAGCCGACGGCTTTTGTTGTGCTCATTGGCGTTGGCTTTGATGAAGTTCTAGACTGCGATGATTTTGAGGAAAGGAAGGGGCTTAACTGGCTCCCTGAGTCTGTAACGGTCGCTTATATCTCGGTGGACACCCGAACCACGCTGTAAGAGAAGGCTTAAAGGAGGGAATGTAAAAAGAAAGAAAGAAAGAAAGAAAGAGATGGTGACGGGATCTGGATTAATTTCGACTACCTGGGAATCTTTAACATTAAGTGACATCGCACAGCTTACGGGCGGCTTTTTGCGTTTCGCTCTTATCGAAGCATGGCGCTGTAGCTATAGGGCCCAGCGTTCATTGGGTGACCAACTTCTCTCAATCAACCATTGATTTAACTGCCACCTGCCAGGGTGGCAGGGTGAATGTGCTGCCTATCCAGTGTGCAGAACGCGCTAAAGGTTACAGACGCCGAGCCGCTACCGCAGCTTTCGCTGTCTGCGGGTTCAGCAGTAGTCAAACCGCGTTTTTGAGGTATTCACGGACAAAGTAAGCCAGCTGTGCGCCTTTAATTTCCTAAATCCAATGGAGTGTTTATACTGCGAGTAAGGCTAGACTGGGAATTATTTGCTTTGTGCGGGTTGGCCGTGGTCAAAGGCAGCTGAAAATTTATTTTGAGGAAAGGAAATGACGCAGTAACTGTCTCGCATTTCTCGGTGGAGACCGGGACCGCGGCATAAAGGAGGGGTAAAAGAGGGAGCGAAAGAAATGAAGAAAGAGGTGCCGAAGTGGAGGGTTCCGGAATAATTTCGACCACCTGGGCATGTTTAACGTGCACATGCCTCGCACAGCACACCGGCGGCTTTTGCGTTTCGCCTGCATCGAAACGCGGCCGCCGCGGTCGGGTTCAGACCCGGGTACTCTGGATCAATAGCCCAGCGCCCTAACTATTGAGTCACCGCGGCGGGTAGAGTTTAGTAGATTGTCTTATTTCCACCACGGTGGCTTAGTTAGGCACTCGGCTGCTGAGCCGGAGTAGCTCTATCGCATAAACGCGGGTGTGGCGGCCGCGGTGGAAGCGTTCGATGGAGGCGAAACGCACAGCGCTGCCAGTGCACTTTAAAGATCCGCAGGTGGTCCAGCGTTGTGGTGTGTGCCTCCTTTGTTCTTGTCTTGCGTCTATTTTCGCTGGTTCCTTTTCTATGTGGTCGAATTTATTCGGGATACGGCACCTCTTTTTTTCTCTCACTCCGAACCTCCTCTATCACCGTCTATCATCGTTCAAAATGTGTTTTGGGTGTCTAATCTCAGTTGTAGTCAACATAGCGCCTTGCGCGTGTGTTTTTTGCTCCATCATGAGCTAATCACGTGCACAACCTGGACCCATTTCTTATTGTGTTAATAGTTTGTGTATATTACCTCTCCCCCTATCCTCTCTTGCTGTCCCCTCACCTCTTTCATTTCATTTCTCCAATCTGCCTGCTATCCTTTATTTCCGCTGCCCCAGCTTTCATGTTATGTAGTGGCTGGAATTTCGCATCATCAAGCAGCACAATTGGTATTAGAAGACATATTATTGGACTGAATGGGTGATATTCGACACTTTTCAAATTTTGCCCGTGCTGACAATGAATCGATTATTGATGTTTGGATCTTCATTATTATAGTTTTATGCACAGCACTTGTAGTGTGGATCACCTGTAGCTTGTTTTCAAAAACATTTTTTGTTACTGAATTTAGCGCTTTGTACCAGTGATATGCAAGAAGTCAGACAATCACAATCCCAATCAATTGCAGCACAAGCTAAAACGACTAAAGAAAAGAATAAAGTCTAGATCAGCCAATTTAGAGGCAAAAATCTATTAAGTTTCAGAGAATATAAAATAGCGTATTCTGGATGATAAAGAAAAATACTACAATACGCAACTTCCGGCTTTTATAAAAATTTCTCCTGACACGTTTGGGCGGTCAACTGAACCAGTTTCTCGTTCTAACGATGCTTTTATTAAAAATGGGCAACATGTCAGTGACAATGTGCAGGTTTCCTCAGCATTCAATACCAGCTTTAAGAAAGTTTTCACAAAACATGACGGGCGTGTCCCACCCTTAGCATGTCCCTTTCTTCCATGCCTGATGTAATTTCTGATGAGGGCGTTTTAAATCTATTGTTAAACTGGATGTTAGGAATCGTTTGAACCAACAGGTATTCCGAATGCCTTTCTTAAACAGTATCCAGAGTGGTGTTCTAAGTAATCGTGCGTGCTATTCGCTCGATCTTTTAAAAAAAGGTGTTTTACTGTGTTTTTGGAAAACTGCTAGAATTAAGCTATTGCACAAAAATGGACAGACGACGTGTATTCAAAATTATCGCCTTATTTAACGCCGACAACGTGCAAATTATTACAACACATCATTCATAGACATTTAATTTCCTCGGCGAGCATAATGTACTGGCAGTTGTTCAACATGGGTTCAGGCGAGGGCATTCAACATGCACTCAGCTGGTCGTAACAATCCACGATTTTGCGACAGCAATGAACGAAGGAAAAAAAAAACAGATGTTATCTTCATGGACTTTCGAAAAGCTTTCAATAAGGTTTCGCACAAGAAACTACTTCATAAACTCAGTATTGTAATCAATAATAAACAGATATTAACACGGATACGATCGTACCTACCTGTTCAACGTGAGTTTGTCGAACTGCATAAAGCCTGCTTAAATTACATTTCCATCGATTCTGGTGTTCCCCATCGATCCGTCCTCGTCCCCCTATGTTTTTAATATTTATTATTGATATTGTTAAAGACCTGTCGGTACGTGTTAAGTTATATGCGGACGACTTCGTGCTGTATGAGAAAACAAGTTCGACTGAAGATCAAATTAGGCTGAATAATGATTTTGCAGAAATAGTTTCTTGGTGTGAGAAGTGGCAAATGTCAATTAATTTTGAAAAAAAGGTATTTATGACGATAACACTAAAAAACCCTCTTCTATATCTCTAGAATGCTAGTAATAATTTTCTTTATGAAGTTACAGAATATAAGTGTCTAGGCCTATGGATTTCTGATAACCTCTCTTGGATCAAGCATGTAGACTACGTTTCAGCAAATGCTCTCAGAAAGCTTTTTTTTTACGACGCTCGCTTAAGTTAGCAATGCCTCGTACACGGCTACTTGCCTACTGCACTATTATTAGATCAATCTTAGAATATGCAGTAATTATCTCGGACCCTTTTACAAAGGTAAACATAAATAAACTTGAAAGAATTCAAAAGAAAGCAGTAAGGTTTATATATAACACTTACGGGCGAGCATCGGTTAGTGACCTCCTCAAAAAAAAGCGGCTTACCGTCTATTTCTAACCAAAATCGCATATGTCGCTTAAAGTTTTTCTTTCAGTTAAGAATAATTTCAATGTTGACACCTCCAATATCCTTACTTATTCCTCGGGGTACCAAACTAGAAATCGCCACTCTCTTTGCATAACACCGTTAAATTAGCGAGTTAATTGTTTTAAATATCCCTTTTTTCCAAGGACCATCACTGATTGGAATAACCTCACGGATGATGTCCCGAGGCAGACGTCATTGCATTTGTTTGAAGGGCACTTGAAATGATATTTGTTTACGACCTTGCCGTGGCATTTTCTTGCTGACTTTCTGTGTGAAATTTTTTTTCGTTTGTAAGTGCCTGTATTTTTGTATGTGAACACAATGTTTCCCACCTGCTAAGATCTTGCGTACAGGCTACCGGCTGCAAGGATAAAAGCTGGACTTGTGAACCACACGGCACTCGGCAGCAGTGGCAGCATGTGGACGCTTTTCTAAACGCAACACTGCTTTTCGCAGCTCCGTTTCTCCCGCAATCCTGTTGCCTGGCCTGAAGTGGGCGTCTACTTGGGCTTCAATCATCGTAGCAGTGGCACGTGTTTGCGGAAACCAGCGATAAACTGCTACCAGAGCGGCGCTGCAGGCTACCGGCTGCAAGGATAAAAGCTGGACTCGTGAACCACACGGCACTCGGCAGCAGTGGCAGCATGTGGACGCTTTTCTAAACGCAACACTGCTTTTCGCAGGTTAGTAGCGTTTCTTTTACGCCTTTGTAGCTGTAAATTTGCTGTCGCTGCCCTGCTTCCAACTTGCAAAACCTGTGTATTTTGGTTGTTGCTTGCTTCTTGAATTGGTCGTTGCTGCTTCTTGAAGTCCCAATGTCGGGAAACAATACTTGCCTTTCCTGTAATGAGGCAGTTGACCCCAAAGAGGCGTTTATGTCTTGTGTGGAATGTACCCAATCTTACCATATTGGAAACTGTGCTGGTCTCACAGAAAAGCAATTTAAAAACCGAAGCGCGTCATCAAAGCAAAAATGGACATGTCCCAGTTGTTAAGCAGCTAAGCAGAAAGATTAAAATCAGAGTGATAGAGTAACTCGGGAAGAGTTTGCTGGATTGCGGTCCCTATTGATCAGCATGAATGAAAAGCTCGATGGGCTGGTGCCACTAAAAGAGACGGTTTCTAACATCGAAAAAAGTATTGAAGTAATGTCTGACAAGTATGATGAACTACTGAAACGTCTTGCTGTACAAGAAAGCGACACAAAAAATGTGAAATAAAGGGTAGAGAAGCTTGAGCAAAAGGCTCGATGTAGCGAGACGAAGACTGAAAAGCTAGTCACTGAAATCAATGAACTTGAATGGAGAAGCCGTCAGTTAAACTTGGAATTTCATGGAATTCAGGTTACTCCGAACGAATACTTGTTGATGAAAGTGAACAGCGTGGCAGGTTTGTTAGAAGTCCCAGAACTGAGCAAACTGGATGTTGATGCTATTCATCGCCTTCCGGCGAAAGCAGGCAAGGTCCCAGGAATAATCGTTTGATATGCCCGACAAGCCACCAGGGATAAATGGTTGGAAAATAGGCGGAAACTTAGAAACAATGAGAGCAGTACTTTTATACTAGAGAATATGACAACCCGATGCAGGCAACTGTTTCTAACAGCGAAAGAGTTCGCAAAGAAAAAGGGCTACAAATATGTATGGTTCAGAAATGGCAAGATTTATCTGCGTAAGGCAGACGGTGATTCTTCTGTCATTGTGCGCAGTGAACGTGACCGTCCGACATGATCTATCTGAACAGTCAATTCTTGGTCATATTGCTTCTTTTAATATTTTATGTGTGAATCATCACGTCACAACTTTCTCCTGCCACATGAATTGAATGCTGTTGTCTCGGGCTATCAAATAAGCGCTTTGAAATGCCTTCACTTAAATGTTCGTTCCCTTTGTAACAAAGAATATTCTATCAAGCATTTTATTTCAAGTTTTTCATTTCAGTTTGATGTGATAATGCTCACTGAAACGTGGTGTAAAAATGATCATTGTCACTTCGGGTTTACACCTTATCAGTCATTCTCCTTAAATCGCCCAAATCGTCGTGGCGGAGGCGTAATGATGCTACTAAAGGAAGGGATGCAATGTGAACTGCTTTCTCGTTTCTCTGTTTCTTGCTGTGATTACGAGGTTTTGACTGCGAAAGTGAACAATTCTGTTTTCTCTGTATGTTATCGCCCGCCCGATGGAAATGTTGAAAACTTTTTTGCGCTCTACGGAGAGTTTTTATCGTTTATTTCTGAGGCTGGTTACTTTGTTCTATCTGCTGGCGACTTTATTATTGATTTGTTAGGAGATTCTGCAGCCAAAGCCACTATGAATATGCTCATTACTTCAAACGGGTGCTCAAACCAAATCAGTTTGCCTACTAGGATCACAGAACATAGCGAAACTTTGTTAGACCTAATTATTACTAACTCGGTCAGTGAAAATAACATTGCGGGTGTGATGACCTGCGACTTGAGTGACCACCTTCCCACCTTCATAATATTATATAGACACAATCATCATAGTAAAAAAACAATTTATAAATGTTCAACTAATAAATCCTACTCGCCTAGATGCCTTCAGGAATGAAGTGCTAAATTCTGATTTCGAATATCTTCTTGCGATTAATTGCGCTGACAAGGCGTATAACATGTTCGTTGATCACATCTCTGAAATATATAAACGGCATTTTCCGCTTAAGCAACTGAAACTTGGTAGGAAAATACTCAAGCCTTGGGTCACGCCAGAGCTCATTAAAAAGATCAATGAGAAGAATACTATGTACCATCAGTTTATAAAAACTAAAAATCCCCAAAAACTTAAGGAGTTTAAGATATACCGAAATCAGCTAAATAAAGAAATAAAGTTAAGCAGACAAAACTATTTTCATGCGGAACTTGACGCCTGCTCTCGTAAGCCTGATCTTTTGTGGAAAAAGTTGAACACTGTTTTAAATCACAGTAACTCGTCCCCAAAAACAGATAAACTTAAAATCGGTGAAGTCGAGATATCCGGTTGCGACTTGGCAAACTTATTTTATAACTATTTTGTGCAGTGTGGTGATTATTTTCCAGTGTCTGAATTTTCAAGATTCATGCCCCCTAGTAACCAATCTACTTTCTTTCTTGAGGCCGTTAGCGAAGAACAAGTTCGGTCTGTTTTTATGTCTCTTCAAAACAGCTCTAGTTGTGACGTTGAAGGTATGCAAATTCGACTGCTTAAACATATTATGGATCTTATCGCACCGACTCTTACCCATATATTTAATCTTTGTTTTTCAAGTGCCGTTTTCCCACAAAGAATGCAGGTGGCTAAGGTTACGGTATTGTTCAAGAAAGGTGATCGAAATGACATCAAGAATTATCGCCCTATCTCAGTGTTGCCAATATTTTCAAAGGGTTTAGAAAAGATTATTCATGAGCGCCTTTCAATTTTTTTTCAGAAATATGACCTTTTAACCCCAGCTCAATTTGGATTTAGAAAGCATAGGTCCACGGAACTAGCCTTGATAGAACAAAAAGAGTTTATTTTATCACAGTTTTCAAGTAAGATGGTTGTACTGGGCCTGTACATTGATTTCACGAAAGCATTTGACTGCATTGTTCATTCCATTTTACTCAAAAAACTTGAATTGTATGGAGTGCGTGGCCATTGCTGGAATCTTATAAAATCTTACCTTGGCTATCGGCGGCAGTATGTTCAAATAGGTGAGCACTGTTCCGACCAAAAACCGATTGCAAGAGGAGTGCCTCAAGGCAGCTTTCTTGGACCTTTTCTTTTTAATATCTACATAAATGATCTGGTAAATACATGCGCTGAAGCCAAATATATATTGTACGCCGACGATGCCAGCATATTTTTTTCCGCTACAGACTGTGAGCAAATCAGCTATATAGTAAACTCCGCCCTTGTAAAACTTCTGGAATGGTCTGTAGCAAATCAGTTAGAAGTTAACACTAACAAAACTAAGGCTGTGCTATTTAGACCGAAATCAATGCAGGTAAATATGAACGTAGATCTTATCTATGGCACCAGAAAAATAGAAATAGTAAGTAGTATTAAAATTCTTGGGGTCACGTTTACGCATAGTATGCTGTGGGATATTCATGTAGATTCTGTTTGCACTAAATTGTCAAGTGTCGTTGGTATTTTATCCAGATGTAGGTCTATATTACCTTTCAGCGTAAAAAAGCTGATATATAATTCTCTTTTTTACTCTCACCTCTCTTACTGCTTTTTGGAATGGGGATCTACCACAGTAACAAACTTAACAAAGGTGTACGTCCTACAAAAAAAGATAATTAGGATTATTTTTGATGTCCCCTACAATTCTCATACACATGCTCTGTTCATTAAAGCAGATATAATGCCTGTCTGGAAATTGTTTAGCTATAGACTAATTGTTGCATTTAAGTACGAATTAAAAGAAAATCGAAATTTCTTTCGCAACCTAGCCAAGCTAGAAATAAAGCCTACATCCTACACTATACGTTAGTCTGAATACTGGAAGGTGGTCACTCCCCGTGCCAACTATTCTATGGGTACACTATTGTACATTTTGCCTAAACTTCTTAATGATCTGAATAAATGTGGAATTGATTTAGGTCGCACTACAGTTCGTGAACTGCGCCGCGTGATATGTCATGTTTTTGAACAATTCTAATATTGATTTCCTTGTAATACATTAAATCGAATCAATTTTGCGTTTCTGCATGTTTGTATTCCTGTATGTTTCATGTATGCTCCTGTACTGCCTTGTAGAGGGGACCATGGGCTCTAGCCAAGCTGTTCAGCAGCTTTTACCCACGGCCTCTCCATCGTTTTGATGGAAATAAAGCTATTACTATTATTATTATTATTATTATTATTATTATTATTATTATTATTATTATTATTATTATTATTATTATTATTATAGATCGCAGTATCCATAAATAAAAAAATTATCTAAGGTAATGGTGACATGATGCCACGTGTTTTACATTACAAGGTGCGACACTATTAAGCTGACCATAAAAGCGCTGCCCCGTGCATGTTTTCGAAGTCATTGAAAATTCCACGAGGCTACTCCAAACAATCTGTGGTGACCTGTGTCGTGCCATGCTTACGCAGCTGTCGGCGGACACCTGGGATGCAGTCACCGCCTACAAACGCCCGGAATAATGGCCCATCCTCCAGGGACTTCACCTTGGTGTCTGCAGCGGCACTCTTCCAGTTCTTCTTGACGGCGGCAATGAGTGCCTCTTTAGGCATTCCTTGCTGCGACGCTTCAGCTGCTCCTCATGTGGGGGCCTCCTGTACACAGCACATTTCACGACGAACACAGCAGCAAACCTAAGGACACTCATAAAAAAGACAGAAAACTAGAACTACAAAAATACACACATCACAAAGAAAACAAACGAAAAAACAACACTTTAGGTAATATGGCATTGGCAGGTTTCAGCAGGTGCGAAACCACAAACACCGCACGAGCCAAGAAACACAGCGACGGGGCAGTGACACACCGTAAACAAACAGTTCACGATCTCAACGAGGCCAAATAAATCCGTTGTTGCCACCTCGGCAGCCATGACGATCAAATGCAACAGCGGCCACAGCAAACCGGTACTCACAATACACAGCACAAACATTACGGTAGGTTTCCCATTTGATGAAAATCTGTTTCTGTATGTCACCACTAAAACACTTTGTAGAAAGCATTACTCACTACCATATTTCAACCATGCTTCAGCGATCACGCCAGAAACAGCGACACGTAGGAGTTCATGCCATCACACGGGTTGGCAAAACCGCAACGCACATATGCCCATAATATCTAGAGCTGTCGAGAGCCCAAGACTTAGCTGAACGGAGCGAAAAGTAAATACGTTGCGAAGACATGACAAGCAGCACGACTAGCGATAGAGACAGAAGCACCAGTCACAAGTGGGGACACCACCTACACAGCGCAGGGCACCACTCCGAAGGTAGCGTTGTGCATAGCGTATCAGCGTTGGATAGTCATCGCGGCTCCGCGAAGGCTTCCCAGAACGTCTAAATCTACCGGACAAGAGAGTCTCATGCAAGATGGTGAGTTTACACGCAGCAACCTCGCAATTAATTCTTCTTATTTCTTCAGGTTTAACATTCCAAAGCTGCTCGGGCTATGAGGAACGCTGTTATGGAGGGCGCCAGATAATTTCTACCGCCTGAGGTTCTTTAACGTGCACTGAGATAGCACAGTACATAAGCCTGCAGCATTTTGCCACCTCTACTGAAATGCAACCACCGCCTACGCAATCAAGCCCGAGTCTTTTGCGTCATGAGCCGAGCACCATAACCAATGAGCCACCGCGAGTGCTATACAGCGCATTTAAGCATTTATGTGGAGAAAGAAAATACAGCTTTCAAACCTTTCAAGGAAACTGGTTCTATGAGGCGAGCCGTAATACGATGAAAACTGGCTGCATGACGCTTCGATCGTCTCCCGCAGTCAAATAAATAGCGACACAAATTTTAACCTTTGCTGCACTGTTGCTGCCGGCGCGTTAAATATATTTGGAGACCCCCTCCACTCCGAGCTTGCTGGCATCGACAGCAGCGTGAGGTAAATTACAGAACGCCACTTCGTATGAGGCTTCCGCAAGAAAAATAGTTATAAGATCGATGAACATCCGACGATAAGCAGGCCTTTTTGTCGGCATAGCAAATGGCAGCGCTGCCTGTGAGTAAAATAAACATTTCGACGCTCCAAATTGTTTCCAACTGCTTTGGGAACTTCATCTGATGACGCAAGTGGCGGTACTGTCTACTCGGCGACAGTCGATGGAAAATTAACCATGAACTCTCCAAGCCCCGCGAATCGTTTTGTCTGGTATTTCCGCACGCCTCATCTGACCTTTCAACATGTGTGGCCAGTACCTTTTACCGTTACATTTGACGTTACATAAAGCTCGCTTAAGGCGTTGCTGCTGTGCATGGTTGCGGCCATCCCGACCGCTCTATGCCGCATGCTATCTACTAGCTTTTTGGGTACAAATTTCTGGGGCGCTGTTAGTAGCACCGCGTCTTCTTATCTGCAGGCTTACGAGATTCTTTTAACGCGTGCTGTATGGGATTGGTGTGAAGATGTTCAGGAAGTGAGTTCGGGAAATTGCGACACATGTACTCCGTCCAATATGAATGCCGCTGCGTCCCTATGAAATAGCATTGACGATACAGCAATTGTTGGATTTCATCAGCTCCGCATTTCGCAATGAAACCTCTTTCACTGGCAGTGCCGGCTCAAATAACCGGTCACTGACCTGCGTGGTTTAAATGAGATCAGCGTGTGCGCGAAATAAAAAGCCCAGGAATAGACACAAGAGAAAATACGTCAGCCCCGTTTAAATAAGCGGCAAATGTTATTCATCTTGCGACTAGTACACGAACATAGTGCCCTCGAGGAACACGGCGCACAGCTTGTGCGTCGTATTCATGATGAACGCGTTAGACGTGGGCCGAATCAAGCAGATTGACGACAACTGGGTCGGGCTGCGCTTATCAAGTTATTTGCTCCTACGAATATTATTTGCTTGGCAGTGGAGGTTCTTATACCCAACCTGGAGTCTTAGGTTCTGCACGGGGACTCCCGACTCTAACAATTAAGCGCTCACGCGTTTGAACGCTGACCTGCCTAGACCAGGTGGAAACAAGCAGAGCGAAACATGGCTTCGCTGTCCGTCGTTGAAAACGCCATCGAGGTCACAGCCAAATGTGCACACAAATCTGTTTCGTTGGGTGCCATAGTGCACATAAGCCGAGAGAGGCTGAGTTCTAACCGCGCCAATTGCTGTGCGATATTCTTTGCCGAAGCCACAAACTTGGAGATATACACATATTTTTTAACCAAGGGAATGGAGCAGTGTAAAAACATGCAATCACACAAGGACAAGACGCGACACGAGCGCTGACTGACAACTGAATTTTATTGAGCGAAGGCACGCCTTAAATAAGGCGAGCAACAGAGGTGAAAAAGGGGGAGAGCGGACAATCAATAAGGATACCAGCAAACACTCAAATGTTAGCTGCTTCCAAAAAGTCTATTTCAGCTACAAAAAGCGATAACGAGGGAGTGCTGATGCAAGTGTCTGCATATTTCTTGTTATAGTAGGCTTCCAGGCTAACACGCGCAGTCTTGTCGGCCCTCTTGCCTAGAATCCGTCTCAGCCAAACGAGCCACGCATCCTCTGAACTTAATTATGTGCGCAGCCAAATGTGCATACTTATTATCTTTTAATTGACTTAAATTTCGGGCATGTTCCCCCAATCGTTCATTGATGCAACGGCCGGTTTCGCCTACATAAATCTTTCCACACGTCATGGGAATGGCATAGATCACGCCTGTTGAGCACTTGACAAACGGTGTGTCATGTCGAATCTGGCATCCTCTTTTCTTCGAGCCACAAATGTGTGGGCACAACTTTCCCAGCTTGTTGGGTGCCGAAAGTACAACAGACACCCCATGCCTGTTGGCCACTTTCTTGATATTGTGCGAAGTCTTGTGCAGGTATGGCAAAACCACAGGCTTATCAGCCTTCCGACGGTCATCATTCAGTCTTCTTGTACCAGTCTTCAATTTCTGAATCAGGGTTTCAGCAACAGCAATCAAGACCGAAGGGGGGAAACCCGCCGCCAAAATTCGGCTAATCTGATTATGAAAACTTGATTGCATCTGATGCGGGCACGATTTTTTGAGACAGGATTCCAAACAGTGCGAAGCAATGGCTCTTTTAACAGTCTTCGAGTGTGCCGAATCATAAGGCAGCAAATCCCTTTTTTGCACAAGGGTAATAGGCCCAGCAGACGTGTCTTTCAGAGAACGTTAGTTTAAGATCTAAAAACTGTAAAACAGCTGCGTAAGGTAGTTCATGGGTGAATTTTAGCCCTAGTCTAACTTAGCCAACTGTAGAGGGGTAGGCGAAGGTCGTCTGCTTTTTTAAAAGCACTAAAAAATCGTCAACGTATTTAAAAACCTTTAAAACCATCCCCCTCCCATTAAAATACTTAACTGCTGATCTACTTTTGCTAAAAATATATCACACAAAATTGGAGCCACGCATGACCCAATACCAATTTCATTGCGAGGCAAAAAAGGCAGGTTGTCAAAGACGACAAAAGTAGATCTCAAGTAAAACTGCAATAAAGAGACGAAATTCTCTACAGACACGCCTGATGAGTTCTGAAAAGATATGTCGCCGTTTTCTTCAATGCATTCTTTCACAGCCAACACAAGCTGATCTTGACGGAACGAATAAAACAGGTCTTGCACATCTACAGAGAACCCAAACCCAGTATCATCTGTGCTGACGAGAAAATGCGCAACATGAGCAGATTTTTTCGTGAGGAAAGGGTTCATTCAAGACGAGCAATTTTAGTTGCTTTTGCAAAAACTGGCTAACGTTTCTCTGCCACGATCCTTCCTCGCTAAGAATTGTACGAAAAGGGATTTCTGGCCTATGCGTGTTAGCAGTAAAGAAAGCATTTAGGCTGTTTCCTCTGCTATTCAGTATATCCCTGGCAAGTGAGCCAAGATTTAAATCCTTACAGAAGTTAACAAACTTCGCCTTCACTCTAACGGCACTTTTTTGACAGGAACAAAGTTCTTATTTAAGTCAATTAAAAGATAAATCACGATCGATCACGAGCACCTGCCTGGGTCATACCCTAGGAGGTGAGGAGGAAATCACCGACCAAACACACGATGTATTGCCTTTTCCAGATTTACTGGCACAGTTTGTTTCGACAACATGTCATCGTAATCGTTCTTCCGTGTTATCAGGATTTTGGCACTTCTTGTGCGAGAGGCAGCATTTTTGAGAGAAGTAAATTGGCGGCACACGGTGAATACTTTCTCGTAAAAAAGCAACGATGCTATTTATTTGTTTTTTCAGGACGTGGAAACAACACCACTGCATAGGAACCCACTTGAGGTGGCCTTTGTCATGACCTGCTTACAGACACCAGAGAGCGAGCCAGAGCCAACCCAACACGTGTCCGGACGAATGACGTAGCGCCATAGGACTCGGCCTTGACGGCTACACTGGCGGTTTAACGTTTTTTTGCCAATAAGTGTCGTCCAAGAGTTCCGTGTGGTGACGCTTGAGCTCTTCTTCATGCCTGACACCAGTCTCCTACAAGCTACCACAAAGTCCACAACAAGCGCCAGAAGCAGAAGCCTAGTGATCCTCGCCAGCAGCGCTGACGCCGCAACAGAACAAAGCGACAACAATCCATGCAGACCGTACAATCGAATGCAATAACCAATCCAATCGATTGCGCAAGAATCACAGTTCACGAACACAACACACTGCACAAATCCGACTTCGACATGTATAAACAATGACGCAGATTGACACCCGGGAAGATGCACCACCCGCAAAGAAAGCTCTCTGCAACGTATTTGCTAAGCACTACGAGGGGAATGATAGCGGAATCATGAAGAAAATTGTTCAGCAATGGTGGCCATAGCAGCGACATATGCGACTAGTTGACAACCACACATACAGAATACATTATCTACAATCCCAGGTGTCAGCGCCAAGACTAACTGCCATGAGGACATCACGTGACTGAAACAGCGTGTACGGCTAAAGATCGTACTAAGACTACTGGTGACTCAAGCAGAACGGCAGAAGCTGTAGGCACAACCACCGGCCACTCACTGGACACTGCGCAAAGGTAGCAAGGTGAAGGAGGCGTCGTGCACCGAGTGGCAATTGTGGTCGTCGGGGCAGCGTCATGAGCTTCTTCGCACCACCTGATTCCACCGACACGGTGAGTTCATTTTTAACCCCTTATTTTGTGATGCCAGCTGAAATCTTACCACTTCAAAAAGAGATCCTCAGTTCACGCCTTTGGATGAAGAAGGATTCAGGAAGTACGCTGTAACGCGAAGACTAGCAAACACTACACTTTGGCGTTACTGTGCATATACCGAATATTTTCTGAACCTAGCCACTGAGTGTCATTGTTAATGTCCTCTTTAATTTCGTATATACAGCATCATGAACATTGTGCAAGCAAAGGAAGAGGCCGTTTGTTTTTCAAGAAAGTTTCGCGTCGGTAATACATGCAGCAAAAAGCACAGAAATGTGAGGGAGAGTGGGTTTCACGACATGGTAACGAAAGGGGCTGCCATTTTGCGATAATTCGTTCGGTGGTGTGTTTGTCATGGGAAAAATCGATACAGGCATATAAAGTACTATGAATTCAAATAATTGCCACAAGGTTGCCCGAATAGATCTAAATACGTGGGAAAACGAATTACCTGTAAACTAAATTATTTGAAAATTGGGTAACTCTGCTTGCTTGATTCAGTGTGCAACGATTCATGCCCTGGTCTCGGCAGTAATGTAGGCCTGTTAATGTAGTAATGTAGATTTAGTGATGTACATTTCAATTTTTGGTTGAACTGTTTCGTAGTTACCACGAAAATAGCACGACAAGCTTAGACGAGCACCACGGCGCAAGCTGTACTCTTGGGTACTCAAGGCGGGCCCGTCTACATCTCTGTGCCCATAGATTGCGCTGTCAGGAAGAGGGAAATTGGCGCTACTGGACTGACACAAACTGTAGCGAGATAGATTGACGGTGTTTTTTTTTTTTGTAGGCCATGAAGCCACTACGATACCTGAGCAACGCACTCATGGTGACTGAAACGAGACATGGCATTCGCTTCACGTACACGGACGACTCGACCCTGGCGTCCACAGCGGCACTTTTCGTGTTCTTCATGCTGGCAGCAGTTCGTCTTCAAGGCCGACTCTGTCGCGGCGCTCCTGCCGTTCCTCATGCCGGCAGCCTCGGTAACGCGACTGCACATCAAGGCACATCACCAGAAGCACTAAAACCCTCAATGCCTCGCCAACACTGCAAGACAGACAGCAGAACTATAGACAGACACAGCGGCGTTGGATGGTACGCAAAATACTCCGCAGCACCTTGACGGCAGTACTCTGGGCAATGTGGCTGCATCCTCCCCGCGCAGCATGGCATTCCACTGGACAATTCCCATTCGGCACGGTGAGTTGACACGCTGCCCGCTGATTTGTGAAGCACGAGCTGAAAGGTTATAGCAATTTTCGCAATAACAGTGCCGATTGCTCGGAGGGGCGTCATGAAGTCAATTCGAAGACCATCAACGCCACTGTTCATCCTTAAACTATAACACTCGGTCAGCCCATCTGCGTTGTATCCTTCGTCATTGGCCTTCATAATGAGGGATGACGCAGTGTGTGGATTTTGAAACCAGGTAAATGTTAATTCAGGATCGTTTTTGTTAATGAAAGGAACCTTTTGAGGCCCCTTGGGATGTTTTAGTAGTAACATGATGATCAGCCCTTTTTCCGCAGTTATTGATGCGTAGAGAGTTGAGGTTGCTGCAAGTTACAGGTGGGATTAGCCTTGCGAATTCTGCTGTCAATTGCTCCACAGTAGCGACACTTAGAAGAAGCTCAAGGGCCATTTATTTCTAAATAGATGCTGATTTTTCAGCTTACGTTGCATACAGGTTGGGGATTTCCCACCTGTTCCAGATAGAAGATTCTCTGCCCTTACTCCTGTTCTAGATAGAAGATTCTCTGCCTTTACTCCTGTGCGCCCTTCCCCACAGGAGTACTTTGTGCATTGGCGGAAAAAGTGTAGGCTTCATGTTGCGCATCAAGGTCTCCTTGTTTTATCGCATTTTGCGAGAAAGCGAAAGGAAAAAGCTATTAGTTATATTTGAATATCGCCGTAATGCGCTTGGCTGATGCTCTCTGCTGTGCTTTTCATAGACATAAGAGTGCCTTGGCATACTATCCTTGCGGCGAACGCCTACATAGTATGAATGCTGCTTATGTTTTGCCCGTTAGATGTCCGATGGTTGGCTACTGTGATTGATTGGCTAGGTGCCTCAAAGAGAATTTACTCCTAGTAGGTTGTTTGATGAAATTCTCGTCTCACTTACTGCTACTTAGTGTTAGGGCGAGGAACTAATGCTCACGCGGTCATATAGAACGCCGGGAGTGTGTACGAAACTGATTTTTTTTTACAGGCTAGTACGTACAAAGCACTCACGAGCGGCCCGCTGGCGTTGAAGTCTGCCGTGGTCATCGTGCGCCGGTACTGATGGGCGCCTGTCCACCGCGAACGTTTCTTCAGACGTCGAGGTAGAAGATAAGCCCAGCGTCACCACGACATTGCACCCCGCGTAAGCAGACTTTCCCTCGGTGCTTACGGTGGCATTCCTTCTGTTCTTTACGCTGATGGCCATGTTGTGCGTCTTTCGGACAATTCATGTGGCGGCGCTGCTGATCTTCCTCATGCTGGCGCCGTGTATTAATGCGGACACCTCACACTCCCCGCACGCACAAGGAAAGCAGCAGCAAGGTACCTTGCACCAAAAAATCTTCTTCGACACAGTCACTTTACAAAATGACTACAACAAGCAGCACACAACCATAAGCACAAGGCCAACAGATAATTCTGCCAGCGCCATCAAATGCGCGAACCAGTCACAAAAATAACCTATAGCTATGATCACAAAGAGCAGCGTTTCACGAGCGACAGTCACAAAAACATGCCTTCGCCAAAGCCCCATACGCAACCAGCACCGTGAGAGACAACAGTGTTAACACCAGGGACGTTTACACTCGATACACCCGTCAGCAAAATCACCGCTGCATGTAACACCGCACTCAGTCGGAACTGCCCAATTCGACAGCCCTCCAGCTGCATACCGCGCCAGTACATCACATCCATTGAGGAATCACATGAAACGACTACACCACCGTTACAAGAACTGCATCTAACTCGGCGCAGAACGAAGACACGTGGCACGCGAAGTATGTACTTTCAGCGCAGCCAGGCCGACGAAGAAAACGTTTTGCACAGTGGACAGACTTCGCTGTGGCCTCGTCCATTCGTCACCACGGCGTGAGATTAAGGAAGACCAAGATAGCGACGTGCAACTGGTGAGCTCCTGTGCTTTCTTGCTTACTAGCCAATTGCGAGCTGACAGTTTATGTACTAAAATGCAGCTTTCGAGCTGCTTAAAAAGATTAACCCCAGAAAGCGGTCTGCGTGAGACGACTGTAGTCGGGGAGAGACAGGTTCCTCAGCTGCTGACAGTGAGAAAGATTCCTCTATATGAATTTTTTTCATGGTCGCATACATATACCGCAATAAGGGCTATTAGAAATGAAGAGGCTAATTGAAACTGTGAAGGTATAGCTGCGCTGTAAATTATATAGATGTAAGCCTTTCATCTGAGGTCAATTCACTGTCAGGTCAACCAGTAATAGTAAAGAATATTAAAAAATTGTGATCTTGAGGCGCTACAGGAAGTCACTGTATTTCGTTAACTCTCCTTAACCTCCGTAGCTTAGGTGGCTTAGGGGTTAGTGAAGAAATTTAAGTAGAACTTGACATGATTCAGTGCTATTATTCACTGCATGAGGAGAAAGGGGCCGTACGTTTGAGAAAGTCTTATGGAAGAGCACTGAGCTAAGAGGTTAATTTTTAGAGAGCTGACATTACTGCACTGAAAACTCCAATGATTATTCTCTGTGAAAATTGTTTCCGGCCCTTTTTGGCCGTGTTGACTTTTGTCTTCCTCCAGCAAAAAACGCATTTATCGGCGAGAAAACTGTATTTCTCCTTGCCGCCAGTTGATTAGTAGTGGATGTCCTTACTAAAAAGGAATGGTTTCCAATGCTTTGAAGTGAATGGTGCCAGAAAATCAATGTCTACGCTTGCAGCTTAAATGCGAAATCAGCCGGTGGTGACACCACTTGAATTTCGTCTATTCGGATTCTTTATTTTTAAAAGTTTTTGAAAAGTAGTCTGTTATTAGAATGCTGTACCCTACTGATAGAGGTCATCTTATCCTTGTTCTCAGTGTCATTCATTCTGTGGCATTCTGACCTATGTGGTCCGGTGATTTCCGCCTACTGCACTTGCTGCAAAGCGGGTTTTATCTGCGCAACAGTCCGCCATGTTCAGCCTAGTGCTGATCATGGATTTGACTCCCAGGGATATTGAGATTGCTACGCATTTCAACCAAAAACATCAATAATTATTGGAGATTCCATCGCGCTCTTTTGGAGCAACCTTTGAAGATTAGGGACGCATTAATTGCTGAAAAATGTACAGTATGTCTGATGCTCTAGTGAGCATTGCTTATGGTTTAGGTTTCTGAGATTTAAGCCTTTCATCTGAGGTCGTTTCACTGAGTAGAAGGCTATAAATGGATAGCTACCAAAATCTAATGACTACAAGCATGTTCAAGCAGGGTAGCAACAGTCGACCACCTGTCCGACTAGCGCCAGCGCTACCGCTTTTTCCTCTGTCACCAAAGTAGCATGTAGTTTCAATTAATGATCTGTAGTACAGAGTAGCTGTTACTAGTAAGAGCGGAGAGGAAACATTTCTCCGACCTCTGTTGATGCCGAATGTCTTGATGCCGGAAGTAACTTGAGAGGCTTGCCATTTCCAAGTCACACTGCATTACAGGACACTCCACAGCGGAGCTGGTCGCGTAGCTTCGAATGTAGAGGGCTGGACAGCCACCGCCGCATATCAAATGGCAGAGTGCATACGCGACATGTAATTGGATTGGAAAGCATCTGCTGTAACTTTATATTTCATGAGTTATCTGTTAGCTTAAATAAATTCTGCATAATTTTCCTATCAATTAAAATAAAACTTCCTTCATTTGTCAGAAAGATGGTTCGCTTCAGGGATAAGGTTTACTGCTGCTACCCGTTTTTCTGATATTGTTTCAAACTTTGGGCCGGAGATAATAGATGTTTGGTGCGTGGACAGTTTGAATGGTAAACCTACCACACGGGTGCTCCAAACTTGGGAGCCCTAATTAAAGAATATTCTGGGATGAAAGGCATGCCGTATTGTGGGACACCGGGTTAGTTTAAAAATCCTGGGTGTTCGTCAACGAAAAATGACATCCGGCAGCCCCCGCCACCTTTGAATATCGCCTGTACGCAGCGGTGCCACTGCAGATGGACTTGGGCTCTTCAGATGAAATAAAACCACTAAGCCACTGCTGCGGACCGCAGAAGTGTTTTGTGAGCATTATAAATCACGTGAGAGTCATCAACAGTTGGATACAGAGCAGTAGTGGAGCACAGTATTTTTTGCTCATATACTTGATAAGCTTCCCTAGAAAGTACGAGACTTTACGAGTTAATAAGCCTCGTTCACAGCGCAAGGCAGTAGAGGCAGTGGGTCGTACGTAGTGCCTTCTTCTCGCAGCCTGAAATTAGCATTATGACATTTAATATTGGAAGATTACGATGAGTGGCACAGCGTTATTGCAGATTATTGTCCAAGTTATCGCTTCTGTGCAGGACAGAGGCCAGCCGCTTGATACCTCGCAAAGCGGCCATGCTGCCTCTTCCTGGAGACCAGAGTCCTGGCAGGGACTTTCGCGCGTTTCGTTCCGCGGCTGATTTGCCAGCTCTACAAACTTCTGCCATTCTGGATCAGCGTGCTTCAATGTGGCGCTTCTATTCCTCATGTAGAGGGCAGTCATCGAGCGCCCGGTGCGAAGCTCATCGGCATCAATACAGTTCTTCTTGAGAGCGTCGGCTGCACCGCATGGAACACATGGCCCTAACCAAAATAAGCACAACTGGCGACAAGGCAGCAGCATAGAAACGTCCAGTAAAATCACAAATCACACCAGGGCGACCACAACACGAAAGCAGCGGGACACTACCACAACGGGGCACTACCGCAGGCAGCCCGGTGCTTGCATCCAGGATGGCACACGGCAAGCCGAAGCGAGACATTGCAGATGACGTGGAACGGAAGTGGTAAGCGAAGCAGTGCCAAAATGGGTTGGCTCCCGCCACGACTCAATACCGGTGAGCATAGTGCGGGTTCAACGTTATTGCAGAGGCGGGAAGTAGAAAATAGTGACTTTGTCGGCAAACGTTACGTTGAGGGTCGCTTTACGCGATTGCAATCAGTCGCTGTAATTGAACTGCACTCGCGGGACGTGATAGCGAAGAAATTTTATATGGGAGGATGCAGGGAAAGGTAGGTTTCGTGGTGGATATTATTCATGGAGGGGATTGCTTGTGCAGTCTGCTGAGGCTTGGTATGCATCCTCAGAAACCTTAGCCTCTCTAAAGAGCAATGCCATCGCGCCTTTTGGAGCGCTATATATGCTAGGGAGCCCCGCTAAACAGCTTAGAAGCAAACCCTTTTGTCTGTATACTCTTGAGGGGTGCTATACATACTACCGAGAATGGATAGGTCGAGAAGCTCTCGATTTTCAGCGCTGCTATTTCATGGATGCCTGTTAAGCTCAGATCAATTTCAAGTCTCAGGAGTCGCGGTGGCTCAGTGCTTATGGCGCTCGGTTTCTGACTAAAGACGCAGGTTCGACAACTGCCGCAGCGGTCGCATTTCGATGGAGGCGGAATATTGAGTCTCGTATACTGTGCGACGTCAGTGCGCGTTAAAGAACCCCGGGTGGTCAGAATATTCCCGAGCCCTCCACTACGGCGTCCCACATAGCCTGACGTGCTTTGAAACTTTATATTCCATGAAATCAAACTAAAAACCCATTTCACTTCTACTAGTTTTATAATGACAAAGGGAGTATCAGCGGCCCATTCAGTGCTAATACAGCGTTATTTCACTTCTATCGTAGTTTTTTTTTTTGGACTGGAAACGGATTAGTTCTGTCACGCTTCATATCCATTTTTTGTGAACATCATTTATTACACTTGACAGTAGAGACAGCGCTATATGACTAGAATGCTTTTGACTGGTTTCTCTTTTAGAGAGTGGTGTCGAGGCTCTTCCGCTAGGGTTGGTTGATGGGTTGGTTGGTTCCTTTTTACAGGTTCTTTAGTGATGCGTTTGTGCTCCTTTTAACTTGGCCTAAAGAAGAGGTTATATTTTAGGTAACTAATATCTACAAAAAAATAATGCGTTCTACATGGAATCAACTAGTGCAGTAAGCAAACTTGTTGCTGCGTACAACGCCTGACTGTATATGCCAAATGTTCAGCATGGTCTTGCTCAGCATGCCGAGCATTTTCTACATAAGTTTTGTGTCACGATTCCTTTCTTGAACTTCTTTAAGGAAGTAACTTGGCTCGTTCACAAAAGCGGAATTCAGAGAAACGAGCGGTCACAGTGGTGAAATTGCGATGAGCACAGACGCTCCGCACTGCTTAATCATAATGTTGAAACAGGAGCGCGAAAACGCAGTTGCTGCTTTACAGCATAAGTAAGCATTTTTATTCCTTGAAGCACGGATGCAGTTATGCTCCAGTGACATGATTGCAGGAAAGCGATTGACCACGCTGATCACATTAATTCTGGCTATGCATAATCTCATTGCATTCATTCAAGGCTCAGATAACTAAGACCATGAAAACTGCTGAAATATTTATTTCTGAACATGCAGGACAAGTTTCTGTTGAAACATCCCGCTGAAAATATTGGCTAAAAGGTTAGAATATTTATCTTTTCTTAGCAAACATACCACGCGAATTTAAAATATATTGATAACTGCATTGAAATAACTATTAAAATCTATTGATAACCTCTTGATAACTGATTCTTTCTTCCTGTAACCTAAATGGCTGAAAGCGGACCTTCATTATATCGGTGAGCATATTTTGGCGCTCTCATGCGTTTACCTGTCTTCTGTGTCCAAGTGTGCTCATCTACAACCAAGAGATTAATTTCCCATGGCGGTTCGTGGCATTCAAAGTCCCGTAGGTGGACGCATGCTATTAGGCTGACCGAAGGGATGAACTCCTAATTTCAACTATGCTGAGTTTGTTGACGCCCAGTGACGCATATAGCATTGCACAAAGGCGCGTTTTGAGCTCTACCTCCGCCAAAGCGCGTCCACTGCTGCTGGGAGTGAATCCCACTACTTGGGGCGGGAAGCACACCCAGACAGCAAGAGCATCGGCCCATTGTTGGAGATGTATTGGCAGAGACCAGTCCTACAAAGGACCAGGCTTTGGCGATATATTACCGATGTTAGGCTGATGCCCTGTGCTACTAGGGCAGTGGCGCCTGGTCAACATAAAGCGTACTGAAATGGGGCGGCGCTTCGTTTTTGCAGCTCTATAGATCACCTGTGGTGAGGCCTGCAGACTCAGCTGCGGACGGACCTTTGCCAAGCCGTCCGTGTCTATTTCTTGACATCTGCAGAGTGCAAAGGGACTGATGGTCGGTGGACTTATCGGCACTTCTGTTCTTCCTGTTGGCGGCTGTCCGCGCCCCTGGCCGCTCCCCCAAGGCGGCACTGGTGCTGTTCCTCTTGCCACTGGTGGCCTCCAGCCTTGCTGCCTGCACCGACACTCACAGCAAGCACGCACATCTGGGAAACTGACCCAACACCTGACAACGCATAATACACACAGTGTTCATATACACAGTGTCCACAACAATACAAGCAGTACAAGTACAGAAACAGCCGAGCCAAAGAGGAAGTGCATCCGAGGAAATAAAGGAACAGGTTTCATCGAATCAGTATCCACAACCATGTTAAACTTCACCCTGGGACACAACGGCGACCACAGCAAACAGCTACAAGTACAGGCTGCGCAAACACCGACACAATCACACCACCTGATGTTAAACATAATAGCAGCAGAATGATTATAAAGACAGCAAACACAGCATTAGGGATGCCCACGGAACCCTATTGCGCCGACACAAAAGTTCACAAACCTATTTTAAATGTAGGGAAGTATTTCCACCAAAAGAAACAATCCTGCAAAGTTACACATTCCACACTGCGAATGTGACACATACTACACAGTGTACTTAACGTTTCAGAGCTCAACCGCTGGAGTTAAAGTAGTTGAGTGGCCCGCGCTCCGTTACTCATATCTTTACCAAGAGAAACGCATCGTAAGACTCACTTCGCAAGATTTTACAGATCATCCTAACCTTTTTCGTTTATCACACAGTACATAATCTTGCCAGGATAAGTAGTGCATCAGTAGCAGTGGGACCTTAAAGAGCATATAGCACTTTTTTTCGCGCTTTCTTGCTGAAAGGCTACCTTGCAACAGACTAGAGGGCTCCGTAGCCATGCACGGTGGGAGGAAACTCCCCGTTCGCTTGCTCTTGGCAAGGCCTTGCAATTTGCTTTTTTACCTGCTGTTTGTTTTAAACTTGCATATAGTTAGCCATGTAGGAATGCTTTTGTTTTACATTGTCTGTGCGCTGGAATTTTTATATTATAATACGTAGTATATGTGATAATTTCATTCTATTTCATGTATTATGCCAAGATCAACCAGACCTAATGAAACATCGTTTTGGCGCTCTCTGGACTAAGTCTCCTTTGCAAAATAAAACCGAAGCTAGCACAATATGACTTCTCAGCTAGAACTAGAGTGGGAGCCTCAACGATCGATACGGCAGGACTCATCAAAAAATCTTTAAAAGTATACTGTTGCATGGCGACCACTAGGACGATCAACCCATGGAATCGACAACCTCATCACCACGAGCATTTTTATCCCATAGGCTCAAGGCTGAAGTGTAGCAATGTCATGCGGCATGGGAGCCAACCCGAGAACAGTGAGCACGCAGAAGGCTGCGTACATCAACCTTTTACCGAACAGCTAAAGGTGCTGCTCAGAGATCCAATGGGTCCAGCGTTAGTTCGGCGGATACATTGCACCAAGTTCCGAAAGACCCTCCCTAGGCTCCCACAGCGGGGCTCCTATTATTCTTCTTGCTAGTTGCTATTAATGCCAAGGTGCGGCGCTGATGCTATTCCTCATGTTCGTGGCATCCAACATACTCCCCGCCCCCCACCCCTTACACCTTATACGCACCCAAACTTCGGAGAGAAGTATGTTAGACGTGAGACACCAAAGCCATGACACTTCACATATTAATGAACACAGAGCAGCTCCAGAGCAAACAGACAATAGCTTCAAACTAAAGCATTATTGGTATGAGGAGAGCTAAAAATTGGACCAGGTAGTGATGCGAAGCAACGGCACCTCAGCACTGACACGCGGAACGTTATACAGAAAACTACACAAACGGCAGGAATACATTCAAAACATGAAGACTAAAGGGAGAGAAGCATCACGGACACCACTGCTGCCCATTTTAGGTCACCGCAGGGAACAACCTTTATACTGAGGTCCTAAAACGCCTAGCTCACAAAACGACCAAAGGCTATGCAAGCTGCATACGTTTATTAACGATCGAGGCTACAGACACGGGCACCACGAAGACCAGTGCTACGATTGCACTATTGGAGGGCACAGCCATTGACATGAAGAAAAGGTTGTGCACACTGCGGAATGCAACTCTCCTGGTGGCATCAAAGGTCCGCATCTTAAGATCCCACCGGAAAAGAGAGAACGGTGAGTACAAACTCAGCCACATGCACCTTTCAGCCATGACTGCTGACTAGGCCGGCGGGCTAATCCCGGTTTGCAGACGTGTTTCGTGTCATTGGAAGTGGTGTCTGTGATTGTTCGGAGAGCTCCGCTAGAAATGTGTCACAGTAATGACGTAAATGTAACAATTTTTTTGCGGTCGGTTTGAATGTGTAAGGATGTCAGGACATTAATTTGAGCCTTTTTTTTGCAGCGCAGACACCTTTCCGCGGCAGTGCTCCCCGATGAATATTGAAACCCGTAATTCTTTGTTTGATGTCAGGTTTAAGCAGTACGAGAAAGAATGCTTCAGTCTTAGCGACGTACGTTAAGACGTTAACTCGTGGTAAAATCTGCGCGACTAAGGACAAGAGTTTAGGTCGGCAGATCGGCAGCAAGTACATGTGTCAAAGGGCATCATTCGTAATCAACTTTTGGAAAACCCAGATGGCCTCCAGCAGTGCGCAATGCAGCATTATTGCGACCAACAAGCAGATAAATCATTTTTTTGCAATTTCGTAAATGTAATCGCTGAACGTCAATTCCCTGCAGGTTATCAGACCGAAGTGCTTTCGCCTCCTGAGCTCCCGGACCTCTGCTTGGATTTGTGTGTGCAACAAGCCGGCCGAGGTTCCCTGGCTATCACATATGACATATGGACCAGCTACACAAACTGTGGTCTCTTCTGTGCGTTCTCTCCACGTGGGCTCTCCTCTGCGAGCTATCGGGCACTGCTTCTGTTTCTCATGCCGGCGGAAGTGACCAACGTTCCCGCCTCAAGGTCATCCGCACTTCTGCTGTACGCCTGCTCTGCTAGAAGGCGGCCGCCGTGAGACAGACTTTTCCAGAAAGCAGGAACTGCAGATACACAGAGGCACACACGGACGCGACGACCATCGCAGCGACAACCACAACTTCACAGACGACAGATGCAGTTACCATCGCCATGGAGAAAAGCAAGGACAAGCAACACAGAGATGACGCCACGCGCACAACATACACGCTCATCGACTGGTGGTAAATGAAGTTCAATACTGCATAACATCTGCACAACATCAAAAATCTAGTCAGCTCGGTGAAGACAACTGCTGTGATGCAAGTGCAGTTACGTGAACAAGCCGAGCTGGGAGCTCCATAGCTGCTGGTAGTAAGAGTACTGCGCCATCGAAGACTACATTCGGGAAGCAAGGACGGGCACGAGCGTTGAGTCCCGGCAAACGATGTGCAGGGGACCAGATAGCCGTCACTGTGAGCAAGACTTCGTCTTCATGGCTGCGGCTTTGACAGCGGCGCCATTAGAGGCAGCTCCTTACGGATATCGTCGGGAGTTCAGCAACCGTGAGTTTTTGCTTATTTTCTTGAACGTATAAAGCAGATAGAACAAATCCTGTGAGTTCAGGAGCAGAGAGACCACTAAGAAAAAAAAATCTTTATAACCGCAGTTGCCACATAGATCGCAATGTAGGCGCAGCTGTCACGAACTAAGGCCTACGTACCGATTGAAATATTTTGAAGTGACTCAAATCGTATGATTCCGCATTTACAGTGCAGGCGCGTCTGTAGTGGTGGCTATAGCTACAGCAGTCGAACGATAAAAACGTCGTTAAATTCATTCACCAGTAATTGCGTTTTTTCTGAAGCAGCACCAAAAAATGAATGTGGATTATCTCAACTAATCCAGGATGTACAGAGTGAAAGCTGTCAGCGTTCGTTGTGCTCATTGGCGTTGGCGTTGACAACGTTCTGGTCTTGCATGATTTTGAGGAAAGAAAGGACGCATAGCTGACTCTGTGTCAGTGGATGCCTCAATCGCGCTTTGAAGTACATATGTGGCGGCGGTGAGAGAAGAGAGATGTGGGTTGCAGCATTATCGCTGACAGCGTTGTGGCACACAGCGTTGTGTGTGAATGCTGGAGCAGTAGGCCGCAGCGCAGCGTTCATTAGGTGAGCGGAACGCAATCAAAGCAGGTTTTGGTCGTTGAACACCAACGCCACCTACATGAAAGCGTGCTTGAGGTGTGTACTGACCCAGGGAGCAAAGTTGTGCGCCTTTCCTTTCGGGAAAATGAGCTGCATCTACAACGTTGTCAAAGCCAATGAACCCAATGAACGCCGGCGCCTCATACTCCCGGTCGAGATCGTGTCCGTCCATTACATCGCCAACCGGAAGTCACGAGAACGGAAGTGACGTCATACCCACACTTTGGCCTTGCTCGATTTGCACCAATATCGATGTCCAGCCTAACTGAACTATGGCAAACGCCATGGTGACCTCCAACTTTGGCCTCGGTCACCCCCAAGATTTGACCTTGGATGATTAGCACAATTGTCGATCTCAAGCCTAAGTAGGCTATAGCGAGCACCATGGTGACCCCCAAATTTGGCCTGGATCAACCATAAATTTTGACCTTGTTCGATTTGCACCAAAATCGATGTCCAGACTAATTATACTACGACGAACACCATGGTGACCCCAAAATTTGGGCCGGGTCACCCCCTAAATTTGGCCTCGGCTGATTTGCACCAAAATCGATGTTAATGGCGACCGCCAAATTTGGGCCACAGTCTACCCCGACATTTGACCTTGGCTGATCTACGAAAATCGATGTCCAGCCTAATTCGACTACGGCGAAACACCAACCATAAATTTGGCCCGGGTCACCCTCAAGTTAGCCCACCCACCTCGACTTTCGCCTCCCGGACTTTAAGTGGCCAAAGTGCCCCCTGAATTTTCTTTGGTTTTTGAGGAAAGGAAATGGAGCAGTAATTGTCTTATCTTGGTAGACACAGGGAATGTGCCATATGGTAAGGGATAAAGGAGGGTGGTAAAGAAGAAAGGAAGAAAGGGGAAATTGATAATTACATTTTGAGTAAAGGTGCGGCGCATCAGTGGAGCTTGGCTGGTTGCCGTGGTTACAAGCGCGCAGCTGTGGCCTCAGAGAGACACCGCGTAACTCGCTTCCACTAGCCTAGCGCAGCTTTTGCTACGAAATATGTACCGGGGCCGCTGGTGATCGCCAGTCCTTAAGACCGTAATCGCTCTGAAAATGTCCAAATTGTAGCCTGTGCCTAAAGAAATTAGCGTAGAGTAGGGGCTATGAAAAACACTGGAAATGCACGCGTTTGGCAGCGTTGTCTCTCATATGCCCTGGCCCCGTGCACTGCACCGTATAGAAATGTTTTTCATCAAGCCTTCAGATATATTGTTACTTTAATGCCTTCAGCAAAAATGTAACCTTCAAGGGCGTTCTCTGTTTCTTTCATTTAGTATTTGATTAGCCTTAGAGATCAAGGCCACTGCAAATATTATGCTTATGAGCAAGCAGTGGATAAATTTTGAGCCTGGTGCGGCGCACACAAACATAAACCGGAAAAGTAAATGGAAAAGTGGCCTGCGGCTGCAAATAAAGAAATAACATTAAAGGGAATGCATTGAAAATTTACGGATATTTAGTGGCATCTGGTCTGCATCCGGTCTTGAAGGCATTAATATCAATGTCTGCCACATGCCATTATGGTGCTGAGAAAGAATGCATAAAAAATGTTTAGTTTCAGATTAAAACTCTATCGATGATCGATGCGGGGTGAAGCAGCACAAATAGGGACAGTTACTAACTTCCTGTTTAGGATTCAGTACTGACCAGAATAACATCTGATCAGAAAGCATATTTTTAGCTGTGCTTATTTGTCTTTATTTGACTAAGGTTTTATCGTTTACCTACCTGAAAAAATCGCTTTGAGATCAGAGCGCTTCAAAAAATGTCAGTTCAGTTCTATGAGGATACTCCAATTTCTAAAAGGCTCTAATTTTAGAAAATGCACACGTTGCCAGAGCATGAGGTTCAGACGGAGCAAACATCGCACCTCAATTAGAAGAATTCAATAGCGGAAACCCGTTATAAGGAAACAAGCCATGGCTCATATTGATTTTGCTGCTATAAGCACGCACACTTGGTTTTGTTCGAACCACGATCCTAGGCATGACCCCGTTACACTGCATGTAATTACCTCTGCTCCACGTGGGAGCGAGACTGTGAGGTCACGCTCCTGTAGCAGCTGGTACAAATATCTGTGCTGCTCTGCCCACGTACCCTTAAGCGAAAGTTGACGAGGAATGTGCTGTCCTTATCTAAGCACCACTCTGACATCCGCCACCTATTTTGTCCAGTCGCTCTTCCGACCGATACAATTCCGAATCTTCTAAAAACGAATTGCGGTGTTTATTCACAGGAGAAAAAAGATCAAAGCTGTATGAAGAGAGAATTTCCTGAAACTGAACCCGAATCTTCAATTTCTTGCAGGTAATTGGACCTGGCTCATTGTCACCGACTCACAGGCATTTCTGGAGCTTGCCTGGCACAATTCAAGCTCCGAATTCGTGGCGCGGAGCCGTGGCCTTGGTGATTATCGTGGTGGCACTCCTACTGTTCTTCATGAATCGGTGAACTTAAGCCTCTCGGACAAATACGCTTGGGTGCTACTCCTGGCAGTTGTTTTGCGCAGTGTAGGCGACTCTAGACATGTACACCACACTCACAAACGAAACACCCCCTGCAGAAAATATCTTACAGTAAACACCAAAACATACAACCTGCACAGTCACAGACGCTCATTGCAGCCACCACGATTTACACGCGAAACTACTTTACAAGACCACTTGCACCTAAAGCACATGCATGGCCCAAGTCGAAAACACCATAGAGCTTCAACACCACCGCTGCATACAGAACAGAGCTGCTCTGATGTTCTTCAAGAATAAGTGATCTCCGCCTTTTCAGTACATTCACTGTGGCGCCACCATTCCTGTTCTTGACGGTTACAAGCTGACATTTTGGGGACCCTCTCACCCTCCTGTCCCCCCACACAGAAACGTGCAGAATGTAAACACAACACCCAGCAGACAACACCATGGGCTAGGTGCTAATGCACCCTTCCTGTACAATCTCAGCAGGAGCCATAATTTTAACAGCAATCCCTATACTCATAACTACACCGCATGGATACCAGCAATTTCCACAGACAAGCAGCCTTACCAACATAACTCCTGCATTAAGGACCCCAGTATTCGCGCTGTTCTTCATGCAGTATCCTGTACGCCCACACCACATGCACAACGTAACACATCCGACATGCACTGGCGTCGACCCTCCTCAGTCACAGCAGCAGTGATTTCCTCTATCATGACGAATATGATGAATATGTTGCATGCATACCAACCATAGTGGAAAACTCCCAAAACAGCCATACGAAGCACCAATGCTGCATCAAGAACGCGGCCATTCCAGCTGTACTCCATGCATCGGTGATTTTCGCCTTTGCAGCACATTTGCTTAGGCACACCATTCCTGTTTCTCTCAGCGGTCTGGGGACCCTCTACGCTTACAAAATGGGTTACATATAACGATGTACGAAAAGGAGTATGGTCATAGCAAGGTCAGTTTGTGCCTCGTGACACGGCAGCCGTGGAATTCACTGGGCGCATTCGCCGGCACTTCTGTTGTTCCTCATGGGCGGGAAAAACGCCTTTTCAACACAATCACTTGTGTGTCATGTGTTGTTGCGTGCTGCCTTGCGCCGCACTGGAGAACATAGGCACCTAAACTACACTAACGTCACAACAGCAAGTGGTCAACAATACAGGCACTGTACACCACAAAAGATCTACGTGCGATTCACTACAAGAGTAACGACACCATTCAAAGACAAATTAATGCCAGCTATTACACCCACCACCTAGATATACAAGCCATATAATCCCAGCCACATTTATCAGTGCCGCCATGACGACTACACGCACAACCACGCCATTATTTCAGCTGTCCCTATCCTACGCGGAAGAGCAATCATATTAACGTCGTCGAAAATTACGACATCAATGCTCTTCACCAGGAAAAGGTGGTCTAAGACCCCGAAAGCTATACGCTCATTATGCGGAAGCTCTCTAACCAAACCAAGCACCAACATTACACAAAAATGAAAGCCACCTTGACCCACACGTCACAATCACGATCGAGTGTAATGTCCTACAATGAGATCCTCGTGAACGAGAGCAGCAGTACGTGGACGGCCAGCACTAAGAACACGAAACCGCGCAAGAGAACCACAACCTTCGAACAACTGGAAACAAAGAAGGCTAAGGTTAACGTCGAAGTGTCTTGGACGGAAATGACCAGCCGAACGCAGACCATATACATCTACGATCAAAGCTAAATACCATAAACTGCACTTTTGTACAACATAGACAAAAACGCAGGCCAGAAGCGGATCACTAAAGACGGCTTGGTTAGTATGCAAGGCCTCAAATATGAGCTATGCTGCTATTTTGAAGGCCATGACATTAGTGTGCTGGGACCGACGGAAACCCGTGCAATGCATGACAAACGCCTCCGCGTACTTCGATCGCCCCATCGTCTGTTCAAATACAACCTTTCAGCTTTGTGCAGAGAGTTCCGCAGCGGCACTTCTACTGTTTTTCATGCTGTCGATGCAGCCAATCACGCAGGGCTTGCAGCGGCGCCAGTTCTCGCGCTTGCGCCGCCTGCTGTCCTGACTCCTCACACTTCCCACATGCACCACCAAAGCGCCACCTAGACGCCTGCATAATTAAAATTACACCACATCGAACAACAGACAAAAGACATTTGCATAACATTAACGACAAATAGAACATAAGCACAAGCACAAGGTGCGAAGAGTGATTCTGCTAGTTCCCTCGATATCGCGAACCAAGCACCAAGAATATCCCACAGCAATCATCGTGAAGAGCCATTCATATTGACGAACACAGCAACAAAAACATGTGGACGTCAATACCACCACTACAGTGAAACACAGCGGTATTAACAACTGACAGTCAAGACGCCCGTCGCCAGAACCACCGCAGGATGCACAGCGATACCACAACGAAGCAAGGACAAGAAAACAAGAATGAGAAATAAAGAAGGGTCGCCGCGGTGGCTCAGTGGTTATGGCGCTCGGCTACTGTCCCGAAAGACGCGGCTTTGATCCCGGCCGCAGCGGTCATATTTCGGTGGAGGCGAAACTCTAGAGGCCTGCGTACTGTTCGATGTCAGTGCACGTTAAAGAACCCTAGGTGGTCGAAATTTCCGAAACCGTTCACTACGGCGCCCATCATAGCGTCTTGAGGGTCGCTTCGGAACATTAAACTCTCATTAACCAAACCAATTGAAACATTCATTAGTATTGTGGACCCAAGCTTTATGCAGCAAGGACATCTGTGTTTGCGACATGCATGAAAGAGTAGAGGCGTACTGATGAGGCTAGAAATACTGTGGGGATAAGATGGCCGCAGCTGTGATGGGACAGGGAGGGATATGGGAGAGCTCTTAGGCCTCCTGTGGATGTGGTGCTGCGGCGCCAGTACATCCCAGCCGCCTAGAAGCACCATGAACCCAGGTGATTTTACCTAGCACTACTATCCCAGCTGCAAGGACGAGGACTAACTTTGGAGGCACAACAGCAAGAATGACATAAGATGGAAAGCACCCTGATCGCACCCATGGAACTGACGAGGGCGGGTGCACTCCGGACTGTCTCACTGTGGCCCTTACGAGCATCAACACGGCCTGCGATACTAGACGGAATGCAATGTGGTGAGCTCCTATGCCATCTGGCTTATTTGTCTCTCGCGAGCTAGAACCTTATGTTCATAGGAATGTGCTCCAGAAAGCATGTGTGATGGCGATGCCACACTCAAGAAGTCTTCCAGAATTACTGACAAGTGACGAGTGCCAATACTCTGCATTACTTATCAACACCTAGAGTTCTTCATTAATAGTCATCCATTAAGATGAAACTCGCTGTCAAGCTTTCCGCTAATAGCAAAACGATCCCATAATTCGTCATCATTTGGGGAGAGTTGCTGACAGGGATACCAAGAATTAACTTACTTTATCCCCTGATTTGTACATAAGCTCCGGCGTCGAAACTATGCTTACTGATTCCAGAAAGTAACCCACATGTTATGCACAGTTATCCAAATTTTGATCCACATTTCCAAGCAATGCTTCCTGGTCGTGCGCAGATGCGTTGACCACGATGACGTAATGAAATTTGGTGCCGCGTCAAAAAATGTTCAGGCATCCTCCAAATTTCGTGGCATGGACGGCGGATGCCAGGATTTTTGCTCATTGGGCATACTGTACAATGCTTTCGCATTTAAAAAGATGATCACAAGCAAGGCTTCTCTGCAGGTCATCGGTGCAGGCCGCCTGCTGAACACCTATCGTGAGCTGCTTTGCCCTTTATCCAGGCGAAATCTGCGCGTGCGTGAGGGATGTGCAGTGTCCCATCCACGCAGCGACGGAAGTCAGCGCCTGCCCCGGTGTCGAGGTCATCCGCATCAACGCAATTCCTCTTGTGAATGGCGGCCACTCTTCTAGCGACGCGCCGACAGAACCCGACATGACCCTAACCGAAGCAAGCACAATTGAGGACATCACAATGGAATCAGCAAAAAGATACAAAACAGCCTTCTTCAATACAGCGAAAACTTGCAACACGATCACGAGAAGAGAGCAGAGCTTTGACAAGACTTTTACACCAGTGAAGAGGATAATAACGAACGTCGAAGACAACTTAGTTGACCTTAGACGAGCAGCGGCAACGGAACCCGGAACTCGTTGGCTGCCAACACTGCACGTAGCGCGAAGCAAGTGGTAACCAAAGCTGCGTCTGTGCCTAGACTCCTCGATACTCTCCCCGCACCATGGACCTCATCCAAGCCGACCTCTGATCACCTTGGGCGTAGTACTGGTGAGCACAGCATATGTTCTTCGTTTTCGCAAAGCTGAGAGATAGCAGCTAAAGACATCGAGATAATGGCAAGCTGTATGGCGATCATCCCTTCACACCCTTGTATTCCGGCAAAGTAAAAACGCACCCATGCAACGCAGAGATAAATTATCACGTTCTGGGAATGAATATCTTCGAATTCGCTCCCGTTTCATAAGAGATGCGGAGAATAGCGTGTACGAGCACTACTATTTCATCTATGGTTTTCATATATGTGCATAGCAAGTAATAACACTCGCTTTGGAAGGCTATGCTCTCACAGATACTTTTTGTCGCTTGTGTCATTGGCCGGTGCTCCGTCTATCGAATGTCGCTAACAGCTGCTGATGTTAGCCAATCCCTGGTAAGCAACAATAATTGTTCAAAGTTAAAATTGGTATCAGCGACCCATTGAGTGTTGAGCGAAGGAGGAGCGCCATTTCCCCTCTTCGGCACTTGTCTGTTGTCGGTACTTTTTTTTGTAACTCAGCAGCCTTACTGTTCAAAACTGTACAGTATGCAGGGACGAACCACGCCACATATTGTGATTTTTCCTCAGCATATCATAAGAAAGTTGTGCTACTTGGACGGTGGAGTCTGTGCTGAATAAGTCTAGAAGGCTTAGAAGTCGCACTAATAAATAGTGCCATGGAACCTATGCTCAATTTGTTGCATTGCGAGAATTTTACCTGCCCAGCATTTCCAGTTGAATGCACTCGCGGAGCCTGCATTATATTTAGCACGTGTGTGATGGCAGGCCCTGATATGAGAGCTGACTCGTATTGGCTGTTTCACCTCAGCTTATACTAAACAGAGTCGCGTATTTTCATTTATTCTTTTAAAATGTTGGTTTTCGTCACAGGTTTGCACTTAACTACTGCGCACATGCAGAAGGAAATATGAAAGGCGCAGTAGATGTGCATAACTCTAAACGTACATCTGCAAATGCCGGGAGTTGGGGGATTAAGAAGTGGATAACTCCGTAGTGGAGGAGTCCGGAGTGGCGCTCGGACTTGACTTTGGCTTTTTAGTTTTGGCGCTGGTAGAACGTGCCCGCCCCGCCGGAGCTCCGAGGTCCGTGGTCGTGGTGGCCATGGTGATGCCGGACGCTTTCTTGCCCTTATCACAAGCGCGCTCATGCGCCGTGTAGCGGTCGTCAGCTTCTAGGCTCTGCACTGGCGCGTCGCCTGCGTATGCTGCAAGGTTGCCATACATTTCGTATCGGGGCGGTGTCGATAGGTGGCACGCGGTCACCATGTACATTCTAGTGACATGGAGGTCAGAATAAAACCAGTGGATAAAGGCTGACCAGCTTTACGCGGAGAAATATTCAGAGCTGCGCATTTCCCTGTTCGTTTCTCTGTTCGATACTTTCCTCAAAGGTCCACGCCGTAAGTTGTGCATTATCGCAGTGTGGATTGGTACCTATGTAACTGACACTGTTGGTGAATCAACATTTAGGAAGTCTGTATCTCTTATTTCTGCAGCCAGTCAAGACCCTGAGCGCAGCTGGCTCACAAGGCGACTGAACCGCTTACCTGGAGCAGAGCCTTTCGCTCAAAGCCCCAGCACGGCGTCTGCAGGATTGAGCCAGTCTTTCTGCCACTGACAGTCACCTTTGGTGCCCACAGCGACGCTTCTCTTGTTCTTCATGGTGCCAGAAATCGTCCAGGTGCTAAGAGCACCTTGCACTGCTGCTGTTTTTCATGCCGGCGGCCTCCCCTATCTAGCCAACGCTACACATCGACACCATCCCCCCCAGCGACAAACTTAGCGAACGCAACACAGCCAGCACAGCCAGAACAAAAACGTGGGCGAGGTCCAAGAACACAATAAGAATTAGACACAAATCAAGTAGTGAACATAACAACGCTGACACTGTCAATGCAACCATGCTCACCAACATAAGAAGAACCGTTAAATGGTATACGTCTACATCCACAAAATTGTGAACAGCAATGAACACGAACAAATTGATCAACACAATAGACCGCAAGTTTCTACGCCCTGCTACACTGCATTCAAATATAGTATTAATGCGTACAAACACTACCTTAAAAATTGTACCAACACAAGAATTCTGCAGCACTAACCGCAGACGGGGCTCGGCAAACCTGTAAAGGTTTTAAAACATGACACCCAGCAACACCAACAGCCCACGTTTTACAGGAACTAAGACACCACACAAAGCATTGCGAAATCCACAAGATACTTGGACGGACACCGATGGCACCAGCTGCAGTTACTACGACGAGCACGACCGCCAACACGACTATCGATGACATGCTGTAAGGATACAGGCGACCAGTTGCACGCCAGCATCACAGAGCTCTACCAGCACTCTCCAGCGACAACTCCGATAGTACTCCGGACATTCACCGCTGCGGCAGTGACGAGGCTTCGCCACATTCCGTGATTCCAGCCCGGATGAAATTCACATGCAGCACGGTGAGTTCATTGACAGCCTCGCTCTTTTCATATTTTCATATTTGTATAAATAAATATGACAGTGCTAGCTAAAGCCATATGTAGCATGCAGGTAACAACATTTCGGCGGCGGGGGCTGAATGACGTGGCAGGCTCCTGGTGAAACTCACGCACACGGCGAATTATGACGATATAGCGTCAGTATATGTCTTTCTCTGAATCCCAAGTTTCCATTTTCTGCAGGTTGACTCATCTGGCTCCTGGCACCATTTCGGATTGGCTGCTTGAAAGTGAAGCATTTCTGCCCGGGCGTCATCAGTCCTGTTCTTGGTTAAAGCGGCGAGTTGGGCGTGTTGGTACATAGTTTTCTGGAAAGCAGCGCTGAACAGACGAGGACAGAGACGAGGCGACAAGGACGGGCGCTGAGTCAGCGCCCGTCCTTGTCGCCTCGTCTCTGTCCTCGTCTGTTCAGCGCTGCTTTCCAGAAAAGTCCTGTTCTTCTTCGTGGTGGCTGTTACCGCACAACGGCCCACCCTGTACGCCTTCTCTACACGACAGCATCCAGAAAACTCCAGCCACTGTACAGCAACCCTGACCTGCAACGAGTACAATCAGTGCTACATGCTTTAGAGCTGCCGCGGCAACTACTCACATGAAAAACCTTTGCGCGCACATATGCGCACAACGCAAACTTTCTAACAAGAACACGAAGGTACACAATGACGGCCACAATACCAATTGCGCCAAAGGAATCCACACAAACACAGCCACCGTAATCACCTGCCATAACTCCACCATTCCAGCGGTCGCTACCATGAGGGCACGTGTGTTGATGAGGCACTTGTGATGTTCTTCATGCATCGGCGAAATGTGCCCTTTCAACACATTTCCCAGAGATGAACCATCTGCAGCCATGGGCTAGACACACACAGAAGCTACACCCCTACAATCCATGACTACACGCATGCATACAGACACCACCACCACAACTATAGCGAACTTACCGGGACTTGTACCGTGGCAACAAGCGTCGCCATCGTGCTGACGGCCAAGAGTTCTCATATTATTCACGCATCGGCGAAGTGCGCCATTTAAGCGCAATCGCTTGAGCGACGTCACTTCTGTTCCTTTTGCGGGGCTGCCATGTGCCGCACTGGTAACACACTACAGAACTACTCCGCACACATTAATGGGCAGAACACCATCTAACAGCAACCTACCCCCTCCGAAACACAACTGCACAGAAGAGCTTTCACGACGACTACAATCAGAACCCCATCTTTTGATTGTAGTCGTCAGCCACACGCGTATCATTCCCGCTGTCGCTGCCGCGTACTGGCGCGTCCAAGTCATCCAAGCTACCAGGATCGTCGCAGTGCTGGTAGCCTACAAATCCCACGCACAATCCAACACCGCGGCCAGCGAGTAACTCCAGTCGCTTAGACCAACCCCATCACAGCTACACAGAGAACGCCACCGACATTGTCACACATACGAGCCCTTATTCTGTGGCAGCACACGAAGGTACTCTGAAGACGACCACAACAAGCACTACGCCAGAAACAACCGATAAAAGCTGTCTCCACTGTACGTGCGCTAGTGTGTAATCGTTTAGACAAGAAGTTGAAGGCACTCATCCCGACTTGCTTTCATCCGGCAAGCAGCATCGTCAATGTGTTGATGACGGCGCTCGTGATGTTCATGTGTCGGCGAATTGCGCCTTTTCAACAGAATCGCCAAAGATGCACCTGCATGGGCAAGGAATGCACAGAAGCTCCACCGAATATACACGCATGCATCCACAAATACACGCATGCATACGGACACCACCACCACAGCTATCGCGAACGTACAACAAACGGGCTGTAAAAATCCAAACAAGAACACAAAGGTACATTAACTCAAAAATGTGCCATAGGAACCCGTGCAATCCACAGCCACATAGATTTTGCCTGTCCTGTCGCGATGCCGAGAAAAGTACGAAGGCACTATGCACCGCGACACAGAAACAACGAACCGTAAAACACGATAGTGAACGTTCCCAGCAGGCAACATGATTAAGGCAGCACTTTATCCACATCCACCATTTGCACATATCCGCCATATCCACATATAACATATCCATCATTGCGGCACCACTCTTGCTGCTCATGTCCGTGGCCGTTCACCACTTTGGCGGCCCTGACGCCTGTGCCACATGCACAACCCCGCATACAATATCAGCCAACAAGCATCTCCAAGCGATAGACGCCCGCCACGACCTACATACAATCTGCACGATCACCACTAAATGCATCACAGCTGCCACGACTACACGCATAAACCACACCTCAATTGCAGATTTAGCCAAGAAACGTGTTTGCAGTCTTCATTTGATAAATAAAACTTTTACAACTCCTGGTTTTCTGAGAAAATGAATTTCACGAGACTGTGATGACTTGCTCCCTGATGCAGTGGACACCTCAATCGCGCTTTGCGCTAAGTGACGGTAGTGAGGTATGTGCTCTGCATGCGCACATACCATAAAACGCGGCAAAATAGGCAGCTGGCGTTCTTTGATGTTGACAACATTGTAGTAGTCTCTGTTAATTTCGAAACGAAAGCTTCACTAGGGTACCTGGTAACGATTTAACGGTGCTTGCAGTTTTGACCTTCAAATCAGACAGAGGTCAAACCAAATAAGTTATGATATAAGGTGAAAGGTCAATGTCAAAGGTTAAAGTCAAAGGTCAAATGCGAAGTTGAGACATTAATGAGATGACGTGGATACCATAGTCGCCCTTTAAGCAATGCAGCAGTAGTGACAGATGTGCGCTGCATGGTTTGGCATTCACAATGCTGCAGCAAAAAGGCGGCACTAAAGCAGAAGCGGCAAGTATGGTGGCCAAGTGGTTGAAGTGCTCGAAGTACGTAAACACCTCCCAGGATATACCCATGCCAGATGGGTATCGACACGGTACCCTCTTTCGTGCAGGGAAACAGCCTTGCGTGTTCTCTGGCTAAATCGGAACTGCTCACTAAGCCTCAAAGGCAGCACCCGACCTTTTAAAACCCTTTTGAGTTCCATATTCACAACACGGAAAAGATCCGCCAGCTACGCTTCACCATATCGCCGGGGTATGACAGAAGCCGACATGAGCAGGATCATGCAGTAAATATTCAAATCACTTACGCAGAGATGAAGAGGCACTTAATAGCTTCATTGGGACAGAGATTAGGGGATTAGAGAAGCTAATACATATGCAAATGTCTAATTTTTTTGATAAGCATAATCTTATTTCCTCTGCCCAGTTTGGATTTAGAAAACGCCGATCGACGGAATTAGCACTACTTGAGCAAAAAGAATTTATTCTGTCGCAGTTTGACAACAAGAATTTTGTGCTCGGCCTTTACATAGATTTCACTAAAGCATTTGATTGCATCCATCATTCATATTACTTGAAAAGCTTGAGACTTACGGCGTTCGAGGACACAGTCAAAATCTCATAAAATCATACCTAGATCATCGCCATCAATATGTACAAATAGAGAACTGCCGTTCAGATTTGAAACAAATCAACAGAGGTGTTCCTCAAGACAGTATTCTTGGCCCGTTCCTTTTTATAGTCTATATAAATGACTTAGTTCATATCTACAGAGATGCAAAATATATTTTATACGCTGATGACGCTAGTATATTTTTTTCATCACCTGAACCTAGTAGCCTTCAGAATAAAGCCAACTCTGCTCTAAGATCCCTTCATAAATGGTCCGCAGCAAACAGTCTACAAATTAATACAAAAAGACAAAAGCCGTAATTTTCAGACCGAAATCGAAGCAAATAAACAGCAGTCTAATCACCCTTCTTTACGAGAACGAAAAAATCGAAATAGATAGTAGTGTTAAAATACTTGGAGTTATCTTCACACAAAATATGCTTTGGGATGCGCACATTGAATCTGTGTCAGGGAAGCTATCTCGTATTGTTGGTATGACGGCGCGACACAGAGCTATATTACCTTTCAATATAAAGCTTCTTATTTACAATACTCTCTTTTTTTCTTCTTTGTATTATTGTGCATTGGTATGGGGTACCACGACACGTACAAATCTTGAAAGAATACATATACTTCAAAAAAAAATTGTTCGAGCACTTTTTAATGTACCGTATCATTCCCATACTTCACAGCTATTTTCGAAAGCAAACATAATACGCGCGTTTAATCTTTATAACTATAAGTTAAGTCTGGCTTTCAAACGGGAGGTGAAAGAAAATCTCAAGTTTTTTCATGAATTATCAGATCTCGATAAAAACACACATTCCTACACCACCCGTTACACAGAACCGTGGAAAGTGGTCACTGCGCGGGTAAATTATTCCAGGCAAAAAGTGTCATACACACTGCCAACCCTTTTAAATTCATTTCACAAATCAGGTATAGATTTGCATACGCTTTCTGTACGAACCCTACGCCAACATTTCATTAACAATCCTTGCTTACAATAACAACTAAAAGTGTTATCTTGCCTTTTGTTATGTTTACCTGTTGTGACTATCAAGTGTGCGTGCATTAATTTTGAATATTGTGCTTTCTGCGAGTTCTTTGTTTTATTTTGTTGTTGTCCTATCGCTGCCTGCTTTGTAGGGAGGCTGCGGGCTTCAGTCAAGTCGCTTGTTGTCAAGGGGCTTTTATCCGCAGTCTCCCCCATCACTGATGGAAATAAACAAGTTATTATTATTATTATTATACAAGGCGCAGGTGGCCGCCGCTGACTCCATCGACTGACCTTTCGTTTTTCTCGCTCCCTAGCCACTACTGCGCATGCGCTACTAGCAGCACCGAGCCACTGGTGTTCCGCCGCTGCGCTGTGCCGTGCCTTTCCTCGAAAATCCAACTTTCAGTTTTCTCTTTCTTCTTTCCCTCCCTCCTTTAGCCCTTACTTTACGGCGCGGTTCGGGTTTCAACCGAGATATGTGATACTGCTACTGTGCCATTTCCTTTCCTCAAAAACTAAACAAAACAAGCGATCCGACGGCGTTCATAGAGTTCATTGGCGTTGACAGCTTTGCTAAGTCCCGTTCATTTTTACGAAACGAAAGGCGAACAACCGGCTCCGTGGGTCAGTGGAGACCTCAATCTCGCTTTTGCTTTGTATATCCTTGATTAGCTGAGCTAATCCACATTAATTTTTTACACGGTCGCTGAGCTAGTCGAAGCCCATAAGACGGCACTTGTGACCCGCATATAGCGCACTGGTGCGGGACGCGTAATTATCGACAAACTCCACATCCACCCCGTAAAGAAGGTATGTGCCACATCCAATTTATCAGTCGAGATTGCTAATAGGCCAGCTGTTAAACCAGTAGCCAAGAACTTGCTGCCAGAATAACACCACGGCCACAGGAATGCAAGGGCGCCGGCCTTTGAGAAACAGCACAAGAACGAACCATGAGCAGTGTACAGGATGCAGCTCAACACATAAAAGGCGGAACAAGGTGGCATGTATGGCCTCTCCAAAGTCAGCCCTCGTTTACGCTACAACCTTTCACGCTAGCTTAATACGCGAGGCAAAGGAAGTAGCTATCGCACGGAGGGGGAGTGGAGGGGAGGGCATCGTGGATCTCCGCACCGAAACTATTCTAAGCGGCTCTAAGAGCGCCGTTCAAAATTTCGCCAAAACTCGGTAAGCGCGCTCGCAATGCGAATTCTGCGCATCCGGACTCTCAATCACAACATCAATCGCGTATGGGTTCCGGCTCACGCGAGTAACTGCGGAAATGAGGGGGTCGACCATGTGGCCCGAGGTTTTAACCGACCGGGGGACGGGAGACCTCTCGGGAACGGACGCCCCCGCCGAGGGACCTGACCCGTATACGTGGAGAATACAAACTTTGATCGTAAGCTATCCCCCGCCCCAGGTGGCTCAGTGGTTAGTGCGCTCGGCTGCTGATCCGGAGTACTCGAGTTCGAACCCGACCGCGGCGGCTGCGTTTCGATGGCGATGAAACGCTAAGGCGCCCGTATGCTGTGCGATGTCAGTGCACGTTGAAGAACCCCAGGTGGTTGAAATTAATTCCGAGCCCTCCACTAAGGCACCTCTTTCTCAAATTCTTGTTTAAATCTCTCCTTTATCCCTCCCCTTACGGCGTGGTTAAGATGTCCGCCGATATGTGAGCCAGGTACTGCGGCATTTCCTTTCCCCAGAAATAGTTTTCATTTTTTTATAGCGAGCTAAGATGCGACTCTCATCCCGGACCTGGACAGGGCGCCATCCACGACAATCAGACGCCTACAAACAAATTCAATTTCTAGCTCCTACTGATTATGATTAATCAATAACCGTGAATATGATCCCGCATGCCCGCACTGCGGTGACGGCACGCACGCCACCCAAGACGATATTTTGTGGGATTGCGCTAGCAAACCCTCTTTGATGACACTCTTTCCAGCTCCTGGAATGGGACAAGCTCTTGGCCAGTTCAAGAAAACAACGCAACTGGCCCTCATCATGCGAGCTTGACGCCTCCGACTGGAGGCCACCCTGGACTCGCCCCGGTCCCAACTAATCCCCTCCATTTCGAGGCAGTAAAGTTGTAGCCACCCACCACCTTCCCTTACAGCGCAGTTCAGGTGTCCACCAAGATAAGTGCGACAGTTACTGCGTGGTTTCCTCGCATAAAAACCAATTTGCTGCATTTTTATGAAGGGAAAACGCTAAGGCGCACGTAAGCTGTGCCATGTCAGGGGTGATTTAGATCTCCAGGTAGTCTAAATTAATCTGGAGCTCTATACTACGGCAGCTCTTCCTTTCTTCTTTCACTACCTCCTTTGCCCTTTCCTTACGGCGTGGCTCTGGTGACCAACTATATATGAGACAGATACTGCGCCATTTCTTTCCCCCAAAACCAATTATTATTATTGCTATTATTTGAAAAAGTCGAATAATAAAAAAAATTGCGGCTAAGAGAAAAAGAAGAAGCAAGACGTATATGAGCAGAAGCCCGGGTCAGAAATTGATTTTTTGGAGGGAATGGAAATGGCGCAGTATCCGTCTCATATATCGGCGGACAGGCCGTAGCGGAGGGCTCCGGAAAAATTTCGACCACCTGGGTATCTTTAACGTGCCCTGATATCGCACAGCACACGGGCGCCTTAGCGTTTTGCCTCCATAAAAACGCGGCCGCCGTCGGGCTCGAACTCGGGAACTCGGGATCACAAGCCGAGCGCCCTAACCACTGACCGCAGGTCCTTGGTCTGAATGTCCCGGCTTTGTGTGTCTTTCTCTCTGTCTGCACGAGCGAGCGATTGTGGTCCATTTAGAGCCAGTGGGCATGGCTCAGGCTTCCCTTTCCATTCTTCCTTCAGTCACAGGAGCAACACAAGGGGATGCCCTTGGCGGCCGCGATGCGAGGTGGTTCGTGGGTTAGTTCGTTCCCGAGGCCTACCGATGAGGCGTTGAGACCACCGCTTTCCGTCCCGGCCCGTGGTCCACGAAGGTCTGCCGTCCTCGGAACCAGGGTCCTGTCCTCGGTCCTAGGGTCCTTGGAGCTAGGGTCGGCAGGCCTGCCGAATTATGTGCGGGGTTGGATACCGCCATTCGCCCCCACTATACGATAACAGATAGTATGGGTGTCAGGTCAGCAGGGGGTTGAGGGGAACGAGGCCGCTCACGCGGCTGTCCGAGCGTTCCTTCCCCCGGGCTCCACTCGATCCCCCAGAGCCACCGCAGCAATCATACCATTCCTTCTAATCTCTTACTCGGATATAACAAACCATCTACGCCTCTTTGCAGGCGGCTGCTTTCGATGGAGGCGAAACGCTAAGGCGCCCGTGTGCTATGCGATTTCAGTGAACGTTAAAGGTCCCCAAGTGGTCGAACTTATTACAGAGTCCTCGACTACGGCACCTCTTGATTCCTTTCTTCTTTCACTCCCTCCTTTATCCCTTCCCTTACGGCGTGGTTCAGGTGTCCAATGATATATGTGGCAGATACTGCGCCATTTCCTTTCCCAAAAACCAAGTGGTGGTGGTGGTGGTTGTTTATTAAAATAATAGTAAAAAGGAAGGAAAAGATTTTTGCTAGCCCCGGCATCTGCCATCGATACTGATGCACCTAAGCTGGGGCAGCGGAAATAAAAGATAGCAGGCAGAATAGAGAAATGAAATGAAAGAGCTGAGGGGACGGGAAGAGAGGATAGGGGGAGAAGTAATATGTACAAACCATTTACACAATAAATTATTATTATTATTATTATTATTATTATTATTATTATTATTATTATTATTATTATTATTATTATTATTATTATTATTATTATTATTACGCCTCTGCAGGAGGGTACTCCCGGGACACGGAAAAGTCCCGACAGAACCTAGGAGTGCCACTTTAGATAGCTCTAACCTCGGTCTTTCTTAAACCGCGTCACACTAATACACATATGGACCCTACATTCACGGGCAGGTTGAAATTCTGCGGGCGATATGCAGACCTATACCACATGGTGTGAGCCAGCCAGTACAATACACATATAGCCGTTACAAGTCAAGCCAACTAGGGAGGGTTGGAAGGCGGCCGTGTCCGGCTGTGACCTGGAGGCCCAGCGAGCCCTGGTCCAGAGAGCGCGGGCACCAGCGGCACCAATGGCATCCCGGATTAGGGAACTTTCTGACGGGCTAGTTATTAAATCTCTAGGGACTGCCACCCAGCACAACCATACCCCATCTCCCATTCCTAATTTAATACAGTGCAACAAAAAGTGTTTTATCCTCCTCCTTTTCCACCGGAATCCTCCACTACGCCACCTCTTTCTTCCTCTCTTCTTTACGTCCGTCCTTTATCCCTTCCCTTACGGCGCGGTTCACGTGTCCGCTGAAATATGAAACAAAAACTGCGCCTGCCCTCCGTGGTGGCTCAGTGGTTAGGGCGCTCGTCTACTGATCCGGAGTTCCCGGGTTCGAACCAGACCGCAGAGGCTGCATTTTAATGGAGGCGAAACGTTAAGACCCCCGTGTGCTGTGCGATATCAGTGCATGTTAAAGATTCCCAGGTAATCGAAATTACTCAGGAGCCCTCCACTACGGCACATCTTTCGTCCATATTTCTCTCGTACCCTCCTTTCTCTCTTCTCTTACGGCCTTACAGGTGGCCCCAATATGAGAGACTGATACTGCGCCATTTCCTTTCCCAAATACCAATTTTAATTTTTATTTTTACATTCCGCAGGTGGATGCCACCGCATACAGACACAGAGAGAGAGAGAGAGTAAAACTTTATTTGGCAAGTGAGTTTTAGACCGTGCTGGGTCCCCGGGCCACTGCGCGGTCGCGCACTGCATCAAGTCATGTGTGGGACATGACGTCGGCAGCCCGAGTCACCGCCGCAAGATGTCGATGGACACCTGAACCGCGTCGTAAACGAAGGGATAAAGGAAGGAGTTAAAGAAGAAAGGAAGAAAGAGGGGCCGTAGTGGAGGGCTCCGGAATAGATCCCTCCTGACATCGCACAGCACATGGGCGCCTTAGCGTTTTTCCTCCATAAAAAAGGAGCAAATTGGTTTTTAGGTGAGGAAATGAAGCAGTAACTGTCTCACTTATCACAGTGGACACCCGAACCGCGCCGTAAGGGAAAGTGGTGGGTGGTTACAGTGTTACTGCCTCAAAATGGAAGGGATTAGTTGGGACTGGGGCGAGTCCAAGTTGGCCTACAGTCGGGGGCGACCAGCTCGCATGATGAGGGTCAGTTGCGTTGTTTTCTTGAACTGGCCAAGAGCCTGTCCCATTCCAGGGAGCTGGCAAGAGTGTCATCGGAGAGGGTTTGCCAGCGCATTCCCATAAAATATGACCTTGGGTGGCGTGCGTCCCGTCACCACAGTGCGAGCATTCACGGTTTGTGATTAATCATAATCGGTAGGAGCTAGGAATTGCCTTTGTTTGTAGGCGTCTGAGTGTCGTGGATTGCGCCCGGTCCGGGTCCGGGATGAGGGGCGCATCTTAGCTCGCGATAAAAAAAAACAACTTTAAATTGGTTTTTTGGGAAACGAAATGGCACAGTATATGTCTCACATATCGGCGGACACCTGAGCCACACCTTAAGGGAAGGGATAAAGGAGGGAGTGGAAAAAGAATTAAAGAAAGTTGCCATAGTGGAGGACTCGGGAATAATTTCGACCACCTGGGGATCTTCAACGTGCACTGACATCACACAGCACACGGGCGCCTTAGCGTTTCGCCTCCATCGAAAGAAACGCAGCCGCCGCGGTCGGATTACAACCCGGGAGCCGAACCATTTTTGTGGCTTCTTGCGCTTCCCCCCGCGTCATTCAGAACTGAAGCTCGAGTAGTTCACCGAAAGGCATAGCGGTTATTGCTGGGCCTTGCCACTTGCAGCTGCAAATGACTTGGTGAAGCTAGAGCCACAGCGTTGCGCCTACCTTCCTCGCAGCGCCTGTAGTACAACCTTTTGTCACAACTTCTGCGACTTGTCAGAACAGCGGCTAGAAGACCCCTGCTGCGCCGTTTACACATTGTGAACAAAATTATACAGATGAGGTTGGAACACTCCATGACAAGCGCGACCACAACGAGCTGCACTGTGCGGAATTAGGACATAAATACCACGGCTACCTGCGGATATACACACATGACTGAGTTAACAGAGAAGCACGCAATTCGACGCCACAATTTTTTATTCCTGAATAGGGCATGAGAGGTTTGAACATTTAATTGACCTAGTGCCATCCACGCACGAGGAAATGATATTTAATCAACTGCTGCGCAAATACGTATTTCTCTTCTTAACTTAGGGTAGGTAGGGGGGCCGGTTCAAACATTAAAAGTTATTCTGTATTCTGTAATCTGCATGACATTTATTCGTCCGGCGCTAAACGCAGTCAATATTAAAGGCAAGCAAGCAGAAGTGATAATCACCGACTACGAGCGAGCAGTTCAGCGCCTTCGGAAAAGGCCACGATTCTCTATCTGGGACCGCATCATGTTTCAGAAGCTGGAATAAACGTTGACGTTCAATCGGTCCCGTCACACATCGCGGAAAGAGAGCTGACGGTCTCGCCAGTTTGGCCCATATGTTTAAGGCATCTCTGACTCTGGCGAACGACCATAGGCAGCACTGCGTCGCTGTAATTCGCAGCCATTTTGTGTCCTTCTCGCCCAACTTCTCACACCTTTCAGCAGTCGAGCCTCGGACCTCGTTGTTCCGGCTACGCACAGAAGCTCATGGACGACAGCCTGGTTACGCAAAGTAGGCCTCCTCGCGTCCCCGATTTGCACTGTGCCAAGTTCTAGCAGACCAAGGACGCATCTTGTAGAAATGTGCCAAGTGAAGGAACGCACGAAATAAAAGGAACCTAGCGTCTTTGGCAACGGTAGCCAGTCTGCGTGGTTTGCTTCATGTATTCGAGTGCTTGGGGCTAAACATCAAAAGGCCTTGAAAAGTGAGGAAAAGGTTTTGCCTTTGATTGCCGAGATTTATAGCTCGAGAGGGGAGATAATTGCTCCATTACACTATACGACTGAAAAACAGAACATGCAGCCCGGTCGAGGTACTCGCAGCAGTACAGAGGATATTCCTTGACTTCCTGGGTTTAGTCAGACTACTGGGTGTATTGTAGCGCTGCCAGTGTGGAATCATGGGGACCACTTTTAATATGAACTCCGCTAAGTAGCTTTCTTCTCTTTTCTCTTTTTGTCTTCTCAACATGCAGAGTGTTTGTACGTGCGATTGCCCAATGGTAAGCTAACCATGGCTTCTTTATTCTTGAAACAAAATTGGTCGTGTTGCAGACATACTGAAGTCGCGTGCAATATTTTAAACGAAAAATGATTAAACTTATTTCAGGAGAGTGTGGACTGCGTCCCACAAATAAAACGCGCTTCATCAATTCTACGTTCGTAACTCTTGAAGCCTACCAACTAGAGACGCTGTTTCCTACACAGCAGGCAGCTGCAGAGGCGGGAGACGCACATCTATTTCATCGCTGGAATAACAAGAATTCTATTTAGCTTGAGCTGCAGAGTTGTAGACCATGACGACGAACTACCAACAGTGGCGTTTTTTTTTTGTTTTCGTCATTTGATGATTATCATTCTTCGAAGGAATCGACGATTGACCAATCCGCAAGGAGAGACCGTGAAGAAGCTGTGACGTCGATGCCGCGTGGCGCGAGCGAGCCAAGCAGGCTATAAAACAGCACATCATTGGAACGCCTCAGACGAACGACAGTGGGCCTACGTGTAGGACGCAAGCAGCCATGGCTCTTGTGGAACGTAAGTGCTCCGGAGTTGTTCGAGGTTGCGAGTCCTGGCTGCTCGGACAAGACAGGGCCCCCAAGTTCATCTGCAGGAAGTCGCGGAGGACTCGGCCCCTATCCGTCCAGCGGCCCTTTGCTGCCTCGATGCCTCGATGCGCTTCTGCTGGCATCGAGACAACCCATATAAGCGGCCCAAGTGACACGCACCACGTCATCACCTGCCTGGCTGCACCCAACACTGACGGCAGCGTCTCGCTGAATTTCGAGGTGAGCAGAAACTGCTGTAAGCTCGTTGCTGTATCTGGCGCAGGTTTTTTTTCTGTGCATAGCTCAGAGTGATTTAGTGTGGTCCTTCGGATATTCGAACTGCGTCTCGCGCATCATAGACTGATTTTCTTGTCCACCATTTCTTTTTCGGTGCTTCCTTTCCGCGCATTCTGTTGGGCAATCATGACAAAATTGTCCATTTGCCGCACGTTCGAATTAAGTAACGGCTCGCTAATTGGCTGTGCGTATCCGAGAGACCGCTCTAATTAGCCTAATACCCCTAAAATAGATCCTACGTGTTGGAAGGCGGCGTAACGGTTTTAACGTCTCCGAGCGCCACATGTATGAGCAGTGAGGGGCAGCTTAGCGGTGGCTCTCGGATTAATTTACACCACCGGTGGTCCTTCAACGTTGAGCCACACGGGTACCCGTGTGTGTCTTAGGAAGAACCCCCATAGCCCCTCGGAACAGAGGGGACAAGAAAAAGGGAGGGCACTGCCGAGCCAGGTATCGAGCACTTGCTGTCAAGCCAGGCAGCGAGCGCCTGCTCTCGAGACAGGTATCGAGCACTTGCTCTCGAGCCAGGTAGCGAGCGCGTGCTCTCGAGGCAGGTATCGAGCACGCGCTCTCGAGTCAGGTAGCGAGCGCGTGCTGCCGAGCTAGACGCCGTTCGATTTTGGGGCTGGGCGGCAGAGTCGTGCCGACTGTGCGAGGCTGCCTTTGTCCGTGGTCGCTGCCCCAGGAGCCACCCGTGCAGAGCCAACTGTTCAAGGTGTTCGAATCCAAGGACGCGGCTTTGGGAGCCAGCGGTGTCGTGTTGGCGACGCTGAACTGACCTTCAAAAAGCGAGCCGGCACGACCAGACGTTGTGCCACTAGACTTAGCACTATTCGAACAAAGGACCAGCACCGGCATCGTGACCCGAACGACCACCGTGGGACTTCCTGCGAATGTGAGTCGCACCTTAGTAGAGTTCATTTTTTGTCCCTTTCACTTATTATTTTCTGTTTAGCGTAATTGGTTCGTAAACGTATATTGGTTCCTATAATAGTGGTTTGGTTCCTTGGCGCGTAGCGCGTTCATGGGTAAGAGCTTCGCCACGAACATTTACTGCGTGTAGCAGGAAGGATTCGTATTCAGCTGTAAGCGCCGTGGATTCGCTCGTGACATACTCTTGAGCCATCACGGCATGGTTCCCTCCCTGCACCGCCTGGCAGTAGCCGCGTAACTTCGTCAGTCTTAGACGAGCGCCTGCTTGGGAACGCGGCCTCGGGCGCGAGGCTCCCTGCGCCTGCCCTTGCCTTGCGTGGCTGCGGCGAGCATATTAGGCGATGTCAGCGCACGTTAAAGGTCCCCATGTGGTCGATAATTTTTTGGAGTTCTCCACTACAGGACCGCCGTGGCGGCTGAATGGCTACGGCTCTCGGCTGCTGCCCCGAAAGATTCAGGTTCGATCCCGGCCGCTCGGTCGAATTTCGATGGAGGGGAAATTCTAGAGGCCCGTGTACTGCGCGATATCAGTGCACGTCAAGAAACGCGGGTGGTGGAAATTTCCGGAGCCTTTCACAACGACGTCCCTTATAGCCTGAGTCGCTCTGGGATGCTAAACACCCATAAAGCAAACCAAACCTCTCTCTTCACTGCCACCCTCCTCCCATTCCACACAACAGGGTTGAGGCGTTCGCCAAGAAGTGTTACTGCGCCTTTCATTTTCCTTATAACCGATATTTTTGAGGCGTCGGTGAATGCGGCAAATGAGAGCGTTAGCTGTATGTGGACACTGGTAAACACAGTTGGCTGACGGCATTCAGAGTTTGACTTTGGGCGCGCACCTCACGTCTTTGCTCCGCTTCGCAAACGAGAACTTCGATTCCCCGGCGAGACTCGCGTTTCCTATCGGCGCTTCGTTCTTGCGTGCTTTTGAGGCTGCGAGCCAACAACGCGGCAGCGGATGTGCTGCTAAGCGAACGCTCTTGCCAGACTGCCGAAGCTCTGGCCTGTGCGTGTGGCCAAAGTGGCGCGTGGCCAGCTCAAGTTTCTGCACGACGCTGTTTCGCCTCAACCATGGCATTGGGCTCGAATGACCCATAACATGTCGACGCGCCGCGTAGCAGTGCGTGTGTATGCGGCACTGCGTCGCTTTAGGCGCCTGCATCGAGCGTCTGCGATTGGCCGTCGACGTGAGTGCAGTGCGTACACGATTCTGTAATGCACGATGCCGCCCGGCCTGTGTCACCTGCGGATGACACGTCACTCAGCCGCCGCCGCCGAAACCGAGCGCTCGCCTGTCTCTGTACGCCGGCGGCGTTTTTGTTCATTGGCGTTGACAAAGTTCTAGACTCCAATGATTTTGAGGAAAGGAAGGGAGCATAATCGGCTCCCTGGGCGAGTGGACGCCTCAATCGCGCTTTGATGTACTACGTGGCGATGGTGAGAGGTGTGGGCTGCATCCATTAGCGCTGACGAAGTCCGGCAGACACGCGGAACTGCAGCAATAGGCCTCAGCGTTCATTGGTGACCATCCGCAAGCTCAGCCATCAATTTAACTGCCACCTGCCAGGGTGATAGGCTGCGCGCGCTGCCTATGCAGTGTGCGGAACGCTCTCTACGTTAGACGACAACACGCGTCTACTTGCCCGATACACCACAGCTTTCGCTCTCTAACTAGGTTCAGCAGTAGTTAAACCACAGCTATTTTTTTCCTCTGCTGTTTCGGCGTATGGTTTATAGGGATTAACGTCCCGAAGTGACTTAAGGCTATGAGTAACTCCGTAGTGAAGGGCTACGAAAATTTCTACCTCTTGGGGTTCTCTAACGTGCACTGACATCGCTCAGCACACGGGCGCCTTAGCGTTTCGCCTCCATTGAAACGCTGCCGCCGCGGTCGGGTTCGAACAGGGGTACTACGCTCAGTCATCGAGCGCCTTAACCACTAAACCAACGCGGCGGGCAGGCAGCAGGGTCCACCTAAAAATTCAGGCAGTTATGCGGCTTTGTTTTTCTATAGCCCAGGAGAGGTTGATTTTGAGAAAAGGGAAAGCTCATGAATCTTTCTCTTGATCTATGGACACATCGCGGTGTGTGGCGGTAGTGTCCATCTGCAAAAAAATCGTGCTTTCACTCAATATTTCGTGCCTAGCAATGCTAAAGCACCAGATATTTTAAAGCGATAGCTTTACTACTACCCTCCGTAGCTTCTTCGCCGTGTGCACGAGTTTGACATGAACCGAGGAGAAATCACATGACACCTATACCGTCTCTCAGCAAGCCGTCACAGAAACCAAGCGCTCGCTTCTGTTTCGATAAGCCGATGGCTTTTGTTGTGTTCATTGGCGTTGGCTTTGACGAACTTCTAGACTGCGATGATTTTGTGCAAAGGAAGGGGCTGGACTGGCTCCCTGAGTCTGTAACTGGCCCTTATATCTCGGTGGACACCCGAACCACGCTGTGAGGGAAGCCTTAAAGGAGGGAGTGTAAAAAGAAAGCATGAAAGAAATGGTATAGGGCTTCTGAATAATTTCGACTACCTGGGAATCTAACATTAAGTGACATCGCACAGCTTACGGGCTCCTTTTTGCGTTTCGCCCTTATCGAAGCCCGGCGCTGTAGCTATAGGGCCCAGCGTTCATTGGGTGACCAACTTCTCTCAATCAACCATTGATTTAACTGCCACCTTCCAGGGTGACAGGGTGAATGTGCTGCCTATCCAGTGTGCAGAACGCACTAAACGTTACAGAGGCCGAGCCGCTACCGCAGCTTTCGCTGTCTGCGGGTTCAGCAGTAGTCAAACCGCAGCTAACATTTTCTGGGCGTTTTTGATCTATTCACGGACAAAGTGAGCCAGCTGTGCGCCTTTAATTTCCTATATCCAACGGAGTGTTTATACTGCGAGTAAGGCTAGACTGGGAATTAGTTATTCGCCTTGTGCGGGCTGGCCATGGTCATAATAATAATAATAATAATAATAATAATAATAATAATAATAATAATAATAATTGGTTTTTGGGGAAAGGAAATGGCGCAGTATCTGTCTCATATATCGTTGGATACCTGAACCGCGCCGTAAGGGAAGGGATAAAGGAGGGAGTGAAAGAAAAAAGGAAGAGGTGCCGTAGTGGAGGGCTCCGGAATAATTTCGACCACCTGGGGATCTTTAACGTGCACATGCATCGCACAGCGCACTGGCGGCTTTTGCGTTTCGCCTGCATCGAAACGCGGCCGCCGCGGTCGGGTTCAGACCCGGGCACTCTGGATCAGCAGCCCAGCGCCCTAACTATTGAGTCACCGCGGCGGGTTGAGTTTAGTAGATTGTCTTATTTCCACCACAGTTGTTTAGTTAGGCACTCGGCTGCTGAGCCGGAGTAGCTCTATGGCACAAACGCGGGTGTGGCGGCCGCGGTGCAAGCGTTCGATGGAGGCGAATCGCACAGCGCTGTCGGTGCATGTTAAAGATCCCCAGGTGGTCGAATTTATTCGGGATAAGTTACCTCTTTTTTCTCTCACTCCGAACCTCTTCTATCACCGTCTATCATCGTTCAAAACGTGTTTTGGGTGTCTCATCTCAGTTGTAGTCAACATAGTGCCTTGCGCGTGTGTGTTTTTTGCTCCATCATGAGCTAATCACGCGCACAACCTGGACCTATTTCTTATTGTGTAAATAATTTGTGTATATTACCTCTCCCCCTATCCTCTCTTGCTGTCCCCTCAACTCTTTCATTTCATTTCTCCAATCTGCCTGCTATCCTTTATTTCCGCTGCCCCAGCTTTCATGTAATGTAGTGGCTGGAATTTCGCATCATCAAGCAGCAACATTGGTATTAGGAGACATCTTATTGGAGCGGAAGGGTGATATTCGACACTTTCCTAATTTTGCCCGTGCTGACAATGAATCGATTAATGATGTTTAGATCTTCATTATTGTAGTTTTATGCACACCACTTGTAGTGTGGATCACCTGTAGCTTGTTTTCAAAAACATTGTTTGTGACTGAATTTAGCGCTTTGTACCAGTGATATGCAAGAAGTCGGAAAATCACAATCCCTGGATTACGCGCGAAACATTGCAATTGCAGCACGAGCTAAAACGACTAAAGAAAAGAATAAAAAAGTCTAGACTAGCCAATTTAGAGGCAAAAATCTATGTAGTTTCAGAGATTATAAAATAGTATATTCTGAATGATAAAGAATAATACTACAATACGCAACTTCCGGCTTTTATAATAATTTCTCCTGACAAGTTTTGGAGGTCAATTGCATCAGTTTATCGTTCTAACGATACGTTTATTATAAATGGGCAACATGTAAGTGACATTGTCCAGGTTTCCTCAGCATCTAATTCCAGCTTTAAGAAAGTTTTCACAAAACATGACGGGCGTGTCCCACCCTTAGCATGTCCCTTTCTTCCATGCCTGATGTTGTAATTTCTGATGAGGGCGTTTTAAATCTTTTGTTAAAACTGGATGTTAGGAATCGTCTGAACCAGCAGATATTCCGAATGCCTTTCTTAAACAGTATGCAGAGTGGTGTTCCAAGTATTTGTGCGTGCTATTCGCTCGATATTTTAAAGAAGGTGTTTACCGTGTTTTTGGAAAACTGCTCGAATTAAGCCTTTGCACAAAAATGGACAGACGACGTGTATTCAGAATTATCGCCTTATTTCTTTAACTTCGACAACGTGCAAATTGTGACAACACATCATTCATAAGCATCTAATTTTCTCGACGAGCATAATGTACTGGCAGTTGTTCAACGTGGGTTCAGACGAGGGGATTCAACATGCGCTCAGCTGGTCGAAACAATCCACGATTTTGCGAAAGCAATCCACGAAGGAAAACAAACAGATGTTATCTTAATGAACTTTCGAAAAGCTTTCTATAAGGTTTCGCACCAGAAACTACTTCATAAACTCAGTATTGTTATAAATAATAAACAGATATTAACATGGATGCGATCGTACCGATCTGATCACCGTCAGTTTGTCGAAGTGCATAAAGCCTGCTTCAATTACGTTCCTGTCGATTCTGGCGTTCCCCATGGATCCGTCCTCGTCCCCCTATGTTTTTAATATTTATTAATGATATTGTTAAAGAGCTGTCAGTTCGTGTTAAGTTATATGCGGACGACTTCGTGCTGTATAAGAAAATAAGTTCGACTGAAGATCAAATTAGGCTGAATAATGATTTTGCAAAAATAGTTTCTTGTTGTGAGAAGTGGCAAATGTCAATTAATTTTGAAAAAATGGTATTTATGAAGATAACTAAAAAAACCCTCTTCTATATCACTACAATGCTAATAATAATTTTCTTCATGAAGTCACAGAATATAAGTGTCTAGGCCTGTGGATTTCTGATAACCTCTCTTGGATCAAGCATGTAGACTATATTTCAGCAAACGCTCTCTGAAAGCTTTTTTTTCTTACGACGCTCGCATAAGTTAGCAACCCCTGGTACATGCCTCCTTGCCTACAACACTATTATTAGACCAAGCTTAGAATATGCAGTAAATATCTGGGACTCTTTTACAAAGGTAAACATAAATAAACTTGAAAGAATTCAAAAGAAAGCAGTAAGGTTTGTATATAACACTTACGGGCGAGCATCAGTTAGTGACCTCCTCAAAAAAAAAGCGGCTTACCCTCTATTTCTAACCAAAATTGCATATGTCGCTTAAAGTTTTTCTTTCAGTTACTTATTCCTCGGGGTACCAAACTAGAAATCGCCATTCTCTTTGCATAACACCGTTAAATTCGCAAGTTAATTATTTTAAATATTCTTTTTTTCCAAGGACCATCACTGATTGGAATAACCTCACGGATAATGTCCTGAGGCAGACGTCATTGCATTTGCTTGAAGGGCACTTGAAATGATATTTGTTTACGACCTTGCCGCGGTATTTTCTTGCTGACTTTCTGTGTAAAATTCTATTTCGTGTGTAAGTGCCTGTATTTTTGTATGCGAACACAATGTTTCCCACCTGCTATGATCTTGCGTACAAGATCGCTGTATCCATAAGTAAAGAAAATTATCTAATATAATGGTGACATAATGCCGCGTGTTTTACATTACAACGTGTGACACTATTAAGCTGACCATAAAAGCGCTGCCCCGTGCATGTGTTCGAAGTCATTGAAAATTCCACGAGGCTGCTGCAAACAATCTGTGGTCACCTGTGTCGTGCCATGCTTACGCAGCTGTCGGCGGACACCTGGGACGCAGTCACCGCCTACAAACGCCCGGAATAATGGCCCATCCTCCAGGGACTTCACCTTGGTGTCTGCAGCGGCACTCTTCCAGTTCTTCTTGACGGCGGCAATGAGTGCCTCTTTAGACACTCCTTGCTGCGACGCTTCAGCTGCTCCTCATGCGGGGGCCTCCTGTACACAGCACATTTCACGACGAACACAGCAGCAAACCTAAGGACACTAATAAAAACGACAGAACACTAAAACGACAAAAATACACACATCACAAAGAAAACAAACGAAAAAACAACACTTTAGGTAATATGGCATTGGCAGGTTTCAGCAGGTGCGAAACCACAAACACCGCACGAGCAAAGAAACACAGCGACTCGACAGTGACACACCGTAAACGAACAGTTCACGATCTCAACGAGCAGGAATAAATCCGCTGTTGCCACCTCGGCAGCCATGGCTATCAAATGCAACAGCGGTCACAGCAAACAGGCACTCACAATACAAAGCACAAACATTACAGTACGTTTCCCATTTGATGAAAATCTGTTGGTCTAACCACTAAAACACCTGGCGGAAAGCATTACTCACGACTATATTGCAACCATGCTTCAGCGGTCACGCCAGAAACAGCGACACGTAGGAGTTCATTCCATCACACGGGTTGGCAAAACGGCAACGCACATATGCCCATAATATCTAGAGCTGTCGAGAGCCCAAGACTTAGCTGAACAGAGCGAGGAGTAAATACGTTGCGAAAACATGACAAGCAGCACGACTAGCGATAGAGACAGAAGCACCGGTCACAAGTGGGGACACCACCTACACAGCGCAGGGCACCACTTCGAAGGTAGCATTATGCACAGCGTGGCAGCGTTGGATCGTCATCGCGGCTCCGCGAAGGCTTCCCAGAGCGTCTAAATCTACCGGACAAGAGAATGTCATACAAGACGGTGAGTTTACACGCAGCAACCTCGCAATTAATTCTTTTTATTTTTTCAGGTTTAACGTTTCAAAGCTGCTCTGGCTCTGAGGAAGGCCGTTATGGAGGGCGCCAGATAGTTTATACCGCCTGAGGTTCTTTAACGTGCACTGAGATAGCACAGTACATAAGCCTGCAGCATTTTGCCACCTCTACCAACCTCGCAATTAATTCTTTTTATTTTTTCAGGTTTAACGTTTCAAAGCTGCTCGGGCTCTGAGGAACGCCGTTATGGAGGGCGCCAGATAGTTTATACCGCCTGAGGTTCTTTAACGTGCACTGAGATAGCACAGTACATAAGCCTGCAGCATTTTGCCACCTCTACCGAAATGCAACCACCGCGGACGCAATCGAACCTGAATCTTTTGCGTCATCAGCCGAGCACCATAACCAATGAGCCACCGCGAGTGCTATGCAGCGCATTTAAGCATTTATGTGAAGAAAATGCAGCTTTCAAACCTTTCAACGACACTGGTGCTATGAGGCGAGCCGTAATACGATGAAAACTGGCTGTATGACTCTTCGATGGTCTCCCGCAGTCAAATCAATAGAGACACGAATTTTAACCCGTGCTGTACTGTTGCTGCCGGCGCAGAATATATTAGCAGACCCCCTCCACTCTGAGCTTGTAGGCATCGACAGCAGCGTGAGGTAAATTACAGAACGCCACTTCGTATCAGGCTTCCGCAAGAAAAAAGTTATAAAAATCGATGAACATCCAATCAGAACCTGGCCTATTTCTCGACATAGCAAATGGCAGCGCTGCCTGTGAGCAAAATAAACATTTTCACGTTCTAAACTGTTTTGAACTGCTTTGGGAAGTTCATCTGATGACGCAAGTGGCGGGACTGTCTACTCGGCATCAGTCGATGAAAAATTGAGCATGAACTCTCCAATCACTGCGAATCGTTTTGTCTGGTATTTCCGTACGCCCCATCGGACCTTTTAACATGTGTGGCCAGTACATTTTACCGTTACATTTGACGTTACATAAAGCTCGATAATGCATTGCTGTTGTGCATGGTTGCGGCCATTACGACCGCTCTATGTCGCATGCAATCTGCTGGCTTTTTGGATACAAATGCATGGGGCGCTGTTAGTAGCACCGCTTCTTGTTATCTGCAGGCTCACGAGATTCTTTTAACGCGTGATGTATGGGGTTGGTGTGAAGATGTTCAGGAAGTGAGTCTCGGGAAATTGCGAAACACGTACTCCGTCCCTTAAGAATGCCGCAGCGTCCCAGTGAAATAGCATTGACGATACAGCGATAGTTGGATTTCTTCAGCTCCGCATTTTACAATGAAACCTGCTTCACTGGCAGTGCCAGGTCAAACACGTTTGAGAAGGTCTTATGGAAGAGCACTGAGCTAACAGGTTAATTTCTCGAGAGCTGACATTACTGCACTAAAAACTCCAATGATTATTCTCTGTAAAAAATTGTTTCTCTGGCTCTCAATATCCATGTTGACTTTTGTCTTCCGCCAGAAAAGAACTTATCGGCGAGGAAATTGTATATGTTCTTGCCGCCAGTCGATTAAGTCGTGGTCGTCCTTACCAAAAAGGAATGGTTGCCGCCGCTTTGAAGTGAATGGTGCCAGAAATTCAATGTCGACGCGCACAGTTTAAATGCGAAATCAGCCGGTGGTGACACCACTTGTATTCCGTTTTTGCGGATTGTTTATTTTTCAAAGTTTTCAAAAGTGGTCTATAATTATAATGCTGTACCCTACTGATAGAGGTAGTCTTATCCTTGTTCTCAGTGTCAATCATTCTGTGGCATTCCAACCTCTGTGGTCCGGTGATTTCCGCCTCTGTAGTTGCCACAAAGCGAGTTTTATGTGCGCAACAGCCCGCCATGTTCAACCTGGTGCTGAGCATGGATTTGACTCCCAGGGATATTGAGAATCGTGCGCATTTCAACCAAGTGCTGCCGTAATTATTTGGAGATTCCATCGCGCTCTTTTGGGGCCATCTGTAAAGATTAGGGATGCATTAATTGTTGAAAAATGTACAGTATGTCAGACCCTCTGCCCTCTGGTGAGCATTGATTATGGTTCAGGTTTCTGAGATTTAAGCTTTTCACTTGAGGTCAATTCACGGAGTAGTTGGCTGTAAATGGATGACTACCAAAAACTATTGACTACTAGCATGTTCTAGCGGGGTAGCAACTGTCGACCACCTGTCCGACTAGCGCCAGCGCTACCGCTTTTTCCCCTGTCACCAAACTAGCACGTAGGTTTCAATTTAGCGAAGTGTAGTACAGAGTAGCTGTTACTAGGTAAGAGCAGAGAAGAAACATTTCTCTGACCTCTGTTGATGCCGAATGAGTCTTGATGCCGGAGGTAACTTGAGAGGCTTGGCATTTCAGATTAACTTCCACGTCACACTGCATTACAGGATAGTCCACGGCGGAGCTTGTCGCACAGCTTCGAATGTAGAGGGCTGGACAGCCGCCGCCGTAGATCATAATGATGGCAGAGTACCGTACGCGAAATGTAATCGGATTGGATACCATCTGCAGTGTTTTTCTATTTCTTGAGTTATCTGCTAGCTAAAATAAATTCTGGTAGATTTTCTTATCAAATTTCCTTTGCCAGAAAGATGGTTCGCTTCAGGGATAAGTAGGTGTATTGCTACTTCCCGTTTTTCTGGTAATGTTTGAAACATTGCGCCGGAGATAACAGATGTTCGCCGCATGGACAGTTTATTTGAATGCTAAGCCTATCAGACACGTGCTCTTAACCTGGGGACCTAATAAAACAATTATGTGGGATGAAAGGCGTGGCGTATTGTAGGACACCGGGTTTGTTTGGAAATCCTGGGTGTTCTTCAACGAAATATGACATCAGGCAGCCCCCGGCACCTTTGCATATCGTCTGTATGCAGGGGTGCCACTGCAGACGGACTTCTGCTCTTCAGACGAAATAAAACCACTGAGCCACTGCTGTGGACCACAGTAATGCTTTGTGAATATTACAAATCACGTGAAAGTCATCAACCACTGGATACGGAGTAGAAGTGGAGCACAGTATTTTCTTTCTCGTGTACTTGATATAGGCTGCAGACTTCATCCGAGTTAATAAGCCTCGTTCACAGCGCAAGGCAGTAGAGGCAGTGGGTCGAAGTGCATTCTTCTCGCAGCCTGAAATCAGCATTATGACATTTAATATTGGAAGATGATGATGAGCGGCGCTTCTATGCACGTTATTGCAGATAATTGTGCAAATTATCGCTTCTGTGCAGGACCAAGGCCAGCCGCTTCATACCTCGCAAAGCGGCCATGCTGCCTCTTCCTGGAGACCAGAGTCCTGGCAGGGACTTCCGCGTGTTTCGGTCCGCGACTGATTCGCCAGCTCTACAAAGTTCTGCCATTCTGGAGCAGTGTGCTTCAAAGCGGCGCTTCTTCTATTCCTCATGTAGTGGGCAATCAGTGACCGCCCGGTGCGAAGCTCATCGGCATCAATACAGTTCTTGAGAGCGTCTGCTGCACAGCATGGAACCCGACATGGCCTTAACCAATGCAAGGAAAACTGGCGACAAGTCTGCAGCGATGAGACGTTGAGTACAGCCGCAAAATACACCAAAATACACGACACGAAAGCAGCGGGGCACTACCACAACGGGGCACTACCGCAGGAAGCCCGGCGGATGCATCTACTAATGCACACGGCAAGCCGAAACTAGACATGGCAGACGACGTCAAACGCAAGTGGCAAACGAAGCAGTGCTAAAATGGGTCGGCTCCTGCCACGACAAAATACCGGTGAGCATAGTTTGTGTTCAACGCTATTGCAGAGGCGGGAAATAAAAGGTAGTGACTTTGTGTCGGGAAACGTTGCTGTGAGGGTCACTTTACGCGCTTGCAATCCGTGGCGGTAATGGAAATGCACTAACGGGACGTGATAGCGACGAAATGCTCTATGGGAAGATGCAGAGAAAAAAGGTTCTCGTGTTAGATATTATTCGTAGAGCGACTTACACGCGGACGCCTTTAGGATAGCTAACTCTCATTTTATATGCAGCAGTATTCATGTTTACACCCCCCTTCAAATGTGTACGGCCCAAGGGGTTTGCTGGTGAAACCTGCTGCATGGCTCGTTATGCATCCTCAGAAACCATAACCTCTCAAAAGAGCAATGGCATCGCGTCCCAAATTCTAAAGCTTTGGAGTGCCATGTATGCTAGGGAGCCCCGATAAACAGCTTAGAAGCAAACCCTTTGGACTGTATTCTTTTGAGGGGTGCTATACATACTACCGTCAGTGGTTAGGACGAGAACCTCTCGATGTTCAGCGCTGTTATTTCATCGATGCATTTTAAGCTCAGATCAGTTTCAAGTCTCAGCAGTCGCAGTGGTTATAGCGCTCGTCTGCTGACCCAAAAGCCGCGGGTTCGACCCCGGCCGCAGCGGTCGCATTTCGATGGAGGCGAAATGTTGAAGCTATTGTACTATGCGTCTGTGCACGTTAAAGAGTCCCGGGTCGTCAGAATATTTCCGAGCCCTCCATTACGGCGCCCCACATAGCCTGACGTGCTTTGGAATTTTAGATCCCATGAAATAAAACTAAAAGCTATTTCACATCTACCATAGCCTGAGGTGATTTGGACTGAGGCGCTTCTTCTATTCCACATGTAGAGAGCAGTCATCGACCGCCATTGTCTGTAGTATATATAGCACCCCTCAAATGTATACAGACCAAAAGGTTTACGCCCATGAAATCAAACTAAAAACCTATTTCACATCTACTGGTTTTATAATGGCAAAGGGAGTATCAGCGGCCCATTCAGGGCTAATACTGTGCTATTTCGCTTCTATCGTAGTTTGTTTTTCAGAATGGGAGTGCAATAGTACTGTCACGCTGCATATTTATTTTTTGTGAACTTCACATGCTAAGAAGTTTATTACACTTCACTGTAGAGAGACCGCTATATGACTAGAATGCTTTTGACTGGTTGCTCTGTTAGAGAGTGGTGTCGAGACTCTTCCGCTAGGGTTGGTTGATGGGTTGGTTGGTTTCTTTTTAGAGGTTCTTGGCTGTTGCGTTCGTGCTCCTTTCAACTTGGCTCGTTCACAAAAGCAGAATGCATAGAGCGACCAGCGGTCACAGTGATGAAGCTGCGATGAGCACAGACGCTTCGCACTGCTTAATCGTAATGTTGAAACAGGAGCGCGAAAACGCAGTTGCTGCTTTACAGCATAAGTAAGCATTTGATTCCTTGTAACGCGGTCGCACTTGCGCTCCAGCGACATGTTAGCAGGAAAACGAGTTACCACGCTGAGCACGTTAATTCTGGCTATGCGTAATCTCAGTGCGTTCGTTCTAAGCTCAGATAACTGAGACCATCAAAACCGCTGGTATAATCACTTCTGAACATGCTGGACAAATTTTCAATGAAACATCCCAGTGGATATTCTGGTGAAAAAGCTACCTTATTTATCTTTTGTGAGCAACCCTACCACGCGAATTTAAAATGTATTTAAAAACTTCTTGATAACTTTCTTTTTTTCCTGCAAACTAGAAGGCTGAAAACGAACCATCATTAAATCGATGAGCATAGTTTGGCGCTCTGGTACGGTTTGCCTGATTTCTTTGTTCAACTCTGCCGATCTACAACCAAGAGATTAATTTCCCATGAGCGCTACGTGGCATTCAATGTCCCGTAGGTGGACGCATGCTATGAGGCAGGCCCAAGAGTTGAACTCCCAATTTCAACTATACTGAGCTTGTAAGACGCCTAGTGACGCATATGAGACAGCACAAAGGCGCGTCTTGTGCTCTACCTCCGCCAAAGCGCGTCCGCAGCTGCTGGGAGTGAATCCCACTACTTTGGGCGGGAAGCGCGCCCAGGCAGCACAAAGCATCGGACCATTGTTGAACATATTTTGGCCAAGACCGGTCTTACAAAAGACCAGGCTTTGGCGATATATTACCAATGTTAGTCCGATGCCCTGTGCTGCTAGGGCAGTGGCGGCTGGTCAACATAAAGCTTACTTAAATGGGTAGGCGCTTCGTTTTTGCAGTTCTACAGATCACCTGCGGCGAGGCCTGCAGACTCAGCTGCGGACGGAGCTTTGCCAAGCCGTCCATGCCCATTTCTTGACATCTCCAGAGCGCCAAGGAACTGATGTTCGGTGGCCCTAGCAGCACTTCTCCTGTTCTTTTTGTTCGCGGGTGTCCGCGCCCCTTGCCGTTCCCCCAAGGCGGCACTGGTGCTGTTCCTCATGCCTTTGGTGGCCTCCAACCTCGCTGCCTACACCGACACTCACCGCAAGTATGATCATCTGAGAAACTGACCCAACACCTGAAAACGCATTATCACACAAAAACCATAAACACTGTGTCCGCAACAATAGAAGCAGTACAAGCGCAGAAGCAGCCAAGCCAACGAGGAAGTGCATCCAAGGAATATAGGGAACAGGTTTCATCGAATGCGTGTGCACAACCACGTTAAACATCACCTTGAGACACAACAGCCACCACAGCAAACAGCTACAAGTACAGGCTGCGCAACCACTGACACAATCACACCACCTGATGTTAAAAATATTACCACCAGAAAGATTGCAAAGACAGCAAAGACAACATTCGTGATGCCCACGGGACCTTATTGCAGCAATGGCACGAACAACGCCGACACAAAAGTTCACAAACCTATTTCAAAAGTTATCAAGGATTTCCACCAAAAGAAACAATCCTGCAAAGTTACACATTCCACACTGCGAATGTGACACATACTACACAGTGTACTTAACGTTTCAGAGATCAACTGCTGGAGTGAAAGTAGTTGAGTGGCCCGCGCTCAGTTACTCAAATCCTTACCAAGAGAAACGCATCGTAAGACTCACTTCGCAAGATTTCACAGATCGCCCCATCCTTTTGCTGTTGTTATCACACAATTACATAATCTTGCCAGGTTATGGATTGCGTTGATAGCAGTGGGACCTTAGAGAGCATATAGCGTTTTTTTCGCGGTTTCTTGCTGAAAGGCTACCTTGCCACAGACAAGGGGCTCCGTAGCCATGCACGGTGGGAGGAAACTCCCCGTCCGCTTGCTCTTGGCAAGGCCTTCCAATTTGCTTGTTTAACTGCAGTTTGTTTTAAACCTGCATATAGTTACCTATGTAGGAATGCATTAGTTTTATATTTTCTGTGCGCTGGGATTTTAAACCTATTATACGTAGTATTTGTGATAATTTCATTCTATTTCATGTAATATGCCAAGAGCAACCACTTAATGAAACATCGTTTTGGCGCTCTTTGGCGTAAGTTTCACTTGCACAATAAAACCAAAGCTAGCACAATATGACTGCTCAGCTAGAACTAGAGTGGGAACCTCAACGATCGATACGGCAGGACTCATCAAGAAGTCTTTAAAACTATACCGTTGCATGGCGGCCACTAAGGTGATCAACCCCTGCAAACGACAACCACATCACCAGGAGCATCCCTATCCCATAGACTTAAGGCTTAAGTGTAGCAGGGTGACGTGGCTTGGGAGCCAAGCCAAGAGCAGTCAGCACGCCGAAGGTTGTTTACGCCCCGCTTTTAACTAACGGCTGTTAAAGGTGTCTGCTCAGAGATCCAATGGGTCCAGCGTTAGTCCGGCGGATTCATTGCAGCTAGATCCGAAAGACCCTTCCTTGGCTCCCACAGCGGTGCTCCTATTGTTCATCTTGCTAGTGGCTATTAATGCCGCGGGGCGGCGCTGATACTATTCCTCATGTTCGTGGCATCCAACATACCCCCACCCCCAACACACACACACACACACCTTACACGCACCACAACCTTGGATAGAAGTACGTTAAACGTGAGACACCAAAGCTATGGCACTTCACAAATAAATGGACACAGAGCAGCTTCAAAGCAAACAGACAACAGCTTCAAACTAAAGCGTTATTGGTATGAGGAGAGCTAAAAATTGGACCAGGTAGTGATGCGAAGCAACGACACCTCAGCACAGACACAAGTAACGTTATACAGAAAACTACACAAACGGCACGAGTACAATCTAAACATCAAGACTACAGAGAAGAATCACGAACGCCACTGCAGCCCATTTTAAGTCACTGCAGGGAACAACCTTTATACTGAGGTCCTAAAACGGCTAGCTCACAAAACGACCAAAGGCTATGCAAGCTGCATACGTTTATTAACGATCGAAGCTACAGACACAAGCACCACGAAGACCAGTGCTACGATTACGCTACTGGAGGGCACGACCGTTGACACGATGAAAAGGTTGTGCGCGCTGCGGAATGCAACTCTCCTGGTGGCATCAAGGGTCCGCATCTAGAGATCCCACTGGAAAAGAGGGAACGGTGAGTACAAACTCAGCCTCATGCACCTTTCAGCCATGACTGCTGACTAGGCCGGCGGTGTAATCCCGGTTTGCAGACGCGTTTCGTGTCATTGGAAGTGGCGCCTCTGATTGTTCAGAGCTCCAAATGCATCACAGTAATGACGTAATGACGTAAATATAACAATTTTTTTGCTGTCGGTTTGAATGTGTAAAGGCTTCAGGACACTAATTTGAGCTTTCCTTTTGCCGCCCAGCCACCTTTCCACGGCAGTGCCCCTGATGAATAATCAAACCCGTATTTCTTTGTTTGATGTCAGGTCGAAGCAGTACGAGAAAGAATGCTTCAGTCTTAGCCATGGCACGTTAAGAAGTTGTGGTGGATAAAGCTCGTGTTAAAAACGACGCTACCAAAGCACAAGAGTTTAGATCGGCAGAACGGCAGCAAGCGCAACATGTGCCAAATGGTATCATTCGTAATCAACTTTTGGAAACTCCTGACGGCATCCAGTGGTGCGCAGTGCTGAATTATTGCTGCCCACAAGCAGATAATGTTTTTGCAATTCCCTAAAAGCAACTTTAGCTGTCAATTCCCTGCAGGTTATCGGACCAAAAGTACTCCTGCTTCCTGTGCTCCTGGACCTCTGCTTGGATTTGTGTGTGCAACAAGCCAGCCGATGCTCCACAGCTATCAAAGACGACCTATGGACAAGTTGAACAGACTGCGCTCTGAACACGAGTGCTCTCTTCTTCAAGCTATCGGGCACTGCTTCTGTTTCTCATGCCGGCGGAAGTGACCAACAGTCCCGCCTCAAGATCATCCGAACCTCTGCTGTATGCCTGATGTGTTAGAAGGTGGCCATCGTGAGACAGACTTTTCCAGAAAGCAGGGCACACACGGACGCGACGACCATCGCAGCGACAACCACAACTTCACAGACAATAGCAGCATTTAACATCGCCATGGACAAAAGCAAAGACACGCAACACAGACAAGATGTAACCCCCACAACAGACACACTCATCGACTGGTGGTAAATGAAGTACAATACTGCATAACATATGCACAACATCAAAAATCGGGTCAGCTCGGTGAAGACAACTGCTGTGATGCAAGTGCAGTTACGTGACCACGCCCAGCCGGGAGCTCAATAGCTGCTGGTAGTAAGAGTACTGCGCCATCGAAGACTACATTCGGGAAGCAAGGACGGGCACGAGCGTTGAGTCCCGGCAAACGATGTGCAGGGCACGAGATAGCCGTCACTGAGAGCAAGACTTGGTCTTCATGGCTGCGGCTTCGACAGCGGCGCCATTAGAGGCAGCTCCTTACGGATATTGTCGGGAGTTCAGGAACCGTGAGTTTTTGCTTATTTTCTTAAACGTAGAAAGCAGAAGGAACAAATCATGTGAGTTCAGGAGCAGCGAGACCACTTAGAAAAAAAAAATCTTCATAACCGCAGTGGCCACATAGATTGCAATGTAGGCGCAGCTGTCACGAACTAAGGCCTACGTACCAATCGAAATATTTTGAAGTGAAAATCTTCATAACCGCAGTGGCCACATAGATTGCAATGTAGGCGCAGCTGTCACGAACTAAGGCCTACGTACCAATCGAAATATTTTGAAGTGACTCAAATCGTATGATTCAGCATTTACAGTGCAGGCGCGTCTATAGTGGTGGCTATAGCTACAGCAGTCGAACGTTAAAAACGTCGTTAAATTCATTTTGAGCACCAGTAATTGCGTTTTTTTCTGAAGGCGCACCAAAAAATGAATGTGGATTATCTCAACTAATCCAGGATGGACAGAGCGAAAGCTGTCAGCGTTCGTTGTGCTCATTAGCGTTGGCGTTGACAATGTTCTGGTCTTGCACGATTTTGAGGCCATTTCCTTTCCCCAAAAAACCAATTATTATTATTATTATTGAGGAAAGAAAGGGCGCATAGCTGACTCTGTGTCAGTGGATTCCTCGATCGCGCTTTGAGGTACATATGTGGCGGTGGTGAGAGAAGAGAGATGTGGGTTGCAGCATTATCGCTGACAGCGTTGTGGCAGACAGCGTTGTGTGTGAATGCTGCAGCAGTAGGCTGCAGCGCAGCGTTCATTAGGTGACGAACCTCTCAAGATCAACCTTTAACGGCTACCTTCCAGGATGGCAGGGTGGGCGCGCTGCTTGTCCAGTGTGCGGAACGCAATCAAGGCAGGTTTTTGCCGCGTAACACCAACACCACTTACATGAAAGCTTGCTTGAGGTGTGTACTAACTCAGGGAGCAAAGTTGTGCGCCTTTCCTTTCGTGAATATGAACTGCATCTACAACGATCACAAAGCCAATCAACCCATTGAACGCCAGCGGCTCATACTCCCCATCGAGATCGTGTCCGTCCATTACATCACCAACCGGAAGTCGCGCAACGGAAGTGACGTCATACCCACACTTTGACCTCTGCCGATTTGCACCAAAATCGATCTCCAGCCTAAGTAGGCTATAGCGAACACCATGGTGATCCCCAAATTTGGCTCGGGTCACTCCGTAGATTTGACCTCTGCCGATTTGCACCAAAATCGATGCCCATGGTGACCGCCAAATTTGGGCCGGGGTCTATCCCGACATTTGACCTTGGCTGAGCTGCACGAAAATCGATGCTCAGCCTGATTCGACTACGGCGAAACACCAACCTCAAATTTGGCCCGTGTCACCCCCCAAGTTGGCCCACGCGCCCCCGAAATTTAACCTTGGCCGAAGGCTTTCGCCTCACGGACTTTAGATCGCCAAAGTGCCCCTCAATTTTCTTTGGTTTTTGAGGAAAGGAAATCGCGTAGTAATTGGTAGACACCCGAAATGCGCCTTAAGGTAGGGGATAAAGAAGGGAGGTAAAGAAAGGAAGAAAGGGGAAATTGAAAATTAAATTTTGAGGAAAGGTGCGGTGCAGCGCATCAGCAGAGCTCAGCTGGTTGCCGTGGTTACGACGCGCGCGCAGCTGTGGCCTCAGAGAGACACTGTGTAACTCGCTTCCGCTAGCCTAGCGTAGCTTTTGCTACAAAATATGTGCCACGGCTGCTGGTGATCGCCAGTTCTTAAGACCGTAATCGCTCTGAAAATGTCCAAATTGTAGCCTGTACCTAAAGAAATTAGCGCCGAGTAGGGGCTATGAAAAACGGAAATGCACGCCTTTGGCAGCGTTGTCTCTCATATGCCCTGGCCCCGTGTACTGCACCGTATAGAAATGTTTTTCCTCAAGCCTTCAGATATATTGTTACTTTAATGCCTTCAGCAAAAATGTAACCTCCAGGGGCGTTCTCTGTTTCTTATATTTAGTATTTGATTAGCCTTAGAGATCAATTCCACTGCAAATATTATGCTTATGAGCAAGCAGTGGATAAATTTTGAGCTTGGTGCGTCAAATCACAGCGCACACAAACATAAACCGGAAAAGTAAATGGAAAAGAGGCCTGCGGCTGGAAATAAAGAAATAACATTAAAGAGAATGCATTGAAAATTTACGGATATTTAGGGGCATCCGGTCGGCATCCGGTCTTGAAGGCATTAATATCAATGTCTGCCACATGCCATTATAGTGCTGAGAAAGAGTGCATAAAAAATCTTTAGTTTCAGATTAAAACTCTATCGATGATCGATGCGGGGTGAAGCAGCACAAATAGGGACAGTTACTAACTTCCTGTTCAGGATTCAGTACTGACCAGAATAGCATCTGATCAGAAAAGCATATTTTTAGCTGTGCTTATTTGCTTTTATTTGACAAAGGTTTTATCGTTTACCTACCCGAAAAAATCGCTTTGAGGTCAGAGCGCTTCAAAAAATGTCAGTTCAGTTCTATGAGGATACTCCAATTTCTAAAAGGCTCTAATTTTAGAAAATGCACACGTTGCCAGAGCATGCGGTTCAGACGGAGCAAAGATCGCACCTCAATTAGAAGAATTCAAAAGCGGAAACCCGTTATAAAGAAACAAGCCATGGCTCATATTGATTTTGCTGCTATAAGCACGCACACTTGGTTTTGTTCAAACCGCGATCCTAGGCATGGCCCCGTTACACTGCATGTAATTACCTCTGCTCCACGTGAGAGCGAGACGGTGAGGTCACGTTCCTGTAGCAGCTGGTACAAATATCTGTGCTGCTTTGCCCACGTACCTTTAAGCGAAAGTTGCCGAGGAATGTGCTGTCCTTATCTAAGCACCACTCTGACAGCCACCACCTACTTTGTCCAGTCGCTCTTCCGACCGATACCCTTCCGAATCTTCTAAAAACGAATTGCGGTGTTTATTCACAGGAGAAAAAAAAATCAAAGCTCTATGGAGAGAGAATTTCCTGATCCTGAACCCGAATCATCAATTTCTTGCAGGTAATTGGACCTGGCTCATTGTCACCGACTCACTGGCATTTCTGGAGCTTGCCTGGCACAATTCAAGCTCCGAATTCGAGGCGCGCAGCCGTGGCCTTGTGATGATCGTGGTGGCACTCCTACTGTTCTTCATGAATCGGTGAACTTAAGCCTCTTGGACAAATACGCTTAGGTGCTACTCCTGGCGGTTGTTTTGCGCAGTATAGGCGACTCTAGACATGTACTCCACACTGCCAAATGGAACACAGCCCAGCAGAAAATATCTTGCACTAGACACCAATACATACAACCTGCGCAGTCACAGCCGCTCATTGCAGCCACCACGATTTACACGCGAAACTACTTCACAAGACTACTTGCACCTAAAGTACATGCATGGCCCAAGTAGAAAACACCTTAGAGCTTCAACACCACCGCTGCATACAGAACAGTGGCGCTGTGCTGTCCTTCAAGACTAAGTGACCAATGAGTGATCTCCACCTTTTCAGTGCATTCTCTGCGGCGCACTGTTGCTGTACTTCTTGACGGTTGCAAGCCGACATTTTGGGGACCCTCTCACCCCTCTCTCCCCCCACACAGACACGTGCACAAAGGAAACACAACATCCAGCAGACAATACTATGGGCTAGGTGCCAATGCACCCTTCCTGTACAATCACCGCAGCAGCCATAATTTTAGCTGCAATGACTACACTCATAAACACACCGCAAGAATAGCTTCAACCACCGCATGGATACCAGCGATTTCCACAGACAAGCAGCCTTACTAACATCGTTCCTCTATTAAGAAATTAATGACTACGGTATTTTTTTTCTTCAAGCAGTACCCTGTACGCCCACACCACATGCACAACGGAACACAACAAGACGACAGAAAACGTGTGGTAGACCCAATGCATCGACCCTGCACAACCACAGTAGCAGTAATTCCATCTGCCATGACGAATATGACCACTCCTGCATCAGGAACGCCGTCATTCCTGCTGTTATTCATGCACCAGTGATTTTCGCCATTGCAGCGCATTCGCTTAGGCGCACCATGCCTGTTTCTGTCAGCAGTGTGGAGACCCTCTACTCCTATAAAAAGGAGTATCCTCTTAGAAAGCTGTTTGCGCCTCGTGACAGGGCGGCCGTGGAATTCTCTGGGTGTATTCGCCGGCACTCCTGTTGTTCCTCATGGGCGAGAAAAACGCCTTTTCAACACATTCACTTGTGTGTCACCACTTCATGTGCTGTTGCGTGCTGCCTTGCACCGCACTGGAGAACATAGGCACATAAAGTACACTAAAAACGTCACAACACCAACTGATGAACAATACAGGCACTGAACACCACAAGATATATGCGTGCGATTCACTACAAGAGTAACGACACCATTCAAAGACAAAATAATGCCAGCTATTACACCCACCACCTAGATATACAAGCCCTCTAATTCCAGCTATATAGATCGGTGCTGCCATGACGACTACACACACAACCACGCCACTATTTCAGCTGTCCCTATCCTACACGGAAGAGCAATCATTTTAACGTCGTCGAAAATTACGGCATCAATGCTCTTCACCATGAAAAAGGTGGTCTAATACCCCGAAAGCTATACGCTCATTACGCGAACGCTCTCTAACCAAACCAAGCACCAACATTACACAAAAATGGAAGCCACCTTGACCCACACGTCACAATCACGATCGAGTGTAATGTCCTACAATGAGATCCTCGTTAACGAGAGCAGCAGTACGTGGACGGCCAGTACTAAGAACACGAAACCGCGCAAAAGAACCACGACCTTCGAACAACTGGAATCAACAAGGCTAAAGTTAACGTCGAAGTGTCTTGGACGGAAACAACCAGCCGAACGCAGACCATAAGGACCTACGAGCAAAACCAAATACCATGAACTGCACTCTCAGTCGAATTTCGGTGGAGGCGAAACCCTAGAGCCTCGTATACTGTGCGATGTCAGTGCACGTTAAAGAACACTAGGTGGTGGAAATGTCCGGAACACCTCACTACGGCGTTCCTCATAGCGTCTTGAGTGTTCCTTCGGAATGTTAAACTTTCGTGAACCAAACCAATATAAACATTCATTTGTAGTGTCGACTCAAGCTTTATGGAGAAATGACTTCTGTGTTTGCGACATGCATGATAAAGGAGAGGGGGACGGATGAGGCTAGAAAGACGGTGGGGATAAGATGGCCGCAGCTGTGACGGGGCAGGCAGGGATACGGGAGAGCTCTTAGGCCTCGTGTGGACGTGGTGCCGTGGTGCTAGTACATCCCAGCCGCCGAGAAGCACCATGTACCCAGATGATTTCACCTAGCACTACTATCCCAGCTGCAAGGACGAGGACTAACTTTGGAGGCGCAACGGCAAGAATGACATAAGATGGGAAGCACCCTGATCGCGCCCATGGAACTGACGGGGGCGGGTGCACTCTGGACTGTCTCTCTGCGGCCCTTACGAGCATCACCGCGGCCTGCGATACCAGAGGGAATGCAATGTGGTGAGCTCCTATGCCATCTGGCTTATTTGTGTGTTGCGTGCTAGAGCCTTATGTTTATAGGAATGTGCTCCAGAAAGCATGTGTAATGCTGAGGTCACACTCAAGTGGTCTTCCACAATTACTGACAAGGCACGAGTACCATTACTTATCAACACTTAGACATTACAGTCATTACAGTCATCCATTAAGATGAAACTGGCTGTCAAGCTTTCTGCTAATAGCATAGTGATACCATAATTCGTCATCTTGTGGGGAGAGTTGCTGACAGGGATACCACGAATTGGCGCACTTTGTTTCCTGACTTGTACATAAGCTCCAGCATCGACACTATCCTTACTGATTCCAGAAAGTGACCCACATGTTATGCACAGTTATCTAAATTTTAATCCACATGTCCAAGCAATGCTTCCTGGATGTGCGCAGAAGCGTTGACTACGATTACGTAATGTAATTCGGTGCCACGTCAAAAAATGCTCTGATATCCTCCAAATTTCCTGGCATGGAAGGCGTATGATGGGTGTTTTGCTAATTGGACATACTGTATAATACTTTAACTTTTAAACAGATAATCGCATAGAAGGCTTCTCTGCAGGTTATCGGTGCAGGCCGCCTGCTGGACATCTACCGCGAGCGGCGTCGCCGTTTATCGAGGCGAAATCTGCGCATGCGTGAGGAATGTGCAGTGTCGCATCCAGGCAGCGACGGAACTCAGCACGTGCCCTGGCGCCGAGGTCATCCGCATCAACCCAGCTCCTCTTGAGAATGGCGGCCACGCTTCTAGCGACGCTCAGACACAGAACAAGACATGACCCTGACCGAAGCAAGCACAAATGTGGACATCACAACGGAATCAGCAAAAAGATACAGAACAGCCTTCTTCAATACAGCGAAAACTTGCGACACGATCACGAGACGAGACCATAGTTTTGACAAGACTTTTACACCAGTGAAGAGGATAATAACAAACGGCCGAAGACAACTTAGTTTACCTTAGACGAGCAGCGGCAATGGAACCCGGAACTCGTTGGCTGCCAACACTGCAGGTAGCGCGAAGCAAGCGGTAACTGAAGCTGCGTCTGTGCCTCGACTCCTCGATACTACCCCCGCACCATGGACCTCATCGAAGCCGACCTCTGATGATGATCACTTTGGACGTAGTACCGGTGAGCACGGCATATGTTCTTCGTTTTCGCAAAGCTGAGAAATATCAGCTAAAGATATTGAGATAACGGCAAGGTTTTTGGCGATCATCCCTTCACACGCTTGTTTTCTGGCACAGTATAAAAACGCACCCATACAATGCAGAGATAATTTATCATGTTGTAGGAGGGAATGATGGGATGATGGGTTTTGATGGTGAGAATAGCGTGTACGAGCACTACTGTTTCATCGATGCTTTTTATAGGTGCATAACACTCGGTAGGATAACACTCGCTTTGGAAGGCTATGCACTCACCACCGATACTTTTTGTCGAGTGTGTCATTGGCCGGTGCTACGTCTAGCGAATGTCGCTAACAGCTGCTGACGTTAGGCAGTCCCTGGTAAGCAACAGTAATTGTTAGAAGTTAAATGTGGTATCTGCGACCCATTGAGTGTTGAGCGAAGAAGTAGCGCCATTTCCGCTCTTCGGCACTTGGCTGTTGTCGGTTCTTTTTTTTTTGGAACAAAGGGGCCTTACTGCTCAAAACAGTACAGTATGCGGGGACGAACCGCGCAGCGCATTGCCAGTTTTCCTTAGCATATCATAAGAACGTGGTGTTACTCGTACGGCGGAGTTTGTGCAGAATAAGTCTAGAAGGCTTACAAGTCACCCTGACAGCGCCATGGAACCTGTGCTCAAAGTTTCTCAATTTGTTGCATTGCGAGATTTTTTCCTGCCCAGCAGTTCCAGTTCAATGCACTCGCGTAGCCTGCATTAAATTTAGCACGTGTTTGAATTTATGACGTCATTTTCGAATAACAGTCGAACCGCACTGTAAACTCTGTAGATTGCAGATCACAAACCAAAGAAGTATTTATGCACACACTTAGAAAAAAATTGATGGACCATTAGAAATGGAGAAATGTGGGAGGCTCTAATGCTCAGCTCAGACCCAGATAAGCAAAAAGAAATCAATCAAGCCCAAGCAGCCAGCCGCCAGGTTCCAATGAATCCTTTCATACTCCGAGACTCTGAGCTTAAAACTTCCCTGAATTTGGTTCAAGAAAAAGTTTTCTCTCCCTCTCTCTCTGAGGCACGTGGTACTTGGGTTATGATACAAGGCGTAGCGTAGATATCCTACGTGTTTTTTTTCGGTGTTCGATAATACGCCTTTATGTAGAAAAGATTGCTGTGTGGTCAGTACATCTCCAAGGTGACCACCATTCTTTTTGCAGGTTTTCTTGCACCTAGGACTACCGAGCAGCACGGCCCAGATCACCTCTGCCGTGGTTTCTAGGATTAGCTTCTGAACGTCCAGACCCATGTCTCCAGATGTCCAGACAAAAGACCTAGGTCCAAGAGGCATCCTATATTCCCAAAGCGACACTCCTCCTGTTCTTCATGCTCTCCTTCCAGCCATTTGGCAAGCGGCACTGGTGCTGTTTCTCATGCCTGCAGCCTCCAACCCGCTGTCAACCATACACAAACACAAGTGCGATCATCACAAAAACGAACCATAAGACCACAAACGCAGAAACAAGAACCCCACGAAAACCACAAAAACATGCCGACCGCAGCAATACACGCAGAACAAAGACAAAAAGGAAGCATACACGAACAAGACAAAACAAAGGAATATTAAGGCACGAAACAACGCTGAAACTCTACAAGCAACAGCACAGCTTTTGACCATCACCACGAGGCAACAGAGAAGACAACAAACGGTTACAAGTACACCCTACAGAAGAGCCATGAACACCCTGTGACACAGCGACTACTAGGAAAGAGGATAATATTAGCGAGACCCTTGTATTTGAGACTCTGGTGGCAGCAAACATCTGCCTCTGTGTCAACCACAAGCTGGAAGAGGAGCAGAATATTCTTGATACTCAGATCCACGACATTCCACAAATTAAAAATAAGCACTGGAACGAGTGTGACAACCCTAGAGCACAGCAATCTCGACAACCACCAATGAGGGACCCGACTGCCAAAAAAGATACTTTAGAAAATAGTCGCCACCTCTATGATTGCAGGCGTTCTTGCTGCCAAGACATCGAAAAGCAACGAAATATCTGATACCAGTACAATACACTGGCATCGGCAACACTGGAAAAAATCACCTGGCTCATCAAACGACCTCAGCTATACAAACACCACATATAAATTACAATCGTCAAGACGACTGCGTTCCACAAGCAACTCAAAGACCACTGCTACAGCAAACAAGTCCCATGTACTGCGAATAGTCATCAATCGCCCTGGTGCGGAGAAGTACAGAGCTGCGATTCCACTGGGCAAGGCGGTGTCGTATTTGGCCAAGAGTCCAACAGATGGCGGCACCGCCCCATTGCTGTGCTTAACTGCACAGTTCGCGGAGCGCGCGAACATGAATAAAGCCAGTCGTTCACCGGACTCTCTGTTGGCTGTTCGTTCTCTGGCGCTCGCCCGCAACGCGCGGGGCTCGGACATCACAATGGCGACGAGGAACACGTGTTGAACTGTTTGAAGCGTTCCTCTACTTCGGAAATGCCAGGCGTCGGCAAGCTAGAGCCGTTCGACACGCAGACGAACTGGGACGAGTACCGAGAGAGAGCTGTTCAGTACTTTATTGCCAACGATGTGCCGGATGACAAGAAACGAGCTGTCTTGCTCACGTGTTGTGGCCCGGCCACATACACCTTGCTGCGGAATCTGCTGGCGCCCGTGAATCCGTGCGAGGCAAGTTTGACTACCATTTTTGATGTCCTCGGGAGGCATTTCTCGCCACAGCCGTCGGAAGTTGTTGCCTCATTCAAGTTCAACTCCAGAACACGACAGGCGGGTGAAGCGGCTGCTGACTACTTCGCAGCCCTGAACAAGCTGGCCGATGAATGCGGGTTTGGCACCTTTCGTGAGAGAATGCTGCGCGACCGTATAGTGGCGGGAATTAACGATGAATCGATGCAGAGACGATTGTTGGAGCTGCCGGACTTGACGCTTGACATGGCGAAGAAAACGGTTATCGCGATGGAAGCGGCAAACAAGGATTCGCAAGTGCTTTCAACGGCGCCCGCGCCCTTTGTCGCGCCGACCAACGCTGTGTCACGTGACTCTACGAAGCCGAGGCGAGAAGAAACGACCATTTTGTGCTTTCGCTGTGGTGGCGGGCATCTGGCGACGCAGTGCCGACATCTAAACAGTGTCTGCCACAACTGTGGGATTAAGGGCCATCTCTCTCGTGTGTGCAAAGGGAGAAAAAATGCGACAAACACCAGGAGAGCGAAAGATGTAGCAAATACCAGGAAAGCGGCGCCGCCGTCTGTGAACAAATCTGTGCATGTCGTGAACGATGCCAGGTGTGATGAAGCCAATGAGCGACCGGATGCGCTTCAGGTATACGAATTGTGGAGTCTGCAAGGCACTGCAGGAGTTACTCAGCCATACCGCGTGGAAGTCGCGGTGAACGGAACTTCGCTGCTAATGGAAGTTGACACGGGAGCAAGTGTATCCGTCGTATCTGGGGACACATTTCACCGAAAGTTTCCGTCGGCACGTCTGAAGCCTTCAACTGTTGTGTTGAAGAGCTACTCAGGTGAACTGTCTCCTGTACTAGGAAGTTTGCCTGTGACTGTTCAGCTGGGGAACCGGAAGTGCGAGGAGGTGTTGTACGTTGTTTCTGGTGATTGCCCGTCCCTCATGGGGCGCGGTTGGATGAAGGGTCTTGGCTTGGAATTATGCAATGCGAGAGAGCTCAATGCTGTGTCGTCGCTTGAGGATGTACTGGCTGCGTACTCCACTGTTTTTGATGGCAAACTTGGAACTCTCAAGGGCGTGGCTGCCAAGATCACCATTCAAGACAATGCCAAGCCAAGGTTTTTCAAGCCTCGATCAGTACCGTTCGCGATGATCGATCGTGTTAACGAGGAGCTGCTCCGTATGGAACGCGCTGGAGTGCTGCAACCGGTAAGACCATCAGAATGGGCTGCACCCATTGTGCCTATTCTCAAGCGCAACGGACAGATTCGAATCTGTGGTGACTTCAAGGTCACGGTGAATCCTGTGACTGTGCCGGAGAACTATCCGATACCGCGTGTTGAGGATCTATTCGCCAGACTGAGTGGGGGTGAGAAGTTCTCCAAGCTCGACCTCAAGGATGCCTACTTGCAAGTGGAGCTGGACGAGGCGTCCTCGAAACTGCTGACCGTCAACACGCCAAGGGGGCTGTACCAATACACACGCCTGCCTTTCGGCGTAACCTCAGCACCGTCGATTTTCCAGAGGGAGATGGACAACTTGATGCGCGGTCTACCACACGTGGTCGTGTACTTCGATGACATCCTGGTGACTGGGCGCAATGATAAGGATCACCTTCAGAACTTGTGCCGAGTACTGCATCGCTTGAAGGAAGCCGGTCTGAAGCTGAAGCTTGACAAGTGCACCTTCATGGGTCCAAAAGTGGAATACCTGGGCCACGTTGTCACGTCGGCTGGTTTCCATCCTAACCCTGAAAAGACTGAGGCTGTGCTGAAGGCCCCCAAGCCTAGCGATGTGAAGTCACTGCAAAGTTATTTGGGACTGGTAAATTTCTACCGGCGATTCCTGCCAAATCTGTCTGCTGTTCTTCATCCACTGAATCAATTACTTGGAGCCAAGACACCGTGGATGTGGGGTGCTGACCAGGAACGCGCGTTTAGGGAAAGCAAGGAGTTGCTGGTGTCTGCTGCGGTTTTGGCACACTACGACCCTAGGAAAACATTGGTGCTGATTTGCGATGCATCACCGTATGGAGTGGGGGCTGTGCTGGCTCACCGTGAGGACACGGGCGCTGAGCGTCCGATCGCTTTTGCATCAAGAAGTCTCACATCAGCTGAGCGCAACTGTAGTCACTTGGATAAAGAGGCACTTGCCCTGGTGTTTGGAGTGACCATGTTTCGGCAATATGTCTGGGGCAGAGAGTTTGAGGCGGTCACCGACCACAAGCCTTTGCTAGGCCTGCTCTCCGCTGACAAACCCGTGCCAGAGACGTGCTCTCCTCGAGTGCTGCGCTGGTCACTGATTCTGGCCGCTTATAACTACAAGCTTAAGTACAGACCCGGAGCCAGCATCGCCAGCGCTGACTGCTTGAGTCGGCTGCCGCTGCCTACTTCGGAACACACTGTTGAGCGGCCAGCTGAAGTATTCATGCTTGAGGCTGTTTACCCCAGGGTTTTGGTGGCGTCTGTTGTGGCGGAAGCCACTTCCAAAGACCCTGTGTTAGCAAAGGTTCGCGAGGCACTGTGGGCTGGAACAGAGCTGCGGGATCCTGTGCTAAAGCCATATGCCAATCGCACAACGCAAATGAGCGTCCAAGAAAATTGCATCCTGCTGGGTTCGCGAGTGGTTATTTCTAGTACACTGCAACCTCAAGTGCTGCGTCTACTCCATGAAGGCCACCCTGGAATTTCAAAAATGAAGGCAGTTGCTCGAAGCCATGTGTGGTGGTCGACCCTGGATGAAGACATTACGAATACGGTGCGTGGATGCCGTGTGTGTCAGGAGAACCAGAGAACTGCGCGGCCAGTAGCTATGACGCCATGGCCGTATCCCGAGAAGCCGTGGTCACGAATTCACATCGACTTTGCTGGACCTCTCAAGAATCGCTACTTGCTGATCGTGACGGATGTTTTTTCAAAATGGATAGAAGTTGTTTCTGTGACCACACCATCAGCAGATGCCACGATTCCATGCCTACGGACTATGTTTGCTGCCCATGGTTTGCCAGACGTGATTGTGTCGGATAATGGGCCAGCATTCGTGAGTGCCTCGTTCAGGGAATTCCTTCAGCGCAATGGCATAAAGCATGTGCTGACGCCACCGTATCACCCGGCATCAAATGGTGCTGCGGAGCGTGCAGTGCAAACTATCAAGGCAAAGCTGAAGAAAGCAGTGGGTGGAAGCTTCGACTGTCAGCTAGCCCGCGTCCTGCTGAACTACAGGTCAACGCCGCACGAGACTACTGGGTGCTCCCCGGCTGAGTTGATGATGGGGCGCAAGCTGAAGACAGCTTTGACCCTACTGCGGCCTGACATGAGGTCCACAGTTCTTACAAGGCAGCTAAAGCAGAAAGTTGCGCACGAGCAGCATGCCCATCGGACGCCACTTGTGCAGCCAGGGGATTCTGTATATGCACGAAACTTTCGAGATGGTCCACCCTGGTTTCCTGCAATGGTGACTGCTACATCGGGCGACCACATCGCCGATGTCACATTGCCTGATGGTCGGTCCTGGAGGCGACATCAAGAACATCTGCGACACGATTTCTCCGCAACCGAAGTGTCTCCGCCGGCTGCAGCAAAACATCAAGTCGGTACACGTGATGTGAGTGCAGATGACCAACAGACCTCTGCCATGCAATCACACCTGAATGCCGGCAGCGAGGACGGATCTGTACAGCACGAGGCTCCACCAAGGGATAATTCAGCACTGGGTGTGCCGGTTGATCCAGAGCTCCCCAAGTGTGAGCCGCAAACACCACCGTTGCGAAGAAGCTCAAGAGCAAGACGGCCCAATGTACGCTATTCGCCGTGAGGCCTGTTCACGTTACCTTCTTTGTGTGGGTGGGGAGGGGTGTCGTATTTGGCCAAGAGTCCAACAGATGGCGGCACCGCCCCATTGCTGTGCTTAACTGCACAGTTCGCGGAGCGCGCGAACATGAATAAAGCCAGTCGTTCACCGGACTCTGTGTTGGCTGTTCGTTCTCTGGCGCTCGCCCGCAACGCGCGGGGCTCGGACATCACAGGCGGCTTGGTACGTAACATGCTCCCAACCTTTTAACAAAAGGAAGATATAACTTTGATAAATTAAACTTAACTTCAAGCTTTTCTGTAGGCTCGAGTATGGAGAATATTTGTCATGTGTAGACTCGTAATGAACCCGCTTGCTCAGTTTCACTTTTGAGTTGCGTTCACTGCTACAGGAGCTGAGCATAAGACTTTTACAAACAAAACGTATCCTTACGTCATGAAGGTTTAGTCTGTGGAAGACAGGGTTTCATGTTTACCGTAGCAAAATGTCTCCTTTGCCACCGAAGTGATTCGATTTTTTATAAACTGTACTCGCTGTCACATTCCCTGTGTGCACCCCTGAGGGTGTAATATATGAAGTATTTAAACCATTTCGACCTGTATTGCTCTATAACATGCTTACCACTTCACCTTTCGTCCGTCACAGGAGGAGAAACACCGTAGGAGAAGGCCCGAGAATGGTTTCCATTTTGTTCCGGAGGCACCAGAGACGGAAGACCACCGAGAGTCGTAGAGAAAGTGTAACCACCTGGCACCCACCACATTGCACAGCCGCCACTACAACTACTGTCGAGTGGAGCCAACACTGAACATCCCGTGGATCCAGTGACAAACAAGCTCGGGGAACGAGACTTCAGTCGCTTGCCACCAAGGTCGCCACATCTCCTCTGGTGAGAACACTGACACCGTTCGCAATTAAAGCTGTTAAGCTTATTGTCCTTGTTATCAGTATCTCTAACCCCTCGTCGCGCGTGGATCTTCCCAGAAGTGGAAAGCGTGATGCAAACCCCAATCGGAGGACCTCACAAATTATGGTAGCGGCAGCATCGGCCCTGTAGGTGCCGGAGAGTTTTCACATAAGGCCTCATCATCACTTGGAGTGGAAATGAGACGTCGTGGATAGTGATGCCCGAGTGAGCGTGTTAGATGCGATCATCAAGGCGTTAGGGGTCATGTTTTAAAAACTGAAATCATAACCCCTAACGCCTTTTTACCATAGTTGGCAGTCTGATTAGCGTGTACACATTTTTTCTCGTGAGCCAATCTGAAACACAGGGGGTTTCCAAAATGGTAGGGATGCAAGATTGGAGCCGCGTACGACATTGCATGGCGCGATGAATCCGTACGCTTCCGCAACATTATTTAGCGGACTCGAATTCACAGCGCGACGTTATGGCCTCATTACTAGGACGTTTATTCACCCGCGAGCTGGCTCCGAATGCTGGGCAACACAATTTTAGGTCTTAAAAGGCCACAGAAAAGAGTGTTCGAATTTGGCTTTAAAATGCTTGCGTTATGTGGAGTACAGGCCACCCAGCAATCATGCCGCGTACGAGGGCGGCAAACTTAAAGTACTTTTTTAAAAACTTCCCGCCTTGGGATCTCGCGGCGACGCGCGCTGCCGGGCTTTCTCGGGCGAAACCTGGCGTACGACGTCACGTCGTGCAAGCAGCCGGGGGTTATCATTGCTTCGCCGCGCCAAATTCTTTGAGACGTCATTCAGCTACCGTGGCTGCGCGCGCCGGCATCCGGTGGAGCAGGGCCGAGTGGGTTGGGTCTTTAGTGTGGACGGCGGGGGAGCGCCGACGTTTCGGCGTGCGAAAATTGAGAAGAGGAGGGACGCGGAAGTTCAAATTTTTAGTGCATCTAGCTCAGCTTCCACACAATCTTCCAAGCTTCCAAGTTTCCATCTAACTAGCTTCCACATAAACATTCTTGACCCGCCGCGGTGGCTCCGTGGTTAGGGCGCTCGGCTACTGATCCGGAGTTCCCGGGTTCGAACCCGACCGCGGCGGCTGCGTTTTTACGGAGGAAAAAAGCTAAGGCGCCCGTGTGCTGTGCGATGTCAGTGCACGTTAAAGATCCCCAGATGATCGAAATTATTCCGGAGCACTCCACTACGACACCTCTCTCGTCCTTTCTTCTTTCACTCCCTTCTTTATCCCTTCCCTTACGGCGCGGTTCAGGTGTCCATCAATATACGAGACAGACACTATGTCATTTCCTTTCCCCCCCAAAATCAATTATTAATATTAAAATTCTTGGTGGAGGACATTTGTGAAGCGGCACCCTTTAACATCCCAGGAACACAAGTTTACGAAAGCCCCTCTCTGAGGCCCTTTATTGAGTGCTTAGATTCTAGCTCCGAGCACGGAGCTCGGAACGGACTTTTGTATCAGGAGCTTTGCGCCGAAGTTCTAAACGGCATATGCGACTCGGTTAGGAGGTTGAAACTCTTATGCGACCCCACAGCTAGAGAAACGGCAAGCAAGAAACGAAAGCGAGAACGGGGATTGAGACCTAATGCCTCTCTCTCATTAGCACTTGCAGCGTGACCTCCAGCGGTCGCGGCACACTTTGTGAAGAGTTGGCTAAACTAAACTACACCGTAAGTCAAGGGAAAGTATTGAGCGATGCTTATACCGATAGGAAAAAAAACTGCAGTTACGTGCCGCCGAGAGCACGTGTCGTTATGAAATGAATTGCACCAAAGGATCGTAACGCATTCTAGGACGGCCCATGAAAGGTGGTAGCCGCACACCGGATTTGGCCCATCACTTTGGCGGATGAATATTCCCCTGCCTTGCTGCGCACTCTTTTTTTCTAGCTAGGCACTGTGTATGATCTCTAAGTGCTTTCGTTGCTTTAGGAGCTTCCTCAATCAACATCCGCTTTTTTTTAGGTGAACGCGTTCGGCTTTCTTCGTCAGTTTGAGTGCTTACATGCCACCGCATTGAGCAGCTTCTGTTTTTAAAGCTGACCCTTGCGTTAAGTGTCCCACGCTGCTTTCGCGTTTTTATGTGCCAGTGCGCTCGCCCAGCGTTCTTCTGGTTTCGACAGGCTTGACCACCTTCTCATCTTCGTGTGCGGCTACATCAAGCAGCCGTTGGAGTCGCTCCTGCCACTGGAGTTATCCGGCTCGCTAGACGGAAGAAATGGGCATACGTGTCTTCTTAACCCACAGCTTTTATACTTCGTAATACGGATGCGCCTACGTACACCACCTTAAACCACCACAAGCCCAAACCTAAACCTTGTCTTTCCAGTCACTTTCACTTAACACGTTTTAATTGCCTGTCCTTGTCAGGAGCTAAAATGACGTTTTATAGGGAGTACAAAACGTTTCACCAAACAGTCTTCCTGTGTCGCATAAACAGACTTGCAGTTTTCGACTGGGGACTGGTGCCCATCAGTTGAAAATTGCACTGAGTGCAAATACATACTAGGTTGACCTGCATAGGTGTATGTCCGAAAACGAAACTTCCTCAAGCCGATTTATCCAGTCGAATTCGGGCGTTTTATTGGCCCAAATCCCAGCGACCACACTTCACCGCCATTTTGTTTAAAACGATGGCAACCAGTCTTTTCCTCTCAGGACGACACGAGAAAACGACTCGTGATGGAACGAATTTTGAAGGAAATTTTTTCAGCGATAATTCTCCTTTATGTGCGGTCCATTGAAACGTCATCATAACCAAAAACAGCAAAAGTAATAAATTTTCTCTAAGGAGAATAATTGCGTGCCACTCTCTTCAGTTTCCCTCTAAATACCTCCCAGGAAAAAGTCATTTTAATAATGCTTTAAAAGCTAGTAGTAAATAGTAGTTGCCGCAATCTGGCCGGAGCTGTCGCTGAGCCAATGATTGGCCGCCAGTTACTATTACTACCACAACTCCGAAAGATATGTGCTTTCCCGGATAATTGTTGATAGCCATCCGCCTTAATTTTCTTTCCTCCGGAGCCCTCCACTACGGCGTCCCTCATAGCCTGAGTCGCTTTGGGACTTTAAACCACCATAACCCTAAACCTTGTCTTTCCAGTCACTTTCTCAGTTTCAAAGTCCTGAAAATAAAGCAGGACGCGGCGTGCATGTGGGCATCAATAAATGATTACTTTCCGCACACCTGCTAAACGTTGTGTGCCGTTCAATCGGAGGAGAAAACCTTGACAAAATCATTGTTTTACGTTATTAATACTGGGATAAATGGGGACCACTCTCTTCTATTCTCCTGCTCTCCTGAGCGTACACCGCCAACTTCGTGCAGATTTTTCGTCGTGGCTCGTTTTCCGGAGCCCTTCACTACGGCGTCACTCATAGCCTAAGACGATTTGGGACGCGTAAGCGCCATAAACAAAATCAATCATTGCCGTATAACCTGTGCCTATAAGTTGCGTTCAAGGCGGAGCTCGTTCAGCTTGTAACACTCAGTTGCACCCCTTTTTAACGTGTTGCTCTAGGCGACACCACTTGTGGACCTGTTGCCGGTTGCCATTCGTCGTACCGGCCACCCTATATACACCGACAGAGCGTGCACAGCCAGACAAAACACCATGCGTACGCGTACCATCATCAGCACGAACAATCACATCGACTGCTGACCGGTGGTCAAAATTCCCGGAGTCCTTCACGCGTCAGGCCGGTCAGACCTCGGGCTGACCCGAGGTAAACAGAGCAATCACTGAGAGGGGCTTGACATAAAAAGTGACTGCGCACATAAATGTGCCTACACTTTGGGTAGGATTCGTGGCATTTAGGGCCGATTGAGTTGGTGGTGATGCACGTAGCAGTGTGCGGCAGTCCGTAGCAGGCCCTTAATCACATGATTGCGCGGAATCCTCTGTACAGACCGTCGAATTCCTTACCGTCGCAGACAGAATATCCACCACTGTTCGGCGGTCACTCTTAGCTGTTACCTATAGAAAAGTAATTGAAGTAATTTAAAGTAACTAAAGTAATTGTAACAAATATGCAAGTGATATTTACATTTACTGTTGCCCTTGCACGTCGAGACAGCAAACGTTTATTTCCGTTACGCGATGCGACAAATGTGGAAGCGTGGTTCATATCATTCTTCCGCCACTGCTCATTGCATTCTAACTGGCCAGCATGTGAACCTGAGAAAAGGCCACCCGCAATTCACGAAGGCAGTTCGTTGAAGTGAGGAAGCCAGCAGGACACTCAAGAAATCTACGATTTTCGTTTCAACGCTGTCAGCTTCACAATCAGTTCGGTCGACGGTGACTAGAGACACTGGATCTGAAAGCGAAAGTTTTGTAATCGTGCGGTTATCTGCACTTTTAAGCAGTTCAACCACTCCAATGCTTTCTACCTGATAGTGCAGAAAAAAGTTCATTCCAGACATGCGTGATGGACAGTTCCTTCTGTGTCCTTCCTTATTTTTTGGTCTTTCAGATGTATCAGAGCAAAAACAAAACATTGTAAATTTCTGCGGGCACAAGAAAGTCCTTTGACATGTTTAGAATAATCGGCAGAGATACTTTGTCGTGTGCTTTTTAGCGATTTTTCTCTACGCTTACTTTGAAGTGCAGATCATTTAGGTTTACGGCTAACACTTCTGTGGACTGTACATTTTGATGTTGTGAATTTTGCATAGTTTCTAAATGAACGCCGCTCCCCACCTCTTCCATTTCTTGCAGGTTGTGCCATTAGTGCCCAGATACTAGCTACCTCTTCTGGTCACGGCTTGAAGACTGCCTCGCCGGCGCCGTCTCTCCATGTGCCTCCGACGCACTTCTTCACGCAGAAACGGATCGATTTACATAGGCTGAGGAGGCAAGCAAAGTTATACGCCTCGCAACACGGCGGCCATGTAATTCCTGTGCGTGGTACTTCTGTCGGCACTTCTGTTGTTCTTCATGCTCGGGCAGATGCCTTTTCAACAAATTCACCCGTGCGGCACCACTCCAGTCCCTGTTGCCAACAGCCAAACACCTGACTACCAAACATAGGCGCCTAAGCAACCTAACGTGAACACCAACGAAAAGGAGAAGAATCTATGAAGAACCCCAACAGACCTACAGCAGATTCACTACACGAATAATGGTACCCGTCCCGAAAACGTACCTACAGTCCATTCACTACACGCCTTTTCAACACATTCACCCGTGCGGCACCACTCCAGTTCCTGTTGCCAACAGCCAACCATCGGACTTCCAATCATAGGCGCCTAAACGACAACTAGAACGTGAACACCAACGAAAAGGAGAAAAATCTGCGAAGAAACCCAACAAACCTACAGCCCTTTCATTACACGAATAATGATAGCCGTCCCGAAAACAGACCTACAGCCCATTCACTACACAATAAACGACACCGTTTCCAGCGCCACCACTGTACAAAAGCTAACGCCAGCCGCTAGGCACCGACCAAGATATACAACCCGTACAGAACCAGGTATATCCATCGTAGCTGGCACAACCACGCCCGTAACCACACCACCATTCTAAAATCCTGTCAGGCAGAACTACGGCAGGGGAGGCTGTTCCCCTGGAGCAGGCCGCACGCAATTGATTGGCTTTTAATGAGAAATAATTATATGTCCCATTAGCACAAATGCCGCCGTCAGCAGTGAGTCGCCCAACCATGGTACGAAATTCCTCAGTGACGTCAGCATGAGCTCTCATGACATCAGCATAGACCATAAGTAGTGAGGTCTGCAGCAAAGAAGAAAAAACTCCTTCCAAAGATGTAGAGAATTAAACCGTATCAAGGCGAGCACTCAAACCATAGGCCAGAAAACATCGAATTTTGGCGAACAAACTTGAACCTAGCGTATGAGTTTCTTTACGATATTGTGCTAATGAGTATATCTCGTTATGAACAAAGAAATCTTTAATGAACCTCGTAACAGAGCTCAGGATGAGACAATGCTTTCACATTCGAAGCACGTAGGCAGTCTTAAGTGCCCTCTGTGTGTTTAGTGCCCTCTGCCGCGGCCGTCAACCGCACAAGCTCACCTGCCATCATTCCTGCTCCACATGCAAAAGGCAGTTGCTGTACGGGAAACTCCCCCCCTGCCACCCGCAGAGATTACCCGAAAATACACTAACCAAAGGAAACGAAAACTACGCAAATGCAGAAGCCATCTTCATACTCACAGAATGATCGAGATCACGATGAAATGTCGCACGCTAAGGACGCGTAGTATATGGACACCCTGCACAGGCAACACAGCACTGCAGGTGAAACAGCCCACACCATGCATGAGGCAAAACGCAACCACAACTGTATGCCAGATTATCAACATCTACGGCCAAGATAAAGCCACAATTCTTCGGTTTGCACGAAATACTCAAGAGTGGCAGGCCAAGACGAGTGCAAGGTGGCAAGTCCGACGGAGATCTCTGCGTTACAAAGCCTTTGCTCAAGGCCTCTATAATTGTCATCATCTGAGGCCAATGCTGGTGGCGACCTTCAAGGCGCAGCGAAGGTGAGTACTGCATACGTTTTCCTAGAGGCGTAAAATAGAAGCTAATGGTCTTAGCAAATCAAACATTCTTTTCCAACCACTCAAGTAACATAACATATTCGTTACATGGAATTCAGAAGAAACAATTTAGCTTCAAAGTCATTGAAAATATACGAAAGAAATCTACGAATAGACTTTAATGTAAAGCAAAATCAGCGTCACGTTTGCCTTTGGAAAAAAAAAAGCTTTTTGAGACTACAAATAACTACAGCTGCAGTTCCACCCAGCGTCGACTTTATGGAACTTTCTGAGTATGACTTAAATGCGCAACGTACGCTATGCAGTTGACAGGCATGTCCATATTCTGCGATGCAACTGTTAGTATCGTGATGTTTACATTAACGGAAGTTGCAGTGATATGACAGACATGGTCCTGGTGCCTTTAGATAAAAAACATCACAGTTTGAGGGATCGCCTTTCGTTGACCATATTCGCTCCGTCGACATATAACCTTTCGCTGACCATATTCACTTAGTCTGCC